>NC_137586.1:51041218-51675385 GCF_963210335.1 Falco punctatus
TCCCAGCAAGGACAAACGGAGCCTGTGGCCCCTTCTGCTGCCAAATTGCACCCTTGCATAGGAACACAACATGCTGCACACAACAAACAAATAAAATAAAACAGATACTGCCTTTCACAGCTGGTAACTCCTGTGGAAACTGCAGCACCAAGGGAATGACAGCAATGCTGAGATGAGGGAAGCACCCAGCAGGAGCAAATGTCCCCAGCTCTTCCCTGCTGACCCCACTGCCATGGCATGCAGTGGTGGCTCCATGGTGGTGATTTGCAAGGAGCTGTTTGGAGGAAGGCATGTCTGGGCACTGAGACGTCCATCTCTGAGAATGCTACAGCAACTTCAGGCACCTTCAGTGTCACCTGCCTGTAAAATCTGTCAGAGCATCTTTGTGAGATTCACAAGACCATGCCGGCTTTCTGGCCTCATGTCAGGCAGGGCTTTGTCCTGTATCTCATGTGTGGGTGGGCTGGGTTACCTGGCAGGAAGCCGGAGGCCAGAGCAAACGTGCCACCACCAGCTCTGGCATTGCCACAGGAAGGCTGGCACCCCACCTGTGACCTTAGGTGGGGGAGGAGCCCTCACACTGTCTGGTGGAGAGGGGAGATCTGAGAGAGGTCTTGCACATGCTCATTTGGCTTTTTAAAAATTTCCACTATTTGCTCCTTTGGAAACTTTCTGGGTTTGCAGCTCAAGTCCTGAGATGTGTAACTGCTTTTGCTGTAAGATGGGTGTTGCAGGTTTTCTGTTCCCCTGAGCAACGTGCAGAAATCAGATATCATGTTTTCATGAAAACTGAATATTAAATGAAAACTGGTTTGTACTAGAGAATTTCAGGTTTGGTAGCTAAGCTTGCCACTAGCGGTGTGACTGACTGCGTGACCACTCAGTGCTTCAGATTCTTAGGCTTTTTATTAACAGTTTCCCATAGTACATTAACAGCTCCCTAGTAAGGCACGTGGTCAAGCTGTGTCAGCTGCAAGAGTGGTTTTCTCTGAAGTCTGCAAGTTTGTTCTGACAGCCCATTTTGATTAATGGCAGCCCAGTGTCACTGAACACAGCAGGGCCAGAAAAGGCAACATGCTCCTTTGGCTCAGATTTGACTGATGAACCAGAAAAAGCTGCAGTGAATGTGATTTTCCTTTTACATGGGGCTTGCAATAAAAACTGTTTTGGTGCATATAAACTAACAGCAGGAGGTTGGACAGTTAATAAAACTTTCACATCGGAGGAGGGATGGAGAGAGAAAACAAGAGCACAGCCTTGGGTTTCTTAGCCTGCACAGTCAGTACCGAGCTACTTTCATATATCACTCCAGATACATGAACTGGGATATTAAGCATGATCAACAAGGACATCACAAATGTGGCATAGGATATTCTATTACAAGGCTTGTGAGATATTAAATATATATAAATATATATATATAAAATATATATATATATAAATATATATATATATATATAATGGTTACATATATTTAGAATTTTGTTTATTTAGGAATATTTCTGTTTTTAACAAATAAAATCATTATAGGGCCACAGGATAAGAGGCTAATAAGATAATTCAGGATGGGAGGAAGCTTCAGAGGTCTCTGGTCCAATATGCTGCTCACAGCCATGGTCAGACCAGGTTGCTCAGGGTTTCATCCAGCTTGGAAACATAACCCACTGAGGAGGGAGGGAACTGGAACAATCCCCCTGGGCAACCTGTGCTGCTGCTTGCCTGGTCTTCTGAGGAAGGGCATTCTTAGAGCTAACCTTCACCTTCCTTGTCCTTCACCCTCCCACAATGCCCCACTAAGAAATTCCCAGCTCTGTTTCTCCAATAGCCTCTCACAGGCACCCAAGGTTTCATTTAGGTGCTCCTCAAGCCAGCCCTTCCCCAGGATGAATCAGCTCCAGTCCCTCAGCTTCTATTCACAGGACAAGTGCTCCAGCCTCAGTGTCCTCTGCCAAACTTGCTGCAGTTTGTTTATGCCTTCCCCATACTGGGGGCTCAAAAAACACAGTATCTCAGTGTGGTCTAATGAGGGCTGAATAGACAAGGAGTGTCCTCCATTAATTGACTGGCCATGTTCCTGTTCATACAACCAGCACACTGCTGGCTCATGCTCAACTTGCTGTCTGCCCAGACCCCCAGGGCCTTTCCATCAAAGCTGCTCCCCAGTCTGACAGTCCCCAACCTGTATCATTGCAAGGGGTTATTCAGTCCCAGGTTGGGACTGTGCATCTGTTCTTGCTAAATTTTGTGATGTTTCTGTCAGCCCATTCCTCCAGCTTGTTTAGGTCTCTCTAGGTGGTGGCCCTGCCCTTGAGTATTGATGAGCAACCCCAATTTGATGTCATCTAATTATAAGTTATAATAATTCATTTAATTTTTAAATTGTCCTTTTCATTTTTCAAAACATTCATGGGCAAAACAAACTTCAGAGGGGTTGATTTCGACAGAATTTTTTTTTTTTAAAGAAATTTTGATTTATCTGTTAGTGGGACAAACCAAGAAGAACTTGGTTTAGAGCTACTGAAAAACTGGCAAAATTGAGCTGCCCTTGTTGTAAGAGGATTTTAGCCACATTTAATAAAGTTTAATACTTAAAGAGTTTATTTGCCTCCTGGAATTGAGTTTTAATTCACAAAATCTCATCCACCATTTTGGATTAAATTTCCATGTTTCCTTAGCTTAAAATCAATCTCTGTGCTATAAGAAGGCAAGCATATCAATGTCATCTCTATTCAAAAAGTTTCTGAATGGAGAATAATTGGAATAATTTACCTGCAAAGTGATAAACAAATAAAAAAGATTCTATTTTTTAGCTCACGAAACATTAAGTTACTCAGAAATGAGAGACAGAGAGTGCTTTCTCATAGCTGCATTTTTCATTTAATTTTGAAGATGTTACTACAGGCTAATGTGATAAACTGTAAAATATTTATTAGCCCCTGTGATCTGCAGAGTGATATAGGACTGTGGATGTCCTCAGGTACTGAAGAAGGACCAAATCATTAAAGAACAAAGAAGAACATTAGTGTATCAAGTTTTCTTTTATTTCATAAACCAGTTTTGATCATTTTCTTCACTTGTTGGCAGACAAAAATGTGATCTGTACTGTCTTTAAAGTCAGATAAAAAGAAGGCTCCAGACAAGTCTGGGGGATGTTACACCACAGGGAGGGAGCAGGTGACTTTTGAGACAAATACAAGCCTCAGCTAAACTACACAGATTTCATAAACCCTGTCCAGGGTTGAGTTACACTAGTAACTACCTGTGCTTTTGGCAGTGTAACTAATAAAAGAATTTTTAAAATACCGGCTGAACCCCTGCATAGAACAGGTATTTCCAGACCCAGAAGTATGTAAAGTTGGTCAAACTCATTTAGGTTTTACATTTAATTTAGGAAAATAGCAAAAACTCATTTATTTCCCTTACTCCCCCTTGTCTTCCTCCCCACTTCCTTTCCTCAGCAAGCTGCTTTTATTTCCTATGGGGTTTAGATTAAAATGCTTTGATATAAAAAAGATAAAAGTACAATCTGATCAAAAGCTGTCATGCTAGGCGCAGTTTCCATTAATTCTGCTCATAACCAAATATTGGCTGTGTTTTGGCTAGGGCTTAAACAAGCCAGACAGTCATTGCGGAAATAATTTTAGTAGCTTCTAGCCTTTGAGTTATGCCTTTGATAAGCACAATAACATTTTTAGTCATTCCACTTGGATGTCCACATCAGATATCCCAAATGTCAGGATCTAGAACCCAATGTTTCAAGACATTGTGAAGACAAGATCTTCTGTATATCTCCACCAGGATTATTTTCAAATAAAAGTCCTTTTTATTATAGTATATGTTATTTGTTTTATGTTAAATAAAAGGCTTTGGCTGCCTGTTAACTTTTCATTTTAACTTCCTCACAGCTCTCTTTGCTAAATGTTTTTTTTTCATGGTAGTATCTTCACAGAATCACAAAAGCACAGAATGGTCAGGGTTGGAAGAACTAGAGATCATCTAGTTGAATCCCCTGCTAAAGCGGGTTCACCTAGAGAAGGTTGCACAGGATTGCATCGACGCTGGTTTCGAATATGTCCTAGAAGGAGACTCCACAACCTCTCTGGTCAGCCTGTTCCAGTGCTTTGTCACCCTTAAAGTTAAGAAAATTTTCTTCATTTTCAGAAGGAACTTAGTGTGTTTCAGTCTGTGCCTGTTGCCCCTTGTCCTGTCACTGAAAAAAAGCCTGGCCCCATTCTCTTTATTTACACCTGCCCTGAAGATATTTGTAGACAGACATTGGTAAGATCCCCTCTCAGTCTTCCCTTCTCCAGGCTACACAGGCCCAGCTCTCTCAGCCTTTCCTCACAAGGGAGATGCTCCAGTCCCCTCATCATCTTCACAGCCCTCCTCTGGACCCTCTGCAGTAGCTCCCTGTCTCTCTTGACCTGGGGAGCCCAGAACTGGTCACAGCACTCCTGATGGGACCTCACCAGGGCAGAGTGGAGGATAACCTCTCTTGACCTGCTGGTTGTGCTTTTCCTAACGCACCCCAGGACTCCACTGGCCTTCTTGGCCACATGGACATACTGCTGGCCCATGGGCAACTTGCTGTCCACCAGCACTGCCAGGTCCTTCTCTGCAGAGCTGCCTTCCAGCAGGTCACCTCCTAGCCTGTAGTGGTACATGGGTTTGTTCCTCCCTAAATGTGGGACATTACACTTGTCTTTGTTGAACTTCATGAAGTTCCTCTTTACCCAGCTCTCTGGCCTGTCCAGGTCTCACTGAATGGCAGTGCAGCCTTCTGGTGTGTCAGCCACTCCCAGGTCTATATCATCCACAAACTTGCTGAGGATATACTCTGTCCCTTCATCCAGGTCATTGATGAATAAGTTGAACAAGACTGGATCCACTACTGACCTCTTGGGAACACCGCTAGCTACAGGCCCCCATCTGGACTCTGCACTGCTGATCACAGCCCTCTGAGCTCTGCCATTCAGCCAGTTCTCAATCCATCTCACTGTCCACCCACCCAACCCACACTGCCTGAGCTTACCTATGAGGATGTTATGGGAGACAGTGTGGAAATCCTTGCTGAAGTCAAGGTAGACAACATCCAGGGCTCTCTCCTCCTCTACCCAGCCAGTCGTTCCATCATAGAAGGCTATTAGATTCATCAGGCATGACTTCCCCTTGGTGAATCCATGTTGACTACTTCTGATAACCACCTTTTCCTCTATGTGCTTAGACATGACATCCAGGTCATCACCTTTCCAAGGATGGAGGTGAGGCTGACCAGCCTGTAGTTTCCTGGGTCCTCCTCCTTGTCCTTTTTGAAGACTGGAGTGACACTGGCTTTCCTCCAGTCCTTAGGCACCTCTGCTGTTCTCCATGACATTTCAAAGATGATGGAGAGTAGCTTAGTACTCTTCTGTGTTTGAAATGTTATCTTTTATGAATGGAAATCTCTATAGGGTTCTAATTATGGAAAAAATTTTTGGCAAAGTATTTTTTAATAGTGACTGTGGCAAATTTACATGATACTCTCCAGCATACTGCCAATGCTCAAAAGCATTAATATTGCCAGTAGAAGAAGGTTCAATGATACAGATCTTTATCATACATTATGTTTACTTTGTATCAGCCTAACCATAGAAACATTCCTCCAGTGTGTAGCTGATTACTGTATAAACCTGCATACTCTTCCTGAAATACTGTATGTGGGTTTTTTGCAGGTTATAAAATACTAGATATCCTCATCCTGTATCTTCTTATTGTAGGTATTAAAATTAACAGTATTTCTGTGTCTTCTGCTATCACCCTAGTTTTGAAATCTGAGCACTAGATTATTCTCACTTAACTTGTGCCATATGAGCAGTTACCACCTGGTTTAAAAATCAGATTCTGTCTCTGCAATCAGCAATGCCAGTTCCTAGACACTAAAAGAGCAAGATGAACAGACCTGTGTTTCCATCTATACCTTTCCATTGACTGGAGATGGAGCCTACATAGATAATATGGACTTTCATATCTATCTTTCAGGCAACTAACGTTAGGAGTTAGGTGAGTTTGTATTAATCAGTTTTTCAGGGGAATAGTCAGTTTTATAATCTAGAAAATATGTATTCAGATTTCTTGTTTTCTTAAAATTCATAAACCTTTTTTTATATAATCAGCTTTTATTTATTTATTTATTTATTTTATAGGCTACTAAAGAAGTTTGACTTACTTGCTAAAACTCATCTGTATGAATCAGGTAGGTGCCTGTATGATTATTTTTATTTTTTTGGTCATTCCACTCTATGACTCACATGTCTGTGGCTTGCATTTCAGTCCAAATTTAGGCCGTGTGTATGTGTTAACACATCTGGAGTGCAATACCCTAAAAATAGTTGTGTGTGATGGAAGTTAGCCAGTACAAGTAAAAAAGTGGTATTTATGTGGAAATTGATGCTAAATCACTATTTATTAAGCGTTATAGAATGTTAGGCTTTAGATCATTTTCAGACCAACAAAAACCTAAGGTCCTTATTATTTGTGGACATTTAAGGTCTCACTGTTGTTGGTTTTCAGCGCTGTTAGGTATGTGTACATAAGTTCTAGTGTTCTGGCTTCATCCTATTGCATTCTACCAGCTAAAATTACCCTACTAGTTCTATTAGCATGTTTCAGTTGCTATCATGTAGCGTACATGAATCTGAGATTAGGCAACAGCTGGCTGCAGACAGTGAAGTAACAATTAATTCTTGCAGGTGTTGTAAGGATGGATTGGTATTTTTATAATTCTGTCTTTACTGCAGCCTTTTACTTAAAATGATCTGCGTCAGCCTAGCCACCATGCCCTGAGGTCTAGGTCAGACCTCAAATTACCTTTCCTGAATATTGATAACAAAAGAGAGTTGCTGTGAAAATGTGCAGACACTGCAATCACAAAACCTGATTTTCCTCCCAACCCTTCCATAAGCGTGTCCAAGTACATGCTCCCAAACACATATTCCTCCCTTATTGCTGTACTGTGACCCACTGTGCCTTGCCAGCAGAGACCTGGACTTCATACAGGACTTCAACATTTTCAGTCCCATCTCCAGCTGTCAGTTTCTCTGCTTGCACTGTTCTCTCTGGTATTAAGTAAAACAGAACACATATTTCATCCTCAATAAAAAGTGATTAATCTGTTTTTTCACATCTAAAGGAGGATTGTATCAGAGTCTAGGTTCAGCACTGGCCTGATATGAGGGCTTTAATCTCTCACAGTGAAACTCTAACCTGTACAGTGCTGTGTCAGAGTAGTAGGAACTGGTAACAGGATCAAGCAAACCAGCTGGCAATGCACAGAGGTGACAAAAAGGCCAAGAATAACAGTAAGGGTTCAGGTGCCACCATACAGGTGTGCCTTTTCCTGACAGTCTGGTCAATGTGCACACCTTCAAACGTTTGTTACACATCTTCAGTCAAGAAGAGGTTTTCCCTTGCCTCTCCTTGTAACACAGGAATCTCTTTCACAGTCGGTACCAGAAAGACCAAGCAGACAGAGGTCCGTTAATAGCAGTCATTTGGCAGAGGCACTCAGATAATTGCCGCCTAAAATTTTAACAGCTGTCAGTTTTTTAAGGAAGAAAGATCCCCATGGTAAGCATCCAACAGAACATGGTTGCACCAGATTTTCAGTCAAAATGCAGACTGAGGGTCAGCTTTAGCCTTTTGTTTAATGGTCTCCAGCCAGGCACCTTTCAGCAAGAAGAGAAAGAAAACAGCTATTTAGTCATGCCTTCCTGTATCTACCTCTTGCCACCCTCTGTACTGGAGAAGCAAGACCCCATTGCTCTTGTGGTTCCCAGCCAAACTGACCTGGGCCATGGGGCACTGGCATTTCACAGCAGGGGTTCAGATACCTTTGGTTATTGAGAGCAGAGCCATTCTGCTCTAGACCATTTGTTTCTTTAATCTCTTGATTTGGCAGGCAGGCTAGTCCATCATCTGCAGAAATGTGTGGAATAATACAATGATTTATTGTTTTAGAAATCCTGAGATAAGCTGCTTGTTCTACTGATCATAGCTGAAGACAGGCCAATGTGTACATGGGGCATGACACCAGCTTACTCATATTTATGTGTAGTTTTATTGCTGTATGTTGAATTGCTACATATAGACTAACTGGCAGCCATTTTACCTAGGATTAGTTTCCAATGAAGGCACAGCCTACAAATCTCTTTGAAAAGTTTCAGATGGGAGATGACATAAATTATTTATCTGACCCTGAAAATCCATGGGAAAAGAGAAAGAAACACAAACTATATTGTGTGTTGAAGGCACAAGCGTATCTGTGTGCACCATTCACACCACCAAGAGCATGACATTTAACACTAAGCAAAGCCATCAGTTATGTAATTAGTTAGCAGAGGCAAACATCCTGCCTGGAAAAACAAGAACAAAAGCTGATTTGTTATATCTTTGCCATTCTCTTTAAGCCAATATGCTGCTCCAAATACAGCACTGCTGTACCAGTGTTCGCGTTCCTTCCTCAGTAACAAAGCTGAAGTCGTGCTGCAGAACAATTCTTTTGTAGTGACATCAGATACAAATGGCCTCAGAAGTATTGTATTTGTTTGAAGAAAGTCCCAGTTACTAAAATTAGCTGTATAACTGCATTTATCATAAGAGATTACTGTGTCAGTGATGCCATGCTGCTCCCTGGGAGACTTACATAACAGGGTTTTCTATCACTAATAATTCTGATTTTGGGATTCTCTGATCATCTGGGTATAACACAAAACTTAAGCCTGCGTTCAGGCAGAATTAACTGGATATAGAGATAGAAAGTTCCAATTACTTACATTAGCTGGGTGACTACATTTATTATGAGAGATTACTGTGTCAGTGATGCTATGCTGGTCCCCACGGGACTTACCTAATAGGTTTCTCTGTCACTAATAATTATGATTTTGTGATCCTGTGATCAGCTGGGTATGACAGAAAACTTAAGCACATGTTCACGCAGAACTAGCTGTAGAGAAGGAATTTCACTTTGCTCTACAGAAATAGTATTTATGCACTTTCACATATAAACACTGCTGCTAAGACTACCTTACTTCAAACAAACTTAGCCTCATTAGATCCAGTGTTCTATTTAAACACTAAAACACAATAGGCAGTGCATATTTGGGCAATCATTGCATGCATCGAATGATGTTTAACCACCCATCAAGTACAATAATCCCCTAGAAATGCACCAGCTGAAATACTGTATTGCTTTTATAGGCCTGAACTCACAAAGAAATAGAGAAAAAAACAGTCGAAATGGGCACTGGCCTAAATAAGGTACCATCACAGCCAAACACAAATCTTTGTTTATATCAAGTATTCTGGAGCTATTACACAATCTGAAGTGTCCAAGGAATCCTCAGCAATCTCCCTAGTGAGGGTTAGTTCAGCAGGATAGGAACATGGCACTATGTGTTAGGCTTTCAGCACTTAATTAAAAATCTGGTTGGTCTGTATTTACAGGGATTCCATAATCAGCTGGGAAGATTTGTGACAGAGATTTACAGTTGCTGCTGTCTGGGAGACATAGTCTGGTTGAAATGCGGAGATAAACTTGTCTTTGTTATAGTTATCTTTATTTTCTTAAAAACTAAAACTATATCATGAATTCAGATCAGCAAAAGAGGAGAGAGGAGTGATTCTACTCAAGTGTTAATGTGGACTTGACCTAGAATTTCATCTTTGTTGCAATGACACAGAGAAGAGTCAACATAATTCAGAGGAAAAAATCATAACATAACTCATAAATTAGACAGTTCTCAAGTTATTAGTGAATGCGCACTTTTCTCCTTTCTTTGTGCTTGTATTCATTTGTATTAGCAATAAACTGAAACTTTTCCAAGGATATAGTCTTCTGTTGAAGGAAGCACAGTAGACAAGCAGAACTGGATAAACATGGGTTATAGGTAGAGTACTGATAATACATGCATATGTGGGCATACTGATAACCTTTAATGAATTACATACATTTGCACTTGTCGATATTACTGTGTTGTATCTGTTACCCTGTACCAGGGTCTTGGATAAGTCTTCAGGAGTCTGATGCATACACAGGCATACCAAATTAATGATAAAATCAGAGATAAGGAAGATTCCATTGCTACTTCTTTCAGTGTTAATCTTGTCTGTTTGACAGCGTTCAAAGGCCAAAAGAAAACAAACCTTCTTGGATACTTTCTGAGGCTCTCAAGAACAGCAGAATTTCTTGAAACTTGAACAGTCTGCTCAGGTCCGTTAAAGACAGAAGCTGGAGACAAAGTAGATTACAGAAACCTATGGTATTTAGTCATTCTGAAGGAAGATAAGAATCTTGGTAAGAACTTTTTCTTCATACTCTTTTTATTCTCTTGCCTCAACCAGTGGTGAATTATTAGTGACATGTTTTAAAAAAAAAAGAAACTTTTGTCTGGATATTGTCATAAACTTTAGTGTTAACTAAGAGTGAATGGACTGCAAATGTATTAATTAACAAACACTGTTCAGTCAGTACCAGCTGTCTACAATAGCATCATGTACTTTATTTACAACTTCTACTATATATTTGGCAGAGTTTTATGAGTAGAAAACCCCAGAATGATTTCAGGACTAGGATGTGGTTTATTCCAAGTTTCCTTCTTCCTAGTAAAATGGACTCCCAAAGAGGTATTCCCTTTGTTTTTCTTCTCAGGTTGTCCATCAAGATTTGGCTCCAGCTACTTTTCTCACTAAAGTGCTTTTAAGTAGGAAATGTCTCAAGAGGCAATGCTGCACTCTATACTAGATTCATATACAAATAATGTAAGGAAGTTATGGGGTAGTGCTATAACAGGGAGGCAAGCTGTATGGATGAGTAATGGAGAGGAGAAAAATATAGAGGGGTTTAAAAGATGCTTTCAATATAGTATTGTATGCCACCTCCACCACCCCCACCTCACCCCAATTTCAGAATCATTTGGGTTGGAAGGGACCTTCAAAGATTGTCTAGTCTAACCCCCCAATATGAATAAAACCTGGTTAACCAGATTATAGCAAGTTTTCTTAGGTAATAGGCATGCTGTCGAAGACCTTTCTTTCAACAATTTTTTTGGAGGAATTACACATGTGTGTGTGTGTATTAGCAGCCTAGAAAATGGATATTACAAATGTTCAGAAAGTAAAAAGTACCAGTTAAGTTAAAAAAAATATCAGTTAAGTTAAAAAAGTGTAAGTTAAACCTCAGATTGCCTGTTGTTTCTAAGATAATTGTCCTGCTTCTGGTTGTCTGTCTTTTATGTGATAGCCTTTTCTCTTCTATTACTTAGCAATCCAAAAAGTAAGTCTTTGTGGCAAGAAGGCCACTCAAAAGCACATCAGCAAGAAAGCAAAATACTCTCCTTTAGTGTAACTTAATTCTGAGTTTAGAGAAAAAGCACATGGGTTATAAACCTCATAGACACAGTCATATAGTACTTATTCTTTACATTCATTTCCTGCTCAGTGGAAAAACAGGACACTTGCTTAAAATCCTCAAGAGCTCTTCTCTCACCACTTGTATGGTGACTCACACAGATTTTACTATCTAATTACAGCTCTGCAAAGATCCCAGTTGCAGCTGGGCCTATTTTCCCTGTTCACGTGAGCCGTTTTAGAGAGCCCAAGGGTAACACTGGATATAACTCTTCAGATCAGTAAGTAATTTCTGATCTGAATTACACTAACAAAACTGAGATCAGAATTTGGGGCTATGTAATGTCTCTACAGTGGTATAAAATTAATGTGAGGAGAATCAAGGTCATTGATATCAACAGAGATTCTCCTCAGAGTAAAGCCATGAGGACTGACCATGCGAATCTTGTGACACAATGTTCCAGGAAGCAGCCTTTGTTTGCACACACTGTGGCTCTCATTTATTAATATGCTAGGCCAACAACGCCTATTGTCTCTTTCCATATCAGAATGTTGTCACATGAGCAGTTCAAGTGACACCAAGGATTGCAAGGTGAAGACAAGTGGTTCTATCTGGCTCCAACTGGAAATGTTTTATATTTGAATACATTAATACTCAACAAATATCTTTTCAGATTAAATCACTCACAGATCTTTTATAAAATTAAAAACCACCCAAACAACTATGTCAAACTATACATTTACCCACCTAAACAAAGGAATGTTTTATTATGAAAATGCAGGCACAATATCTATATTTAAATAAAATATTTAACCAAATGATCTGTGTATCTGAAATTAGGTTACAGGTTATTACAATAAAATTCAAGAAACGGCCACTTTGTTCCTGTGCCACTCAGAAATTTTAAGCATAGAAATACAGTTTTTGTAAGGAGTGTTTTACTGCTTTTTGAAATAATCATCGTTTTTGTCCCCTTCTCACTAGTATAGCTTAGTCTTAGAAAATAAACAGCCTATGAAACACTTAACCTTATTTACATGAGTCTTATTATGTATGATTTCATCCGAGTTTTTTCACTCTATAAACTAGAACAATCCTTTCTTTTTTGCCTTACAATTGCTGCTTTCTCCCCATATTTTAAGTGAATCAGTTTTGCATAACTGCATCTTTTATTCCATTCAAGAGAAGAGATAAGGACTCTTGTAAATGGTATCAGGCTAACTTGACATTAATACAGCCAAGTCTTCAGCTAGTGTTGTAGTGCAAGGAGTAACTTGGCTCCTATACACGTCATGATGGAATAAATGAAGAATAACAAAAAGGAGGCAATGAGAAACAGAGGAATTATATCTAAATTGTATTTGAAATTATCTAAACCCTTAACATGCAGACAATACTGAGGAGGTACTCTGTCCTGGGAAAGATAGGAGCAAGTACATAGAAGGTATTTTCAGAAATGCCAAACTGCATTCCCTTTCACAAAAAATTATTAAACACATAGACTCCAATCACTAAAAACTCCCCAGACATGGATTTCAGTAGGAGTTATACATAAATTTTTATTTTTTTTCATCTAATCCTTGAAAGCCTAAACCGTATTTTCTGTACTAAAGGTTCAAAAAGTATCTTACTTTTTAAAAAAGGAATGCAATGGAATGGAATAGCTATCCATATGTAAAACATTAAAATGCCACTGAGAATTTTGACATCCCTTATGCTTGCCTTTTAACTCTAGTGTCCCTGTGTTTTTGGCAGGAATGTGCAAAACTTCCCAAACATCCAGTGTCACCAGACTGTGGGATCTAAACCTCAGTGAGAAAGAGAGACAGGACAGAGGAGAATATGGAAGTTCTTTTTCAACCCTTTATGCAACCCTTTATTCAGTTAGGTGCTGAAATGTAGCCCATCAATAAGAACACTTGCTCTATAAGAATAATACCTTGCTTCATATACACAGATATTCTTGAGAAGGTTGAGGCACCCACCTACTTTTGAGAGCTGAGAGCTTTTGTCACTATTTTCCCAAAGCTGAATATAAGCAACCTTCCACTCTACTGACTTCTTTGAACCCCATTCTAAAGTGAAGACACCTTCCTGCACCTGTTGTAGATGTTTATATATCTAGTTCAGTAAAGGTAATTCCTTTAGACACAGGTTCCACAAATGCTAGAAATGCTATTGCCCAGGAAGTTCTAGGTGTATCTACCTCCTACTGACCTTAAAGCATTTAAAAATTGTACTGTTTGGATTCTCAGACATTCAAAAATCTTTACAAGTCTGGCCTTACATTCCTTCGTTGCTTAAGGTACTTCTAAACATTGTATTTCTAGCTTTGCTGTACCATTTAGATAACATTGTATAACATATGGATCCAGAAAAGATCTCTTAAATGCCAAAGGCATTTAGCATTAACCTGATTTGAAAACCTTAGGACAATGGTCTCCCTTTCCTTTTCACGACTTGGGGCTCTATGGAGACAGAGAAAGGGAAGGCACAGAGCCAGGAAATAGCTTATCTAAGTACTTTAAGTCTTTCATAAATCAACAGTATTACCATTGGAGAATGAAGCCAAGAGAAGAATGATGCCAGCATCACTAAATTGCAGCCACTGTGCCTCCTCCTTGTGGAGGAGGGTAGTGTTACTGCATGGCGAATAATGCAGCTTAGAAGAAATAGAAAACAGAATTACAGCTTCTTGTGGATGCTTTGACATGTACATCCTTCTGGGTGAAAGGAGACTCTACAGCTTCACTACACATATGAAGATCTGGTTTCTAAGAGTCTGCCCATGATTCTGCTGAACTAAGCAGCACGTTTATCATTGCCTTCTCAGGAATTCAGGATCAGTACTTGAATTTTTTATATACCAAATGCCTGCCAACTTATGTCTTGGAAGCTGCTACTGTCAAAAACCACGAAGAGCAGTGGAATAAAATTCCAGAGATTCTTGTTGCACAAGCAACTACCATATTGTATAATAGTTATGCAACAGGCACATCCCTGTTGAAAGGCCATGTTCCTTTAGATTCCCATCACGTGCTGTTGAACTCTTTGTGAGATTTGCCACTGGCTGAATGGGCTTTGGATCATGTCCTTGCAGCTAAAATCATTCTGCAGTGACAGACAAGATAGCTGGCAAGGAAGAACAGTGGCACCCAGTGGTGATTTGCTTTTTCTTTTCAAAATATATTCTCTTGAAAGACTTCTTCCTTAGCTTTTTGAGCAGATGACCCTATATAATATACAGCCTAGCTTACACAAAGAATATACAGACATCTATACATCTATCATACAACAGTATACCTACACACAGATGCTGTAATTCATAAAGTAAAAGGTGGGTTTTATAATTATAAAGTAATGATAATGATTTAAAAGGAAACAAACAACCAAATTAATGCTACTTAGGAAAAAAAAATCACTTCATGTAAAATGCTTAAGGTGACTCTACTTGATTAAGGGTAATGCCATCTCTGCAGCAGTTAAAGAAACTCTGTCCTAATTAAACATTAAAAATTAATAGAAGTTGAATATTTAAGTCCAGGTAGGTATCCTTTATCTTTCACCTTATTAAAATAAATGTGGTGAACATTCTTTCACTTGTTCTATAAGAATGACAGCTTTCATTTCTGCTTTTCTTTTTTCTCTCAAACTTTACAATTTTGTAGAGGTTTTTGAAAGAAGGATACAGCTTCTTGCAACAGTGTGATTTTTGTTTCATAAAAATCCTCTTTGGCGCTGATTCATACTCCAGGTTATTAATTATTCAATCCAAAGTATATTTATTTGCTAGACATTTAGAAAATGCTGCAGATCGTTCTTTGGTCTCAGCTACTATATCCAAGCCAATGGTTGGACTTGAAGATCTTCAAGGTCTTTTCCAACTTAAATGATTCTATTGTCACAAAAATCATAACCAGGAAAACTCTCTAAACCAAATGACAGTTTAGAAAACTGACATCGGCTTATTGCAGCACTGGGTGCATGGGGAAATTTTCCTCCTAACATGCACACCAAGCTACTTAAGGGTACACATTATACACAATAAAGTGTTTGCATATTCCTAGTACATTACATATTCATTATCATTTACACACAGGATTGCTTACAAGTTTCTTGCTTCTAATGCAAATTAGTATGCATCCTCAGATAGCACTACTGAAGTTCTTTATTAACTACGCACACTCCCCAAGCCAGGTTTTGCTATCTTTTGTGGGGGCTATTTGAGTCAGAGGTCACAATCTCCCACTACAACAATTACCTTTGTTCTACTTTCAACTAATTTTCTGTTGATGTATGTGGATTGCCAACACTTTATCAGCCTGTCTCCTCTTGCAGCCAGAATTTCCTCACTTGAAGGCTTCTTTCTTAGATAATGGTGTTCTTTTCATGATCTGTTGTCTCACATCCTTCATCCTCACATCTTCACATCCTCACGGCCTTCGGCTGAGTCCTTTAATTAGAAGTCCCTTCATTCATCAGTTTTGACAACTCTAGAGGGTCAGTTTGACCTAAACTTCGTGCAGATAAGTGTTTAACATGTAGCTAAACACTAAATCAGAGTTTAGCACTAAATCAGAGTTCAATAATTTGGGAGTTTAGACAACACTGTGATTCTATGATTCATTCTGTAAGACCAAAACCATGGAAGAAGAAAAGCAGCTGCCTGGTCTGGACACATGACAGCCCATAGCACTGGGTCGGATGCAGCTTCTTTGATCCTTTGCCATCCAGCAAGATAAATAATGGAGCCTGGGATTTGATACTCACATTTTGGAACAGCTGCATTACTAGAATAGGAGAAGGGGAGCAAACTGCTGTTCAACTAGTTTGTATAATCAAGAATTCAGAGGGCACACTTCCTTTAGGAAAAGGGATAGCACACTATTGTATATTTTTTTCTTTTCTGTTATAAAGTTAGTAATGTAAAAGATTTGATTATTTTTGAATGAGGGTTTGTAATTGATCGACCACCAAAACAGATTTTCAATTTTTCAGCATTTTCAGAAGGGAAGATTCAGCTGCTGTTTTTTAGAAACCCTTCACTGAAAAATTTCAGGCCCTATTGAATAATTCTTCACTGAATAAGTAGACCAGTAGCAGATTAGTAGACCTAAGTTACTTGATTTCTTTGGAAAAGTCATATGAACTTGACACCAGATGTGGCTGTTATTTTGGTTACATGTTAGCAGGCAAAGCAAACCTTTCTAAACTATTAAACTGTTGAAACATTTTCTGCCTTATATGCCAAGTCCTGCTATGTTCTGCAGCACAGACCATGCATATTATTAGTTCAGCAAGACATTGCTTATTTGAAATGTTAGGCTTGTTTTCTAAACAGTAGCACATAAGGAAAATATCAGATTTGAGTAAGAAGTGCTATGTCACATATGTATTTGCAATCACAGTCATATAAGACCTGTCTTTTTACTCAGATAGTACTGCAAATATGCACAATGTTTGCTACTTCACTGTTCAGAATACCAAATGTTAGGTAATTGTGGTGACAGCTTGTAAGAAAGCAGTGCTGTTGACCCCAATTACTACAATCTGATTAAGAAGCAAACAAAATGAAATTCACTCACAGTCTAAAATTTGTAATCTCCTGTCAGTGTAAATTAACAGATGCCAGCAGTTCTGGGAAAGGCTGCTGTATTTATGTCCAACCCAGCAAATCTCCATTTATGTCCAACCCAGCAAATCTCTCCTCTGAAGTTAACATCAAAATTGTTTTCCTAACACTGGTTTGATAGATTGGGACTTCTTATGTCTTAATAACATACTGCTTTCAAAAGCACAAGAGTGTCCAAACACTATATGACAAAGGTAAACATGGCAATCTGGAAGGTTTTACAATAGACTCTATTTCTGAAAAGACAACCTTGAAAGTAAGGTTCCTGAAAATTTATGCTAACCTAAAAGACCTTAATAGAAAAATGAGAATGTTCCTCTAGTTCTCTCAGGCAGTCTTACAGTCAGTTATGCGTTGGGAGTCTCACTATACTCAGACAGAATTCCAGTTTCTAGGAAAGCCAGGAGCTGCTCTTCTTCCATTGAGACTGGGGAGAATTGCCACATCTAGCTTTAGCTGTCTCCCCTACATCTGCTAAATGCAAAGAAATCAGCACTGCTATCAAGGACTCACAGTGAAAGGCACCAGTCCTAGACAGAATCAGTTTCCAAGCCAAGGCCAATGTCAGACCCATGAACAGAAAACTCATCTAGCCAAAAACATATCTAAAGAACCCTAGCTACCAGTTTGCCACATGTCAGTATCTGAAGTTTCTTTCTTCAATGAAGCTAAAGTTTTAGATACTGGATTTTTTTAAAATCTTCAAAATGCCTCCTGGATATAAATACTGTGTATGAGCCCACATCTTTTTCCTAGAAATAACTAAGGTATACTCATAGAATATATTTCTGAAGGAATATAAACAACACGGAAGTTTTTGAAATAGTTACAACACTAAATATCACAGAACTATCTTCTGGGAACACATGCAATCATTTTCTATTATTTGCTGTTTTATTGCTAACTACATTGTGTAAAAGTTGATTTTCTTACATTTAGATAAATGTAAGGGTTATGCATTAAAAATAACTCAGTAATATGCAGAAGACATTTGAAATGAGAATTTCATAGCTCACTAGGGGATAGAATCATGGAATTATAGAATGTTTTGCATTGGAAGGGACCTTCAAAGATCTGTTCCAACCCCACTGCCCTGGCAAGAGACGACTTCCACTAGACCAGGTTACTCAAAGCTCCATCTAACTTGACCTCGACACTTTCAGGGCTGGGGCACCTACATCTTCTCTGGACAACCTGTTCGGTGTCTCACCATCCTTATCATAAAAAATGTCCTCCTTATGCCTGGTCTAAATCTACTCTCTTTCAACTTAAAACCATTGTCCCTTGTTCTCTTTACTACAGACCTTGGTAAAAAGTCCTTCTCCATCTTTCTCATAAGCCTTCTTTATATACTTTATATACTTTATATACACAATAAGAACTCCCTAGAGCCTTCTCTTCTCCAGGATGAGCAACTGCAATTGTCTTGGCCTTTTTTTCCTGTCTTTCACAGGAAAGAGATATTCCAGCCCTCAATAGGAATACACAATATCCATTAACTTCATTTTTCTTTAAAATTGAGATAAACCAAAAGACTGATGTTTTCACAGCTAAATTTTTGAATATGGATATGAATAAATTGCCTCAGTTTTTTAAGTATATATATTAATAAAATCAAAGAATAAACTTTTCAAAATTTAAATTCACCAACTAGCTAGAAATATGTTCTCACTGACTCAAAAGTCAGTTTAGAGTTCGAAACATCCAAATTTTAAAATGTTCAGGTCAAGCCCTTAATTATTCAGATCTCTCATTCATCAAATATATTTAACAAATACAGGACATATATCTTTCTATCAGTGCTGGACAGAAGTAATACTCCAGAGCTGGCAAATCAACAAAGCTGTATTTGAAAAGATGTACATAAGCCAAACAAAAAACATAGAAAGCTTTAAAACTACTGAAAACACTCCCTAATAGACCTTACATCACTAAAGGATTTCAAGACTATCAGTGCCATGCAGACTGGCCAGCTGAAAGTTCATAACAGTGAAAGTCTTTTTAGTCCTTTTAAGACAGCACTTATGCTGAAAAGAAGCATTTCTGATTCTCTCTATGGCATTCAGGCTAGACTTAGGCCAGTAGTATAGTACTTAGAATGTAATGACTATGGTGCATACCGTTAGAACAAAGAGTGAATTAAATGAAATATGGATATACAAACCTGAAGTAAATTCACAGTCAGCAATGTTTTAATCTGTAGTGGCAAAATAAGGCATAGGCTGAAAGCCCCAGAGCACAGTACTGATCAAAATGCTTGAAAGAGATTAGAACGGACTAATCTGCATTAGCAGAAAGATAAAACAGATCTTTCACTGACTGCAGATCTGTCAGCAGTGGGTGATTACTGAGAGAATTTGATTAAACTTTAAATCCATCCTTATTTAAATTTTTCCAAGTTCTGCTTTATGCAGTTTGTGTTCCTTGACACTGTTTCATGGTACAGTCAGGGGAGCAGAGTCTGAAGTAAAAACAAGAAAAGGAAGCCTGTGAACACGTTCCACCTTATTTTGGGTAATTGCCAAATAACTCTTTAAGCTCCATAATTTTGTTTTAAATTTCTGCCTTGAAAACCTGTCTGCATTGAAACCATTCTTGGATAATAATGAGAAGAATTGTTGAGTGCTAAAATTACAGATCATTCTGTGGCCTCAGGTAGAATGATTTGGAGAAAAGTATTTATCAGTATGAAGTCTAACATTTCTGTTTGGGCATGAGAAGAATCTGGTGAATAACTTTTCATTCCATTTTGTAGCGACCACACAGAAATGCTGTCATGGACCCCACACATCAGTAGCTATGCTGTCAAGATTTTGTCATGTATCTCCCAATTTTGGTGCTGAAGAAGATCTTGGAAAACTTCACCAGACAATCAAATTCAAGTTCAATAAAAGAGCCCAGTTTGGTTCTGTACTTTTCAGTGTGTCTCTGCTTGGAGTACTTCAGTTTCTTTGTAAGGAAAATTTCATATTTTCAGTCCTGGTCTTCAAAGCTGCTATGTCCAGCAGAAACAGGAATGCTACTGACATCAGTACTTTGGGCAAAGCAGACAAGAAAGTGGAATGTACTTTCACATGAAAGAAATTTTATAGATCTGGGCATCAGCTGAGTTGGAAGGAATTCAGCTGCCTTTGAAGGACACATAGACAAACTCCATGCTTCAGTGAAGAAACCATGTGCAGAGTGGAATAAATTTAATCTCATTCCAGATTTATGGACAAAATCAAAGGATTCACAGGATTCAGATTAAATTGTTGGGTATAATATTTTCCCAACATTGCTGTCCTCCTACTCATATTTTACACACAGCTGGGATAGTTAACTCTGTATGGAGAAATATACTTCAATGTTATCAGAGGGCAAATATCATTATCATAGATGTAAAAAATTACAAAGAGTGAGATTACTCATGCTTGGTAGGAGACAGTGAAGGAGAGATGGATTAGATCATATGAAGAAAAAAAAAGAGGAAAAAATAGAAAGTATGCATTCATAAGGCGTAAGATAATTTGGAAAAAATATGAGCCATGTACAGAAGAAAAGAAAGAACTAGAAATCAACCAGAAACAAAGAACCAGAACTGTCTTGTCTGTACTGTGGCAAAGAGGGCTTTCATTGGGAGTGAGAACTCTCATTTCAAACAAAAAGTTAGGGATCCTCAAATCTCCTCCATTAACCCATGTAACTTTCTCAGCAAATAAACTAAAAGTCCTTTGTATCATTCCTCATTATTCTTCCTCTTTGGAGTTCTCCACTACTGTCTCTCTCACCCTCCCTTGTCCCCACTCCAAAAGCTTACTCATACTGCTATCTTGTCTACCATATTAACTGTTATCTACAGTGCACTTAAAGGCTCTTTTCCCTGCTACAAGCCCTTAAACAGGAAAAAAAAGCAAGTTTTTTTGACAATTCCATGGTTTGGCTGATAAAGATGTTGACAGAATATGCTTAAAACTCTCGATGCTGGTACTTTAAATTTTTGAAGCTGTTCAACTTAATATTACAAAGTAGTTTAATAAAGTAACAAGTGCTGTATAATATAGAGATGGAACATGTTGCATTAATATAACTGCATTGTTAATGAAGAACAATTCACTATTGACAGTGTTTCTGTTAAGATTTAGACATATATTGTCTTGGGACTGTTGCTAAATTTCTTACTAATAATAAAGTAGATTTTTTGGTGATAAAATCTGTGTGTCAAACAAGAGTTCTTTTTATACAGCCAAATAGAAAATTTCTATATTTGGAAACTAGGGACATAAACTACCGTCATATCATGCAGAATTATACCCTCAGAAGAAAAGGACAAAAGAAATGTGGTATAAAGATGCTTATACTGGTGGTATTTATTTTTCAGACAGATACTCTGATAATAAGATATTCAGATAAAGATCTTTTCCTATCTTGCTACTTATGTTCACTCTAAGAATCTTATTTCTAGTGGCAATGGTAGATATCTTAAACTGGACATTCTACCTATGCAAGGCATTGCCAGAAGAAAGCATTGTAACCCTTCACATCTTTCATGTAGCAATACCATTAATACATAGGAGATGTGTTCTTTTCTTAAGTAACACTTAACATCTTTACTCGCATTTTGTTTGTAATCCACAACAGTCTACAAATTCTTTCCTACAGCACTCCTACCTGGGTAGTTCTTTTTTGGGTTGCAAGGGTGCTTCCTAAGTATAATATTGTACGTTATGTGTATGCAGCTCACCTTTTATGAATTTCACCTATCTGATTTTAGAGTAATTTGTCATCAATCTCTGACTTACTTACACTGTGCTTGTGAGTCCACATAGCTCATTGTTGCTCATAGATTATAAGTCATAACTCTGTTATTACAGCAGTTAGTAACACTGTGAGCGAGACCTGGAAAAGTCCAGATTGTCTTCCAATTGACCAGACTGTCCCCAGATCTTCTATATACCCCCAAAAACCTGAGATGTCCCCGGTCTGACAGAAAATTATTAAAATTTTGCTTAAGTGCTCTTTTACAATCAGGTGTAGTTCTGTCTTTTTGTAATTTCATGAACCCTTATCTCCTCAGTTTTTCAGGAAAATGTCACACAGAACTGTTAAAAGTCTTACAGAAATCAAGTCAGACTTTCTCCCATCCTTTTTGGTAGCTATGCTGACTAGCAAGCACGGGATATGATTTTTTTTTCTTTGATACAAGGAAGCTTTCTATCTTTTATATCTTTATTATTCCCTAAATGCTTGCAAGCTGATCTATATCTTTCCAGGATATTTCTGGATAACTAAGCTCATGGGCTTGTAAATCTCAAGAAAATTCCCCCTGTCTCATAAGGTACTGTTTGTCCTTCTTCAGTCTACTGGAATATCTCTCTGTCTTTCCTGGGTTGTCTGTAACAGTCTTGAATGTCTCATCTAGTTCTTTAAATTTCCTGACATGTATTTTGTGTCATCCTTTCTTTTTGCTTTTTTCTCATCTTACTCTTTTTTTTGTGTAATTCCACTGAAAATTATACAAACATCCACCTTTTTTCTAGTCTGTGTTTTAAAAGACACATCAAGAATTATTATGTCTTTATCAGATAAATTGTATTTGGACAACTATGAATAATATGTTAGACTACATTTAATAGTATATCAGATACCTTCTAATAAATATTATGGTATTGACAAATGCTTAAAAGCAGAAATGTAAAAAAAAAAATGCTATAAAAGGACAGTGGCCAACTTCTGTCCCATATCTAATCTGGCAGAACCTGTTCCCCAACCCCATACTTGCCCTTTTCTTTTCTCAGGTCACTCAGATGCTCACAGGCAGCCAGAATCAGGACTTAGACATATTTCTGACATATTAATCCCTGCTCGTGTCTTTCCCAGTCATAGAATTCTTCCATTGCTCTCATTGCACAACCAAAATGCAGGCAGCTAGTAACATATCAGCATACACAAACGCATCGAGAATCTAGTTCAGAGGATCATATGACAGGGACATGTTTCATCATGTCTTTGTGTATGCTTGCATTTTGGTCTAACAATGGGAACAAGTACCTTATTTTTAGAGCAGATCCACCTCTTTCAAGCATCTCATAAAAAAAGTGTCCAAAGCAGGAGGAAAAAAAAAATTAATATTTATTCAGATGATGGAATTAAAAATACCTTCTTCATTAAATCCCTCTTTCCTCTGCTACTATTCTTAAATGATTAAGAGTTTGGCTGGAACTAGAAAATCAAGTCATTACTTTCTGAGAAAATGTTCCTGGCAAACTAAACTGCAAATGAACAGCTAATGTAATGTGAGATAATGAAGTTTTATACTTACTTATTATTCCACTTGCACATTTTTTCCATATTTGCAAGTCAGATATATATGACATTCCTTAAAGAATCCAATGAGTTGGAAGTTAGCTTTGCTTCACAGAAACTAATGACTCTTTGTAACTTTTAGAAAACATGATAGGATTATATTTTGGTAAGTAGTATGAACTATGAAGGAGGAAGTTTGACCTGATCTAGAAGTACTGGAATATCCTTAAGTAGATACAGACTTCAACTGTAGTACATAGCTGTGTCAACTGCAAAGAAACACAACTGATGGATATTCTTTAAAATGTAAACAATCCATTCCTTCTGCATATGCCAACAGGGACAACAAAAGAAATATCTTTCAAACATCAAAAATCTGTCTGCACACCCCTGTACACAGAAGAAATTCTTTAGTAGCTGAAACTCAGTGATTTAGGGATGGACTAATTTCCTGTATTTGCCATGTTTGGGACTTTTGTACTGTAATTCCACCAGTTCAATTCACTAAAATTTAAGCTGAGCAAGTGTCTAGGTACAGCCTGCTGTATGGCAGGTCTACACAAGAAATAATATTACTATACTACCACCTAGACAAAAAGGAGGATGCACATATGGTGACTCTGTAGCCTCAAACCTCTGCCACTATGTGATGTACTTGAGCATGATGGAACAGTAACATAGTTTTGAAAACCCACATGTTCTAAGCTGTGTGCAAGTATTTAACACATTACCTTGCATAACATTAAACACAAAACTAGCTGTTTACAGCATCCATCACACTGTGCCTGCAATGGTGAGTTTCTGAGTATTTTTGTCAGAGAATTTAAAGCAGGACAAAAAAAATTGCATTCTCCAGTAGTATACAAAAATAGCATTCAGACTGAATGACAAAGGAGAAATAGTTTATAACAGCCCTGGTTCAAAGCCCATAAATTTAAGTGAAATGCTTTATATACCTTCCACAGGCTTTGAATGAATTCTGCTAGTCCTCTAGACAAATAAAGTTTGTTTTTCTTGGTTGCCTGGTTGTATTTAGCATCTCTATGTAAGAAGGATTTTTTCCACTGGTTTTACAATCCCTTTTTAAGATGCAAACTAAATTATTTTGCTTAGATTTCCTAGATTTAGCTGGATTTCAATTTTATTCACGTGACTGTATTACTCTCGACTTCAGTTTCTAAAACACACTAGAGTTTAGCATTGTTGACTGAAATAATATAGTTAAGGACATTTTTATAATTAGTTATAGCAAACATTCATAACTAATTAGGGCAAAGATCAGATCTCTTTTAATATCTTATTTTTATGGGGAAAAGAGTATTTCATTTACTCATTGTGTTATTTTAGTATCATTTACGGAAGCAATGTTTATATTATATTAACATACCCAGAACTTCACTGTAAAAGCTTAACTTGCACTGTTAAATTATTTGTTGATTTATTCTTTTTGCATGGTAGATTATGCTACGTTTGAACTTCATATCTGTAAAAATGTTCCTTAGTTAAAAGAACAGCATGAAATAAAGCATATCCAACGTAACTTTTTTTTTTTTTTTTAACGTCAAGATTTCAAAGCAATAGTGAATAAGCAGGTAGTTTACAGGGAAAGATATACAAGAGAAAGAAGAATAATACAAGGAAAGAAAATCAAAGAAACCAAAGTTTACAATCAGATATAGCAATTTTTCCCCCCTTCATTCCTGATGAGAGACAGTTGACCTGACAGAAAGTTCATCCTACTTTAATTATGGAAAGTAATTGGGGCTTATATCTTCAGGTGTCCAGAAAAGTAGGGCAATGAGCTAGCACTCTTCCATTTCTGTTGACACTTTTAAACAAGTAACTCTCATTGCAAAAGGGTTTAGATTTCCCTCCATTCTTTTTCATGTGTGTTTATTTTCATTGACCTTCAAACAGTTAACCTGAACTACATAAACACAACATTTTCTGTATATGCACTAATCTCGGAACTTGCTGGGGCATTTCTCTGAAGATTATTTTTTTACAGGAATTTTCTCCCTTTTCTTGAATTTCAGGCTTCAAAGTAAATTTTATTGTCCAAACTGCAAACTCAAGTGTTATAATGAAAACAGTGAGTGAAAATACTTGAAAATAAATTCAAAATTCAACAGAAAACAGAGTAAATCCCAGAAAAGCTATACACATTTTTTTTTCTGTCAAAAAAAGCCTTCTCCTGTTCAGGGTTACACACATAATTCTGGTGCCATGGAGTGAAGTGTGAGATGTACCACATATTCACTAACATCTAGATAAAACTAGACACCACTTTATTGGTGTGCTACATTTGATTCTAAGTAGGTAATGGGAATCAGAGATATTTTGCCCTTAATAAAGACTTTTACTGCCTTTGTAGTGTGTCAAATCATTAGTGTACTCCGGGCCAGTATTTCCTCTGATAAGCAGGATGGAATAGAGCAAAACTACAGAAAATGCAGTGATGGAAGACCACACAAGTGGACCACACAAAATTGGGAGAGTCAGGAAACATGGGGGAAAGAATCTGAAAGCCATTCTGAAATGTTGTGTCACAACTAATTACTAGTATCTCTACTGGTAAAACAAAGAAAACCTTTGAAAACCAGCCACTTCACAAAACAAAACAAAAAAAATCAAAATTTCTACACCAACCCAGTCCTGGGTTATGTATGGCAGTTACAGCAGGTAGGCTGGGCCTGACACTTGACTGTATCTGGTGATTAAATGCAGAAGGCAAAGACATGTCTTGATGAAAACCAAGGTATTTGATGCTCCCACGTTTCCTTCCTCTCTCAATAAGAAGTAAATTTTGCACAAGGAGTTCCAACCACCACTTTAACACTATGTGAAGTAGAATGTAGGGGTTATAAAGAGTAGAAATAAGAAAATGCTGGTCTTCAACACATACAGATTCTACACGTAGCAAACAGCAAAATAGAAGTTCTTCCACTGATCTAAATGACACATTATAGGCCAAAAGCTGATTAAAACAGGACATTACAATCTAAGCAAAATTAAAGGTAAGAATTTTAGCTATGCAATCAGTTCTGTTCTCTGGGACTCGGTAGAGCTATGTCAGCTCTACAGCAGCAAGTAGCTAGCTCTAAAACATTACTAACATACTAATAGCTAGATTTCCCATAACCTCCAGGGGTCTGGTTGTCACAAAGCTGTCCAATTTGACTTTTTCCCATGAGAACAATTTGTTTCTGTAGATTGTTTACAAGGCAGAACATTATTTCAGACAGGAACATGGAGGATGTGAGCAATAACTGTCCTTAAAAGAAAGTGTTCACTTTCAAATTGTGAGAAAGCACAGAAGATATGCCAGAAGGTGGTTCTTAAGTAAGTTACAGGCTGTGAAGTGTGAAGTAAGACAAGTGACTTTTCAGAAGTCTCAAATGTCATATACTGCACATATGTCCTGTTATTTTTGTCTCCTTCACACTAATTGCTGTAGAATGATCACTGGCCTTGACTTTTACTATCCATGTCAGAGAAGGGCAGACTGATTCATAAGGACAAAGATGTTTTGCCAGTACTACATGGTTTTAACTGAGGGAACTTGCCTTTACAAGTTGAATACCAATTCCGTTGCTTATATTAGTGAACAGAGCATGAGGCCCAGAAATGCAGCAAATCTGTTTATCCATCCCATGAGATCCCTTTGCTTAAAGAGAAGTTGGTTTAGTATGCTAGGCAAGTTAAATGTATTTGAAGAAATTTTTGGCTGATATACACAATTTTTACTGGCTATCAAAATTTGCTCATACTATTCTCTGAAATGTCCATGGTTTTATAAAATCTCAAATATTACCAGAGCAAATGTACCAACTATTACAAACTTTGATTTAGCATATGACCTTCCAGTGTAAAAGTTTAAGACTACCTATTAGATCTACCTGCAATAGCCAATTGACTATTCAAGAACAAAATTCAGCTTAAGCCCTTTGGAAATTTATGAAAATATTTCACCTTTATGTAATATACACTTCCAAAATAAGAAGCAATCCTACCGATCTCTGTTCAGCCCTGAAAAACTCAATTATTGTAGCAGCAGGTTAGGATGAATCTTACCACAGTACAACTCCTCCACGTCTCCAGATTGGTTGTCTTAGCTAATATCAAGCTGATTCGGTTTAGGTCAAATGAGAGGTATAACCACTTATTGCCATTATATGCTAAGCAGCATTCACAGTCCAAAGAAAGAGTCTCTAGCAAGATTTTCCCCTTCGTTCAGTAGCCTGATCACTCCAGGTATCTAGTACTCTATTTCCTAATTATGAATCATTAGAAAGGTCATGTATCAGATTAAAAGGTGGTGAGTGGTCGCACACTGAGATGACATTCATGTACATTTCGTATTCATCTACAGTAATTGAGCTGAACTTGTCTATGCATGAAGCAGTAACAAGTGTTAAAGGAATTATTAAGTACTCAGATCTAAAATTTCAGGCTCAGATAAAGACTTAAAATATCCCAAATTAATCAAAGGGTCAATTGAATCATAAAGGCCTCTACAATTTGTCTTCATGGTCTAATTATCCTGCAGAGTATAGGTCTTCACTGTCCAGTGAATCAGAAAAGCTGAAGCTTTCAGAGGGGCTATGGGTTTGAAGACTTATTTTGGAATTATTCTCAAGATTTTTCCTCCCTTAGCTTTAGAGGTCTTCCTTGGACATTTTTTTTAGTGCTTTAGTGGGCTACTGGGGAAAAATACCCTGAAACTTTGGAGGATTTTTCCTCTGTTCATGGACTGTGGGAAGATCTGAAGACAATAGAATGGTACTGGCATGAGTGCGTGAAATATTGTTTCCCATGGTTTTCTGGGTGTACAAGGACCATGCAGCTTTAGAATACCCTTTAAGCATACACATTACTGCATCCCATGGGTGTTTGTTAGCAGTTCACTACTCCAGCAGTGACTCGCATGTTTTAACTTACTTCCTTTTTCAAGCACAAATCTTATCAATCTATAATCTAATCATTACAAAAATAATGGTTTTGTTGATTTATTCTGTCTTAATGAAGCACTCCCTGACTGAGAATTTCTAAAGACTATAATCTTACAAAAGCTATGCTGTAGATTGCCTGTGGCTTACTTAAGACATTTTGTTGTTGTTGTGGTGGCAGAAAATTAAATGCAGCACCAGTTCAGAAAGGAGCAGAACAACGACACTGCTCACAGAAAGTCAGCAGGGTCCTAAGATGCTGATTTTCGGTTTGGTTTTTGTTTGTGTTATTTTAGTAGTGACTTTACAGTGTTGCTAATTTAAACAAGACATTGGAAAATTTGTTGAACACTACTCAATCTTAGGAGTATTCAGAATTTTTCCTCTGATATGTACCCTCCTCTACTTATTTCCCCCAACAGAATTACTGCAAGAATGATGCTTTCATTGGAAAAAGAGCTTTGTTGAATTCTTCTTAGGCTCCAATAGGAAAGCTAAAACATGTTTTCTTTCAGATTTTCTTGAAACAATTCAATATATTTCTCTATTAATCCTGAATTTGCACAAATGTATACTTGAACTGCTTTAGTACATTGTGTTATTTTCCTGTAAGACCTGGCCAAATAACACCCTGAAGCCTGAGCAGAAGTGAAATGATTGTTTAAGTTTTGGGCTGGTTGCATCTTAATACACAGATTGATTAATTTGAACTGAAAAAATAAAAATTTGACTAATAGAATCACAGGGAAAGATAGGGACTTGAGAAGCTTTTTACTTTATCCCTGCTCATAAGCAGGATTATACCTAAACTATTCTTAAACATATGTGTAAATTGAAATTAGTGGGAAATTTTTGCTGGAGGTGTACTTTTTAAAAAAAAAAACTTTTCAAGTTATCACAATTCCTTGAGCTTTCTGAATTAAGCTCTTAGCAGTTCAGGAGTACTTTTTGTGCTCGTCTGAGTCAAGGGAACTGTGTAGGATACAGGGATTTTCTTATTTGCAAGCTATTGGCTAAATGTACAGCCCCATCAAAGTAATGCTGAGGGCGACAAGAATTTTCTCAGGCAATCTTGATGCAGGTGAGCAGGTAATTTGCAAAGATTCCACACTAGAAAGAATAGCAACTGATTCTCCCTATTTCACTTCCACATTAAATTACAGTTTTCTTTCAGGTAGTCAGCATTAGTTTATTACCAAGTCACTTTAAGCTAACATTTTTACTTTTTGTATGTGGTCAATGCAGAGTATGCCTCCTCTCTTCTAAATGTGTGGTGTTTTTTTTAAAAAAACACACCTTTATAATATTGTGTATATGCACTTGTCTGGTATGAAGCATTTTCAGGTTATTACCCCTTTTAATCTATACATGGAGTATCTACAACAGTTTAAATGAAACAATGGTTTCAGAAAAATGAAAGACAATAGAAAACAAAGCAGAAAACAAATACATCCAAGTAAAACCTAAATCATCCCTAATCCTCAAACTCTTTACTGATCCTCAAACTCTCTTCTGTCACCAAAATGTCCTTAGCACTCATCTAAAAGTAAATTCCCAGTACTGGATCTATCCATAACTTGCAGTCTGCAAGGAAGATGGCAGACCAGGTTTAGCCACAATTTTCTCTTTCAAAAACAGGAGAGCAGTGAGCTCTTGGAAACGTCTTGCAGACATTTCATTCCTTGACCCAAGGGATGTAAACATTTTTTTCTCTCAGAAGCATACACCCTATATTACGGAAAACCTTCTATAAAGAAAGAGGCACTAAGAAAATTACTTGCAAGCTACTTAAGCTACTGCAAAAGACCTCTATGAAAATAGAAGGTATGTTGCATGTGAAGGGCTTCTTTTTAGCTAGGTATCACTCCACACGGAGGGATGGATGGACAGGAGAAGGAGTCCATTTGCTTGTAAATAGCAAGATCTATTTAAGACCCATAACACAGATGTCTCTTCTTTTCCTCAAATAGACTTGGCAGATGTTGTAGTAGCCTACGCAGTGAAAATAATTCTCTTCCCTTCTCAGGTTAAAGAGGTGAAATTTCACAATGTCTTGTCATACTAAATATAATGTATTGAAAAGCTGCAAGAATTGGCAAAGATGCTTACCTGAATTGTACTTAAAATTAATATGGGGCTGAACTACAGAATCTTAAAGAATTTTGGTCACCTAGTATTTTCCCTGAAATCTAGATAACTATAAAGCCCATCAAAGCTTCTAAAACAACAACTCTACAAACCTGGAACTAGATTGTCCAAATATTTACCTTTCTGTTTATGTTTTGGAATAAATGACCAGATTTTTCAAAAGAGAGCGGTATCTGTCATTTAGTCACTACATTGGGTTGTGTAAAGAAACTGAGTAAGACCTGGACTTCAGGAAGCCTACTGGAAGTTCTAGGCAAAGATTTTATTTGCAATAAAAAATTAAACCATGTTGGGGGAAGGGTTGCTTGGGAGAGGAGGAGGTTTCATCTTTGTAGCTGCCAATGACAGCACAGTACAAAGTGTGCTATTTAGCTGCCAGAGCAAGTGGAAGGGACATGGCATGATGATTGGTCATTATTCTTTCCACCTCCAGGCAGCCCCTGAAATTCCTATTTAACTGACCTGGCATGCCACAGCTAAGATGAAAATATGCTTTTACAGAGTGTAAATAAGCACAGAAATAGAGAAATACAGAGTTCCTTTCGTCAGCAACTGAATCACAAATAAACCTAAACAATAGTCTCTTTGAAATTTGGCTAATGCCTGAACAGAAAAGGAGGAATGCAAGACCAAAAAATCCACCCACAGTCTCAACAAACTAATAATTAAAATCACACTTGTTTACCATTCCAAGTTGGTTAATGTTTTTGTGTTGCTTACCCCCACAGACTCCCACGTATTCTATTGTAAAAACTGCTCATTACACAGCTGAATCTTAATTTAGATGGACTTGGTTCTACTTCCTTTGAAATCAGTATGAAAATTTCCATTGCTTTCAGTGAGGGCACAATTTATCCCTAAACCTGGGCTATGTTTTTTAAAATATAGTTTATATGTGTGAATATATATATTTATGCCCAAACACATAGCCATATTCCACTGTTTTTTTTCCAATCCAAACACATTTTAAAACTGTCCCTTAAGCTAATACTACAGGAGCTCAGATATATATTGTGTTTGGTCGTGCATAGTGTAAACATGACAGAGGTTGTCCACTGGAGTGTCTGAGAAAATACTTAATTTCTCAGAAGATACTGAAATACATAAAAACATTCTAATCTTCCTCCCCAAGTTCTTTCTCCTCTCTGAATTAACAAGTTCATATTAACTGCAATTAAACCTTAGACTAAGAAGTTACCTTTTCAGATATGCTTCTAAACAAGATATGCTGTGTAATTACCTTGTAATTATTTTATAACTACTCACAAAAATAAATAAAGAAAACCCAAACCTTCTGCTGAACATCAATTCTGGGATCATTAATTGAAAAATAAAGAAGTGATTGAATTAAAACTGTTTATGAAATAGATACATCCCCATTTTCCAGAAAACCTGTAATGTAAATGAAGGTTCGTACTACAAAAGTTGTTTTCCTAGTGAATTACTGTTTCTTGATTTTCCCCTGGTACAAGCAGCTTGTGAAATTCAGAAAAATAAAATGCCTCCATCTATTAAAAGAAAGATCAGGAGCCCATTATAACTCTGCCTCTGCTGACCCAAATTTCAGGGATTTAGAGTTGGAATCCATTCGTACAGGTATAAACCTGAAAGCAGCATCTGTTGGGTGGTGAATGATCCTCTGAAAAATGGCTTATTTCTTATCTACAAGGGCGGAGCCTTCCACATGCACCAGAAAGGCAAGACAAGCTGGAAGTCTGACAGTTAGATGGATCTAATTGGAGTATTATAAAACAACCAAACTGGAAAGAAGTAGCATACTCCAAAATTAGCCAAAAAGACTGCCAGGAACTGAAGAATCATTTACTGAAATCACAATTGCCTGATATTATACCAGTGAGTACAGAGCTGCAGGCAAACGGCTAAAAATCTTACATTTTCTGCTTGAAATGAACATCTACCTGTAGTTGTAAGCAACATGCGATTCACAATGATCCAGGTGGGATTGGTATGTGGCCTGTTGATACTGAGAGCACCTTAGTACACCCATTTTAATACCACCATTAAAAAAGAGTCTTATGTAACATTCACAGCAAAACAAAACAGAAGTTGAAGTGATCATGCCAGAAAAGCTGTATTTTTGTTTTTCCATTTGTTATCTTAAAATGCTCTTCTGTATTGCTTGCAATAGAGATTTTTATTTCTTTTTCTATATTTTACTATCACTATGAAAATAATTTCCTTTTCTAGTTGAAATTCATTTACCAAATCTGTGAATTGGAATTTTACATAGAAACCATTTTAATGAGTTTTTCCTTGTCTTCTGTAAAACATAAGACCCATATGATTTCAGGTTTTGAAAGGATAATTATAAATAATCTTTCATTTTCTTCATATACATTTTAATAATAAATCTTTTATGTCCCAGAATAGTGCCATTATAGCCACAGAAGTCTTCCACCAGTGAAGTTAATGAGAAACATTATAACATCTTTGATGGGTTTTGGATAAAGCTCTCAGTTAGGTGACCAACCTCATGTCCTATTTCTAGAAACATGAGGTATTTAATGGAATTAAATCAATGGTCTTTGGCTCTCTCACAACTTCAAACCAAAAAATTCATTGAAAATTTCTGTTTTATTAGAATGATATCCTGAATATGTGAAACAGCTGGATTCTTTGAAAACCAGTTTCACTCGTGCTCATATCCTCATAGTGTGTCAATTCTCCATGGAATTAAAGCTCATCAACAGTTTAACAGAAACCGATTTTATGCACAACACGTTATGTGCACCTTACAGGTGTCTAAAATAACCCTTTCTCTCTCAGGTCTTGTGTAACAAGAAACTAAAAGGATGTCCTTTTATATCATAACCCCATTTTCTCTACCAGATGTTATGGACAGCAGCACAATACATGCACAATGCCTTGTTAGAATGCCAGCTACATTAAGAGAAACCTTCTGCAAATGACAGGAGGTGATGCATCATCACTTAACTCTTTAACGTTTTATAATCACCTTCTCTTGCTCTGTGGCCTGTGCTTTGCTTTTGGTGTCTGTGCTGTTAGTGTCATGGTGACCTTACAGCTATACCCTGTCCCCACTGGAACTGCAGCTCCCGTGGGCTGTCACATGTAACTTCAACCAGACACATCTAGTTAACAAGCCACCCTTGCTTTCAACATCACTGCTCTTTTAGAGTCTTACGGAAATTTTCTCTCTCCAAAAGCCACCTAAGGAGAGCCAGCAACTGTCACACAGACAAAGCAGGGCTCAGGCTCTTAATTAAACGTTTAGCAAGAAAACTGTCTTGCATTGCTCTGGTAGCCTCAATATTTTGTACAGAAAAATACGTTATTTCCATGTCTACTGTTTATTATCCTAATCAAAGTGGCTTTTGGAGGTGAACAGTCTGCTTCATTTCTCTTCTCGGGATAGTGTAATGTTTACACTCATTGCAAATTGTCCACAATGGGTGGTAAGATTTTAAAAGAAGCATGCTAATACTAGGCAACTTGCATGAATCTTTGCCCCATGAGTCTAGGCAGAAACTACCTCCCATCTGTTCACAAGCAGGAAGGAATTGGTTCAGGCTATGGCTTTCAATCTACCAGATGTCTCAGCTCCTCTCCATCTCTCATGCATTGCAAAGAACAAGATAACAACAGCTAGGCCAATTGAAAAGGTATTTTTGTTTCAGCTGCATAATAAAAGACAACTTCTGTTCTATATGATGGAACTGAATTAAAAAGTTGAGCAGAAACTATGTATTACAAGAGGCACAATACCTCTGTGGAGCAAGTCCTACAGAAAATTATTAGGAGAAAACGTATGACGGGTCAGAAATATAGGTCCAAACAGGCACCCTGAAAGTCAGGCAGATGACAATTGCCAAACTGACTTCAAAACAGAATTTATTTAAGATTTAACACATGGGAAAAGTATGCCAGAATTGATTGTTTCCCCACAGGAGATACTAAGGGAACATCAGTTTTCATGAAGAAAAATATTTCTTCAGAAATGTTTTGAGCTTTCATAACAATGAGAAGAACTGTCATGACTCAACCCACACTCACTCATAGATGGCAAAGATGGTGAAGACATTCAGCTTCAGTATTACATTGTTTTGCTTTCAGTGACAGCATACTTAGGATTAAATATTTAATGACTACAGCCTCATTTTGGCTGATTAGAGCCATATGTCTTTCTATTTGATTCCGTTACTGGTCTGCAGCATATGAATTCTCAAAATATCTTAGAATGAGAAAGCAATGTAATTTTTTCCAAAACAGAAAATTTTTCATCACAAGAATCAGTTCTTTCATACTAATAATGTAGATATGTTAATTTTGTATAGCACTGGGTGGCATTTTTGTGTATTTTCTGCTTTGAAAAGCCTCTTCATAACATTCATAAGTATCTCAAACCTGTGTTGCCTGAGGACATTTTTTAAAATTGTGTGGCTACAGTCTAAGAAACCTGCAGTCCTAAATCTTACCTATCCCTCAGGTTGCTTATTCCCCCATTTCTGGGGCAAATTATAAGCAAAAAATCTACCCTAACAAAAGAAAAATTTTTAGTTGCTTTTGAGGAAAAGACATATTACTGGGTGCCACAGTGGCCTTATGAAAGGGGTAAACTCTTAGGGCAAAGCATTTTTGTTGAGCTACCTACCATGCCTGTGTTAAATGTGACACAATTAGCTGGTAAAGCAAAAACTTAGCATTAGCGTTGCAATAGAGGACTAGGGCACAGTGCCAATGTTTGCTGTAAGTCACTGGAGATTCACAGTCAACTTTCAACAAAACAATGACTACATGGAAATCAAATTTGGAGAGGAATGTCTTTCTGTACAATTAAATTTGAGCACAAGCTGTAAATTCAAAGCTTGTGTTTGCAAAGACATGTACATATCTATCATTGTGGATCCATTTAGTTTAAAATTCTATGTGTGGTATCACAATCTTCCAAATCCCCAGAAAACTCGACTGATTTCCATATTTCACGTTATTGGTAAAAGTAGAGTTTATTGAAAAGTCAAGTAAGATTTCACACTGTAGAGGAGTGATAAGTACCTAACATTCTGAAACTGATTATACTTTGCAAAAACCTCAGGTTTCAAAATAAAATATGGCTGATCAACACTGATATTGCCAACAAAGGTAAATTGTGAGATAATAAACTGCCCTTCCACACTGTCATATCTTCTGTCAAGAATCTAAAGTGACAGCATGTAAAAAGACTATTTGACAAATTACTTTTTTGGACATTTAATAAATAAACAAACAGACTGACAAATTCCATAGCTTTGAAGTTAAACAAGGTTATAGCAGTAAGAGTGCATAAAGCTTCTGTTCTTTAAAGGGGTGGGGGGGCATGCATCCAATAACATGGATTCAAAATGCACAGAGAATTAATGTGGGTTCATTCACTCATTATCAAGTCAGTAACATCACTCAATATCTTCAGATAAGTCAAAATCACTGTCTAATCTTTTTGATGTTCAACAAGATGTAGCTATAAACTTAGTTGTCCTGCTTGCAACAGAAGACTTTAGTATGTCCTCATGCTCTGCTGAAGTGAGGCAGTAACTTACCAAAATCTCATTAGAGACCATTAAGCCACAACTTTTCTACTTCAGACTGCAAGCTCAGATTGCCCTTAGAATGTTTTTCATGTCTACTTATGACACCTGAGCACCACTGAACATCTTTTGAAAAAAAAAAACCTCAGACTGTAAGTCCTCAGCAATAGTATTGTTTCTTCCCACTGAATGTAGTGAGGAAATCATACTAGAATCCAGTTCTCATGGGCTTCTTTGGTGAGAAATTATTCGTATTTTCACAGTGCAGCAGCAGCTACAGAAGTCAGAGCTTTCAATATTTGTTAGGCCTTCTTTCCTTTAGCACCTTTTATGCTGTATTGTGTTGGTCCAAGCTTGTCTTTGAGTTTTGACCACAATGGTGTATGTTTACTGTCATACCAAATGATCTTTAGATACCATATAGCTTTACTGCCACAATATGGAAGAGCGGTGGGATTTTGCTTTAGGAATGTCCTCTTACAACAGTTTAGTGGTCTCCCGCTCAGCTGATTACCATGCTGGCTATGTGTGCTCCAAAATAGGTACCAAATGCCCAAAGCAACATCCGCTATTCACAGTCCTTTTATCAATCTCTATTAAGAGAATGGTATCTGAACAACACACTGATATGCTCTTTCACTTATAAGGGAGATGGGAAGAAAGCCACCTGACAACAACTAATAATGATCCCAGCTGTGACACAAGATGGTTATCTGTGATATGCTGGCACCATCTGTGGATGACACAAGACAAGGAGGTAAACTCTAAGCCCAAAGTTGTAACTATAAATGTAATTTTGAGCCTACGAACATCCTTCAAGATTCTTTAGAGTCTCTGAAGTCTCCATAAACCCTATTATATTACAGCTTATAAAAGTATTTATTTCAAACCTTGCAGTGACTGAATCAATAGAGTAAACACTGCTGCAAAGCTACAGCAATACCATGAGACCTGCATTGTTTTGCTTGCTCGGAGTAAACAGAATATTTCATAGACTGCTGAGAGGGGATGAAAACTTTCAAATTCTGCTTACATGCCTGTTACACTCTACAACATAAGTCAAGACATGCAGAATTTGTCTCAAGAAACCAAATCTAAAATGATACAGGAAAATCCAAAAAACATTTTTATGAGTGTAAATATGGCAGAAGTAAGTAAATGGTCTTCTTTGGAGGCTGTACTTTTAGTATTCCAAAAGAAGAAAAATAAGTCAAAAGGATTGGGACCAGGTGCTGGTGAGGGCATCATGAGTAGCTGCCAGCTCAGTTCCTCTGAGAGGAGATGCCACCCTGAGACATAAGCATGGCTGTGAACAATGAATCTGTTCTAAATCTCTGCAGTTTTAAGTCCAGAACATTAAGCAAGTCATTAAATCTCAGACTGTTCTGTCTCAAGAATGATACCTATACTCATCCAGTTTTGTCTGCCAACAGGTGTTCTTTAGAGTTGTAAACCCTTGAGGTTTTTTCTGATAAATGAATTAAATTTACATCTATGGACTTTCTCTTAGTTTGCACTGTTACAGGTGAGATAAGAATCAGGACTGAAGAACTTTCTAACTCACCTGTAATAGTGAAGTGAAACTGAGTGCACAGATCTGCTTTCAAAGAAAGCAAAGCAATGATTAGATGCTATAGCATCAGATTGGAAATTTGTCCTTGGCACATGCCCTGAAACAGTGAGATTGTCATTATGAGCACTGGCAACAAGAGTTGGACTAGCTGTGAACTACTGTCTTTTTCCTCCTTAAAGAGGAAAAGCTCTAGGAAATAGACTAGGATGTCAGTACTGCTGGTAGTCCAAAGTCCCTAGGCCATCTATAAACTTAGTACAATATGCTGCTGTAGTCGATGGTTCCAGATGGAATTCTGACCTTCATCAGTTTTACTGTAGAGGTATCAATGGGTTATGTAAAAATCTGTGTTGAAGTCACAACATGTAAACTCAGAAGTGTGATTGCATGAATTCAGTGAGGCATGAATTTTGGGGCAGAGTACACTGGGAGTCCTGCAGCTTTCTCTCTTTTTGTAGAACCAGAACTGCATAGTTCTTCAAATGTGCCAGCCAAGGGAACTTTCTGAGTCCTTATGTCAGCTGTAAACAACTGCAAAAGGAGTGAGAGGGGACAGAAACTCAGTTTGAGTTCTTTCTGGCAGCCAGAATGCAAACAGCTTTTCAACATACTCTTAAGTAGAGGAAGGTGTTAAAAACTGCTGAGCTCTACCCACAACAGCTGTAAGGCTGATCCAAAGCCTCTATTTTTTTGCTTCTCCTCCCCTATGATTCAGAGGGAGAGTGCATGTTTTCTCAAAGAACCTAGAAAAGAAAGGACAATTGCTAGGATTTCTGTCATGAGTGGAGCTTGGTGTTTCCTAAGAATACACCTTCCCACCACTGTTGCCTGTATTCTTACTAAGAAGTTTGGAGGCTCCAGCTGAGATCAGATAGGCTGTTCATAATTTACCGAGACCAACTGGCCAAAAGGACTCCAAAATGAGATTCAAAGCTCTCTTAGCAGCCAACAGCCAAGTTTGAGCTGAAACCTGCAAAGTCATCTGTAACTATTGTTACACACAGAGGACTGGCTTCAACAGAGTTGTCTTTCAGACAGCAGAACTAAACAGGTCTTAATTTCTTCTCCTTTTTACTTGCACCACAGCAATTTCAACTATTAGCTCTTCTATTGCCCATCAGCATTTTCTGTTTCTTTTTTTCTCCACCCAGCTCACTTCCACAGGTGCAAAAGGCAGTAAGTGAGGGTTGATCTACATTATCTACATACTTGTAATTAATCTTCTTAGCTTACTGTTTGACCACATAGGAAAGAAGTTAATGTGATGTTATATAGGATACCCTAATTAGTTCCCTTTTCTCTTTTCTACCTTCTGTTTCTGTGTAAACTTGCTTGCAAGATTGTTAGTCCCATTCTCAATTTCACTGAAAATTTAAAACTGATTTTAAAAATCAAGGGAAACAGAAAACATAATTGCCGAAGCTTGGTTTCTTAGCTTAGATTTCTACAATAGTCAGATGTGTTCAGCCAAAACTTAATAATTCTCCAAATGGCAAGGGGTAATTCTGATTGTGAAACCTTGATTAAGCAACGTGTTAGCTCAGCAGACAACTTTTTTTTTCTGCATCTCTGTCTAAAGAGAGATTTCTGGCAAGTAAGTGTGCTGAACATGGTATTTTTCCATGTCTTCATAGCGAATTCTAAGAATACAACATTGCCTTGTTTCCCACCCTTTCCCACCCCTTTTTGGTTGACTTTTCAGGGGTTTTGTCTGCATTTTAAGAAACTAATGTTTCATTGTCTTACACATTATTAAGCTCTGTCGTATTGTTCTCCCTAATTAACAGTTTCTCCCTCCAGCTTCAAGGCAACCAGACTGGAGTTTATTTTTAAAGCAGAGGTCTGAGTAACAGAGATATGTGAAACCTGAGCAAGTTATATAATTTACCTGAACAGTTAGTGTCTGGATCAGCATTTCTTTCAGACAGGTTGCCTTCCTGACTTGCCTAAAACACAGGAATCCCAAGGTTCCTAACAAACAGACTTCTTACTGCAGTTGAAGCAAATCTACAATCTTAGCTAAAAATAATTAGCATTTTTATCCAGATTATAGGTAAAGAAGCACAGCTATTTAATTGTCTGTTTTGAAAGCTGATTTTCCTAAATTATGATAAAGGAACTATGGCAATAAAACTATTGAGGTCTAGCGATACAAAAGAAGAGACTTGTTATTTTGCTTACTAAGGACAAAAGCAACAACCACCTCCTTCCTTTTTTTGTAATTATATCATTATGTGACAAACTTTTCAACATCAGGTTTAAAGTAGCTAAAACACAACGACTTACAACAGCAAAACTTCTTTTTTGCAGTGGGCAGGCATTTATCTTATGTTTTCACAACATTAATATTAGTGCCTTTTCAACCTTAGAAAACAATTTTGGTAGAGTAATTTTGCCAGTGGGTGAAGTTTTACATATGAACAAAGTTCAAGTAAAAATATTAGAAGTGCCAAGTGACTGATAGCAGCTACAAAAATTTAGTACAGCACTCTTCATTGCTTAATAATACAACTATCATTCAGATACAGCTTTAGAGGTTCATTGCTCTTCTGTATAACTTTGTTCTTCCATATAACATTGCTCTTCCACTAGCAAGTATATTTATGAAAACTATAAACACACCTTTTCAAAGCACCAACAGATGACCTACAGATATGCAGTCATCTGTTGTGTGATATATGTGCAGTCAGTGAACCACCTGCTGAGAAGGTTAAAAAAAATCACCTAAAAATTATGCTGATGTCAACAGGTAAAAAGCCCAGGAAGAATAGTTTTACAGTCAAGTATGGCTGCTTTTAGAAAGTAAAAAAATGAAAGGCTTAGAAAATGATGTGGCCTGTTAGACTAGCTCATATATACAGAAACCTTCTAATATAAAACTGGTACTTATTGTTTGCAAACAGAGCAGGGATTTAAAACTGTTTGACCATTCATACCCCACCCTTGGAAATAATTATTCAAATTCTCTAGAGAAGCATCTTAACATGATTTACGATTAGTTACTTACTGGCAAGGTACTTTGGCTCTTCATTTCAGTTTTGTGCTTTGTAATAGAGGAAGGTCAGTAGTTACTTATTGCACATATAGCCTCACTCACACCAGTTTTGCCCATCTATACGGCAAAATAAGCAAACTTGGAACTCTGAGATGGAGAGTAAGCCACACTAAGATTGAAACAATTTTGTCTGTTAGACAACTGTACTGCTTTCAAGCTGCAAAAGAATTCTATTATTAAGCATACGTGTATATATATGTGCCAAGAATTCTGCTTGTTCTTGATGGCTGTAGACAGAAGGAACATTTTCCCCTTTAGCTTTATCTATTCAAGGTTCACTTAACTTATTAAGAACTGCAGGAAAAGGATGGTCTGGTAAGTTTTATGTAGAGATTCGATGATAGAGGTAATACCCAGAAAAAGGCCCATATACAGCATATTCCTTTGACCAACATGAAGAACACTCACTGCTAAAAATGGTTAGATAACTGCTACTAACAGTTCATTAATTCGAACTAAGTATGTGGAGAGAAAGATACGTTTTGTTTTAAAATACTGTTTGTGTTCATTTATTTCATCCTGTTGTATGTTCTGCCATCTTTATTAATTTTCCTTGGTTAAAGTTCTCTTTAGCTGACTTTCAACATTGCCCAGTGGAACATACATGTGATATCTCTACCTATTTGTTTTTAACATCCTTTTGAAAAAAAAAAAAGGATGCCCTGTTAAATCCTTTCCCCCTCAGTTTACAATCTGAGGAAGATACGAAAAGGAAGGATTGTTTATGTAGATAAGGACTCAATGTTAAAAGAGTAGAAAATTTCCACAAATACTTTAAACACAAACAGGAAAGTTTATAGTAATTATAATAAAAGCTAAAAAGCAGCTGAAGAAAGTTGTCTGAAGATAAGCAACAAGACAGTACCTGAAGGAGAGGAGTCAGAACAGAAGAACTATTTAGCAAGAAGAAAAAAAATCAGAGAAGTTGTAATACACAAGCTAAGAGAAAAGTACATTTAAACTGGACCAGAGAAGAGCATAGAAATCAGTGCTGAACAGGATCAAGTAAAAACCTCAGCAGATACTTCTAAGTAACAGTCATAGTGGAAGCACCATAAATGATATATAACAAGTTTGCCTGCTACTAAGCATGGCCAGAATAACATTGTGCTGAACTAAGCTTGAAAGTTGCAAGCAAAGAGAAAGGAAAAATGTTAATTAAAATTAATTTTAAAAGCTGGAAAGCTAATCACTTGTGAAGAAAATTATGAGGATAAGCAAAAATGGAGACTGCAGACAGGTAAAAGAAGAAAATAGCATGGGGCACTACCCATGCACATCACAATTCTACCTCTAAAAAAACCTAGGTTTTGCACCACTGTCTACTTTAAGGATAATTTTCACTGAATAATCTAGTTAGCAAATGTTCACAGCTCAGTGGGGTATCAGCCACTCTTTTCCCCCATGTAAATTCTTTCCTGTGAGGTTTATTACTGTGCCCACTGCATCATAGTTATGTGCTCCAACAAAGATCTCTTTAAATCATCACCTACAGAAACTGTCTAGCTTTTTGGTAATTTGAGACCAGCTATTGCGAAAAATGGAGCATCCTTGTAAAACAGAGAATACTCCTCACATAGAGGAAACAAAGATTCATTGCAGACAAGGAGGAAGAACAATAGACTCACTGTTGAAGAAAGGCATAAATAATTGAGAACGTCTGCAAAGAGACTAAGTTCTCAGAGAAACTGGATTTTAGCCACTTGTAAATTGTGAGGCACACAGAAGTAGGAGGCAAACAAACCTGAAATGTTTAGGCAAAGGAACAGCCAAGTACTAGTCCCAGTCAGGCAGTCAGCATGTTAGCCCTAGATGTAGATAAAGCACAGCAGACATTTTGTATGAGTTTGTTACAGCAGGCTATAGTCTTGTTTGACTGCATGACCTCAGCATGTGTGTGTATGTACACATATACATACACACACACATATACACACACATGCATGCACACACAGATGTGTACATAAAATCAGGCACACTCCAGCATCTGTACATGAGTATAGGACACTGTTTGTGGTCTCCAGCCAGATGAAACCCAAAATGCTCTACCTAAAGAAACATATCCCACACCATCTATACATTCAGTTTGGTATGTACCTTGATACACTCAGTGTTCACAGCTCCCTAACCTCATGCAAACCCTGACATACCTGAAGGTCCCACAGACCCTTTCTTCCAAGAGCTGCACCTTGACCAGTCTCTAACACAAGACACCATCGGCTGGGACTTTCATCACCCTGAAGCTGCAGCACAACTGAGACTGTCATTTCTTCTGCAGTCTACACCTCTTTTGATGATGCTATGAAAAAAAAAAAAAAGTTCAAATAACCATAGAGTAGTTCTGCATTTCTCAGGAAGATTCCCACACACACACCACAAACAGAAAGTATCCCAAAACAACAGTTTTTTCTCATTAGCTGCCTACTTTGAGTGGACAACCCCATGTCCATAAGCACTTTCCTCTTTCCTTCTTGTGAATCCCTATATGGAATGAAGGAGGAGGGGAAAAAATAAAAGAAAAAAAAGCGGGGGTGGGGTAGGCAGGAGGAGCAGTCAATGCCATCTCCAGGTGATGTATTTATCCTGTCTGTGGGCCACTCAGCTTGACAGGGTAAGACATTTATTCTGCTTTATCAATGTAAACTCAGTGGGCAGAGAGCTGACAGGCTGTCCCCTGGAGGACTTGCAGATCCTGGCAACTGACCCCTACCATAAGCAGGAGTCTCTCTCACTCCATTCTACCATCTGCCTTGTCGCAAAGCTCACAACCCTGAAGAGATTCACAGAAAAGTAGTTGAAGTGACTATTTTTTCCACCACAATATCTCAGAACACCAGAGATTTCAGTTTACATTCAGATAGAAGCCTGTGTCACCCATTCTGCCTTGTCTCCTACCAGGGCTAAAGCGGCTCTGCTAAGAATCAAGTATATCTGCAGCTGACCCAGCTGAAAAACCACAACGCTGCAAGTCAGAGACTTCAGTCAGCCAGGGCCTTTTGCTGCAGCACAGGTGAGCCCCATTACTCTTATGCCCTCTAGTCTACACACCACCTTCTTATTCCCTTCTCTGAGGTGTCCTTACAAACCCTCACCACTGCATAGCAACACTAGGAACCCTAAGGAACATTACTCAGTGTCAACCAGTCAGCCAGTTGGCCCCTCCCATCAACACATCTCCACTCTTCTGCCCCTTCCTCCCACCTGTATTTTACCCTGAAGCCGAACAGGGTTTCTGATTAGAAACCCATCATGCCAGCTGAGCATGTCTTCTAACACTTTTCTAACCAGATGCTGCCAAGCTGTACTGTTTCAGATGAAAGGTTAAGCAGTGATGAAAATGTCCTTACTGCTGTGATAGCAAAGTTTTTGGGTGGCATCTATGGAGAACTCCAAGTTGGACCTTTTCCTTAAGATAAGTCTTTAATAAAAGATGCTTAACAGCCTCTTTTATTAAAGAACTCTTTTATTAAATAGCTTAACAGGTATCAGAACACAGGCACTCTTGTGCAACTTCCCCTGTCACATTCTCAACCATCACCTACTGCAAACAGCTGGGCTGCGCCAGCAGGTGTTACCATAAAGGCAACACTCACAACACCCATTTCAGATAACTTTTTGTGGTTTGAGGAACATCTAGCAGCTTCACTGATTTACATTTAAAAAGCCAGTATATATCCTAAAGAGTTCTTCATTTGCTTAAACTCTTCTGTTACACAAAAACAGGAAACAATGGCTCCTCCTCTGAAAGGATACATTCAAAGAAACAGGAAACAATCTTTGTTCTTTCTAAAATGGACAGTTTTACATAAAGCGGTACAAGATCTCTGTTGCTTCAGCACCATGCAGTTTTTGGTAAACATCAGAAATAGCCAGCACCACTGCAGATGCTGACCTTCCATTTTGCCAGAGCAGGTGGAGCTTAAAATGGTGGTCAGGCACTGACAGATCTCTGTTAATGAAAAGTAAATGGTTTGCAATGATGGGGTTGATCTCTCAGTATAACCACATGGTTTCCTGTGGTTTCTTTGTGTTGAGGAATACTCTCTTTTACTTCACCTTTTTTTTTTTTTTTTTTTTTTTTTTTTGTGTGTGTGTGTACATGTCAGGTTTGGTCCCGTTGCACACCTCTGTAAGTATTTGTAAGATTGATTTCCCTTTTCTTTCCATCTGGCTATGTTTCCCTGTCTTTCTGTTGCATTTTTTCTGACCATAATGACGTGGTCTTTTTGGATTCTGTCTATCACTTTCCAAGATGTTGTAGTCATACTTGTTAGAGACAAACTACTCACTCCAGTGTGTCATCCTGTTCATGCTCATGTTCCCAGTACACTTGCGGGAATTGCTAGTATTGCTTTGTGGATCATGAGTGGAGCATTTGTTCTGTTCAGCTTACCTTGCATGACAGATTTACTTGCCTTCAGAAGGGACCGTGCCAGGGAATTAACCCTTTTCCTAAAAGCAACACTGTGCAAAGGGCTGTTCCTCTCCAGGGAGATCCAGTATACTCCATCCACTCAAGGAGTGACCTGTGGCAACACTGTGCTTGCTGCTTGTTAACTTTTGCACTCAGCAAACGTATGGTTTCAAATTAATCAGCCTGCTGTCAGCACTTAGAAGTCTGTTTCACACCCTGTCATGCATCTGTACCAGAGCCTAACTGGTCAGCATCTCATTGTTTAATATAAATGCATGTTTCTGAAGTGTTGCAAACATGATTATCATAACTGTTCAGGAGGGACTACTCTAATTGACTCCACTGAATTCAGACACCTTTACCATCAGTGCATGAGTAGTACTGCCAGGAAGGGCTGGCAAGCCAATCTGCATGAGCCAAAGACTTTTTCCTACATGCCTTTCACACCCAGACTACTGCCAAGAGTAATTTAGGTCATAGTTACCCTAGCAAATAATCACACTAGTTTACACTGATATGTCTAACTTTCTTGTTTTGTTTTGTTTTGTTTTGTTTTCTCTAATTCATTATTGCAGCCTTTAAGGGAATGATAAATGGAGCCAAATGTAGTGTTTTTATTGAAATCATTGTACTGCTGATGTAACCATTTGGGTTTGAATATGGAATCTTCTGCTCAGGAAAGACTGAACTTTAGTTATTCTCATAAATGTCAATGACTGGCAAAGAAATTTTATCTAAATGTATTAAATGTTTCATATTTACAGTCCAGATGCACCATCATTGATTTTACATTTTGTAAGGAGAGGCTGAAAACCAAGGAGAACACAAAGAAAAATCTAATAATAGCATATACACAACATATCCCTGGACAATGTACCCACCTGTGGCAGCAGGTGCCTGCTGCCTTGTCCCTTAGGTCACGGTTCCCCTCTAAGGATTTGATTTTACCTTATCCTCAGTTTAACTTACAAAGACAATAAAGAGTCTGGTGTGAACTCAGGTTGCAGTAAATGAATGTTCAAAGACATTGCTGAAGCAAATGCACAGAAGCTATTTTCCACAGCAGAGTGCTGTGCTGCTTTCTCCAAAGGTCAGCACCAGGAGCAACACGCCTGCTCTTCCCTCCTGCCTGCCCTGCTCTCCTGTCATCTGAGTAATTCTAACCTGCTCCTGCAAGTCTTTTCTCCCACTCTTCAGGCCACGTTTTCAAGCTTGTCCTTTCACTGGCAGTGAGCATGCTGAGGAGCACTACTCTACCAGCAGCCATGAGCCTCCTGGGCCTGGTCCAGGCTTGGCATGTTTGATTCACCACTTCACTGTGGCATTTCCTTGGCATGGGAGGATTAAGCAGTCATATGGGCTCCAGCCACTTTCCTCATAGTCTCAAGAAGAAGGTGTGTACCTGGCAGTGAGGTGCAGCTGACACAGTATTGCTCACACTTTTCCAGCTACCTCTGGCAGACAAAATTGTTCCTTGGGGCTATATAGGGCTGTAGAGAAACTGAGGCAGTATAGCTGCGCTTCTGTGCACCAAAGGAGACACCAGCTGGTTCCCACTATTAGCAAGATGCAAGGGAAGTCTTAAATCACTGGTATTTTCTGTCTCGGGTCCAGCTCAAACTGTGGTAAGCACAAAACAGGGGGCTGGAAAGGTATCTAACAAAACACTGTTGTAGAAAAGCAAAGAGGTGCTAGCACAATTATATATCTTACACTATTTCTAGTTCCAAAGGATAAAAGTAGAGTTGCTAAAAAATCCCATACTTGGGAACTTTATTGCATATTTAGCAAGAAGAGGGAAGCTACTCTCAGGGAAAGAAAAAAGGGAGTCAGTCATGAAATAACAGAGTCACAGAGCAGCCTTGACATTTACACCATGAAGTGAGCAGCTCCTCACGAGTCAACTTGGAGATCTCAGAGTATAGTTGCAGCAGCCTTACATCTGTTATGAGCATGTACTTAGTTTTTCAAAGTCTGTCCCATTCCCAAATACAGTCCCACAATGAAAATAATTTGTAAACATCACCCAGTTTTGAAACCCAGCACTGTGAGGATTGAAAATTGGGCAACTTACCAAATTTACAGGCTTGTGCTTATATTTTCTGATTCTTACCCAGTTTTCTAAGGATAGACATTAACTACATTAAAAATAAAAAATGGAGGTCTTTGTCCATTTCCATTTCAAGTTTACATTATCTAATTATAATTTAGCTATCTAACACACCCAGAAACATATGTTGCAGATGTGAAATATTATCACTATAATGTGAAGGGGAAATACATAAACTAATTGACAACATTCATTTGAAGTAGTTAAATGGATCAGGTACACCAGGGGTTTGTTATTTTTTTTTATTAAAAATTAAATTTGCTTTCCAAGTTATCATCAATGTCAAAAGACCTGTATTATTTGTAACTTTTTAAAAGCAGGGAAAAGTAAATTACTGGGTATAGAAAATAAGTGAAAGTAGCTGCCTGAACACTACTAATAATGCCATTAGCAAAAGTTTAATAGTCAAAGGAAAATTATAGTAAGGACTGCAATATGTCTGCAAATTTCTTGTAATGCTCAAAACTAATCACACCTTCACTGGGGGAAAAAAGCACTTTAGTAATGACTATTTCACTTCAGTTTTTAAGACCTCAGACACAGAAATCAAATCAATGTTCATTCAAGTACTCACAAAATATGATGGATATTCCCTTGTCTATAGTGTGCAAGTACCTGCTTTTGGAATATTATTAGGGATTGTTGATACAGTGTGAAAAAAAGGTCTGTTTTTTCCATCATCTAGGCAACCTCCTGTCCCAAATTGCCTTTGACCAATTTTGGTTTAGTCTTCTTATAAGTCTTCTATAAATTCATTTACAAACTATCATCAAATGGACTCATCTAATGCAGTGCCTGCTTTATGGCAAAGGAGCAGATTTTATCCTGCTGCCAGATAAGCCCATCAACACAAACCCCAGGGCTAGCTGAATACTATCCCTCATGTTCAGGCTATGACCAGCATGTCTGAGCCACCTGAAGTGGTTAATTGTGGCTGATACTATAGAATACTTGTGAATGCCCCATACAGTTTCCAGACAGAGTTATTACAGTAGAAATTGTTTAGCTTGAAATTAATTGTATACTGCACTTCAGCACAGCCAAACAGATATGACAAACAAGGGTGACGTTTCAGAATATTGTTAAGAAAAGCAAGCTGTACTCTGAACTGAATTGCTTATGGTGTGTTAGACAAGAACAGGAACAATTTCCACAAATGATTAGTTTTTTCTGAATAATTTTTACTGGCAAAGTGAAAGATACAAATTAATATCCTGAAATGGGTTCCACTGCATTTGGAATAATCCCATTAATTTAAAATAAAATAGAAATATCTGCTTTTAAAATTATAGTTTATCTTCTGCTTCTATCAAATTTAGTATTACAAACTTGGTAAGTCTCTGCAGTCTTAGGTCAGATAAAAGCAATTGGTTCATTTTTTCCAAATTAGAGTATTGTGTCAAATGCCCCTATAATTCTCTGTGATCTGTCAGATTGTATTGTTCCCTGCCCCTTTATACCTCTGTAATGTCCACTGTGTGTAGGGCACAAGAGTCGGTATTTTTCTCTGTCTTTTTCGCTTGTACATGCATGTCAGAAGAATATTCATTTGTCTCCCTGAATATTTTTTTTCCTGATTCATGCTGCTTCTGATACGTTCTGCTTTAAGTTGGCGCTTTATACTACATTGATATCAGACTCTGGTAGATCTATGTCCAAATCCATAGATGATTTATATAGAGCTGCTAAAAACAAGCAATCAAATAAACGCTTCTTTACAGTTACAATGTGCGAAAGAACTTGCTTGATCCGATATCGAAAGTTGAAGATGGGATTTTTTGCTTTTAACTATAAGGCTTAACTGTTTCCAATTTCTACAAAACCTTGATTTTAATTACCATGTTCCCAATTGTTGATGCAGGCCAGCAGCTTGTACTGCCCTCAGTTCTATCATTGGGCACAGAAGGATATTTGTGGAGTCCAGTTTTGGTTTATTGTACAAAATTCAAAGGAACAGATGTATGAACAAATAGAACAGAGTATCAGTGCTGCCACTCCTGCAATTACCCTGATAGAAAACACACTGACAGTTGGACCGTAAAAAAGCTCTTCTGCATTGTAAACATTTTGTCACTACGAAGAGCAGCCCTTGAAGACTTTTTAGAAGACAGGCAATCCTATCTGAAAGAAACATGGTACCCTTTTGGATGCCCTCTTAGCTTTTGTATGTGCTGACTTTGAGGTCTGTAATTCCCGGCATGTCCAGCTCTGCTCCTGAACCCAGAGCAAGCAGGGGTCAGCTGGCAGGATGTGCATTTTGTTTGCTAGCTAGCTATCTCATGGTAAGTGCTCCCACCTCTGCACTCCTGGATGGGAGTTCAACCTCTAAAACTATAATTTGCATTCAGTGCAATACAGCCTGAAGCTGAAGACACTCAGCCTTAGACAGGCAGAACTGATCTTACATGAACATTCTTTACCCATAATGTAACTGTACCAGTGAAAATGAGATGTAGTCCTTTATTAAGCAAAGTCAAAATACAGATCTCACACACTTGTCTTGATTTTGGAACTTGAACTTAATGCAAGTTGTCCAGGGGTCTATATTGATAATAGCAATTAACAAAATAAACTTAAAATTACTTCACCAGTCCATAGCTCATGAGCAGGCTGCCCTCTCTTAGCAGCTTCTGCTCTGCAGTGCATTTGCTTAACTGATTGATCTTCCTGTGCCATGATTCTACAGAGACGAAATTTTCTTTTCCGAGGAGAGCTTGCAGATTTCAAAATTCCTTTCTCAGAGAAATAATGGATTTTCACAACTAATGAGGGAGAAAGTGAGTCCTAACTGAGACATGTCCCATCAGCCCTATTCTCCAACTTGGGAATGATTTGAGAAATACACACCTCTTCCTTTTCCCCTCCTAGCCCACATTTTTGAAAGAAAAATAGCAGAAAATGACAGATTTTCAATAAAATATTTATATATCGTCTTGTTTTCTCTGGGAAAAAAAAAAAAAGAATTTTGTAGATCTGTAGAGCAAAAAAATTAATTCTCTTGAAGCTGAGGTAATGTGGACCTAGCCTCATTCAGATCTTTCTAGAAAATCTCTTTTTCAGACTATAGATGGTAGCTGTACTTCTTCATATACAACAGAAAGGCAGTTTCCCTTGGTGCATATAATCTAAACAGTATAAGTGAAGTGGAAATGCTGAAAGCCCAAATCCTGTACATAGAAAATAAAACCAGAAAACCTATCCAAACAATTTCTGGTATATCCAGCATTTGAAATAAGTGTTTGACAGGGTGGGGAAAACAGCTTTATGATTACTTTTAGGTGGATTTGCATTTCAGCAGCAATAATGATTTGTCATATTCCTTGCTCTGAAAATTTAGCTCCTGAAATGAAAAGGTACGTAGCAACACTCATAAAATCATTGCATGGGAGGCTCTCCTGTTCTGTTGCAGAAAAGATGAGTTCTGCCATCAGTTGCTGCATAATACCTTGGCATTTGATAAGTTTAATGTTGTTTACGACAAAATGGTCTAAGCGTGTTACAAAGACTATAGGAAGAGGTAATGAACTATATTAGTGTAAGTAATACAGATCCTCAAGTTACTTGAAAGGATTTACCAAACAGCTTTATGGAGATAAATTAAACTGCAGACCAGTCCTCCTCCCTTTTTCAGCTACAAATCCTAAGACAAGAAGTATCCTTGCATGCCCAAGTGGCCATTGAAATTGATTTCAGAAAAGGGTTTTTTTCTGTTGTTGGATTTCTTTCTGGGATTTTTTGAATGGGTAGGGACTGCAAGGAATATTTGGAAGGGGCTATGAATAAAAAGGAAATAGACTTGTTTTTCTATTGCCATTACTAAATCATCAAATAAGTCCTGCTGTATTTGTCCACAAAGAGAAAATAAGGAAAACTGGATTACCTGTAATTGTCTCTCTGGATTTTTAATTTGAAGACTTACAGATGAAAATAATAATTAAAAAAGTAAAAAATCCACCTACTATTTAATCTTGCCCGTGTGAAACAAAATCCCCAGAAAATAACCTCCATGACAGCAGAATTCAGGCAGCTGAGCTTCCAGTTTGATCCTTGCACTGCGAGCAAATGCATTTGGAATTACTGAACGGTGTTGCTGTGAGGAAAACAACCTAAGCCGGCAGTGTGCCCTTGTGGCGAAGGCAGCCCAACACACCCTGGGCTGCACAGCTGAGGGTGCAGCCGGCTCCAGGGCACTGCTGCCTCTCCGTTCTGCTCTAGGGACACCGCGTCTGGTGAACTGTGTCCAGTCTGGGGCTCCCCAGGCATGGCCATACTGGATCAAGTCCATGGACTCCAAGCTGATCAGAGGGCTGGAGCACTTCATGTGTGAGGAAAGGCTGAAGGAGCAAGTTTGTTCAGCCTGGAGGAGGGAAAGCTCAGGTGACACCTTACTGCTGCCTAGACCTGACCCCACTGCAGGGTGCAGAGAAGATGGAGCTGCACAGTAGAAGGGCGAGAGGCAATGTGCACAAGTTTCAGCATGGGAAATTGCAACAGGATGGTTTTTGTTACCTGAGAATGACCAAATAGTGGAACAGGTTACCCAGAGAAGCTGTGGGATCTCCATCTTTGGAGGTATTCAAAGCCCAGCTGGACACAGCCCTGAGCAGCCTCATATAACCAGAACTCCCCTTGACCTTTTTAACCTTCATGATTCTGTGACTCTGTGTGTTTATCAACAATTTGTGCTAATGCTGCTACTAATGTGTATATATATAAAAAAAATCCTTTCTTGGCCTCTGGTGTTGATGTGTCCTTTGCACGTTAGCGTAACTCCATACTTCTCAGACAATGCTTTTGTTCTATAAAGAGAATGAATGAGTCTTCTCCAGGTTTTCTTTGTTGTTTGTTTTTTACGTCATGACAGCCATTCAAATATACAACTATCATGTAGAAGAAGCATAGGGATTTTTTACTCTGAGAGTTAAATGGACTATGATAAGTGCTACAGTCCAGAGTGATGTGGATGTTTGTGAGGTTTATCCCATTTAATTGTAAACTTTTTGACTTGGTTATCAGTATCAAGTGTAGACAAAGTGCTTAGCAAGTGCTGCTGAATCTGTTATCCGGGATCTGTTCAGTGCTGAGCCAAAAGATGGTTTTAGTGCTGTGGCTGGTCTACTAGCCATATTTAGGCTTGTTACTCCAGAGTTCAGTTTTGTTCCCCTATACAAACTACAAGCACAATAATCATACTATTTATGACTCTGTAATGCAAATATAGATATAAACTCCCAATGAAGAGTAGAGGAGTGATGTCAAGTAGACATACTGTACTGAGATAGCAGCTATTGTGCTTGTTTGTATTAGGATTTTACGCTGTTCATGATCTTCTTAGAAAAACATGCTCTATAAATTATGTCATAGCAGTGACTGCTTCAGGCAATACTGTCACATGTTTAGTTGCATGTAATTAACCATGTCTTTCTTTGTGTAAATGCACTGGATTCTTTTCTGCATTTATGCAATCAGAAAATTTGAGGTTTTATAAAAAAGAGTTTGAAAAGATCAAGAAGCATTTCAAAGCATGTAAGCTGATTTCAGCCCGCTGAAGTGAAGGGAGTACTTGTATACCTGAGATGATAATTTTTTGCAGTTGTGAATAATTATTTTCTAAACCCATTGGAGAGTTCCTAGTGTTGATATACCATTCTATATGGTATTTCTACATTATCTATTTGTTTTAAGCAAGAACTTTCTCTGTCTATGCCTTATCTCCAGGATATACTTAGCAAAATGTGATTTTGTTTATTATTTTGGTCTCTGCTGCTATGTAACCAGAAACACATGAACTAACCAGTATTTACCATCAACCACATTCCACAAAGCTAACAGTCCCTCAAACCTTTGATTTTAATTATTGCGTATAAAAGCATTCTTCTACTTTAATAACACCCATTTTCTATGTGGGCTAGAGAGAAGCTTCAGAAAAGTTGCAAACATTGTATCATATGGTAACGTCACGCTGTGTTACGCTAATTGGTAGTGAGATATGTAGGGCCAACATATTACAGTATTCAGGGAAAGAAACTACATTTTTGTACACAAGCCAGTCATGTTACCTTCTGAAGTTAACAATAATGAATGGAAGTGACTGGCAAAAGCTACAATGACTAAAAATAGTAATCCTGACCAGGTAGGTCATGGGGATATGGAAGAGTCAGATAAAAACCACAATTGTTCAACCATTTTAAAGTTCTGATTGATTGCTGCGATTCTTTCACTGTATATTTTGTTACCTTGCCCACTTGCAGCATGCCTTCTTGCTTGATGCACCTGGAAGTCACCTTTTCTGAGAGAAGTAAAGCTTTGGCAATGAGCAGACAGGCATTTTGTTTGGAATCCCAAACAAAATGGAGAACTACAGGGAAAAAAGCCTAAGGCAGAAAAATCTGAAATTACAAGGTAGGAAGAGAAAAAGAGGATCTTATGCCAATTATTTTTAAGAAAGAGAAGCAACAATGTGTAATGCATTCTCCTGGCACCAAGAAATCCAGATGGTAAACAGAAGTGACATCTCATTTTGCACAACTGCCATATACACAGTAATGTTTTATGGCCACTCCTTTCTGATGATCAAACTCTTTGCACTCCGCTGTTTGCCATAAAAGACAAAATACAGAAAGTATCAGCAAGATTTATTTATTTTTTTTAACAGCTGGTTAAACTTTACAAAAGTGAGATATTTTCCATCTATCCAAATTGATTAGAAAGCACTAGTAAACATCTAGTAAAGATATTCCAGTAACCTCAAATCATGATTGTATAGGAAACAGGGCAATTTTCAAGTTACTGCCCAAAATTATCCAAAGCATAAACAACTGAAAAAAGCAAAATAAAAAGCCAAACAAACAAACATCTCAACCAGTTGTAAAGCCTAACAAAAAATAGAGTGATAGAATAGAAATGGTGCTATCAATGGTAACTTTAATGCCTGCCTTATGAGACTGGCCCCTTAACGAGCAGTCAAACACCATGAATGCATATATGTTTTCTCACATTAGAAAGGCTGTGAAAGCATAATGTCACCATAGTAATGTTATGGCATTTATAGGACCTGTTAAGGCTTAACAGCTAATGGTGTTGCTCCTAAAAACTGGTTGATTACAAAAATAATGGAATGCACATGTATTAAATGTCAATACAGCACTACCAATTCTTTGATGCAGATGTATGTATTTAGAAATGTGGAGCTCAATTCTTAGTTACACTAATGTAAATCTAAAGTAACGCAGCTGAAGGCAATTACACCAAGCCAAAGCCATAGGGCATCAACCCTTAAGAATGTGACCCTCTACAAAAACTTCATATATATGCTTCTTTTTCTCTTGCAAGGATATTGTGACTAATGTCACAAGATTGAAGACCTTTAGGTATACTTCGATTTATGGAGTCTGAAATGATCACCAGCATCAGCCATAGAATTTCAAAGATGAGGTGCTGGAATTATGTATGAGTCTTTCTCCTATCTCAGACCAGGGGTTATTGAACATACTTTAGTCTAAAGTGTAATCCCTAAATGTTCTGCTTCTGGCCTTTGTAATTTTTTTCCTCATATGGAACAATCAAAAATCTGATTTTTTTTTTTTGCCTTGACTTCATTGTGTGTAAAGCAGTTGTCTGCTTAGATGTAATTTTCAGTATCACTTTTCTGTATTTAAAACTCTAATACCACATGTAAGATGCAAACATTAAACAATGCAGATAAAATTAAAGAATCTTACTGAAAATCAAATCCATAAGATGGAAGTATGGTCTAGATCAGGTACTGGTTGTTAAGTTGCTGGGACAGCAGCACTGCACCAGACCCCCCAGCTCCCTTGGAGATCTTGCACTGGTCTAAGTAACAGGTTAGGCACAGCTACTGCACCACTGGTTTTCCCAGAGTAAAAAACAAGAGCTCATACAAAGCAGAATAAATTGTGACAGGACTTACTATGTTTCACAGTTACATCAGAAGTGAAGGATGCATTTTCTACAGTGACTTCAGCGTGGGACAGAAGCCTTCGTAGATCCTGCCTTAACACTGATAATAAGACTTTGTCACCTCTGTCTTGAAAAAGACTTTTCACTCATTGCTGCTCCTTCTAGACAATGAATATAACAATTCAGACACCTAAGGGCGTGGTGGGGATTAGTTAGTGTGCCAAGAAGGAAGAAAGAAAAATTGATGTCGTGTCAGCTGCTTTTACAGTGACATTGACAAAAGCACGGGAGCCATGGCAGCCTCACATACCAATACTGCAGAAATTACACCAAATCTATGTGTTAAAAAGAAGTCCAAAACTTTGTTGTGGAAATCCAGAAGCACTGAAAGCAGTATGTGAGATGTGGGAACCAATAGCTTTATTTTCATGCAAACTACATCATTTTATGTTTCACAGATTAAGCATATTTCAATAAACCAGGATGGAAAAAAAAAGGAGATTTTGTGTTGGAGAAAATTCAGGTCACGGCCAGAGACCCAGTCATGATGTAGATCAAAGGTTTTCAGCTTTTTTCCTGCAGCTCTTGGGGGTCTGTGGGCTGCTCCTCATTGGCCATTGACATGGGGAAGTTTGTTGATCCTTGCACCAGAGTATAAGTTCCTACCAAATAGTCTACAGATCAGAACAGAGGCTGCAACTCCTAAGCTAGGCTCCAAACCTGCCAATTCACTGTGTACCAATCTCATTAGGTGCACAGGGCCAAAGAGCCACACATCAGGTACCTCTAGGTCTTCTTCTAGGGGCATGTGTGGCAAAAGCTGGCTAAACTATGCTTCACAGATTACTTTGTCAAAATCAGGCATTACACATTTGCTCACAGTACATAGCAGGCAGAACATAGCAGCAGAAGTAAAAAGAAGTTTGCATTCATATTTCCTCTTATTTACACAAAATTCTTTTGTTGGAAAATTTAATTTGAAGTCCATTCAATTCTATAAACCCCACGTCTGGTTGCGAAGAAGTTTGCCCTGCTGCCAGCCGCATCAATCAGTTGATGGGCTTTTTTTCTTTCCCAGTAAGCACAGCTGTACTGCTGGATCCCAGCTTCACCTACCTTTGAAAGAGAGCTCATACCCTGCTGGTTGCATGGCAATGGCAGGTCCATTTCACTGTGGGACAAACACACATGTACATATCCAGCAGTAACCCCTGGCTCTTGCAGAATGCACAGAGCTGTGGATTTCTGTGGATGTATCATTCCTGACACATCCTGACTCCTTTAAATGTAGTTCATGTATGCATAAGTTGCACCCAAACCTCTGGCTGCAGTGAAGAAGTAGCATCGTGCAGTTCTCGTACACATGCACCCCAGATGTTGCTGAGAACAGATTCCTGTCTCAGCTCCATGCTGTCAGGCCAGTGCTTTCATTTAAGGGTCATGAATGACATTTAAAAGTCTTGAAATCCTCATTGGAGTAAATCATCTTTACTCCCTGGTATCTACTAATAAAGGGTTTTGTCTCTCCTTATTCAGCTTTACCTCTCCCCAGTAGCCCTTCGACTTAAACTCCTTATAGTTAGATTGAACAAACTAACATAAATGTGGTATTGATTTAAAAAATACACATATTCCTCCTTTCTCCACAGCACATAAGAGTACATTTGCTTAAATTATATCAAGAAATATTTATTTTAAAAAGAGTTTTTAAAGATTGCACAGGCTTTTCTACAGAAACTGATATAATAAACAAAAGCCTATACAAGAGTGATGCAGAGCTGCTAAGCTGCCTGAGCATGACTGCATTACAACACAGACTCTCCCTTTGCAGTCTCATTTATATTTCAGGTAATTTCACAGTGAATACATGTTCTTGTGAGGCATAGTGATGTGCCAGAGGGTACTTTGTGGACTGGAATACTACTCTGTCCATTCAAAGTCTAGTCTGGTTTCTCCTGGCAAAGGAAAAGTGAGCTATCACGTAACTGAATTGCCAGCACGTCTTCAGAAAACTTCTGTTAGACTTTGAAGAGTGCGAAGGAAAAATTCTCTGACGCAGTGGGGGAACTGGTGTGTTTCCTATCTTTGCTGTAGTCGATTTAGCAATATCCACAGACAGGCTGACTTAAAAGTGACTGCCCAGCAATATTAAATTCCCCTTAACAGACTGGCTTATCCCAAAGGTTTACAAAAATATCTCTTGGAATTCTTGCAAACATACCAGAGATGCTGGCTGGCTAAGTTTCCAAAATAGTCCCCAGTTAGCAGCTTTCAAACTCCACACAAGAATCAAATTGCCTCACTCGAACACTGTGCTACATTCCCTTGACCAGAGTCATCACCTCCCTCTTTAGGTGCAATTATGAGGAAAAGTCGTTTTCTTTCAAAAGAAAATAAATTTAGAGAGCCTTCAAACAAACAGACCCTGTCACAGGAGAGAAATCCCAGGCCAGAAGGAGAAGCACTGTTTACTGCTGCCTCATAAATATTGACAACACGTTGCTTTATACAGCGCTGGTGCAACGGGAACATTTCTAATGTGCCACGCTGTCACTAACTCTGGGAAATTATCTGAAAGTCTGAGTTTGCTTTGATCTCCGTGTCCTGGCACTGAGGCATGTGTAGCTAAAGCCAGTACCTCATGGCACCTGGAGAACACAGTCGTGTTCCAGTCCCCTTCTCCCCTGTCCATCTCGAAGGTTACCACCCCTGCACCAGGCTGTGCTCGTATTTCAGCGGAGGCAGGTCACAGCCTGGCTTCTCTCCGTGAACCCTCCAGGGAGCTGCCTTTGGGGCTCCGGCTGCCCTCCTGTGACCCGTCAGCCATCGTGCGGAGCCGCCCCCCCTTCCGCTGCCTCCGCCACAAATAGCTGCAACCTTTAGCTGATGGACAGGACAAGCAGCAAAAGGGAAATAAATAGCTCTGAGTGCTGCAGCTAGGGTCAGAGCCTCCGCTCCGATGAGTCAGCACAGCCACAGCTGTACCAGCTACGGGGCTGGCTTTGTTTCTCCATTTATGGGCTGCAAGCCAAAGCACAAAGGAAAACTTCCCAACTGCTTGTCATTGTTATAGTACAAGTAAAATAGCTAAATCTAGACCTTTGTCTGGAAACAGGCTGCATGCACCTCCCCTTCCCCACTCCTCAAAATGTTTAAGCCTGGCAGCATCAGGACCTTTTTCAAAACTCTTCTGTGTGCAGGAGCATGGCCTTTTCCCTCTTGGCAGCATGTCAAATGTTGTTACCGCTATAGTATTTCAATGCTGCTAAACAATGCTTGCAAACATCCACTTGGACTTCAAGCAGTTCTGCTAAATTTTATGCAGTCTTTTAAATCTTTCTCTCCCTGATAAATGCAGATAGGGTTTTGTTTACATTGACTTCTAGGAATGGCTTTTCATTATGCAAATATGTTCAAAGACATTTATAGGTCACAAGAGTGGTGGTTATTTATTGATTCTTAGCACCAATATTTCAGTTGTCCAATTAGGAAACAAAAACAATGCAGTGTGACCTACGTGCCAAATAAACAGGCTGAATACTGGTAATGCAGGATTTGAAATACATGCAAGGCTGAAATATATTTGCATAAGCTGTTGTAAGAACAATGCAGAAACCTGTCTTAATAGAAATCCGTTTTGGCCCAAAAAGACAAAGTTGGGCCAAAATCACCACATATTGTATTCACAACAAAGATTACGGTCAGTAAGTTTTTAGCATTAAGTAGCTTAATCACTGCTTAATGCTAAGAAACCATCTCATTGAATAGCTGGGAAGACATGGAGGAATTATTTTCTCCTGACACTTTCTAGCTTTTTCAATCTTATCTATGGTATGGGAAACTTCGTCAATTGTCTTGAGAGCATGGGAGATAGAGTAAGAGGATTCTTGTGGAGCTTGAAAATCTGATTTACAACATACAGGTCATAAACCCACATTTTTACCTCATTTGTAAGACACCTTCTTCCACAACTCTTGTAATGATAAAAAAGGCTACACAAGAGAAAATTTGCTTTAGTGACTTTTAGTTGGTTATAAGAAATCACATACACTACATACTGTTCTAATGCATCTGAATAAAAGTTCTGCTAATGCAACCTTCTTCTTTTTCCAGTGAGGAGATTCACTAATTTACTTTCAAAAATTTACATTGTTTTGGTATTTAAGTAAAATTAAGTTCATTGTATGCATATTTGTATGTTGCAACTCCTACAATATTTGAAAAAAAACAGAAACAAAATAGTCATTCCAGGATTTTTCTTTCTCTATCAGAGTGCTAAACAAGCCTCCATAATTGTCAGTCTCTATGCAAGAGCATAGTCAAACTGGCCTTTCTCCAGTCCATCAAGTCCATCAGCCCAGGTTGAGGTTGGCATACTCTGGTAGGGGTCAAGCAGAATTCGGAAGCAGCGAACAATGAGGATTCCCAAGAAAATAAATAATAAAATCACAAAGGCAAATGTTGTTTTCTGTTCCAGGGTCATGCTAGAATTTGATGTCATGTTCTCTGATGGCAGCAAAGTGGCAGCGAGTATCTCTCCACCCATCATCCCAGGAAGCTGAAATGAATAATCCCACAGTTGCCTTCTTTTCATCATCAGTTTGGTGAGGTCAAAGCAGAAACCATTTAGATGCTCTTTGCTATCTGTAGGGCAAGGGGGAAGCAATGTTAACTGTGAACAGCCCCTTTGTTTGTTTGCTTCAATACAACTTTCTCGTAACAGAGAAAAAAGAGATGGAAAAGAACAGGACAATGGGCCTACTTGCCTCTGCATCATGTATGAGAGCTGTAAGAAATCTTTTACCACTCTATTGGCAGTGCAGAATCCAGATACTGGTACGAAATGTCACTAGACCCTAAACTGGCAGTAACCACTCCCTACCTACCATATAATTTTGACTGGGGTAGAACATTTCTTTCCTGCAAGGGAGAAAATGAGATGTTCAATCACACTGCTCCAGTGCGTGGTGCACAGAAATGGCAAATTGCATGTCTTCCTGCAGGACAGACAAATGGCAGTTGATGTTACTTTAGGTTGGGGGAGAGGAGTTTGAAAAACAAATGTAATTATGGTTTTACACGTAACAACCAAAAATGTTTCGAGGTGGGATGGACCAGGATCTGCTGCAGGCCAATAAAATCCCTCTGTCCCCATGGCGGAAAGCAGCAACAATTCAGTGCCTGTAACTTCAGCATTTATGAATGAAAGGCATAAATAATTGGTGTTTGAAATTACAGAAGATGTAGGAAGGCAGCCTGAAGTAAGTCAAGTAGTAATTTAGCTCAAGGGCAGATGTTTCCTCTTCTTACTTAAAATTAGAGTCAGGGTTACAAACAGAGCAAGAAAACGTTTTTTATGTCACCAGCTCTGCCATATTAAGAGAATTGCCAGGATCTGGGACTGAAGGTGGCTGTTTCTGGACGGCAGAGCATATGCTGTGCTGCCACGTACCCCGCGCGTCGGCTCCCTCCGCAGTTTGTCCGGGTGCCTGCTTAGCATTGCTTCCCTCGCCCTTGCGCGCTGGATCTTCCTTCCAGTGGGAGGGAAGCACTGCTGGATGCCACAGCTTAGGCCTGGACACTGGCAGCACTGAAATAAGGCTTCAAAACTGATTGAAGGACAATGCTGTCTCAACTGAACATGTGCTAATGGTAAGAGGAAGGAATGGAAACAAAAGAACACAATGCAGTATGTAGCATGCGCAGGTGAAACTTGCACATGACTATAGCCACTCCATCCCTCGATTGGAGCCAGTAATGATTTATAAGCATGCCTCAGTGACAGTAGTGTAAGTATAAATGGATTAGGAAAGCACATGAAATATTGCCAGGGTTATCCTAAAAACTGTACTTTAAACAAAATAGAGAAAGTATTAAAGGAACAAATATATTGGAACTGTATGGTTATTATTGCCTGATTTAATTTATAATGAAAAAGATATAAAGATCAAAAATGCTAACTTCCAGTCTTTTAAAAGTGTGCCTCAGCTACTAGCCTATAGAAAATGCAGAAGAATGTCTAATAGAGAGAGCTAAAACTTGAGAAACATAAAGCTGACAGATTTATTATTTTTTTTTTGGGGGGGGTGGGGTGGTCAGGGGTGATACCTGGTGAAGGAAATAATGAACTCTGGTGATAAATAATCTTGTTATAAAAAAGAAGAAATTTATAAACTGAGACAGTTTATCTATGTATAAATTACAGCATACTTAAACACATACATATTTATAAATGTATAAACTGTACAGTGAAGGCCCTTCTAAAAGGCCTCTAATATTCTGACTTCAGAAAGCTCTTCAGCACATGCATTATGTCACAGGTTTTAATGTTATTTAAGCACATACCCTCAGCTACAAACATATTTACACACGTAACAGTCTTTCCTAAAACTGCAATCACACCATACAGTAACTATGCTTGCTTTTATAGATCAGAGTGTTTTACAAAATGCTTTCCTGATATTTTTCTAGGAATTGTCTGAATACAGTTAGCAGCCATGGGAGAAAATGCAGAAGATGGAAAATCTATGACTGTCAGGAAAGATCATTTAGATACGCTGGTTTTAAATGTCAGACTTAGAATTGACAAAGGACTCTGTATACAGTAACTTCCCACTGTTGAAGAAACTTCATTTTAGAAAGATAGGTATAAGCAGTGACTTTGTGATAAGCAAAGGCAGTTCATTATTTTCCTTTTGGGATCAGAGTAGACACCTAAGTGGGTAATATAGAGAAGAGTTAGATGTTAATTTTCGTAACAGTGAGCACTACTGACTGATTTTAGGAACAGGTAAGATGTCTGATTATTTTACAGTTAGCAGCTTTCCACACTCAGAATCCTAATTTTTATGCTATAGATTATATGCCATAAAATACTAAGACTATATTGCAAAGCGGAATGTATTTCCAAGGCTTTAGGCTTCCAGACAGGTTTCTGAGTGTGCTCATTACACCGAATGATTGCAAGCATTTTGGGGCAGGCAGTTTGTCTCTACAGAAAGGCATGGTATCTAGCATAACCACATGCTTTGCCCTCTTTGGACCACTTCTTCTACAAGCTAAAACTCAAATGAGATCATTAACCATTTCCTTTGTGAAAAAAATTATGTTTAACTATCCGCACTGATACAAGCACATGGGTACTTGAAAGGAGAAGGTAACTAGATAAAGACATTGAGTATATCTATAGACACAAGTAATTAGCCTTGGAAGCACCTTGGTCACAGCAATGTGGGCTTGCACACTCTTGGCCTCAGGTCATTCACCTGGAACAACTGGTGTAAGGGAGTCCTCGAACCCCACATCTTTCTCCCTACCTGTCACTTTCTGTTGTGTTAGCAGAGCTCTGCTGGCACCGGGCACCTGAGTCTCTTTCCAGCTGGAGACATTCCTTTCCTAGGAGACTATACAGACTGTACATGACAACATACCCTTAAACTGAATTTTATTGCATGAGAACCTCTGCGCTCCTTCTAAGAGTTCCTCCAGCCTGCTTGAACTCCATCCTGCCTTGGTGGTACTGATCAAAGGCTGACAGGGAGGACAGGAGACATGAAGAGGGTAGGGTGCTAAGGATCTGCAAAGGGAGGCAAAAAGGCCCTTCCCCATGACATGAGGGATATTCTGCTTGAAGATCCACCTCTAACGCAGATCCCAAAAGGCAACAAAGGAAAGCATGAATATGATGCACAACATAGGTATCCCCATTTCAGCGTAAAGGTATCCATGCAACCAAACCAAATAAATAAAAAATACAGATCATTACAAGGGAAGTGGTAGGAACCAGGTAATAATAATAATGACAAAACCCGAATATTGGGGTTTTTTTCAGTTTGTTCCAATCACTAAGACCAAAGCTACATTATAGCATGTGTGGAAAAGCCTCATGGTTGTGTAAAAATTTGTTAATTAACGAAGATTCCTCTAGGTGCAGACCTGCTTCTTCCCCCCCCCCCCCCCATCTCAGATAAAATCATAACTGATAGAACAAATAGATTATCTTTCACTGACGTGACTAGCCTGGATTATTTTTTTTAATGTAGAGGTTCCCCCTTCAATTAATTTCTGTAATAGGTTCCTGGCAGATGTGTCTAATCCTTTGTTTAATGAGTACACAGTTGCATATCACTCTATCAACATCAGGTTGTCATTATAATTTCTCCTTGCCAGTGTGCACACATCTATTAGGAAGTTCAATTGTAGCTCTCCCTGCAGTGGTGTTTATGGTCTGAGATACAAAATTTATAAAGAAATAAAGAAACAGGGTAAAACTTGCCTATCGTAAGTGGCATTAAATTGACAGGTTAGTCATTGGCACATCCTAAGCCTTAAAAGCCTTCATATAGTGTCAGGTGCCCACCTGCAGCCCAGTAGCTGAACTATGAGCATAGAGCCTGGTCAAATGTCACCAAAAGGTAACTCTTCTGGTCAAGCCACTAACATTCTGGAAGTTAAAATGTCATGGGATTAATTGGTTGATAGAGCTATCTACACATTTGTATGAAAGGTACAAGTTCTAGGGACTCTGAACAGTTAAACATGTTCAAAGCACCTTTGATCAGTCTTTCTCTGGTTTCGGCATTTCATTTGTTTTGAGTTGAGTTTAATTGAAAATTGCTGTGCATTAAAAGGATTTCCTTAAAGTTCACAGTTTAAGGCTTCTTACTTGGACAACAGGATTAACAGAAAGAATGGCTTTAAGATCTGCACCTCTAGGAACAACATATTTACAGTTAAATTTTCCTTTGTTCTGTTGTTGAAACTGCCCCCTCTTTATTACCACATACAACATAAATGCATTTTGTAACAAGTCCCATATGCTTACATTCTTACCATGAAGGACTTGTATGTTGTTGAGGAGTCACAGCCAAAGAGACTGTAGGAAATCACATGCCAGTTTGCCAAGTTGCATCTTACTTCTATCAGTTTTGCCAGATTCTGTATCCTACCTCTTCATAAGCTTGTGTATCATCTCATCCATGTAGCTGTAACATGGCACAAATACTCAGACACACAGAAGCTCCGGACCCAACCTTCGGCTGCTGTAAATTCTTCCAATAAATTGGAGGGACACAGAGATTAGCATTGCTGGCCCTTCATCTCTCAAAATACTGAAGAACTGGTAACTCCAGAGACTATTGAAGGCATCCAGACTGAACTCTGACAAAATCTATGTTTGCATGGGTTTAAAGCAAATATTTTAGTTAAAAACTTTAACAAAAAAACACCATGTAGAGTGGCAGCATCTGTTTATTGCTATTTCTTGTCAAATGGTTCACTGCACAATGTTCTGTGTAAACCACATAAAACAAATGCCTCTGAAACAAGCAAGTTCAAAGGATGAATCCGACCAGCAGAAAAGCCTTTGAGTCACAGGGGCCTGCAGCCTTGCTGCTAGACACAAGGCTAAACTCCCTGCTACTGCACCTAGCTATAAGGTTCTTCTGACTTAATTACCACCTTGCCTTTGGCCCTGTAAAATTCGATTGATAAAAGTTACAATTAAGCAATAAACACATCAAAATATTAAACATCAAGACATTTACACACAGAAAATATCCTCTCTGGTTTTAGTCAACAGCCAGGGACTTTATTTTGCCCTTCTTGTTCACTCAAGGTTTACTAGCCTAATCTGTAAGGTCCTGTAGCTTCACAACGTATGCCTGACATGCAGGGTACCCTATATTAGTGAAGTAATTGGTTTTCCATTATGAAATATCCCATGGAATGTAACAAGCACACAGCTGTGCCAAGACCATGTGCACGATTTTCCTATACCACCCATACTAGTTTTACTGATTACTCACTTCCTTAGCTACAAAAACACACAGCAAGTTTCTTCAGGCTCAAACATCTGTACACAAACTATTAGAGCAAAGATATTTCCATACACTCACAGCTCAGTTGCTGTGATTGGCATTTTAAATCTACCTTTAATAAAAAAACTTAATTACAAAAACTACCAGGCTAACAAATTAAATTACATGTGTTCTTTTCTCTTGTAGACAAATGTGTCTTGCATCCCTTCACACTGTTTTCTGTACTATTTGTTTGTTGCACAGTCTAAATCAATGCATCAACAATATTCTTTTCACCTATATATTATCCTTTTCTTCTTACAAATTTGATATCAAGATGACATTGCCTCTCCCTTGCAGGCACATACCCTCATCATCTCTCAACAGCTTTTATGGACAGGTCTTTATGGGTAAAAAGATCTCCTTGGTGTGCCATTCAGTTGTTGACATTGTTACAGCAAGCTGATGAGGTTAATTTTTGGCAATAAAACGATGCTAGAGAAGGATCTGTCCTTTTTTCTGTGGACCCTCTCCATGCACCTCACTTTTGTTTAATGCACCGTGGAATGTTTAAAAAGCAAGCTCATATTTAACATGTTAATGCATATACATAATAATTTGAATTCCTCTACATGAGCTGTGTGAGGATGATTTATATACAAAAAGATTTAAGTTATTCTAAAAGCTTGAATTACTCACTGCATTTGCTAAAGTAATTGCTAGCTTTACAAGATACTACTTGTGAAGATCTGAAGGTATGAAACTGTGAAACATCAATATATTTACACCATCCAGGAACCTGTGCAATGGTTTGAAATATGCACCCAAGAGAGTATTTTCCTTCCTCTGTATACACTCTTCTTTTAAAAAGACGGTATACAGATACACATGCATCAGTATTGCAACCCTTCTTCACAGTGAATATCTTAAAAATATGGTAGTAATAACCAAAAATGCTAAAGCTTTTAAAGCAAATAATACAGCTAATATCCTTATAGGCTGGATCCTACATGAATCAGCAAGTTGAAAATTTGTTGTCTTAACAGTCATAAATCTTTACCAAAAAATATATGCAGCTCAAAATGATAAGAAATCAATTTTATACTCCCTTTCTGGCATCAGTAAAAGGTGAACTGTAATTTACTTTCCAGAATAAGCAGGAAATACACAACAATATAATCAGTATACATTCATTTAACCATTGTTACTTTAAAGTCTAATGTCACTATTGCTGACCGGCTACGTAGGACATAATAGACAGTATTAGCCAGGCATATATAACATGAAGTTTATAACTTTATTAAATAAATGAACAAAATTAGACAATCGATGTCTGTGAAACAAATACCTTTGTCCAGTCGACAGGGAACCTGACCCATTTCCCACTGCAGCAGTTACAGGTAGTTACAAGTATCTTTAGTTTTCATTCTTCTGCACTTTTCTTGTATTTCTAAGCATAAAGCATCAGGGACTGCCAAGGAACCAGTGAATACCCAGCTTCAAAAGCTGCCTTTTGAAGGTTCAGAATTTTACACAAAACCCCACAAACTCTAATGAGAATCCTATTTGTGTGTTAGAAGCAATTAGCTGACAATACTGTCATTTTTTTAAAGTAAGGCTGTAATTTCAGTTCTACCTCAGCAACTCTTTAATGGATTCTGCTTGGCTGAGTACAGCGGTCGCCTCACAGCCTGTCTGAAACCACCTTGAGCAGAACATTAACATTCAAAAGGTGTACCAAAAAAAACCCCACAGGGTTTCCCACACCTTTGCAAAATCAGACCTGTGATTTCCTAGTGCTTTTCCCTTCTTCTCTATTGATTGTTGTCAGTAATGTCTTTTTAATGCCAATTAACACTCCTTTTATCAATCAATCTTAATATTGATTACAATTTGTAATCTTCAGCCAAATACCTCGATCCCTTACACTTCTTAAAATGTAGTGGATTGTATCAATGCCAATGGTGTACTTCCTTTAGATAATAAATGGACTTTGCAATGGTCTGTACATATATCTAGGGATTTTTGCCCTGGGAGTTGTACTTCTTCCCATGTACTAAAGCTGCCCTTGATATCGTTGCTTTTTATTTTGAAAGAAAATATCTAACTGAAGTGAGAAAGCTCCTTTTTCCCATGAGAAAAATTAAGTCAGTTTTAGAATGTTGTTCAGACTGATTGAAAAATGTAAGGGGTTTTTTTTGCTGAGATTTTCTACTTAAAAGCAAGCAGACACACACACACATACACACAACACAGACCCCAAAACATTTTAGGGTGACAGAATGTCTTTTGATTTTTGACAGGGAACATCAGTTTTTACATATCCCATATTTTCATGGACCAATAAAAGAATATGGGATATTATTCTCCTTTCATATTTCCTTCAGGCTTCTGGTATGGACAATAGCTTTGAAGCTCACAGTAATGATCTTCATTTCTTTGCCCCTTGAGGATTTTCCCTTGGAAGCATCCTTTATTTTAAAACAACCAGCCACATTGTGGTTGCCAGGGTCAATGCTGTGGAGCATGGGACCGTGGTTCTGTGCATGTAACGGGACCAAATACGCTTGCAGAGATGATCCAAAGCTGCCACACAGATCACCACAATGCAGACATGGTCATTTTGTGGACAACCAGAGACATCCATGCACCCTGGGAGTGGTCTGTTTTAAACCCACTTACAGTCTGGCTCAGGGGTCCTCACACTTTTTAACCAGGGGGCCGGCACGGATGCAGTGGCAGGCAGCCATCTGCGGCTGCTTGGTTCCCCCCCCAGCCCCGGCGGGGGGTCCGTAAATACCGGGGGCCGGATAGAGGACCCTAGGGGGCCATATCTAGCCCATGGGCCATAGTTTGAGGACCCCTGGTCTGGCTTTTCATGCTTTATACAACTATAAACAAAGAAAAAAGCATCTTCTCTTGCTGTCACATAATAACCTCCATGCAGGGCTCCATCAGCATCTTGTTCTTTGCAAGGTAAGCAGGTAAGAAGGGCTATCCAGGGACCTAGGCTTGACACACACAAATATTCTGTGTGAGGGCGACTATTATTTCAGTTGCTAACATGTTGCTTTTTAGTAGTTATACAAGTATACACCTCAGTATAAACCATGCGGGGAGTCTGCCATATGAATGTATTATGCTCACATCAGGGGATACCTCTGTCTTTGCAGGAAAACATTTCAGGAAGAGTTTTTCAGCTCCTTGTTCTCCACTGCACACTTGGGCACAGGTCAGTCTGATGCTGTGATCTGCACCCTCTGAACCCCTCAGGATCTATTCTTCTAGATGAGTTTTTAAAAGGGTGTCCTAAGGCCCCATCCTATGCTTCCCTTAGTCTCATCAGCATCTCTTATTCTATGACTTTAAAGAGACAATTTATAATTTCTCTTTTTAATTCTTTGGGGATTTTCCAGTTTCTGAGCTTGAACTTCACAAAGCTAGACTTTATACACCCCATTGCTACAGCAAGGAACTTCTGGAAGATAATTGACGAGGTTTGGTAACTCCTCCTTGTCTGGAAGATTCATGACAGGACTTGACAAAAGAGGCTGAATTACATTCCCAGAAGATTTCTTGCATAGGTATTTCATCATATCAGACAAAAGCTTTATATTTTGCATTTAAGTACTCTCAGATCACATGAATTCTTACAGACTTGTAGCACATTTCTGCAGTACCATCACTCTTGTGATCTAGGCAAGCTGGTGTGCTTTGTGTCATGTACCTTTCTGTTATGAAGAAACTTCATCACGTAATTCCCTTTAAACAATTCTCATTGTGATACAAGTTGTCATCCACTCAGCTCCAAGAAACTGAGCAAGTCTGCAAGAAAAGCAGGAATGATTAATTTCTTACAGGAAGACAGATCGTATGAGTATGAATCTGTAATCCAGCAATGAGGGAACTCCCACAGAATGAGAAGTTTGCTCCTACCACTCCATATGCATTTTATATTAAGTAGCCATTGGATTAAAACAAAACAAAACAAAACAAAACAGAACCAATCCTGGGAGTCACCTGGTTAATGTATAAAAGCTGAACGCTGCTGCCACGCCATGTGAGTTGGACCCCAGAGGAGGCTATGTGGTGCTTTTGCTAGGATCTGGTCCCAATAAGGTTAGAGCAGGAACTAAAAATTAAGTAGAAAAGCTCTGGGATGTCTCTGACCAAGTCAATCAGAGAGATAAGACAAGAGGACAGCATAGTGAATTCAAGTAGTTATCAGCCAGGGAGTGTTTCGGATCTCAGTTTCAGAGTTAGGTTCCTGTAGTCCCCTTAATGCTGCTTTAGGTATCTAAAGATTTTGGGTGTTATGCTTGGGTTTAACAGGAGCTATAAGGTCAGTTCCTGTAGAGCTTGCAATAAGGGCATCATATCCTGGCTTCCAAACCCAGAGACTGCAAACTCCTAGATTCTTATTTGATTTGAGAATAGTATGCTTCACATATGCCTTTGAATGGAAATAATGTAGAATTCTGAAATAAATATCAGAAATACATTGGTATTTCAGGTAATTTCCTGCAGCACTAGTAATGGCATTTGCATCCCCAGCTATTTAATAAGAAAGTTCCTTTAGTGCACTTCAAAGAAAGTTTTTCTGAGCCAATATCATTAAGATATTTTCCATGATGTGCTTTGCTATAAAGTTGTGTTTTACTCTTAACAACCTTCTGAAAAAGGAGACTTGAAGATAATTATATTTAATATTTAAATGTGCTTCAGTTCCAAAATCAATATCCATTTCAAGAAGTGTAAATAAAGGCAGCCTTTCAGGAAACAACCACATTTTGATTAAAAGCCATAAATGCAATCCTGAGACATTCACGGCAACTCAAGAGACACTCCTGCCAACATTTTAGTGTGCTTCTATTTTTGTCTGCTCACAGATCTGTTACTTACTTTTGGGAGGCAGAGGAGGGAGCCCTGAAGTGCTGCTTCTCACCTGTTGTACAAACGGTGACATGCCACATACTCAGTAGCAGGTGTCCCATTTGCAAGTCCTCCACCACCATACGTACAAGGAGGAGAAAGGACCATGCAAACTTGCTTTTTCTGCAGAGGCTGCTCTCCCAGATGTTTTTACTGAGCCCCCTAGCCCTCCTAGCCAATGCCAAGACACTACTCTGTATTGGGATGGTGGAGATAAAGGAAGGAGAAAGATTTTGGCTGATTCACAGCATGCACAGCTCAGCCCAGCCTTTCTCTTCTTCCCTGGGAAAGGGGGGTAGGGCAGGTGTGTTTGGCCCACAGGTCACCAGTTCAGTTACTTAACATACTGGATCTTTCTTTTCCCCTGCATATGGCTTTAATTGCCACTAACATCTGGAGGCATCCTTCTCCGTGATGTGCATTTGGCTGGAAGTATGAGCCAATTCCAGCAGGTGCTGTGAACAACCTGACTGCAGGTGTAGAGTTGGATCAGGCATCTCTTGGAGAACACAGAGGTTCCCATCCCCACTTTTTCTCCCGGGCCCTGCAGTGCTACCACTAGCACTCTCTCTCAAAAAAAGACATTTTGCAAAATAAACCCAGTTGCTATATTCCTGCCCACTCTGAGTCAACTGCGCTTTGTTTTCAGGGTAACTCCATTGCTTTTCTCATTTTGTGCATGCCCGGGGAAGTTTTCTTTGGCAGGCACGTGAAGCTGTATGAATAACCTCCTTAGCATAGGTCATTCAAAATAACAACATAGTTTAGACATTTTCTGAGGGTAGTAGGCAAGCAACGACTCCTAACTTCTTATTAGTAAAACTATCTGGAGTTTGCTCACAAGACCTGCCATGGCAAAACCTGTTTCCCTGCCTTGTCTATTCAGCACACTTCTACACTGGAATTTAATCTCTGTGATCCATATATTAGCCAGCGTTTTCTATAGCAATTGCTTGAGCTCTCCCACATAAGTTCAGTTTGGCACATCAAAAATATTTGTGTGGGACCAAGTAAAACTGAACACAATAAAAATGTGGAGCGTTTCAGCCTGGGTGGCAAATATCTACAATTGCCAGGGCAAAATGGGAAGGATAAAATGTTGGAGGTAGTAAAATATCCAGATGTCTGAAGGAAAAGTCATATTAGAACTGATACTTACTTTGAAGGTTGTGTAGCTTTGCTGATCTCCTGTCCTAACATAAATGTTTATCTCATGTTTGCATCTACTGCTGTAATCTTTAGCATCAACAAGTGTGTGAAGCAGTGAGCCTGGAATCCTGGCTTGGCCAAAGAAGGCCATGAGAGATCTAGTTTTTCATTCAGTGTAAGTACCGTGCACATACTGATGATCAACGTTGACATGTTTATACAATCCTAATCTACAGACACTTCTGAAATCTGGCTAAGAACAAGGTGAAAACGGCAAACGTTTGGGCAGGGAGGAAGGTTGTATCTGAAAAAGGGAGGGGGAACAGGGATTAACTTTGGAGTGACAGCACCTTCTTTGGAGGTATCTAAAGCATCACTATGATATAGATAGCTTGAAATCAAGCTCTCACTTTCCTATTTGTATGCTTCTTTCATGCAACTGTGCCCCGTGGTGCCCATTTCATCTTCCTAAGCATCTCCATTATGGTTTTGCCACAGAAGCTGGCAAACCCTGTCCTGCTTCAAACTACTACAAAATGAAAATCGAGTCACTCACCTCTGAGTGCCTTTGAAGGCTGGCACGAATGGGGATCAGCCACTGCAGAGTGCAGTGTGATACCTATAAAGTGCCATATGCCATCATCTTAAACCAGAGATGGTATTCAGTGCACTAACTCATGGCTCCCTAGTTCCTCAGAGGCTGTGTTTGCAATCTACGTCACACTAATATTGACTTATTTTTACTTCATTTGCATTCTTTAGTGTACACTGGAGCAATACCAAAAAAGAGCAAAATCCCTAACATCATTTACATGACTCATCATGAAAGCCAAGATTTCAAAGTTAATTTACTTCCTTTGCAGTTTTCTCTACTTCCCAATTTTGTCTTAATGCAGCCGAGAAGTGACACCTAACATAGCATGACAGCACTTCTGCTGCCAAAACATAAAGGTTTGCAAAAACTTCTCTTCCTATAGTTGATTTATGCAGGCAGCTGTGCAAAATTCAGATGGTGTCTGCAAGTAAAAGACTACTAGGTATTTTGTGATTGGCAGCTCCGGAAAAACATTGATTTAAACTTATACCTTATATATAAAAGTGTACATATGGTTCTATCTTTAATCCATAGGCTTATTAGTCATTAAACAAGCTATGTGCAATTTTACTGTGAAAATGCTGATTAAGAGATTGAATTAAGATGCCATCCAAAAGACATCACTGCATTAAATAAGAATTGTGATTTGGTATAATGCAGTTCAGTAATGTCAGTCAAGGCACATTTTATGTCTAAGTCTTTAAAAAAAAAACCAACAGAGTAACATCACTGAACAGATTTTATTGTTTAAAAAATTATAAATGCTACTTAACATTTCCATTCCCACATTAGCTAGCTTGCCTTAAAACTAACCTCAGCATAACATAAAGACCTTTGAAATAATGAGTATGAAAAGACATGTGAGAGCTTAATGAGCAGGATGCTGGGTTTCTTGCTGTTTGATTTTGTCCTGATTTTCAATAACTTTGCAGAACTGAGAGCTCTGCTGAGAAGCGAGACAGGATTGTCTCAGCAGAGAGGCTGAGTGTACCAGTGATATAATGGTTGACCTTTAGAGCAATTTGGGATCATGAGTATGTTTTTCTCTTACAAGAATCCTCCTTCCTTTACAAAAGCTGCCCCTTTTCACAGTGATGTCATCCTTTGAGAGTGTGTCATGAAAGGAAGAGGTAGATCTCTTAAATAAACCCATACAGTTAAAATTTCTATACAATGTGCTACAGAATTCCAGTCAAGGAAGCTGGTAACGCCCAAGTCATTCTTATCCACTCTTTTGATTATATTAGGACCTTAAAGGAATGAAAGTCATCCTGCTGGCTAACCCAGAAATGCCAAAGTTGACTGTTTTTTGAGTAACAAACACAGAAGTTCCATAATGAATATTTTACACACCCAGTAGTGCAACAGGTCACAGTGTCAAAATGGAACTTACTTCCCCACAGCTAAATGCTATCATTGATATAATGTTATACACAAATACTATGTATTTGCACCAGAAAACAACAGAATATATTAACAGGCAATCTAAGTAAATGTTCATAAAAGCAGTTACTTAATGTAAGAGGATACTTCTTGCGCAAAGGCTGAAAACAATATATTTCACATGTGGGAATAATGATTCCATGTCACTAAAGATTAGTTACGCAATTCTCTTTTCAAAATACCATAATAACTAGCATATCATAATGCTACCTTTTACTGTCCTGTCTCACAGTATTTATAATACTCCAAAAATAAAATTAGTCTTCTTAATTAAAGTTAAAAGCATGTGAGCCCATATAAAGAGACACACAGACAGACAATACAGATATTTAACCTTGCAGTTAATTTACATTCATGATACAGTCACATTTTTCATGACTGGGGCAACCTATTTAATTCTAATTTAAAATCTGGTAAAAAATGAAATTAGTTTCCTTTGAAAGGCCCTTAACACATTAATTAAAATTAGCCTGAAGGATTCAGGTACAAAGGAAGCATGCTCCTGAACTGTGACAAGCAAGGGAAATGTATGCCAAGTCCTCAAGTGTACATTGGAAAAGATATTTCAAAAGCATGAAAGCTTCCCTATGTACTACTACATTTTTTCCTGTCAACAAATCTGTCATTTACTAACAGAAATACACCTAAAAATTTATAACCTTAAATCAGATTATAACTGCTAATACAACAATAAACCCCATTGACATTCCTGTTTTTAAAAGCTTTATTTCAAAAATCAACAATGAACTCAAATAATGCTATTCTTTCAGCCTTTTTCTTTTGCTTCAAAGCAGTTATGAAAAATTACTAAAATCGCGAACAGAATCTAATCTATTGTAGACGGCTTTTGGGCAGGCAGCAGTGAAAGGAAGTTAAGCCTCCTCTTGTCCACTTCCTCCTGCAATATCTCACTTGGTGCTTTCTTCCACTGCAGCCACCAGGCACGAGGAACTGATGACCTTTTCTCCTGGGAAAATCTGTAGCCAGCCATTTATCTTGCAACTTCTTGCTTCAAGAGAGACTTTTGACACTGCAGCAAAGTCAGCGTATAAGCTACTCCCCAAAAGAGGCAAACTCTCCACCACCCCACCTTCCAGCCCTCAGGGTTGCCAGCATTCCTTTTGCATCAGACACAGCTGTTATGCAACTACAGCATAAATCAGGTTTGGAAAATTCATATGGGGAATAAAAAATGAAACAAACAAACAAAAAAAAGTCCTCATCAGATCAGTTAGCATCTCAAGACAGATGGGCACAGAGGGAAGAACCTGAAGACAGAGGAGCAGCCTCTTTCATCAGCAGCGTATTATTAGATTGGCTTAGCTGCAGCTTGAAACTGCAATCCTAAGCCTTCCTGCCAATCTGGGGAGGAAAATGTGCAGTCACTCTCCTTAGAGATGGACAAAGGAAGAGATTAAAACAGATGGCAGGATCCACGAGTGTGCCACACCTGTGGTTATCTCCAGGACCAGCTACGCAGTAGGGCTGTAATAGATCCAGGGTGAAAGGGAGCTGATGATAGACCAGGGTGATTTCAGCAGCTCACAGTTAGGCTGCGTGCGTGAAGAGGGCTGAAAAGCAGCTGTGGCAGGAGATAGGGAAAGAAGGCTGAGGAGGAAGGAGATTTGAAGGACAGTTAATTGCAAAACCATGGTTTCAGTTAAGCACACGTGAGAGCAAGAGAAGAGTCTAATGACTGTAAGGAAGGGACAGGAGTCTTACATGTATCGACATACTGGGGAAGAAGCCACAAGAAAGCACCAGCTAACAGGATGTGTGCATATGTGCAAACACAGATGTATATTAAGGTTTTCAGGTTGTAACCATGGCATAAACCAAAGACATTTCTGTTAAAGGAGCAGAATCCTTATGGCAAACTGCAAGACTCCCAGACATCCATACCCATACTTCTCAACACGCTTTGTACATCCCCTGTCAGCACCAGCAGTCACATTGCCAGCTGTGAAGTGACCTGGCCCTGGTGGAGCTGTCTATGTTTGCTATCATGCAGAATAAGAAAATGGAAACTCACCTTTTCCTAGAGGCTCCATTTTCCTGATGTTCTTACTGTAAGGTCACAAGTACAAAACTGAGGGGAAAGATCCAGTGCCACAGTTTTTGGAGGTGCCTTCTCCATCACATACCAGCAGAGTGAAAAATGGGATCGTGGTGTTTTAAAATTTATTATGATATGCTAAATCTAAATCCCCAGAAGGTTGCTTAATACATTTAAAAAAAAATAAGAGTATCCAAAGGTCTTCCTCATGCTCTCTATCCTTCTTAAATTACTTGCAATAAGAAATGCAAAAAAATTTCATCTTGAAATAGCAAAGATATTTTTTACATTGAGAACAATACCTCACAGAAACAACATTCCCAGGGATGTGGTGGAGTCCCCATTGCAGGAGGTTTTAAAGATGTGATTGGACAGGATAATCTCATCAATGGTCCCTTTCCTACAGAAGGCTGGGCCAGACGAGCTTTTGAGGTCCCTTTCAGCCTGGGCTATTCTGTGATTCTATGATTCACTTGATACAACTGATATGTTATAGATTTTTTACAAAAAAGGTAAAAAGAGAGGGGCAACAAGCAATGTTCTGGGAGATCTCATTACCTATCATACAGCTGCAAAAATGTCCACAGTATTTTTAAAATCTTTTCAATACACTTAAATTGTTCTGATTAGTCTTAACCACTGCATGATAAAGTATTTTGAAAGCCAACTTCCAGCACCTTGACCTTCATCCTTGTAAAAGGCAGAGTGCAGGAAAGTACTGGGGCAATTTCTAACTGAAGCTTCCCGCAACGAACACCGAAAATGATACCAGAAGCGTGTTTCATTGCCCTCATTAGCAGAGCCTCCATAATGCACAAGCTTTTATCAAAAAAGCTTTCTGATTACCTTAGACCTTTGTAGTCCTTAAGTATTTCCAGATGATAAAACCACATTTAATGAATTGCATTTAAACCTAAGATAAAATAATATTGAAACAATTGTGAGACTTCTGGAAGAAGCTGGCTTAACAGAACTGGAGACTGTAAGCTTTTGTGTCTCAGGCTTTGCAGTGGTATCACAGTATCTGTCTCATGCTGCCTATTGAAGTGACTTTGATCTGGTTTGGTGGGACATCAGGTGGGGATGAAAAAGGGTAATATTGATTCAATAACTCTTGTTCTCTCCTTTATTGCCAGCAAACAGGAAGACATATGATATATTCTGCAAAATCCTCATGCACCTTCAAACAAGAGATCTTCGGGTTTTTATTTAATGCCTTTGCAGCACTGACACTGCAGGTGACCTTGCAGTGGTATTTGAGATTTCTCAGGGAAAGCTCTGAGGAAGCCAGTACAGTTACTGCACTGGTTGCACTTCCCCTGAACTAAGACTCTCTGCTTTTTAGCAAGGCAATGCCCTTACACCATGAAATACAACCTTGCTTTGCCATGGCTGCAATAACCATAAGTATTAGAAACAGCTGCAAGATCATCTGTTTCTGTAGCTTATCCTGCCATGCTGCTTGCCTAATTGTCTTTCATTTCAGTGAAATCTAACTGCTTACACAAATACTTTCTCTTTGCTTTAAATTCAACATTTTTAAATTTCACCCAATTCCTTATCACAATTGCCAGGGCATATTATGACATTCTCTTTAATTGTTTTTCAATTCCAGTTCAGGAAAAACCTGCTGTGCAGGTTTCTTGGTAGACGAACTATTTTTTTTGCACATGTTCTTGTCAAAATGTTACAGAGTGAAGGCCTCTTCAGTAAGAAGGGAAGGAGAATCTATTTTGACAGGTATTTATAATGAGAAACTCTAAGATTGTGTATAAATAAATCAAATGTCCCTGAATTTACTTTTATTTCAGGAGAACTTGGTTTCCTGCAGGGAATTCTGATCCATCAGAAACTGTATTTTCTAGTGAAATTAATTTCTCTGAAAATTTTCAAAAAAGCTTTCACACTTTTTCACTAAAAATACCAAAACGACATCTTCTGTAAAACACAAAAATAGGGATGCAAATGTCATTGTCCCATTCACAGCCTATTCCTGTAATTACAAACAAATCTTGAAACTGATGTCTTTTCAGCCCTCTTATTTGAAACCAGCATGAGATTCTCCTAAGGCAGAACGAATTACACTAACAAAAACACTAACACCAATTACACAAATTATTCTGGCAGATGTTTGTCTAACATTCAATGAAGAATGCTGCTTCTCATCCTCCTCCTTCGTTTTGTGAGCCAGTTGGATCCTGAGCATCTGGATCCTGCTTGCCCTGCTAATTTCTGCGTTTTGATGGCTAGAACTTTCATTTTTCTACAAGTGGAACCTGAAGTTCTCACATGGTGACATGCCAGTAGGAACTGAGCTTTAAGTAAAAGATCGAATAGCCATAATTAAATTGCTGGATTTGGCAGCGCTGTCTTAGCTTGCTACGAAGGAAAAGCAGGTGAGTTTTTGAGTAGCTGGAGGCTCTCAAGTGGTGTTCTGACTCACACAGAGGGAAACCACATGACGTTATTTCGAGAGCTTCTCTTTGCACCTTAATCTAATTTGGCAGTTCTGGGGCTCAGCTGCTTTTCAGAAGAGCAGTATCATAAATCACTGTCATTGCTGTCCCTGTCCACCAAGAAACACAGACACTGTCTTACACCACTTCTTCAGAGACGTTTATTTGAAAGTGCTCTGAATTCCACATCAGATGTCCTATATAGTACAAATACAAGCTTCACACAAATATTTAAATAAGAACTGTGTACTACTTAGTATAAATCACTGAATCTGTGCCTGACTGACTGTAAGATGTAATTCTAATGCTCCAATAAGAAAGGCTGTGTTTTTTCTGCTAAGATATCTGCTGGGTATCTGTGGATATGTTCTCTGTTTTCCCAGTGTCCTTATGACCAGAAGTCATAAATATACTTTTGGATTCACCCAATATGGTTTTGAAAATGTACTTCCAGAAGAGTACTATCTTTACAGAACATGTCATAGTTTCTTGGGAGTTAGGGACAAAAACCAGTAAGGACTGCTAAGGCATCACAAGCCAAAGAGGTAAATGGACACAGATCCTGCAGGGCATAGGTCAACCTTAAGCAAGTACTTGATAAAACTGCTTTTCCATATAAGCATGTTGAAACTCATAGGCTCAGGTGTGACCTCAAATATAGTTGGAGAGAACAGTAAACTAGATATGGGCTTGAAGATGTGATGAAGAAAACGGTGAAACTTAACTACAGATGCATCCTCTCATCTGCAGACAACTGTTGTTTCAGTGCACAGCAATAACAGAGAAAATAACTTTTGAGAGAAAACAGATCACAAAGCCAAAGAAAAGTAAAAGAACAAGCAAAGCCAGGAAACAGGTTTGCTGCTCATCTAAGACAGTAGCAGCAACTGACAGATAGCTATGCAACAAGGGAGAAAAGAAAGGAAGCAAATCTTGACAAAACAGGGATTAGGGCTCAAGAAAAGGGAACTGGGCAGACAAAGGCTCAAGAGAGATCTCAACACAGAATGGCTTTCTGAAAAATGATGTTGAAGCCCCAGTGCTGCCCCAGTGCTAGGGAAGAATATGTCAAACACAAGTGTGTTGTGGAGGATGGACAAAGAAGATTCAGGTTATCTCCAAGGGAAGTCATTCTCTGCTTGGAGGAAAACAACAAAAGCAGGGCAACAGAACAAAGGTCAACAGGTTGCTCTGTGTTTGGATTCCTGAGAGGTGGATAGTATTAAGCTTTATCTTCTCAATGGATGAATTCTACCTGACTCCTTCAGTCACTTAAACTAAGCTGATGGATCTGAAAGAAGAACAATCTAAATTTATTTCCTGTTTTCAGCTTATGCCCTTTCCAAAGGCAAGTTTAAGTACAATGGCCTTTAGGTGGCATAACGTTTGATGAAGAATAAACCTGGGTACTAGCCCTAGGAATAACTGAGCATGATAGTACTAGTAGCATTTCTTCTCCAGTCCATATACGAGAGACAGTAAGAACACAAAAATCTGAAATACACTTATAAAATAAAACTAATAGGAGAGGCAGAGCACAAAGATATTTGTGAAGAGAGACTATGATGTCCTATAAGAAGTGAGAAAACTTGATGACACAAGTAGCTGAAATGGGATTCAATTGTAGAACAGAGACCCCTGCTACGCACACAGGGACAAATAAAAAACCTCTTGCTGGAAGCTGAGAATTGGCTAAGAAGTGAAAGGAAAGACCTGGGAGTAGGTATCTGATTACAGAATGAGTACAAGCACTCCAGATAATTACTTAAAGCATTTAAATTAGGTAGTCAGTGCCCCTGTATATGGTTATCCATCTCTAGAGATCACAGATGAGCCTCTGAGTCCCACAAGCCCTTTTTGGTTACGGGTGAGCCCAACATCAAAAGATAGTTCAGATGCTTACTTGAACAATAAAATCAACCAGTTAAATCTTCCTGATATCTGTGGGGGGAAATGTTAAACAAGCTATCAGAAAAGGCTATGCTATAAGTCATGTTGGTTGCTATATTGATTTTTCATTGTTTGCTACTTCCTCAGAAAGTCCATGTAGCTCTGGAAAAACACCAGATGACTGGAGGAAAACATTGTTCTAATTTAATATAGAAATGTAAACAGAACTTTAGCATTAGGAGAGAGCCAACCTCTCTAGATCCCACAGTCGCATCTGCATAATAACCTGATTAGTCTCATTATTCTAGTTTTACCTATGAAATTGGTTGAAATTCAGATTGTCATAATTTTAATATGTTGAAAGCAAGCTAACATAAAATTTAAGATGAGATGCTGATTAGTGCATCTGAATTTTATACTCATTATTGTAATCAATGAATGAGAGATCAAAAATTCTGCAATGTGAACATGTTAAATATAGATATTTTGGGTTAGATATATTGGTTCTTTTTGTTTCAAGATTCTGTTAGAACTATTTAATCTTCATATTTCTCTATTTCAAATTATTGGAGTACTATTACTTCCTTATTTAGCATTTCTTACCAGTACTTATATGAAGCCACGTTACCAATTTCTAATGACAAACTGAAGAAATGTGCTAAAGGGGGTAGGATGACTTCTTCATAAAATGGTTTCTGGGCTGAAAGTGTATGTGACAAGGCATACACAGATTTCTTAGTATAGATACATAACCAGCAGTAGAGTGAATCATTTAACTCATAGCACAAAATTCTGTTGGAATAGAAAATTTATAGCAAAATTAATCTCTCTTCATGTATTTTGATTACTTTTATTTTGGGAGATTGCTGTGAAGTGTATTTTTCTCCCAAAACTTGCCTCTGTAGTGGATTTCAGACTCTGGGTTTTGTGCCTATTCAAGACAACATGAAAAACTGACTGGGGTAGAATGTGACTCCCATCCTCCCTGCAGGTCCCCTCCACTGTATGCCACCAGGGACACATGAATAGTTTTATAAATAATAACAAACAAACCCTCCAGTTTGGCATGTAATGAAATTGTGTGTGTTGGGCATGGTGCTCCCTCTGGAGAGATCCCTTCTCAATGCATGATCACTGGCATTTTTCCCATAAGGATGGTGTTAGGAATAGGGTTTCCTCACAACCGCTCAGGGATCAGGCAGCCTCCCAGCATTTGTCTGGAATGGACAAGAGCCACGTGTTTCCTTGCTGGCTGTGCTTGGATCCAGGTGTTTCCTCTTGTTCAATGACTGTATTGTGACTGTTTGTTAACCATAACTTATATTTCCACGGCAATGACAGGATGGAAGTAAATGCCACAGATAGCGTCTGAAATGCTCACTTTTATGCTGCTTCCCAAGAGTCCCAGCCCACACTGAAGGAAGTGGAAGTTTTGTATCAAAGTGTACATTCCTGAGCAGGAATAGGCATGGCATTAATAGCAACAGAAAATAACCTGAAATTTACTTTTTGATTAACAGAGAAATAATTCGCCTAGGCTGATGACTAAGCTCTTAATAACATTACCAGATACATCTAGTTAAGTGAAATGAATGGACTATCTGTAAGCTAAATGCACACTCTATCTAGCTAAATGTCTTCGCAAACAGCCACAACACTGAGATACTAAATAGACCTGCCTTTTCCTATACATATTCCCTGAAAATACTGAAAGCTGATGATATTTTCTTCTCCATCTAGTTCAAAATCTAAGGAAAAAAGGTGTTGTATAAGAGAGGGATGAGGTTTGCAAATTTTTTGCATATTATTTGACTGGCAGAAGAACTGAACCTAGCGAGGCTGACATTGTCACAGCAGTTTGGAGTCAGAGTTGGAAAAAAGAGAAGTGATACCGATAAATATAGTTAGTGGAAGAAATGGGCATGACTTTTATGTGCTAAAGCCTCTATTTAAGACCTTCCACTAAGTAAGCATTATTTCCAGTATTTTCTCCAGAAGTCTGAAACAGTGGGCTAAATACTCAGTTGTCATAGATTCCCTAATTTTATATGCATTTAAATTACCTAAAGATCTACAAGGTGGCACTTGGGAGTGCGTTAAATCTGAGATACAGAGAACTATTAAAACCAGCTGGTTTTCATTAATCTCTTTAATTTAAAAAATACCTGTCTACTGCTGTTGATCCAGTGTATTTTGATTTCTTTGGAAATACATGCTACAAAATCCCCTCCAAAATAAACAAAACAAAAAAAAAAAAATCCAAGGCGGCAAAAAGAAGCAAAAACTTCTTTGAGGCCTTGAAAAGCGCCAAATGTTTCAATTAAAGAAACATCTACAGAAAAAGATTCCCTCACAGAAGGAAGGATAAGAGAATTGGAGACATATCTTCCCTGCTAATGGGAAGTTATAACATCTTGGGGGTATGATCTGTTTGATTTTTTAATCATTTTTTTGGTTTGTTTAGCTATAAAGCAAAACTGGCTAAAAGCCAGTTCTACCTGTAAGACCCCCACAGCCAGATTAAAACTATCTGCCCAAACACTTTCAAGTACTTCTGTGTCTCTTTCGACCAAAACTCACCCTCTGAGAATTTCCAAACAATTTAAGAGAAATATTTATTAAATAGGATTTTACTACATTCCCCTCAAAAGGTAAAAGTACTTTTTACAAGTAGTTGACCTTGGTTCCAAGACACAGGAGAGAGCATAGATAACTGGGCTGTCTTCAAGGTATTGTCTCAGGACCGACACATCCAGCGGGAAACAATTTTTGAAACACATCAGTTTTAGGCAGAAGTTACTGCACTGCTAACATTGAAAGAAGCTAAATGTACTTTTTTGTTACTGTTACTAAGCTCTTTTGTTCAGATTCATGACTGACTGGAAGATCTCAGATTTTTAAAGCATGGTTAACATTTATTTGTCACATCGCAGACAGCTTATCTCCCTACAGCCAGTTAATGCAAGTAATTTACTCCTCACAGAACTAGACCCCGTGGTCCCCTGACTTCCAGTGCCATCATCTGGACACATGAACCATTACCATCTGGATGCCCAGAAGCATTGAGGACCATTTGCCCAAAGGCCCAGTGCTTTTGTTCTGCAGACACAGAGATCCTCAGGAAGGATATTTGTGTATGGCAGATCTCCCAGATTTATCCTTACCACCAGCCAAGACCTAAGGTCAAAGCAGTACATTTACTTTAAAACTTCTATTTGCAATAATGAAACCAACTTTGGGGGAAGAAAAAATTTACATTAATAAGATGCCTGGCCAATAAGATCTTCCTTGGCTATTAAGATCATCCTTGACACTAGAGACCTGTTCAGCTAGCTGCTACATCTTCACCCCTAGGTTGAACTATAACAACCCCTTCTTAAACGAAGATGGAGTCTCTTTTGCTCTGTGTGACATGGTGTGAAAGCATCAGCCTCTAGACTTTACTGCGTACTACACTTTTCAGTGGTTTTCCTCAACGACAAGGCTACAAACTGCCTCCTCAAGAAGGAAAAAAAATAGATCTTTCATTAGTATGTAAATATACACACATATATATATATATGCACACTTACATCAACATGCACAGAAAAAAAAAGGGGTTAACTTTCAGAGAGAATTTGAGGGGGTGTTGGTCTTATTGTGGTCACCAGCCATTTTGACTTTTCTGAGCCAGGATTTCAGCCTATGTGGGCTCCAGAGTGATGGTGGCCTAAAGAAATATTCATGTGAAGAAGCAGAAATAAAGGAGTAAAATAGTTTGTGCCCACTTGCAAATTGTCAGAAGTTTTAAGTTTTGAATGTTCAGGTGAATGGGCTAGAAAAACAGGTGACAGTTAAGTGTCCTATGAGCAAACGTCAGGTACTGCTATGGACTGACTACATTTTGGCCTTTGTGTTTCCTGTCAGAGAACACACGCATTTGGCTTTTGCATAGCAAGTCTTCTAAGGAGATGAAAATTCAAACAAGAAGCATACCAGTATTTCTTTAAAGCAGATCCACGATGGGTTTTCTTGTCAGAATGCGTTATTGAGAACAGCAACAATGCATTAACTGTATTCAAGCTGACAACCTGTGGTCTGCCTAATTACTATGGCTGAAACATTCAATTTGAAAATATAAACCAAAGAAGATGAATGGTTATGTTTCATCAAGTGTCAAATGCACAGAAAGTAACCACAATTTGCCAGTGACTTTGGCAAGAGTTCTTTAGATTAACTAGATAATTAATTAGCATCAAATCCATATTTTGAGAAAAATGAAATCTCAAGATTCCTGCTGCAAAGCTTTCTGCTCCCTGAACACATACGGCCACTTTGTGGAACGTGCACAGAAACAAGCAGAAAAGAAGTAACTCTATGTTTGTCTTACTATATGTCTCCTCAGATATGGAAGCATTAACTATCTCTCGTGTCAGAAGTAATCACGTAAACAGGTTATCATCCCATTTAGCAGCATCTTAATCAAACCAGTGGGACACTTCAAGGATCAGTCTTTCTTGCAGGGCCAAAACACTGTTTGTATGTCCACGCTAGTCTGGTTTAACAGAGGAAAAGTACAGCAAAGTCAGCTCTTCTTCCCATCTGCAGAAACCTTCCTTCTTCTGGAGCCCAAGGCACTATGAAAGGTTCTGTGTTATAGTTTAGAACTGTGCTTACAGTGCAATCCCTTCCACACAGCTCTTATAGTCTAAGAGGAAAAAACAGGTAAAGCATTCAGATCAGAAGGTTGATTTCCCCTCTTTACACATACATATTTTACATACTATAAGCAATCTGTGAAATATTTAATAATTATTACACATACACATGATCATATATATGTATATGTGTGTGTGTATATACAAAGTAACAGAAACAATCAGATTTCTTGTTGAGATCACAATTCCTGCTCTGTTTTGCCTAAGCTCCTACAGGTCGGGCAGCTACAGCTTCTTCATTTGGTGGGGCAGTTTAAACCAGGCCAGTAACTACCAGGTACCCAGTGTTGTGTCAGTGAACAGATCAGGTGGATTCTTTGTTAAAAGAGGCATCAGTAAACTGGTCTTTCAGCAACATTTGTATTACAAATAAGGAGAATCAAGGAAGAGGCTCAAGCACATCCCTAAGCATGTTTAACTCCTAGCACACTCACAGGCATTGCTGGCTTACGCCATACTGTGCGCTGCCTCATGACGCCTGGCACATGAGGGCCAAAACAAAAAGGTGCTTTTGATGTGACCGCTCTGTGGCCAGGAAAGCCTTGAAATGTTATTTTAGGGCTGAGCTTGACAAATGAACAGGCTTGTGTGGTATGACCAGAGAGGAAGGGAACTGACAGCTGCCATGCCACCCTCAGGCTACACAGTCCCATGTTGCAACAAACCGATGGCAACGCTCATCACACCAGCATCCCAGAGAGGGACGCCTGACTAGTTGTCCTGCCGTCTGTCATTTGTCCTCCTCCCTCTGCCTCCCTGTTTCCCACAGCTGTTCTGGGGGTTTGAGTCTACACACGCCAAGGGGAGGTGTGTTACCAAACTTCAGTGGCAGTAAGAGTAGGCAATATATACTTTTCCTCTTCTTCTCCTAGTCTGTCCCTGAGCCGGTTTCTCACATCCAAGGTCACTTGACCCCTTTTCATGCCCTCCCTCAGCCCTTCCACATTTCTTTCTTCCACTACTAAGTCTCTTGTCAAGTCACCAAACTCAGACCGCTTGCCTGTGCTTAGTATCAGCCCTGCATATATCCTAATTTTTTTTATACTATGCTTTATTTATCCTGATACATCCTGAATGCCTGCCAATACCTTTTAGCAGTCCTGTCTGATGGATATATTTCCATAAATATTTATTTTAGTGATAATTTACTAGGCCTGGACATCATTTCCCACTGCTTACTGCCCAAGTAACTGACAGTACAAGACAAGTCTGTAATGACTGCAATTTTGGCTGGTTTAGGGAACTGGCACTGCTGAAAATCAAGGTCTGGATTTGCTGTACAACAGATGGGCTCAAATTATTCCCCTCCACAATAAAACTGAATAGAGCAGGATTGCCTCCTGGAGTTCATCCTCCAAAATCTCACTGAAAACGGGAACCATTTCTTTCCTTGATCCTCCTCTAACAAGGCTACTTTCCAGTCCACCACTGAATCTCCATCCACAGTGCAACCCTGCAGGAATCTGAAATCCAAGAGGAATCAGGCACAAACTAGGGCACAGGTTTTGGGGTGCAGATTTCTTCTTTTACTTAAGTTGCTTTTTTGCTATCTCATCAGACAAGCATGAGAAGGCATGAATGGAAAGCACCAGGCTATTTGGTATGCAGCGATAAAACCCAAATATTTCAGGTGTGGGCAACTTGATACTAGCAGGCAAAAGGGTGAACATGAGGAAAAAAAAAAAAAAAAAAAACCAGGAAGAAGCTAGGAGGCATTTTCATAAGAAAGGAGAGAAATAAATGGCACTACACCAGAGTTTGTGGTCATGCAGATAGAGATATTGCTCTATGGAGTGTGGTAAAGTTGAAGAAAACAAGTACCTATTAGCTTCTTAGTCACTCATGAATAAGAACTAGAATATAGGCTGGATGAGTATTTGATTTCTAGTTTTTAAGAAACTTATGAAGAAATACTTGAAAACCCATTTTCTTATTCAACCTCTAGAGAGTCTTAAGAGGATTTTGTTAACAGCTGTCTTGCAACATAAGACCACAATAGCCATGCCAGGTCAGGTCAAAGATCCCTCTAGCTAAACATCTTATTTCTGACACTGGTCAAGAGCAGGCTCTTAGAAAAAATGAAAGAATCACTCAGCACACAGTGATGCTTCTCGTGCTACAGCCTCCTGTTTTCTAGCAGATGTAATTTAGAGATACAGTTGTGTCGGCACCTTTGTGATTAATGGCATTTTGTGCTTCTCCGTTACTCTTTTTTGAACACATTTACACTTTTGGACTTGGCAGGATTCAGTTCACAAAAGGGTATTTGCTTTGACTGCAGCTGACATATACTACAGTATGTACAGCTGTTAGTTCTGCTGGCTGCTTAGTGGAGCTGTAACTTGACAGCAAAACAAAACCACAATTTGACCCTTTCTACCACCTTACTTTTCAAGAATGATACAAAATAATTCAGAAAATATCATAAACATAAGCAGAAAAACTGATTTTTGGTAACTGAAATAACGAATATGGTTCAAAAGCCATCCAGCCAAAGATTTACATGCAACTGCTCTGGAAGTCCTCAGGTTTTACCTTCTGGATCATTTGGCAGGCTTGAAGCATGGCAGACAAAGACTAACAGGAAACATGTGAACATAGTAGAAACTTTCCAAAAATGATGTTTTGAAATCAAAGACGTGTTTTAGACTAGAACCTCACACTGTCTCCTGTGCATACTCTGCTGTGGTGACCATTGCATGAACAACACTGTTCCCCTTTTCGTGAAATCACTACTCCTTAGCTGCATGTCCCGCTCTCAGCAGTTCCTGGCTATATACGAAGACTTCCTCAAGCGCACAACAAAAAAAAATCACACAGGAAAACATCAGGTCAACCTGAAGCTGTAAGCCTCTGTCTGTGACTGTCAGATCAGCCTTTCTCACTGGCGCTGTTGTACACTGGCACTAGATGCTGAAGGCAAAAGTAGAGGGCTGAAAGACATGGAGCTTTGACTGACATTTTGAGTTGTTCTTGAAAGACTAAGGGTAGGCTGAAACAGCGTCAAAGACTGGAGCAATCCACAGGTCCCTAACAGCATCCAGGGGGAGGATGACAGGCCCACCATGGTGTCATGGTTGAACCCCAGCCAGCAACCAAGCCTCACACAGCCACTCGCTCACGCCCCGCTCACCCAGAGGGGTGGGGAGGAGAATCGGAAAGCAATGTAAAATTCGAGGGTTGAGATAAGAACAACTTAATAATTTAAACAGAATAGAAAGGTAAGAATAACAATAACAATAACAACAACAACAATAATAATAATAATAATAATTGTAATTGTAATGGAAAGGTGGGGAAAAGGATAAAATACAAAGGAAAAGGGAGAAAGGAAAACAAGTGATGCACAGTACAGCTGCTCACCACCTGCTGACCAATGCCCAGCCAGCAACGATCCTTCCAGCTAACCCTCTGAGTTTATATACCAAGCACGACGCCCCATGGTATGGAATACCCCTTTGGCTAGTTTGGGCCAGCTGTCCTGGCTGTGTCCCCTCCCAGCTTCCTGTGCCCACCCCCACCCCCCCACCCCCCAGCCCTCTCACTGAGGGGCTCAAGTAACTGAGAAGTCCTTGACTGAGTATAAACATCACCCAGCAACAACCAAACCCATCAGTGTGCTGTCAATGTCGTTCTCACATCAGATCCAAAACACAGCGCTGCACCAGCTACTAGGAAGAAAGTTAACTCCATCCCAGCCAAAAGCAGGACACACAGCAGCAGGACTTCCCCGAAAATGGAAGAAAGCCAATTAAACTAGGTGAAGAGAATTAAAAGAAGAAATGGAGGTGAGCTAAGGGAACGTCAGTGAATCAGACTAGGTTGAGGAGAAGTTAACAGCAAGATAAACTTGTACGGCTGAAATAATACAAATTGGGAAACTACAGAAGCACAATTATTTTTTCCTTGCGCTCTGCTGCTTGTTGAAGATGTTTTCATACAGGTAACAAGAGTTTGAAACTAAATAGAACACAGAACCATAGAAGTGTCCCGGTTAAAAGAAAAAAACAACAGAACCAACCCTGAAAAACAACAAAACCAGCAGTGCTGCATTCTGAGACAGCACAACTAGTGCGAGAAAGTTAGGAGTCACAAAGACTGCATTCACATAATAGTCATATATATCACATGCCTCACGTAATCTTTATTTTGAAGCTTTCATCAGCTGTGTTTGCAAAATAAAATCAACATCCACCCAGAAGAAGCCATTATAAAACCTTCTGCCCTTGGCTTTGGCTGGAGCAGACCATGGCAGGTTTATGCAAGCATTCATGTTCAGCAGAGACACACCAGGTACATGCAGCTGCACTGGCTGAAAACCCCGACACAGGGGTCTGGCACCTCTTGTGTTTTCCCTTGCTTTCTTCGAATTGGTTTTCCTGGAGTGGATAATTACAGGCCTGATTTCAGAGTAGCTCATCTCCCCTTCATACAGAAGGAAATACGCAGTAAGGGATTACACTTCCAAAATTTAAAATGCCGAATGCTTCCAGCCCAGTTACACAGCATGGGCAACCCCGAAAATTCATACAGAAGCCCAGCACCAAGGCTGTCATATGAATAGTGCTAAACGCATGCAAAGAAGGAAGGAAGTGAACACAAGCATTTGCTCCATGGGAACCTGCCATTACCAAAACACGCACAGTCAAACTGGAAGGGATTGCTGTTGCATGTACAGTGATCTGGCTTGCTCAGCAAACAGCCCCACATCCCATTAGAGGAATGTCAAACATTTGGATTCTTTCAGTGGCAACCTCTCACGAACATTACATCTTCACTGAACAAAGTAAAAGATAAAAAAATAAAATCTCTAATGTCTCCAGGTACTTGAACACAACGGGATGACTGTAAAATACATGGACAGAAACACTTCTCTTTTGCAAGCAACAGTCACTTTTATGTAGATACCTACATAAAGCGTGCAAAACCATATGGTGTTTGTGTTTGCTTACAGAAGACTGTTAGGTTTTCTGCCTCTGAGTGTTTTCCTAACAGTGCCTGTGGCACTGCACCATTACATTCTTTATTAAGAAATTTTTTCCCCACCGTACAAACCTAAGTAAATAAAAAAATAAGCACTGAACCTATATTATTTTAAGAGTTTTATTCATACTAAGATATGAGGAATTTGCCAGAATTTCCTCTACAAGTAGCAATTTTCTGAGTAGGTGCTTTGAAAGGCTTCAAACTTCAGCAAAAATATGCCTTGCTTTTATAAACTAAATTTAAAGGTAATTAGGCAATTCCACAGTTAGAAGGATGCTGTGTTGGCAGAGGCAGGATGTTCTGCTCAACTTCATCCTGAAAACATGTGTCAACACTGACTGGAGAGATCGTCTCTCACAAAACAGTGTCTATTCAGCTCTTCTTTTTAATGCCAGACGAGTTCAGCTAGCACTAACTAGAAGGGTGGTTTTGATCACAGCCAATGAGTAGCCAGATTTGTTTCTGAGGCTACAGCATGGTGGGCAGCATATGAACTCTCTTCATTTCTGTGGGAAAATCACCTTGAGGAGGGGGAGAATTAGAGAAAATTGGGTCCTACTAGAAGTGTAGTATTACAGAAAGCTGTTCTAGGGTAGAATACAGCTATCGCCTTCAGGATGGTTGGCATGCACAGAGCCTACATCCCCACGGCTCCCTGAGCAGCACACCCTGCCAGCTCAGCACCTGCTGATGGGAGCGACGGAGGCTGGAGCGGAGTGGAGACCCCGTGGCCGGGCTCTGCTGTGCTCCTGCAGGAATGGGAACTGGATGGCACCACACAGCTGATAAGCTGCACAGCAGTTGTCACATGAAGAATCCATAAGATGTCTGTTGCTGAGCCAAACATTGTGGAGAAGTTACTTTCCTCAGATGAAATAATGTCATTGCAATACTGACGCACACCTCCATCCCAAAGTTACATGAACAAGTCAGTCAAATCACCCTCCAATCCAGCAGGACTGTTCGGTGAAGGGTCTCTGTAATGGGACGCTGACAGACCGGTCGGGTACAAGGGTCTCAGCTTTCCTGGGGTGCTGATAGACAGATCAAACACCCAGGGTTGAGGGAATCTACACACACACGCATGCACCCCCTTCCATGTGACAATTTCCTAAAATGATAAGACATTTGCAAACTTATGTTCCTGTAGTCTCAATCACGTTTTTTATCTGTGGATTCAAACCCATTTTGTTTTGGTTTTGCCAAAAAGTCAGAATAAACTGCAAAGAGAGCATCTTCTTCCATTCAATTAATTGTATGGGAGCAATGGTATGGAATTATCCAGTTCTGCAGAACTCTGAAAAAGTACCTTATGACCTGTTGACTTCACATGAAGCCAGATCAAAATCATGAAAACATGGGGCTACTTCTTCAATCTGCATGAACTGCTGTTTACACTTACATTGATAAAACAACACTGATTTAAGCTAGCAAAGGACCGAGAGTTTGGCTAAATTCAGTCATGTTTCATTCAACAGAAATGGGACAGAGAGGTGGGCTTCCGCATCAAGAAAACAAGAACAAATTGTAGGTAATATAAATACGCTGCAGTGAGAAGTAACTAAGATTAGCAAAGAAAATCAAATAGATCACTCAAAAATGTTAGAGGTCTTTCATGGGCAAAATGACAAAACCTTCCCTTTCATACTAGGAGGAACTTTACTACTAGAAATGAACCTAAAAATAGGTAGCACTGTTTCTGTTCCTTTTGCACAAAACTGTGCATTCACACACATGGTGCAAGGATTGTATGGACTTTGCTAATACTGCTTCATGTGTGTCCAATAACAGCTAGTCTTCATTCTGTTTCAGTGTACCAACCTAATTTGTAAATGCATATGTTCAACCATTTCCATCCCAGTATCAGATAGTCCTTCAAGAATAAGTAAGAAAAGCAAAGTTGCTCATGCGGTGGCTTCCGAAGTTATTTTGGATAGTTAACAGTGGCAAGATACGATACAGCGGCACATACCATCATTGAGTGACTGGATTTCGCACCAGCTCTGATCCACATACTTCTACCCACCCTTACTTCACACTCTGAGTCCCCAAAATACAGTTTGAATGCCTCAACCTTATCATTTTACTGTATACCATCTTAAATTAGGTTTATATCCCTCCGTGCCTCCTCAGCTTCGTGCTACACACTTCGTCACGGGATAGGTCTTCCATAGCTTGCTATGGCAAAAGTACTTTTCCCACCACAGGTAGACTCCTATACAGCTGATGGGAACTAGAAACAAGGTCTGAAATCCACCTGAAGTCAGCCATGGCATCTGCAGGCATCAGGCTTTTGTTTCTTGCCTGCACTTGCGAACTCAGAAAGCAAGAAGAAATTGGGAGCTCACTCCCAAATTTACAGTGGTTCAAAGTTGCTCACTTAGTAATTTGGCTATCACTGGTGGTAAGAGAACCTGCCCTCATAGATTCTTGGGATTTGTAGCACTTCAAAAACCCGAAACCAAATACTTCCTCCCTAGTTATAATTTTCTTAGCTTTTTTATGAATCTAAACCCCAATTTTGTATCTCTGGTATTACTGAGTTGCAATGTCCAAGAAAATAAGCTCTGCAGATACAAAGGACTGCATCTACATAGGACAGAGAGAGTTTATAAAACTTACATTGTCATGCTTACAACCTTTAAGTAGTGGGATATGCATTTTTATAAATAAACTGCGATCTACAGATGAAAAAAACCCACGTAATAGTGTGATTATTGATTACAGTAGGTTCCATTACATTAAAAACAAATATTCTCCTGTCCTTTCCTCTTCAGAGACAAGTTCGTTGATTTTGGTTGGGTTTGAATACATTTTATCAAAACCCAAACTGCAGTATCTGCCTTGCATAGTGTATAAATATACTCCCTCATCCCACAGCAACATCTCAAGTATACTGCTGACTGCAGGATAACTATTTGACCTGTCCGGAATGACTTTCTAAACCTGTTGCTCTGCAAGATAGGGTTTTTTTTACCTCTTGTTGGATGGCATAGCTATTTCAGAATCCCACTACTGAATTCCAAATACTCTTTCTTACACAAAATACAACTTCCTGCACTTTTCCAAGAACTTATGGAACGATCATCACTTATTTGCAATAGATGTTCCTGCAACTAGAAGAATTAGATCATGAAAATGATTCTTAAGTACTATCCATTCATGTATGGTCTATTCTAAAAGCAGACAGAACAAGTCTCCTGTTTGATACTCGAGGGAAAAATAAACCAGGGTGCTCCTCACTGCAGTTTAGCACCGTTCTTCTCACAGCCTATCCCAAGTTGGTAAATACAGGCAGTCAAGAGAGTTTAATTAAGCCTGTACCTCTTATCTACTCATTTTCTCAGCAGAAGACATAATTACTCCATTTTTAGCATAAAAACAGGGCAACAGCTATATTCTTTTGTTCCTGAGATGAAGAAACACCCAAGTTCCCTCTAGTATCCTGTTAGTGTTTGCTTCCATTAGGGAATAGTCCTATAACATTCAGAGCAGAATTGACTCAACTGCACAAGATGTAAGGCGTGAACATGCACATAAACTATAAGCCTTTTCAAGTGAAAACCTTGAGAAGTTTTGATGAAATACAAGAGAAAAGTGAGAGGCATTTGACTCAGTGGTGCAATGCATTGTTCACAAGAAAGCGACTGCATGAGTTAATTTTAAGTTTGATCTTTAGCAAATACATGCTGTTTGCACTGAACTGGCAAAAACAGATTAAAAGAAGTTTGCAAGTCTCGAGGCATAATTTCTAGCACCAGATCTTAAAAAAATTAACACAATTCACACTCACTCCTGTTGCAGAATATGCTTTTACAGGAAGCATGTTTTTGTGATTAATACCACAAAACCCTGACATAACACAGAAGTGTCTGTAATTTTGTACTAATACAACATAACCTTGGAACTTACACTCTCTCCTCTACTGTATGAGGTACTTCCCTATTTTATAGGGAAGTCCATGGCTACATTCACTCATGCTTGAAGAATGCAAAGACAGTTGGAAATCACCTTCTCAACACAAAATATTTTAAATTTGCCTGTAACCTTTTTAAAGCTGTATCTGTTTTGATTCTAGTACATGAAAAATCACTGCAGTAGCTCAGGAGCAGCAGCTGAGTTTTTTGGATCTGTTATTCCTCTGCAGCACTGTGTATTCACAATTTAATTGCCAGGTCCCAGCCTGGCTGCCTTACAAGTTCAATTGGCTGGAATATCTAAAGCTTTTGACAGAATTCTGCACAATAAGACTATAAATCAAACCAATTGGCATTTTTTCCTTTTAGGAACTGTAGCTCTATACACCATTACTTCTATGCAAATAGGTTTTCCTTAATTGTATAACCGTGGATGGAACAGAGCCATGAAGTCAAAGCCAAATGGCTCCAAGATGCAGGATGTCAAAATGTGAGTCCTTGATAAATTAGACAGACTTAATTGTTGAAGTTAGAATCCACATTGAAAAATTAACCAAGTTCAAAGCTATTTTATTCTGGTTTTCAAGTCTGTTAACAACTTTTGATGGGATACAGAATGTTCTCATTTGCTACTCATTCCAGTGTCTGCTAACAGTAGGAAATTAAGAAAGTTGCTTTTTTAAAAAAAATTTGCTTGGTCAAAAATTATTAAATGAAATTCTAAACTAGACCCACAAAGTTCTATCTTTCAGAGTGAATACTGTTCAGTGATAAACTCATGTTCCATCTGCAAAATTTACGTCACATCATACTGTTATGAAAAAAGACTACTTTTACAAATATCCTTAAGAATTTTTATTAAAATTCTTGTTTTCACATAGAAGTTCTTCAAAAACCTGCCACTTGAAAAACTAAAAAACCTACCCTAAGCTGCATGCAAGGTTAAACATCAAAGGCGACTTGTAAACTTATTAAACACAGATACTGAATCACTATTATGTTAAGGGTCTCTACTGCAAGATGTGTGTATGTTTGGGTGCTCTTCTAAAGCTGGCCAAAACCAGCAGTAGCAAACATACCCGGTTATTCCATGTTCCCACCTGATTTTTCAGCTACCCTCTACTATCTCCTGCATCCAGGGCAACGAATAAAAGATAATTAAGCTGCTGTACCTTTTCCTCCACTACCCACTAGACATTCCTACTTCTCTGATACTCCCCTGATCACTTTCATATCCTTTCATATTAAATTCTTTTGTCCTTTTCTGCCATGGCTCACTATCTTACCCAAAGTGAACAGGTGTCTAAAAAAAAAAAGACTAGTACTGGCAGGCATTTCTAAAAACCTTTTCCTAAAGGAAAACATTCTGGAAAGTGTATGAGCAGTCATCAAGGCTGTCTTGCTTCTGATTTTGGATAAAGATGTTCCAACAAACTATATTTGCTGTTTCAGCAGGCCCCACGTGCCCCATCCTTTCATCACAGATGTTTATGGCAAATTTTGAGAGGGGTAGCTGGATGAAGCTTATCAGATTAGTTTCAACAAATGTGTGGGGAATCTATAACCAAGATTTTTCTAACAGAGCCAGCATGCTGTTCTGAATGGTGCCGTGATAAGAAACTGAGGTCAGGCCCAGAGCAGTAACATTTCAAGTCATCCTAGGTACAGCCAAAACAGAGCGTAAGAGCAGCCCCACGTAACTTCAGCTGACTGAGCAGAGAGAGCTTACTCTGTTAGGCAATCTGCAGGGGCAGAAACCTCCACCAACAAAGCTGTAACATCTTAACCCACTACAGCTGCCTGTATAGTCAGTATCTGATTAAGGGGTAAGAGCTGGGATAACCGTATACCAAGGCAAGAGGTTGTTCAGGCTGCTGACTCTGCACATGAAGTCCAGAAAAATGTTTCATCTGAGCAAAGCAGTTTTTGCACTTAAATTTTCAGACCTTCTATACCAATAACCTAGTCGCGCCTTCCTTCAAAATCCTTATTTCTGACATGATACCTACAATTCATCTATCTAACCCCACAGAGAAGGCATGCCAGTGTATTTGTTTTAAACATTAAGGAGTTGAAAAGAGTAATAGTTACTTGCTCTTATTCATGGCTGTTGTATCTTCAGTGAGATCAAATCAATTGCAACAGGACTGAATTTGACCCTGGCACGTATTTGCATCTTACATCTCATTTTAACCTTTGTTGTTCTATGCTATGTATCCTTAGGGCAGGGCACTTGGATCTCTGTTGGATAACTTTTAAGCAGGCCACAGGTATTTTGAAAAAATATGGAGTATCCTTTTTCTGTACAGAATGGATATACTAGCCGTGGGATAGAGGGAGTACTGGGGAAAAAAAAAAACAAACAAAACTAAGTCTAAACATTTCATTCTCATCTGAACACTCATTTTTGAACCAGACAGGCGGGCAAACAGTGCTTGCAGCAAGCCTCTGAGAATCCTCCTTTCTCAGTTCTGGCCTCCCAGCTTCCTAGTCATGCAGTCTGGTCCAATGTTCACAATTCACTCATTCCGCTTCTGGGAACCTCTCACCCCATTTCAGTTTTCAGCCTCATCACTGCATGGGAGTATTTGCAGGGATACTTCTTAGCTGAGCCATCCTTTTATATTTTCTGCTTATTTTCTTTAAACGTTATACTTTCATGGAGGGTTACTTGTGAAGCTGGACCAAATGGACAGAAGACATTTATTTAAAAAATCATACCAGAATTTCCGACTACCCAAAACTCCTGCTACAAATGGGAAAGCTTGATAGTGGCCACTAGGAGTAACTGGTCACAGAAAGTGTGTGACACAGAACATCTTTTTCACAGAATGGCTGTTGCCATAGCAGGTTTACTCCCCTTCAAGTAAACCAATTAGAATAAAAAAGCTGAAAAAACACCTTCAGCTTCTCTGTGATTTACTAAAATGTCACTTGCAGAAACCAACAAAAATTCTTTCACTGACTCTTAGAGTTGGTATCACATACATATAATAAAGGAATTTCAGAGGGTTCTACACTCACCAGCAGGTGCTAGCTCTCACTTCTTTACACTGCTTTCTTAAGTCCTGAAACTATTGTTCAGCCTCAGAATAAAAATCCAGTATCCTTCCTACATATAAAACCCTTGTGCTGATTTTTCTGAAGCTCCATCTCTTACTAGCCTAGATCTTAAGTTCAACCTGAACTTATCACAGCTCTGTTAAACACTGCTTTTACCTCTGCTAAATACTACTTTGCATAACAGGTAAAATCCTCCCAATGTGCAATGCACAAGTGAGTTAAAAGTCACTTCCTTAACGTGTATAAAACACTGCACTTGAACACTTAGCATAAGGAGCTGCACAAAAGCAGCAAGGACTGCCGCTTAGGGTACCAGGCAACAGCAGAGCTGATGAGCCATCTTCAACATCTTAAAGACTCTGTCTCAGTTTAAAGATCATGTAGATCTGCTTCCATTTAACGCAAGCTGAAGAGTTTAGCTGCATCTAACTGAAACACACCTTAAAATACGTAGTGTAATGGACATATTTTAACGTGCATGCAGGCATGTAAAGGTTTTTAATCAGGACATCTTTGTCAGTCATGAAATAGTGATTAGGCAGTGCCTGAGAAGTAGTGCTGCAATCACCTGTCACAGTCTGGCCCCAAGGAACTGAACTGACCGTGTGCTGGCAGTGAATGAAATTACCGTACCATTAGAAAGAAGTGCGGCAATAACAATCAATGCACCACCACCACAGCAGTGTGCGCTTTTCACTACATTTTGGCTTACCTGCAGAGCAGACCATCTCTTGCAGTCTGGCCTTCTGCTCCCTGCTGACTACGGTGCAGCAAGGCAAGCGTTTCAACAGAAGCTGGTCAGGCCAAATTATATTCTTTTCACAATGTTATTTATCATCATGATCTCCTTGCTGAGGCAAGTACATCCAAAATGTCATAACAGTACTGAACAAGCCCATGGTCATGGAAAAATTGTTTTAGTACCACTTGCTACAAAAGATACAGTAAACAAAACAATCAGAACAGCAATTACAAATGTGGAATAAATATACCACAATTAACATAGCTAGTCTTCCTCTCTGGATGTATCCCCAGGATGATTTTCAGCAGTCCTCTATATCCTCCATCTTCAAATGTGGGAGCTTTTCCAGAGCTTTTGTTTATGACACCCATATTTGAGCAAACTTACCCATTCACAAAGCAGAAGAAATGGCTTCTGCAGCTGTATCTACACTGATGACTAGCAGTTTAGAACTGCCTTTACATGTCCAAATGTTTCCTGCTATCTGTTTTTCTAAGTTTGTTTCAATATAAATCCAACACAGGATGCCAGTTGAGTTTCCTCGCCTATTATAGCCCACAACACAATCCAGCAGATGGTAAAAAGCTGAATGTTAACTTCCTCCAGGATTCATAGAATGGTTTGGGTTGGAAGCGGCTCTAAAGATGATTTAGTTCCAACCCTCCGGCCAGAGGCAGGGACACCTTCCACTAGACCAATGGAAATCATCCATGCCAACTGCAACTCAGACCCTAAAAAGGGTCTTCACTCAGACATGGAGTAATTTCAAACGTTGTTAGCTTTCCAGAGCATACTGCAGACATTTTTCCTTTCCTTGGCTTCTCAAGGAAGAAGCTGAGCTCCTGGCTTTTATGTGAGGATGTTATTTTTTATACATAAACAAGCAATGCTCAGTAAAGGAGGGAACTCATCAAAAGTTATCAAGTTGAGCCATTTTAGTGATTGGGTGAACAGTCAAAACTACATAAGACCTTCACTGAGCCAGAGAATCTGAATGGAGAAAGACCAATTCACTTGACCACATCATACCCCAACACTCAACCATGAGGAGGAAAGCATACGGACAGAAGATCAGGTGAGGCAGCTGCTCTCATTTTGGCATAAAGCAAGCATTTTTCTACATGAGAATAGAGACCTAAAAATTCTCTAAGGCAGGCCATGGCAGCTTTGGAGTATGCCACATTGGCACTCCTCATGAAATAACTGGAATGCTGGGCCAGTGTCAACACAATGAACCTCGTGCTGCAAAATGAGAAGCTGCCTTCTGCCTCTACTCTTTCCACCTCTGAGAAACAGTGAAGGCCAGGAAAGGAAGAAAGAAAATAGAAATTCCTCTCCAGTTTTAATTTTAACTCATGCTGGGACACAAACCTACTGATGATTTCATGTCCTCTTCTTTTACATCATGGTGGATGCTGTAAGCAGGGGATAAAAGGGAAGCATTCAACATATATATACTGCAAACTGAAATTACAATAAAAGCAAAGATGCCTTTACTTGATAATGTAAATGTACTTTACAATGATAAAGGAAAGTCCCCATATCATCCTTCAGTTTATGACAGAAAGAAGTGATCCCAGAAAGAGACCTCAAGACCACAAGAGTCAGGTTATGTTTGTTTCGGTTTTTTCCCATGCAAGACAGGCATTTAATTTGCCAAATTTGTAATCTGGCCATGAAAATGTAATTTCAATAACAGATGTTCGTCAGCTATATTAAAAAAAAAAACAAACCTTTAAATTAGATATAGTCCTCCATGAAAAACATTTATTCAACTAATTTACAGAGTAAGCCAATTAAGGCAAAATATATTACTTGGAAATGGGCTTTCACTGGGTACAAATATGAGCTGGCTTAACAGTATATTGCATATAAAAATTCCTTTGAAAGCATCTAAGAAAGGTAAAAGCACAGCAATATAAGCTGAAAAACTGCTTCTTTAAGGCAAACAAAAAGTATTTGTTTATTCTTCATTTCTTAAAAAAAGGATTATTACCAAAATATGTTCTTCACAACTACTTCCGTATTTCTAAACAAAGATGTAAGATTGTGTGAGTATGGATAGAGGGTATTTATAGGCATGAAAAAATCAGACACCACTGAAGACTTATATGAAAAGCAATGAGCTCATGACATCCAAAAGGCATTTAACACTTTAAAATGTTTAGAAATCTCAGGATAGCAAAGCAAGTGATACACATTGCACCATTTTCCACATCAAATTGCTGACAACCATAACTTGACAGAAAAAAATTATAGAATTCCATATAAAGTTTTTTGACAGAAAAGAATTAAAGAATTCCATGAAGTTTGGAATCAGTGGAGTAAATTATGCTGTTGAAATTACTGAGATAAGTTCATGGGTATGTGGTATGTGATCTAAAACCCATTGAAGCTACTCAAAATTTGTCTGGTGTTTTACCTGGACGTGAATTTCACTACTGTTACATAAGAATACAGATGCAGCATGGAAAATGAGATTTCAGAATTATTTAGCAACAACTTTAACTAATGGAGCATGGATTTGTGCTCTTCTTCAGCAGCTCACTGTTATGTATTGTAAAAGTTACTCAGCATCACTTCTGAGAACTTTATATATACAGACATCAAACCTATGATGTGTTTAGGTATCACCTAAGCACAGGCCCCAAGAAAACATCTAATACAGAAAGCAGTCTCTCTGGATAGAAATGCATGTATAACATAGATGTTATGCAGTCAGCATGTTTATATTACTAATAGAATTGAAATAGCTGAACAATTAACCTCTTCTTTGAAAAAGTATGCTAACTAAAATATCCCCACAAATGCCTAGTATGCAGTCAGCATGTTTATATTACTAATAGAATTGGAATAGCTGAACAATTAACCCCTTCTTTGAAAAAGTATGCTAACTAAAATATCCCCACAAATGCCTAGTAAGATGTCAAATAATAGCACATTCCACTTTACAAACTGTAATGCTATTTGTCCCTGTTGTAAATACGTCTTTGTTCTGATTTCCTGTTTTGTGAATCATATGGGAAATCATATAGTAATTAAAAACTGCAACTGCTCATTTCCACTATTGGAAATCACTTTCACTTCTTAAAAAGTTTTACAGTTAGATTACGGATCTGTGCTGTATCGACTAAGATTCAGAGTATGTAGCTTTCACTTCAATTCTAGAATCAAAACCAGTATTGCTTAGCGTCATGGATCAGCCTTCTTTCAAATGGTCCTGGGTGGTAAGTGTTGTTTGTACATTCCTGCTAGAGCCTTAGCTGCACTGTAGATCATCTGCCGACGGGACATGCCAGTGAATACCACGTGCCAATCCGTCCTGTTGACATTCTGTATATTCCTCTCAAGCACTTCACCCACGGTCACCAACAGGCCCGACCATCTCAGATTGTAGTCCTGAGGAGTGAGACTCTTAGCCTGTGTAACATTGTGAGAAGTGATTATTGAGAGTTTGAAATGAGTAGTTTTCTTTCTGTCTTCACCATTACTAACTTTCCTACGTAAACATCTTACACCAGTAGGACTACACAGGAAATTAAGAGTATTAGAATCCAAATTTCAGACTGTCCCATAATTTGCCTAGCCAATTATACTTTTTGTATTTATTTGCATGTACCATGATCCAAATAACACCTGCACAGTATAAAACTAAAATATTATGCTTAAGAGAGTAAAGACATTCTGCCATTACCAGGAAGTAGTTTTCTCTTTTAAAGTAGCCAACAGATAGAATCGATAATGATACATATTTATACAATGACTCTTACCCTCCAAAGGTTTTAAAAATCATGAAAATGTCCCTCTGAAGCAGTGAAGCAGCCAAATACAGGAAGATAGCTCAGCCTGGCAGAAACAGAGGCCTGAGCTATTTACGTGGGATCACAGAGGGACTGCATACTGCAGTTGGAAGCTGAAGGAAAGAGTGCAGGAAGTATCACTGCATTTATCTGATCTGGTGTTCATCCTAGGCAACCACCTCTGGACAATGTGGTATACAGTGAAGGGAAGACTGTTCTTAGTTCTCAGTTCTTTATAGCATTGCACATTGGTTTTAACTCTTCATACAGATTTTAATTTGACAAATATTGGAGTTAGTCTACTTCCATTGCATGTACGGCGGATCAAAGTTCATTAGTATGTTCCAGCCTTCCTAAAACTACTGTCTTGCAACAATAACATAAATGTGTTTAGAATATGCAGTCTGCTCCAATATTAAAATAACTTGTTATTATCAAGAGGTACATAAAAAGGCAGATTTCTTAAGCAAAGGAACAGGAAATTTTCCTTATTAGTCAGAACATGTTGGCAGCAAAAGCAACTAAGAGTACAGTTAGCTGCAATCAGGGACTGAATATCTGCTTATGATATCTCATGATCCACAACTGCATGTAACTTCATAAATCACTTGTTATTTTTACTGCTGAAAATCAGTAAACTTCAAATAAAATTTAAAAAAACCAACAAACAACCTTGCAGTAGCTTCCCTTTATGTTTACAATTTTTGGCTCAGCAATAAATGAGGTGACACCTGGTCTCTCAACAGAAAAAGGTTCTCAGAACAAGCCCTCAAATCCACCTTTTCAGCTCCTCAAATCAAGCTGTATTTAGCTACAAATAGCCAAGAGTCTCATATCATGTGCTCAGAAAATCCATGCCATTGGTAAAGACATTAACAAAAGAATTATCTATTCTATACAGTTTTACCACGATCTCCACTACACAGAACAACAAAACACATAGCTAGCAAGAATTTTGAGAAGCATAATTGTTTTTAATGTTGCCTCTATTAAATAGTTAGTACTATGAATAACAAATAACATCACCTGTCCAAAACGTATTTCTTTTCTGTTCTTAGTCTGAAATACAACTATATAATTGCTGGGTTTTTTCCTGCCATAATCTAGATTTTGCTTAAAGGTATTGGATAGGATATATACAAACACGTATTTCTTGCACACCCCTGAGAGAAATCCACCCTGATTCTAAAACAGACACAACAGGAACAAAGGTAACAACTGGCATGTACACAATCAAGAGCCCAGTAATTCACCACCACACATTTTGTGTAAGTTAACTGAAATATATAATAACAAGACTAGGAAAAAATTAACTCTGTCTGCTGTTGATGATAAGAACAGTTTTCTTTAAATAGGAGAGTAGAATTTGATCTCACTCAATTTAAATGTTTATAGTTCCACAGAATCTCTGCTATACGCCAAGCTATGCAGTAAATGGGTTGCATAAAAGTTAAGAATTTTTTCTATTACAAGGTAAACACTACCTCTCAAAGTTACAAAGTATGCTTACTCAAGATAAAAAAAAAATCAAAAAGTTAAGCTGTTCACTGTGGTTTTTAAATGATGAAATAGAGAATTCTGTGAAACAAAAATTGAAGATACCTGTTGTACTTTATGTTTTAAAAAAAAATTTACTTCATATCAATGCTCCATAGAGAATGTGACAATTATTTAAGTAGTAACCTCACATTGCTCTGTCTGTTTTCATAGCATCCTAGAATGGTTTGGGTTGGAAGGGACCTTTGAAGATCATCTAATCAATGAAGTTGTATCTGCTTAGTATTTTTTTCCTGCAGCTTCACGTCTTTCTCCAATCTTTTTGAAAAGTATTCTAGAAAACTTCAGAAAGACAGAGCAATATTTCTCCTTTGTCATCATCAGCTTTTCAAAATGGTAAGAACTCTGAAAAATAAGAACTAAAGCCAATCCCACAAACACTCTTTCTATTGAAATTGGTACTATAAAAAAAAATCAAAACAAAACAACTAAACAGTTACTATTTGTTTTCTCAAAACAACTCCTTGAGGGTCAAACCCCAAACAGTTTTGTTTTGAAATTCTTCATGGAAACACTTATTTACAAAGACTTTTCAGAGCAGAGTTAACTAATACGTGACTCATATCTGCTGTCAGGCAACAAGCAGTGACTGGAGTTTAGAGTAATTCCTAGTGTGTGAGCAAAGAAATGTAAACAATGTTATGAAAAATTTCTATTGGTGATATTTAAGAACTGCACACTACTGTGTTATTTTCAATGGGATGAACTATGATATTTTCAAGATTTAAATCTTTCCTTTTCAGAAATTTTACACCCTTGTCAGAATAGCACAGTCAGAAGAATATCAGCCTTGCCTTTTAAGTTCATGGCGGAATTAAGTCCAAGCACAGATCTGAAGAAGGGGTACCCTTTATTTATTTACTTATTAGGAATGAGTTTTTAGAATACTAATCAGTACAGTATGCTGCCTGATTGCTGGTAATCAACAACTTTATAAGCTTTATTAAAAACTGAGTGGTTAAGATCTCAATTTATAAACTTCTGCCTAAATTAAGTGTAACTTGACTGAATTGCTAACACATACACATGCACACATACACACTTTATCGTTACATAGTTTTGTTGGCATTAGATGAAACTACAATACATATGTATAGCAAGTTAAGGAAAGGAAACCAAGCCTTCAGATGGGTAAGAATGCTTACTGCACTTCCTTGGTGCAATGTTTAGTGCACTACTTAAGCTGCAAAGAACTCCTTCTACACCTGAGGAAGAATAAGTATTCTTACTTCTTCCATGTCAAGATTCATGAGGGTTAATTTTGAGTCACTGAAGCAGACTGATGACAATATTTCAATGACTAAAGTTTTACTTCCTTTTTAGGCGAGCACGTCTTTGTGATTAGTTTCTTCTGGGTTAGTATTTCTTCTTGGTTAATTTCTTCTTGGAATATTTCTTCCTCATTAATAGAAAAGTAAAACTAGTATTTCCAAGTGCCATGTACTATAGAGTAAGACTCATGGATCAAGAATTGCTTTGCCACAAATGCCTGAATATTTTTACGTAACACATAAACATGAATCAAAACTAGTTTTTAACCTCATTTCATAAATTAAAACATTCAAGTGGAGCAATTATCATTAAAAACTGACATCATAAATGAAATTAAAATCTAAGTCTTATGTCTCAACTGCTAATCCAGTAAGAAAACAGAAAACTCACCTGCTGAACATATTGTAAAGGCACTGGTGTTGCTTGAGTAAAAGCTTCCAGATGAATTCCATGAATTGGATCCTCAATAATCAGACATCCAATGTCAAACCACCTACAATGACATGACTTTTAAGTACTGAGTATCGCTCAATTAAAAACAACATGTTAGCAGTTGAATTATGACCATTTTACAAACCCTACTAACAGATATAATAATAATGTAATAATAAATTTCATTACTGTTCTAGGTCAAGTAAAAATCGAGTATCGTGTTACATATATATAAAATTATAGTCCACGTGTATGCATGTAAGTAAACAATATACATAAAAGTATGTAAAATACATGAAACTTACAGATCAAAGAAACAAAGAAAGCTGGTGGGGTTGGCATGTGTGCAGATACATTCTCTTGACCCTATTTATTATGCTACAGTTCCCACTCAACCTTTGAAAGAATGTTCCTCTTTCCCTAACAATTAAAAAAAATAACCTATGTCTCATTCATGCTCTATATTGAGAAGACTTTTGGGTATGTCTAATTCTGTTAGAATATTTTAAATTACTTATTCAGAGAAACACTTCTGCGCATTTCAGAAGAGTGCCTGCTGTAGCAGACAGAGTAAAAGCTACTGAAGCAGTACCCAAAATGACTCCCCATCTAGCTTGCAAGAACATTAAATCATTTCTCCCTATCAACAAACTAGTAACACTGACATGATGCAAATAAAACCAAGGGCAATGCATCATCACCACCTCACTGTATTCAATTGTTGTTACAGTTTTACAGTTGAGCTGCCACAGGACAAACATACTCCAGGGAAAGCATAAACACAAAAACCAAGGCCAAGAACTGTAAAAGATTTAAAAAGGAAAACATTATTTTAGTTGTTGTTTCAGATGTCGTATATATGTGTCTACATATAAATTGTATTTTATTCTTTAAAGCATGGGAAGCAGGGTGGTTGTTATAAAAAAATGCAAGACTTCAGTTTCAAGGAACAACTGGCTGGGCCACATAAGCATGTTAAAGAGTTCAGTGGAGCAAGACAGGAAGAAATAATTTCACTTGCATCATCTTCATAGCAGGGAACAGAGCACTGCTATGCTCTGTAGTACAGGACTACCTCACTTGCACTTATGGAAGACTGTTAAAGTTTCATGGTTAAATGTAACTTGCTTCTAATTAATAAAAGAGTCAGAGTCTAACGGATAAAATATACATAAAAGAGTTTGCAACCTTTTCAGCAAATGGTATTCAGGACATGCAATTGGAAGGGGAAGTAACATCCTTAAGCTGTCTGATGGACAACTGAGTTGGTTCAGCTAAACAGTGTCTGATGCTAAGTATTAGTTGCAGAGCTCTTAGTATATTGGTGGGTGGTTACTTGGAAAGTCCTCTCCTTTGGACAGGCAACAATGCATCCCCCATATTAGAACTGTAACACCATAATGGTCACTTCAGAAAAGTAAGTAATCAGTTACTAGCACCATGACCTATCATTTCATTGCAGAAAAAAACAAGGGCCAAAAATAGTTTTCTGTAACAAATGTTTTCTAATTTCTACTTAAATGTTTTCTGTAACACCACAAGTTTTCAATGCAAGGAGGCTGTCAATGTTGCCTACTGGATAAAAATTAAAGCATGCATTAAGTTATTATTTGGTTCTACTCTAATATTAAGATTAGAAGATTAAGACATTCTTGAGGCCTGTAATGTGTGGACAGAAGAGCTAGCATTCCTTTCCATAGCACTGGTCCTGGGTGAGCTCTTTCATGTTAAGTACTTTAAGCAACATTTTCAAATTTAGGAATGAGTAAATGCAAAGGACAAGAACAGCAATTACTGTGAAAAAGGAATCTCATTGTCATAGTTTGACCTTTGTGGAAATAGAAAAAAACATCTAAATCAGATAAATAAACACTAAACAAAAATTGAAGCATTTCTGAAGTCTATTTACTTTAGAAAATTCACCAAACCATCTTCCACTAAAGGATACTAAATGTAGCTTTAAAAATGGAGCAGGAGTAGAGGATGTGTCAAAAAAATAAATCAGAGTCCATCACATGAACAAAAATGCAAACATTAGGGAAAAAAATGAGTTTGCATTAAGAAAAACGTAACATTGTCCTTAATGTTTTGGAACCTAATTATAAAGCTACTTCAAGAACTGTCTGTCAAAATGCATGTTACAAAATGAAGTTGTAATGTATTTGAGAACACCATTGCTATGTCTGTGCGGTGCAAATTAAAAGTAGCAAGTACATTCTTGGTGAAAGGAAAATGAATAATACGTTATCTGATAAAATTGTATTACTATAAATACCAGAACATCTCCCAATATACTTTCTGAACTGAATACAATTTCAGAGAAAGAGAAGAGAGAGTGCGCACACAAGTGTGAGCAAACTGCTAGCCAAATTCCAACTTTTACACCTTCTTAATTTGGTTATTTCAGTATAACTTCATTGTGGTTTTATCCTGTGAATCTTGAAAAACTTGACAAGAATTTTGTATATTAAAGTCTCAAGATGTCTGGACAAACAGCTGAACATCATCACCAAAATCAAGTCTGCCAAAGCGAAATGGAAAATACTCTCTCCTTTCTTCTGCTCAGTGATACTGCCAGCAACTTCTTAGTGGCCCCTCTGAGTCAACAAAGAATATTCCTGTTTGGTTTTTTTTCCCCTCCCAGGCATATATTCAAAGTTCTCACTTGTCAGGAAGCAATTCCTCAATGAAGCTTTCTACTGATACAGCAGGCTGTTTTTCATGTATTACTCCTGTCCGACGCAAGCTGTCTATCCTTTCTTGGGCTCCCTAAACAGTAACATAAGCTGTTAGACAACATTCTCTTAGAATGACAACATATTACAATGCTTACAGAAGAATGTGAAACGAACTCCAAAATATACTTTTCATGTTAATCAGAAAATATAAAAGATTTTTTTAAATTACTCTTATTTCAGCGTTAGAAAAACAAAAAAAGCAAGAAAAACCATAATGGAATCTCAAACTAACAAAAACTATGGTTAAATGAATCAAGTATTTTTAGCTTGTTAGCTTTCTATGAAAGAAACCTAGATTAGCATGCAAAGAATTCCTAACCTGTAACTGTACCAAGTTTCATTATTACTTAAAGCATCAGTGTATTTTTCTGTTACTCACACCGGCATTTTTGCCACTTAAGATTTGTTGCATCTAGATCCTTTAAGAGCTTTGGACCAACTTTGTAAGATCAAAGGAGAAAATCTTTGTTTTGGCACCTATCCAACTAAAATGTAGGAGTCATTCACTCCAAACCCATTATCTCTCTGAAGTTGTAATAGAAATACTACTACTACTACTACACTGCAGTAGCTAAACTTGTAAATGTAAGGTTTGCTTACATTTAAGGAACAGAACACTAAATAATTGTTTTCAGGGGTTTTAGTTATTGACCAAGGTAGCAGCTACACCTAGATACACCTGATGAACATACACATTTTTAATTGCAAAGCTGCACAGCGAATTCTTACTTTTTAAACATAACACAGACCTGTTCAGGAAGATCCCTGACAATCGTTATCAAACTATCTTTAATCTACAGAATTAATGGGGAGACAATTCAGTCTCAAAGAGTCTCTTTTAATTTCTAACATTCTCAACATGGCATGCTACTAATAGACTAAGAAGAAATGCCTGATATACTCTGCAATTATAGTAATATCACAATGTATGCTAGATGTGATGGTAATCTATGACAGTATAAGAAAATTTACATAAATGTTCTTCATTCACTGTGAATGCGTTTGCTAAAAAACCCAAAAACTATTTCAAAAAGCTGCTTTAAACTTACCTAATGATCCAGATGGCAATTAAGAAAAAAAAAATTACCTTCCCTTTATGGAAAATCAGATCACTCTGGGTGAATGTTTCCACACTCTCTCTTTGCACTGGAGGTACCTTAGTACTGTTATATATCAACTTACTTTTAAACCTGCAGCATAGCCCACAGGTTGGGGCGCGATGTTAGATTGTGCAGCCTCTCCAGTAACAACAGCCATTCCAAAGACTTCTTGAAAGGCATCTCGGATTGCTGCGACTTTTACCTCCTTATTAGAAGTAACAACTATGTCCAGTTCTCCCCCAGTTTCTGTAAAATACATACAAATAAATATATCTGCACATGTATTTTTCCTCATTCTCACTGTAAGCTAGTTCAAATACATTCTACATCTTAAAAGTATGCTTCAGATGGTCTTCTTTTTCTCGTGCACTGTACCAAAGTTCTTTTGTGAAGCAGAAGTAACTTAAGTTAGCAAGTAAAAGTTAGATGATCAGCTAAATGGTTCATGGATGAAAGACGGATAACAGGAACTGACAGTTGTTCAGCACTTGAAAAAAAGCAAACCACTTATTTATGGTGACAATTCATGGGTGCAGGCGAATAACACAGACATCTGTTTCTAAGGATGTTCTGGTATTCTGGGAAGTGGTAAGGAACGTTGGTGTGACACAGAAACTCCTCCTTATGAGAGGGACCAAGAACACAGATGCAGTCCATAAACCCCAGTGAACAGCTGTCAAATTACATGAGCTTTAAATGAAAGGATCGCATTACTTTCTAGACGTCCATGGACTGTGAATTTCAGTGTAATTTTATTTTTATTGCCTGTCTGCCTCCCTACAGCTTTACTTTGGTTTTTTAGATATTAAATATCTATGGAACCAAAAAGTATTTTTGTACCATTTCCATATGGCAGTATCTCCATAAAGAATGATGAGTCTCCACTAAGCTTTTTTAGAATAAAACAGAACAGTTAATTAATTAAAAGAAATCTAAAACTACTACAAAAGATTGATGAGCTTAATTATACCTCACATCTGCTTTTATCACAGCTGGATCATTTTTATTGTCAAAATTTATGCAAAAAACCCTCATCAAACTTGCCCCTGCTGTGACAAGCTTTCTTACAAACAGCTTAAGCTTTTTTCAAAAATGGAATATGACATTTGAGAAAGCTGCATAAGTAAATTGCATCAGCAAGTGTAAAGGACAAATTAATGGACATGTCCACAAACAGGCACTACAAGCAATAGGTACGGTACATGCCTCTTGCCACCCTTAGGCCAGTGGCTGTGGATGATGGAGGAGTACAAGGAGAAAGCACTACAGAAGTCAGGAGATCTACTGTCATTTACCATACAGCATCTCCTACCGCTTCTGCTGAAGACAGAATATTAGGCTAGATGAACCACTGGCACTAGAGCATCTCTTCTATGACTAAAAACTGACAGAGTTGGGAATGTCCAGCCTAGAGAAGAACAGGCTCAGGGGAATCTTACTGATGTGTACAAATACCTGAAGGGAGGCTGCAGAGGATAGAGCCAGATTCTTTCCAGTGGTGCCCAGTGACAGGACCAGAGGAACAGGCACAAACTGAAATACAGGAGGTTCCATAAGAGAATCTGGAAAAAATTTTTTATTGTGAGGGTGACAGAGCACTGGCACAGGTAGCCCAGAGAGGTGGTTGAGTCTCCATCCTTGGAGATACTAAAAAGCTGCTTTGACACAGCCCTAGGCAACTGGCTCTAGGTGGCCTCACTGAAGGAGGGGGATTGGACAAGATGACCTTCAGAGGTCCCTTCCAACCCACGCCACATGATTTTGTGAACCAGAAAGGCATTTATTACGACAACAGTAGCAAACTAGTGAAGAAACAGCCTTTTTAGCCTGTCATTTCCCAAGCCAACTGACTGTAGAAAAATGTTAAGCTACCTCTTAAAATTAAAAATAAAAAGTCCAGTGGGTTTGCTTCTAAACACTAACACTCCACTAATTACAGATGCTGACAAAATCAGTATTTATCCTGATGTAACAAAAATTCCTCCATTGATAATGATAAGTCTGAAGCTTAAATTTCAAAGAAAAAACGTTTATTATTTTGCTTGTATTACTTAGCAGACCTCAGTTACAGGAAACATCATCCTTTTATGAAGACTCACCAGAGACAGACTAGAAGAGTAGTAAAACAATCTATTTGGGATTTAGGCTATTTTGTAGCTTCTTATTTATCAATTGCTTTACTAAATGGAAATGGGTGTATACTGAACTTTGGGCAATTGTTTTAAACACTGGGTAACAACCGGGCTAAAAAAATTATTGAGAGTATCTTTTTTCATTGATTCTTTCTCGATAGAAATCAAGTTAACATAAGTAAACAAGTGCTGAAAACTGCCTGCAGGTTTTTGCTTAAGTTAGCCTTGTTTGAATGCCCAGGGCCAGAAAAACCATTAAAGAGATTTTTAATGCAACTGAAAAGTAACCTGTAACATACCTAGTAAATTACTGCATGGGCACTTAAGAATGGTAACTGTGCCCCATGCTTGTGTACTGCAAGAGCAGGATACAGATTATGTTCTTTTGTATTAAGGATTATCATGTATCAAAAGCTTATCTTTGTTCATTACAGATACTACAGAGGGGAAACAAAGATATTACATGCATTAAAAGAAACAATTTCTGACAAGATCTGTCACACGCTGTGGTAATAGTAAAACCTAAAATACAAGAAATTAGATATACCCTGGTAAATTCAGAGCACTGTCACATTAAGTTAAGCTCTGGCACTCGAACATGAAATTGCATTGTATCTTGTGTAGTACAAACTTAAATGACAGTTCCACATACAATTCAAGATTCCCTGATGCCTTGCATTACAAAAGCATTGATGATTATGCTTAATAAGGTGACCATTTTCCTGTGCAGACAGGAATTTTCTATTCCAGGTGCCTGCCTCAGATGACATCTTCACAATATGCTAATGAAAACAGTTCAGCTCTTTTCAAGAAAGAGATTACAGAAATACATTTTCTCACATGACCAAAAAAAAAAAAATCAACCACCTCATCCAGAAGTTTTGGTAATTGCAGGCTTTGCTGTGAGGAATCTGAAAAGTGTCTGGAATTGCAGCAGTGGAGATAGAGAGAGCAGAGAGAAGTGGGGCCACTTGTTGAGGATGTGGCTTTTGTTGATCCCAGAAAACATTTCTAGAAGGAGGTAAATACTAAGTTTACAAATCTCTGCCCTATTTTCACCATCTGCAACTACAAAACAAATGCAATATATTAACAGCCAAGATGTATATAGATACTTCCCCTTTTAACATAACTTTACAGAACTTTGAGATAAACACTGAATTTTCTTACACTAATTGAACCTTACATTTTATTAGAATTACTTCCTCCTCTAGGTAATGTTCTCTCCAACGAATACCATGGCAAACTATCCAAACTGTTACTGGATACTGACAGATCCTATTTTAAAAAGGGACAGTCACAACTGCAATATAAACCTTAAATACAGCTCTCCAAATTGAGCATAATCAACATTTACTGAAGCTTTGCGTTGCATCCTGCTACTCCACTCAAATACTTTCTTAGCTGCTGGCTGGCCTTCTCACTGATTTCATATCCCACTATCTCCTCACTGATCAGCTGCTGGAGTATCTTCCCTTAAATGTAAGAGAATTAACTACTAGTCAATAATTAGGTCAGCTTCCCCTTTTATTCCACACACTGTCCACTGAATTAGTACAACAGTGCAGCAATGTAGTTAGCTGGATCACAGAATAGCTCCAGCTGAAAAATAGCCCAGAAAAACAAAATGCAAAAACGTTTTAATAGTTTCTCCTCAGCCTTACCAGTTTCCTGAATAGCTTTACCTACATTCAGACAAAGTGCAGTACTGGCACAACTAAGAAGGATGACTGCTTACCAGACTGCTGGAAGGAAAAAAGAAACTAACCAAAAAACCACCAAACAAATAACCTCCCCCTCCCCCCAAAAAAAAACCAAACCAAGCCATCACCTTAATTACATCTTTTGCTTCCCTATTTTAATGAAGTAGAAATCTCAGGTCAGTTATATGTGTCATGCAATGTACTCTAGTAAAACAAAAAATGGTGAATACCACAATGCTTCTCCTTCCTATTAATTTTCAAGCTGTAATTGAAATGCTGTGCTCTTCTTTCCAGGTTCAATCCTCAGCAATACTTCAGACTTCAATAGCCCATTTTAGAAGTTTAATGTTACTACTAACTGATTCAGGAACTGCTTCAAGTTTGCCAAATTTCCTAAAAATAGTATAAATACTATTAGGCTAGAAAGGTGGAACAGCTGGAAGTCAGAAGAAAGCCTCAAAAGCTATGTAAATATCTCTGTCCTATGCCCCTCTGAGTATGTCTACCTTTTGGGTTGTTTTAACTTTAATGTGATGGCTTACACAATAGTATTTAAGCATGTGATCCAACAGAACACATAAAGTGTATTTTAAACTCAATTCTGTAAGGCTTAAATACAGACAGTGGGAGAAAACAGTACACAACTTAGAGATTATAGACAAGATCTCATCATCTTTTTTTTTTTTTTAATAATGTCCTCGTATTTCACAATCTGAATTCAAGGGTATTACTATACCACTATCTGAACTATAGCAAAATACAAAGTCAAATGAACCTCAAGACACACTAAAAAGTCATCCTCCAGAGTAAGAGTTTGTTTCACTGGACAATACACTTCAGAAATCAGTACGGTGTTGTCAGTTTGAATTAACACACTGCAAATGCAAACTGTTAAAGTGTACAACTAGTCTGCCAATATATTAACCTCTCTAACATTTACATGTATTACTCTAATGGTTTGTCACAAATACTTACTGATATATGGAACCATGCCAGGATCCAGTGTTGTGATCATGGTCTCCACTGAATGTTTGGTTTTATCAAGAACAGACTTCACCATGGGATTCTCAGCTACACCCTAAATTTAAGCAAATAGATTTCCATGTTATCTTCTGGGTTTTTTTCTCCCTAGAGACTCAAAATGTTACAGTTAAAAAACAAACAAAACCCAAATATTAAGCTACTTTGTGTTTTTACCACATTTACACTTTGTAACACTTACTGTATCTCAGTCCTCAGCAAAAATGCTACAGGATATGACTATCTGTGCTTAACTTTTCAGTTACAATGAAGTTCAAATCTCATCTTTACCATCTTCAGCATTAATGCAGAAGCAACCCCACCAGTGATGATGGGCAACACACTTGATGTAGTCCTACTCTGGGACCAGAAGTATTTAGCAAAGTTGTAGATTCCCAATGCTAATTATAGGTATCATCAGACTAGGTAGCTAGATTTAGACAGTGATAATTCAAGCTGAAGAGTCTTTCTTTTCTAACATTCTTAAAGACAGTGGGATCTATTTTTGAATGGCCCATTACTAACAAATGTTTCTAGTGCAACTGAGCTGAAAGTCCTCAGTTTATAAATAGATTCTAAACACTGCTGGAAAAATATTCCACATCCTCCAGCCAAATCACAGGTGGAACTGCTAACAGACCTAAATGTTCATTAAATATAAACACAAACACTGTACTATGTCTTGCAAATAGTCTTAAAGAATGTATCTTGTCAAAATTTTGTTTACATTCAGATAAGATCACAGGGTAGAAGAGGAAAAATACCAGTGCTGAATCATTGAGAGACCAAGCACTGGAAACTATTTAAGAGAAACCTTCTTCAGTAAACAGACTGCTTTCAGTCTAATATTAAAACTGCACATGCTTGTATTTGTTCCACTAAATGACAAGCATTACACAGGACAGCACTGTTCACATACATTTTTCCAGACAGTTCTTACTTGCTACACCTACACAGTATTTCAGAGAACTGCAGAATCAGATTAGTTTTAATTATCTCAGAATCTCTTGCTCTGTAAAGCTTCTTTCCCACAAACCCAGAATGGTCTGGGTTGTAAGGGACTTCAAAGATCCTCCGGTTCCACCCCCCACTGCTATGGGCTGGGATACCTTCCACTAGATCAGGTTGCTCAGAGCCCCACCCAACCTTTGAATGCTTTCTATTTCTTCATAGCAAACTTAACAAATAAAAAAAAAAAAAAAAAAACCAAACAAAAAAAACCAAACCACACACAAAAAAGCCCACAAATTCCACACCTCAATTCCTGGGATATTGTATGGCTACTAAAAAAGGATTATCTTATTCCATGCCTCACACTGAAATAATTCACTACTGGGTTCAGGTACTCTTCTCACCACTATGCAGAACACTAAGTCTGACTGTAGAATTCAGTAAGGAAAACAAAACAATTACAACTAAGCTTTTTCAAGCCAGAGACCACTGTACCTACTTGCTTCTTATGAATATAACACAAGACTTCTCTGAATGGCAGCATTCACCAAGTAATACATACACTCTTGTGACTAGTCATGCGCCCACAGAATGCTATCAAGAACAGGAAAATGAATATTCCTCCCTCAGCTCTCTCATAATTTGAAGTTTGTCTATTGTTTTAACAAAAAATGAGTAAATGCTATGAGATCCTTAGAAAATTTTAAGTAGGCATTTCCAGTTCTAGCATCAATCCAGTAATGCAAAGCCAAGCAGCACTTCTCCAATCAGCAGACTGGTTGCCTAACTAACATGAAGTCATTATCCATTTCCAGCAGATACTCAGGTTCCTAAGCAGCAAGAAGCTGCTGCTTCTACCTGTGTAAGATGCCTTTACTTTCATCAGCCCAGCACAAGCACGGAGAAATAATCCATAGTTATAAACCAATGAAAAACATGAAGTTATCACAACACTGTGAACCATAATGCACCTAAGTTTAGAATTTCTACCAAGTCAATTCTAAGTCAACAAAAACCTGAATTGCTCAAATGCAGAATCTTCCACGTCGGTAGAATGCAAACACAAATCTTTTGAAAATTCAGCTCATGGCTATCTTGCTCAAACAGTCGAATATGCAAGCTGTCAGGTGCAATGAGTGCAATAGTATCCAACTTTGCCTCTCATGTATTACAAAGAAACTGACCTTGGAACTTCTATGAAACTCTCAGCCACCTTTGACATATCAAGGAACTGAAACAGTCACATTCAATTCTAGTCCATTAATATGTCAATTTTAGATTGTCACAACCTTGGATATTCTCTAGCTTGAAGGAAATTTGGAAGAAAGGTGCATGATTTCTCAGGAACAGCAGTGGGAACTACTTCAAGAACAGAAATAAAGATAACAGCTGCAACTCCTGTGTAAGCTCTTCAACAGGGACTCCAGGATGCACTTCTGTAATAAGTATCAGTTTATCTCCCAGATTCTGGCTGATTTTTAAATAACCCAGACTCTGATGTGTGCTTATACACATCAGGAACTTGATGGCTTCAGTATTAATGAATGATTCCTCATCCTTCCACCTAGGAAATTCTCAAAAACAGGTCACTGAACACACAGAGCACATGTAATGCTTAATAGTTCAAACAAAATCTAGATTTTATTAATGAAGTCAATGACACAGACTTTCTCCATAAATAGAAAGAGGACACCTTTTGCATCTTACTGGTACAAAGGCAACAGTAATGTGCATGAGACCACCTTTAAAACTAATTTGCCATTATAAGCTCTGGTACTTCAAAGCAGCTACAGAATCATGTTAGAAGAAAAATGTTCTCTTCTGGAACATTACTATCTACTGCAAATAGTAAAAGGAATAACATCTTCCGAGAGATGAACAGTATTATCTGAAGGAAGAAGTGTTTGTATGATCATGAGAAGACATCTCTCTTGAAAAGGGCAGAATGACAACTCTGCTCTCACCGTACTGATGGAGGATCCATCTTGCTCTTTAAGCCTGTATCACTGTCAAGATACATATCCCTGGAATAAGTGAGGGTTCAGTCTGTTGTGTCACATAAATATTTTTTCCCCAGCTTTTCACTTCAAAAGGACTTGAAAGTCCCTCTAAAACTGCAATCCCATTGGGACATCAAAATTACCAATTCTTTCTTCACATTTATAGTATGAGACAATACAGAAAATGTTACTCACGTAGCAACTTTCACAGCTCTGAAAAGGGTACAGGTTAATGAAATTCTGTTACTTCATGTTGCTGCTTATTTCCTCTGTATGATTAAATCACACCACAAGGAGCATCTGTTCTGCACTGTATACTCCATGCCTTCTAGCAGAATAGAAAAATCCTACAAAATATCTTACACACTACTTAGGCAAACTGTTCTTTGATTGAAGAAACATGTATTTGTCTCTTCTTGAAGAGACTTGTTTGTTATAGAACAGGTAGGATTTGCATCCCATAGAAATCAAACTTAGTTCATCTGGAAATGATAAAGAAATGGGATGTGCAAAGAATTCTGGTGAGGTGAGGAAAAACAAGACTTTTTCTGCATCCAGTGGCTGTGAAGTAAAAATTAGCATTCAAGTCTTTAAGAGGTTCTAAAGCTTCAACTGATTTAAGAAGACGTGATAGAACCTGTTCGGTACGCATGTCTTCCTATCACAAGCACTATTTGTTACAATAAATTATTATTTTTATATTTATATCACAATATTTATTTATAATATTATAAAATATAATATATTATAAATATTTTTTTAATAAATTAACCTAGACACCTGCATTAGTGTACTCTTTGCTCTCTATAAAGAGGAAGAGCAAAAGCATAGTTTCAGCAAACACCACTATTAAAAAGAGCCACCATGCACGAGGCTGGTAAAAAGAGGATTTATAGCAACGTGCATTTAAAAAACAAGATACTTCTTATTATAATAAGTAAAAAATGGTAATTCCTCATGAAGGGTAACAGAGAAAACCTCATACCTTTATAAAACCCCACAGTCCTCCAGCAGGTACTCCACCTTGGGCAGTAGATACTCTGGGGTCTTCATGCTCCTCAGGAAAAGTGATTGCTGAACCAGTCCCAGGAGCCAAAGGTGATGAGAAAGTTGCTTGTTGAGTAATAGGATCTGCCAAAACGCCTATTAAGAGGGAAAAATAAAACACAAGTGTTCATTTATTTTATTGTGTTTAATTTGTTATACTGTAACAACATGCAATTGTTTAACAGGAAAATGAGCAGGAAGAACAGAAGAATACTGGGCTGATTCACTTCACTTCTTGAAGACCCCAGAACAATTCTGCTTGTTAAAGGTTAGCAGATACAGCCACTGTAAATGAGTTCACCAACATCTGCTAATAGAACCAGGACTGCCAGCACATTATGTATAAAATTAAACACTATTTTTTTTCTTAGCAGATTAGTTTAATAGTGGTGCTTTTTATTGCACTCAAATTTTCATAATAAGCCCTCAGTAGAGGAAAAGGAGGAACGGGTGTTGCTCTTAAACAAAGAAATAGGAATGTTCTCATACATAATAAAAGAAAGAGAAGTAGGAAATTTTCTAACACTGAGTGCTGGAAATCAGTAGCAGCAGAAAAAGGAGCAAGCAAATTAATAGCTTTAGATATTTTAAAGGAAAACAAAAGAAACTCAAACAGCAGAATAAGCTTGAGTCTTCGCCCCATCACACAAGCCTATTTTAACAGATTTTGCAACACTAGCCTTAATCGAGAGTTATTTTTATTTTACATTGTACAACTGATAGGCCTTTTTAGACATTTTCCTAATGGAGACTACTTAAGGGAGGTATCACCAATAATAGTAAAAGCCTGGACCAATTGCAGTTGAAGAGCCAAGTTTCCATTCCACTAACAGAAAATTCCATCAGTTCAGCAACTGCAGCAATTGCTTGCATGGAAGGTATGTATTATTAGCTGTTCTAATGCAGTTTAGTGGCTGGAAACTAAAAAATAGAAGCTGGTGTCATGTGATGAACAGCTTGTTATAGATAGCTTTTCAGAACAAAAAAATGAAAATTATGAGACTACAGCCTAGAGATATCATATAATTCTGTGGAAATCCAATGGCTGAAGTTGACTCTCTGGTCTAAACAAAAGATAGACATATATATTCAGCCAGGCTCTCCTGTGCACGTTGAAAAATAAAGCTTCTCAAATTAATATTTTCTTTCAGCCTAAATGCCAGCAGAACTCTACTAAAAAGCACTCTCCGTCTTAGACCAGGACTGTATTTTAAAGCCTACTCTCTCTTCTTCTGAGTGCAGCTACATTAATTAAATGTACCCAGAATAATAAAGCAGGTGAACTTGCAGGACTCCATCAGAGTGGTGGGAAGACACTCAGGAGATCCCTCATCCTGTCTCACAAACACAGAAGCATATAAACAAAAAGTTACCTGTGACTGGAGGTGCAGAGAATGATGGCATCAGTGGGCTCTGTGGTGCTCGACCAGCATGACCTCTGGTAATGTCATAGGTTGAAGACATGGAAAATCCTGAAATGGGGGGACCAGCGGGAGGTGCAGAAAGACCAGGGCCAGTAGTAGAGCTTAATGGAGGAGGTGCAGAGAACTGGGATATGGAGGTACAAAAAGCTGAAGGGACAACAGGAGGTGGGGCAGGAGTTAGAGGCGGTGCAATAGTAGAAACTGTTGCAGAAGGCACAGGTGGAAGAGAAGCTGAAGTCATCACAGGAGACGGAAGTGGAGACACTCCAGCTGGCAAAGATGGCGAGTATGCAGGAGATGATGACATGCTTGGTGTAGCAAGGGAACTGGACATAGCTAGGAAAAAAAAGAGGAAAAAATGAATTTAAAAAAACCTGAATCACAGATTCAGTTATGTAATTGTTCAAATATTTGACAAGTTTTGACCTGGTCAACTGTTTTAGTTCTGCTTGAGTTTGTATACAACAGCAACTGCATACAGTTTTTGGTAATATCTCATAAGCCACATTTTTTTTCTTTCATGACCCTATTTATAAGCTTAAAAAGATGTCAATATTTGACTACAGAATTTATTGCAGCTGAAGCCTGCCTCAGAAATTTCTAACTAGTACTGTTCTTTCTGAGTGACTGCTTAATCAATACAAATAACGATGATGCAGGAAGTGCCCATCTTTAAGAATAAAACCTACACACGTAACGTCTGGGAAAGTGGGACTTACTTCAGAGGTATGGTTCTGTGAGATGGACTGAGCACCAGGCTGTCCTCTCCTCCCTGTCATCCAGCCTCCTAGTCCTTCTGCTTCCTGTTTCAGTCTGGCCCTCTGCTGATCCTTAGATAAGCCAGTACTGCCCTCTAAGCCAAGTTTAGCTGGAAAAATTAGGCCAGAAAAACAGAAATTGCCAATTCTGATAGCAGTAAACTGCTGGATCAGCTCAAGCATCTCACTGACATCAGCCTAAACACCAAGGGCAGTCAAATGATATGCCAAGTTGCACAAATGCAGTGGGCTCCAAACTTTATCACACACACCTATCAGTAAAAAAATTTTTGGGATGCACCCTGCCATGTAAATTTACTTATTTGTAATCTATTTAAATGTATCATTGTACTAGTGTGCTACGTATAAAACATATACAATAGAAATTTAAAAAGTATTAAAGATGAAAGGAACAAATTAAAAATAACTTTTTATTTATGAAAAGTATAAACACTTTTCTGCTCCCACTGAAAACTGATTTATTAACATACTATTGAAATAAAAAAATACCATGTTAATAAGGGTCAACATAGTATATAATACAATTATTATTAATAACTTTTTAATATGAGCAATGTGATTAAAGAAGCCTCATTATTTTTTAAATCTTGGTTTAGCACCTCATGATACAGCAATTTTTGTATTTTGATTCTTGGCTTTAATGGCTGTCGTAGCTGGAAAAGATACCACACAAAGACACATAGATCCAAATGGAAGAAGTGCATTGTTGGCTGTGCTTAGTAAATCATGCTGTTTGTTTTCCATTCCTACACACCAATTACGCAAAGGTTCTTCTTGATATTCAGCTAGCAAATTTCAATCTTCCCTGATGTCAATCAATTGTTTTTGCAAACTAATCAGAAGATGTTGCACTTTGGAATTTTTAACAAATGGGTTCAAAAGCCACTGACACTCTTATGTCTAGAAGATTTTTATACAGGTCAGGAAATTCTCTTTGCAAGTTTATGTGTATAGACCTGACAGGTTTTATATGCAACATTTGCATTGTTTTCAGCAACAGGGTTGCATAACAATTGAAACATTTCCAAATACCAATTTTCAAAATGCTGTCTCAAAAGCATGACTTTCTTACAGTAACTACTTTTTCTATCAAGCCTTGTCAAATGTCACCTTTACCTTAAAAGTGCAAATTATGTATGTGTATTTTTTTAAAAAAAAACCTACTAGGTAGCACACTGCTGTCAACCTACCTGTCATCACAGAAAATGTCAGCAAGTCTGGAAGACTTGGCTTTTTGTAAAAGAAAAAAGTTCACGTCATCTTTTAAGTTCAACAACTCTTTTTAATACCTTGCCACAGAAAAACTAGCAAACATCTGTGCAATACAAAAAAAAGTCATGGTCACTCATTACAAAGTATTGTTAAAAAGAATCAACTATTTAATGACCATTTTTACAAAATCAACCACATTGATGACATCCTCTAGCACTCTGTGCACTTCTGGCTCCAGTTTCTTTGCTGCAATAGCTTGCCTATAAATAAGGCAGTGAATAAGTTTCATGTGTGGTGATCCCTCTGTAACCTCATTCCAGAATCCATTTTTATCCTAGTCAAAGCAACTACTCCATCAGCAGTTACGCTTACACAGTTTTAATAAAAACATTGCTTTTATTAAAGAAATAATTTACTGTTGAGGATATAACTTCTCTGGCACATCCTCCTTTAGGATTTGAGCTTAAAGTGTTCTTTCTGTATTTTATTATTGAAACAGAATTTGGTAAAAAAAGTAAGCTGAAATGTTAGGAATATCTGTACTTTCAGGCGATTGTGTAGCAAACCTCCCACATTGTGTAATTTGTTTAATACTTGTTTCTTCAAATCTTCAGCAATGTTTTTTATGCGTCTTCCAACACTATTTGCTGATGAATGCATTTTAGTTTGTCACCATACTGTTATTCATGTATTATTTCCGACATTTTTGCCACGTCATGAAGAATGAGAGTTTCGCCAATGCACATAGCTTTTTGTCTTCATTATTAGGTAAGAAATCTCCAAAGAGGCTTCTAAAGATTTATCATTAAGTTACTGATTTATTTATTTTTCTTAAGTACTGGAGTGAGTACTGTATCATTTGAAACATTACAAAAAAGGGTTGTAGAGGTTTATTTGCATGTTCTGCTTGGTTTTCAGATGTCTTGCTAATCATGGTGACTTTGTACTATCCTTAGCTAATACCTCAAGGCACAATATACACTAGGGCAAGGTTCATAGTTAACAGCAGCAGATGTAAAGTTTATTTCAAAATGGACCTCTTGAAAATTCTGAATTTTTTTTGGCCAACTTTTTGTCAGATCTGATTGTTAGCCATACTATGCAGTAAAAACAATGGCAAAGAGGTTGTACTAGAGTCAGAGAAGTGTCAGCTCTTCCATTTTCTTGTTGGTTGCTCATGCTCGCATTATCAGTAGTATTTTCAATCTGTGGTCTCTCTGCAGAAATCTTTTTTAAGTCAGTTTTCCATATTGGGGGGGGTTAGTTAAAACCAGATACCATAATCCATAAATCCACTTAAGCAGGCACACAAACTGCAAGGCACTGCAACATGATGAAAGTGATCAAACATGTGAAGATGTGATTGTCATCCCCTTTGCGTCACGGAACACTCATTCTTCCCTCAGGATGTGAATGTCCAACTTTGGACCAACTGAGTGAGTACACGGGTGTCAAGCAGTATATTAAATATTAGTAAAGCTTAGTTACTTTTTTATTTTTTAAAGAAAAGTAAATAAAAATGGAAGTTCTATTATTTTCTTCCCGCACCCCAATGGACTGCCTCGCACACCCCCTGGGGTAAGGACACCCCACTTTGGAGTCTACTGCACTAGTGTTACTCAAGGTAACAACACCAGATATGTCAGAAAATTAAACATTTGGTATTTAAAATACGGTGTTCAGATTCTTGATAACATGTGTTCAGATACAGTGTTCAGGTAAAGTGCTTTAATTACCACCCACAATATTAAAAACCAAGTGATTATCCAGGTTTGCCACTATCCCTGACAAGAGTGTAAATTTATTTTGGTTCTGACCCCCTTCTATGCTGCTCATCTTAACTGTGCACTGCATTAGAAGGTATTATTTCTCTGGCCCCACATCCTTAAAAAAACACAACTCCATTCACATGACTTCATAGAAAAGTCAAGAACAAAAAAAAAATTTAAAATACTCTGTGTGTCAGGTGCACATCAGATAAGCAGCACACTTCCATGATTAAGAAACAATTTAAATTCTTCCAAGTAGTCTGGAGAAGAGCACTAAAATTATACTGATTGCAATGTTTTTGGACGAATCATTGTACTTCAAAAGACATGAATAAATGTGACCAAGTTGCTGAGAAGTTCTGTACCTAATGAGACAGGTGTAGCAGTGGTGGCAGCAGCCTCTGCTGGGCTCAGTGGGGGCGTGCCAGGTGGAGTTGTCTCTATTCCACTCTCTTCCATCATTTTCCTTCAGCTACAAAAAGCTGTGAGAAAAAAAAAACCAAACACGTGTATCTTGAGAAACAGGGGAGAAGATTTTAAGTTAGAATGTAAAGGCCACAACACAGTGATTTACATTTCTGAACAGAGCAGGTAATTCAAACTCTTGAAAAAAAGAAAAAAAATTGACTGATCTCAAGTACATAATTACCCAGTATGTCTCATTTCACCCAGTGTATACTCGTTTCCTGTATCTTCCCTTTATTTTTAGTGCTGTGATTAACAGCTTAAACTCCAAGCCCCTTTCTAAAAAACCTTACTGTGCATGCCCAGTTACTGCTTCCAATGTATACTCGTGGTACTTAGATGAGTAATAATAGAGACGTAATTATACATCACAAACCCCATATCCCATTGTAAGAAAAACTTAACTACAAGGTAGTATTTTGCTGTATTATTGAGCTGTAGTAACTCAAACAGGAACCTGTTATTTTCAGAGCTGATACACGACAGGATGTAAAACGTGGCAAGAGGCAAGACAGAGGACCAAACTCTCCCCTTTCTGGCTGGGAAGGTCCCCAACTACCCAAGAAGCTGTAGCTCTTTTGGGCTAAAGCACTTTAGCTGATACTCCTGAGCACCACACCTGAGCACAAGCACCTTGCTAAACACCATGAACTGTGGCATAGCTGCCAATACCCCAGGAGTCCTGACTCTGTGACCTAAGCTCTAACCACGACCTTGTCTACCTTAAAGCAGAAGCATTTTGGGGTCAGCTAAATAAACCTCCAGAAAAGCCAGAAACCAGCTGAAATTCACTTCCAACATGAATAAAATTACATTGAAATTACTTGGCTGAAGGCCAGATTATGTTTCAGATTATGTTCAAAGTATCTTTTAACAACTTTGAGTAAACCTTTAATATATACTAATTCTGGAAAAGTAAAGTTATATACTTATTTTAAAATCTTAAATAAAAGGGCTTAGGAGAAGAAAAGGAGAGGGGGGAAATCAAGACTCATGAACACCTTGAGATTTTTGCTCTTCACTGCAGAGGCAGCTAACTGGCTTCCTCCCAAGTCTGGTAAACTGGACAGCAACGATTTGTACCACTCCCTGAGGTAACAATTGTTAAAGAATTCTTAAGGAAATAAAAGTCCCATATAATGTAATCCTACGTATGAAAAATAGATGCATTTTCCACCACATCCATTACATCAGCAGCTACTGAGGATTCCCAGCTTATTCCCTTTCACAACTTAGAGGAAAAGACTTAGATAATGCGTTGAGTAAAAATATCCAAGTGTAGATAACCAGAACTCCACTTACAAAAATACAGTGGGTTTCCTGTCTTTAAAAAACAAAACAAAACGCACCAAACCCCTCACTGTTGTTTTAAATGTATATACAACTCTTAAGTTTGTATGGATGAAAAAATCATCAAACTGTTATCACCAAACTGAAAAATCTAGGAAGTAGGATGTCAATGTTATGTCTTGACAGGCTTACAAAGTCTCGAAAACAAATGAAAGTATCAAAATCACACAGAAGAAATTATAGTCCCTCTGACAAACCAGTAGATTTTGCATAAGTAATTCAAGATGAAGCATTTGAGCCCAGCCTCAGAAAGGAAGTAGATATGGTTTATGTGCAGCAGTCTTCATGAAACAGTTATGACAGAGGGATTTTAGGTTCTGAGTACCTCTTCAATTCATTTAAAAGCTTCTCTTCAGATGGGTCAGCAATTGCATGGTGAGGAACTGACTGTCCTTGCAGAATAAGTACATCTCATCATCCCTTAGAAAGGAACTGCAGTCTTTCATCAGACTTCACTAAGCAGCAGAATTTGTAATAATAAGATTCTGTCTTTTAATCAAGCTACACACATTTACACTCCCCCTCATAGAAGTATTTCTGAAGTCACTCTTCTTCCAATTACACAATGCAAAATGAGAAAGAATTTTCCTTTGTGCAACTAAAGTATTTGCTGACCAAAACCTCCCAGAAACATTTTATTTTATCATAGCTTTTTTTAATCTGCTGCTTGGTATCACCTAGTGCCATGACAAAAAACTGCTGAGATGTACTTACTAAAAATAAACACCACGGCCATGTAAAATGACTGAAAAAGTTCCACAGTGTGGCTTTTCAAAAACTCCGTACAAAGCTTTTTGAAAGCTTCACAGAGCTATTAAAGTTGGGGAGGGGGAAGCAGGGGACAACCCCCAAAAAGCAACCTAACTGACATCTGGAAAGTTAGTAAATAGTAGAAATGTAAATAACTCTGTAGTTGCTTTTCCGTATTAACTTTACAATGAGAAAAGTGAATTAAGCATTAAATAGAAACAGCAACCCCAAACCTGCAAAAATTACCATTATAATTCAGCAGCTGACTCGATAAACCACATGGAACTGTCTTAAAATTTGAATTTAAAAAAAAGCAACAATCAGTAGTGTCGCATTTTCTCCTCTGACTTGTAAGCCTCTCTGGGAATGGCAACCATCTGCAAATCCCGCCTGGCCAGGAGATGGAAGCTTGAGAGAGGAATCCTGCCAGTCACAGGGCTTATTTCCGTTCCCTTGAACTTTGTGGGTCCAGGTATGCACCCCTAGGCGCCACAAGCTGGATACCCTCAGAGTGATGCCCAGTCAGAAGCATACTGCTACCTCCCTTCTGTTCTGGCTTAAATTTTAATCCTTTGACCCTAATACATCCCATACTCTTTCCTACATCATCCACTACAATAAGTAGAGGTTTTGCCACTAGCTGGGGAAAAGGAAGACTTCTCCCTTCCTTTTGTTGGAAGAGTAGACAACCTCCTTTGTTTCAAAATGCACAATCACAATTTCCCTTTCTGTCTACTCACCCCCGATGCCAATTAGAAAACCCTGAAGCCTAAATGCTCCTATATTCTTTTCCCTTTAGCTTACCCATTCCTTCACACAACCATCAATCTCATTGTGAAGTCCTGATCTGGTAGAGACTAAGATGAAGCCTGCACAAATAACAGTTTTCTATACACTGAATTCTTAAGATAATAGTTAGTTTGCATGTACTGCATGAAAAAATATAGATAATTTTTTTAAAAAAATAAGGCTAAAGGAGAAAGATAAGACATGAGAAGAGGGAATACACAAAGGGAAAGGAAAGCAAAGTACAACAGGTGTGACAGGAAGCTAATAGCTCATTGTATTGAAAGAATCCAGCACTACTTATAATAAAAACTGATCCTACAGGATGTATGGTTAACACTTTAATCTAAATGACCTACCTGAAACCAGTTATATGTAAGAAATATGAAATCACCGGGGTGGAACAAGAACATGGGGGAAAAAAAACCTCAAGCAATCTAGAGACTTCAGTCCCCAACATTTCCAATGAGGGTTTCCAACTTCCCTTAGGGTAGTTGCAGGAAAAAAGTTCCCCAGTAAGACCAGTTTACAAATCCTAATGAAAGCTGGATGTCAAACTGGACTGCCTTTTCAGTGATTCTTCACAGTCCAAGCCACAAACATATAATTTGCTGCTAACACCTAAAAATTCAGCCTAACTTCTTAAAGAGAGATTTTTGTGCATTCTTGCGAACTAGAACACTTTGTATTACTAAATTGAAGAGACAAAGGAGAAACCTAGACCGGCAACAGAATCATATGCAATTAGGTGAAAATAACAGCAGTAGTGCCATCTAGTGATTTGTGATCGTGAATTTATGTCGCGACGGAGGGAAGACACAGTCACTCAATACGAGTGATCAGCAGACTTCATTTATTGTCTCTTACAGTCACCTTTTATGCCTTCCTATAATTAGCTCATACATATTACAAAAGTTAAGCTCATTATTGGTTAGTTGCCTAAATACCAAGCCCACCCCTAGTTTCTCTTCTGTAGTTATCTGTTCCCACCTGCAACATTCTTTTCCCACCAAAATCTTCCTGATACTGTGTAACAAGGACAGCCAAAGACAGTGTATTTTGCTTTACTTCAGATAAGCTGAGAGCGATGTGCATTTTTGTCCAGCCAGCTGGACTATGTCTATGAACTTTTTCAGCTAGCCAGTTATCCACAAATTTATTTCATAGATTTTGTAATTTGCCACATTTAGCTAGAATGAAACCTTTTTTTATGCTTACATGAAAGTAAAACAAAGGGATATGGAAAAGCAAAATACAGAAAAACACAGAAAAAACATATTCCCAATGATCAGTCAAGTCATCCTTAAACCAACCCCTTTAAGAAACAGAAGCACGAGTTTTGTGAGGCTTTCATCAATTATTAGTATTATCGAAGACAGTATAGAAATGATGTTAAACCCCCAGATTACAAAGAAAATATAGCATATCCTCAAGGTCTTTCCCTAGTTGACTGGTAACTATATTTTACTGATTTACTGATTAATTTCATCAATTAACCTAAAGCCGAATCTTATCCATTAACCTAATTCCCAAATGCAAGGCCTGTGTAAACTGAATGGAAAACCAGGCTAAAATTGTAACTGAAAATTTTAACAGGGTTCATGTTAAAAGCAGGAATGAAATAATTTTATTGAGAGACTGAAAGGCTGAATGGGCAAATTATTCATCTTTTGACTTAAGTTTAATAGGAACTAATTACCTTTGTGCCAGTATTTTGCAATAATCTTAATGACATAACTACACTTCAAAAGCATTCTTCAACTCATTACTCTAAAATATAAAAATTCACAGTTAATGATAAGATTACCTTAAAATGGAGATTAGCAAATTTCACATGGATAAAACCACATTATCTAGGAATTAGCCATATTTTCAGTCATCCTTAATTAACACCTTCTTGTATTTCCGTAGATGCTCCTACTAAGAAAAAAACCTCCACAACATACTTCAGAACTCTACAAGGCAAAACTATTCTCTAAACAGAGCCTCAAATGAAACAAAACCACAGCTGCAATACTAAATTCAAATGCTAGTAAACTTCTCATCTTTAATCTTAATAGGTGTAACTATTTCAAGTAAGTGTGTGGACCAGTAATGGTTACACACATTGTTAATGGCTAAGCACAAGTTGACAACTGTCTGGAATAAGGACCAGTCATTTATTTATTTACTTGAACAAATCAATTGTTTGGAGCTATTCCCAATGCAACAACCTCTGGAAATAAAATGTTACATCCCAGGTTGCTGATAGACAGATTCACAGGCACATACTTCAATTCAACAGGAGAGAAGTCAAAGAGAAAAAAAGCCCAGGAACGCAAAGATGCAAACAAGAGATTAAAAACATAACCACCAAGAAAAAAGTAAGAAAGAAAATGACAAATGAAAAACCTTCAGCTACTAAAGATGAAGTGAAGCTGACATCCATAAAAAAAAGATTAACACTTAAAAAAACCTAAAACAAAAACGGAGTTAACTGTCAGTATATTAAAGTTTCATCTGGAAAATTGCTCACATTGGCTTACTCCACTTTAGAAAGGGAGAGAACAAAGTCAGGGGAAAAAACTTCTTCCAGGCTCTGGTCTGTTAAATGCAGGTAGGTTCCAGAGGGCATATAAAGGTTCAGTGAAGGTAAAGGAAAGGCACAAGGGGATCATCTGTTTAATTACATTGTGTTAAATTACTTGGTCTGAAATACAAAGCCTTAGACAGGTAATCAGGAAAGGGAGAGGGATGGGGGGAAAGATAGCAGAACCCCTCTATACCTGTTTCATATTCATAGCATAAACACTGTTAATTGCACCACCAAGATCACTTTTTCACCCTTTAAAAAAAATTTTAAAAAGGTCTGTTTACCAAGCAGAATCCAGTACATCTCAGACCTAATGCAGTACCCAGACAGCATGAAACACCAGGCATGCCAAGAAGGGGTTCACCTTGTATAAGACTACTGCAGATAATCATAGGCCATAGATACCATAAAAAACTGGCAATCTGACTTTTCTAAAAACTTCCCCATCCCTGGGAATTGTTTCCCACATTCTTAGTGCCATTGCCAAGCCCTGGGATTTGGTCCAGACCATACACACCCTTACTACCAAATATTTAAGTATCACAGTGCTTACCTAGCTCCACGGACCATGTACTTCCGTATCACTGATGAACACAGTCAGAGAACTACTGATCTAGTAGGCAATGTTACATATGACTACAGAAAACCATCAAAGAAACAGCTAAACAAAGCCACATACATTCTACCAATTTGCACCAATAGCTGTAATGTGATGCAGCAGCTCCAGCAGTGTTTTTTCCCCAAAATAAATAATGCTTTTTTCAAGTGACAATAAAAATAAACAAATCACATAAATAGGGCACAAATCACTTCAACAATGCCTCCAGAGACACTATAATAACTAATACACCTCCTGAAGCATCGCTTCTATCAGTAACTAACAGACCCTCAAGTGTGTGATTTCCACGGTCAATTGCACTAACTCAAGCTGAAACCACACGGGTTTACCCAGGCCAGCATTTCCAGACCTAGCTGCCAGGCTGGAACACAGAGCCTTGAGACACAGTGCCTGTCACAACATATGTGACCTAGCAAGGTACCAGGACCAGCCAACTGGAAGTTCTATAGAGTGCAGGTCCATGCATGTGTTTGCAATGCCAGCAGCCACTGAGGCAGCAAGGAGTCCTGCTCACAACCCCACCTTACAAAAAGCCCCAAAACGTGTTCCTGTCAGCAGGGAGGACAGGAGCTGCTGCCGCTGCCCTAGAAGGACAGGATGGTTCAGAACAAGAGGAATATGCCAGAGTGTCCACAGCAGGGTCAGGCCCCTGGCTGCTCTCCAGGACTGAACCCGAGGAGAGGACGACAGTGCACCCCCAGGTATCCCACCCAAGGGGAAAGGCGCCCAGGCGGGAGTCTCAGGACGGCTCCCGGAGCTCAGGCCGGGGCCTCTACGCTCGCAAACACACGCAGCCGGGCCCGCAGAGCCCCGGCTCCGACGGGGCACAAAAACAGCGAGGCCTAGGCCGCAGGCCAGCCGCAGCGCGGGCTCCCGGCACCCCCCGCCCCGGGAAACACCTCTGCGCGCCCCCACAAGTCTCCCGCGCTGCCCGTAGCTCCGCCGCCCTAGCCCCCGGACCTGCCCGAGCCGCTTCGGGCCCCAGCGGTACGCAACAGCCACAGCCGGCACCGGGAACGCGGGCAGTCCGCCGCTGCGGTACAGCGCCGCTGTACAGCGCCGCGCCCAGCCCGGCCCGGCCCTCCGGCCGCTCCCTCCCCGCCGCCGGGGGCGACGGGAGCCACGAGTGCCCCTGCCCGGCACGACGCGCGGCGTCACGCAGCCCAGGCGCCAGAGCCCACCGCCTCCCTTCCCGCGGCCCACCCGGCCGTGACCGCTGCGCGGGGAAGCCGAAGCCCAGGCCCCGCCGGCGACGGATGGAGATACCGACCGGCTCCGCCGCGGACTACAGCTCTCAGCAGGCTTAGCGGCGGCGCGCAGGCGCTGCCCGGGCCCGCCCCGCGATGCCACGTCTCCCGCGGAGCTGCCGGGCGCGGAGCGTATCTCAGCCCCGCCTGCGGCGCTCGCCCTGCACGGCGGGGCGGCCGCCGGGCGCGTCCCTCCCGCTGCTCCGTCCGAAATGGCGTCGCGGGGCGAGGGACGGCCCTTCTGCCACGTCGGCGGGCGGCGGCGGGAGCGCAGAGCGGCCAGCGCGTGCTGCCGGGCGCTGGGGCGGGGGGCGCTGGGGCGCGAACCGACACCCCCCACCCCCCGTGTTTGCGGGCTGTCGCACCCTCACACCTGTGCGAGTCACCTGCTGCACAGATTTGAGCGGCCCCTCTGCTGCCTTTCTTTGGCTACCAGGGAGAAAAAAATGTGAAGGACTTAAGTTTTTACATCCTTAACAAGCCCTCGCGCACCCTTTTCTGGATTTCTGATTGTGATTTTAGTTACAATCGCTTGTATTACATCCCATCCGTCACTCAGGGACGTTACATCACATCAGGCCATCCTCAGCCCAGCAGCGCCCAGGCAGCGCTGGCTGCCCCCTCCATCCCGCCGCCTGCCCCCTTCATCCCACCGTCACCCATCCTGAGCTCGGCATCGGCGTTCCACACCAGTCAGAAGGCCTCAGCCATGGCCTCCCCAGGGCCCTGCCTTACTACAACCCAGCAAAGCTGCACCCACAGCCTGCCCCGCACCCGCTAGGCGGGTGACCTTGTCCTAGCAGGATCTCAGATCAGCTAGACGGGACTTTCCCTTTGTAAACCCATGCTGCGCGTGCCTGGCAAGGACATTGTCCTTGAAATGCCTGTCAGTAGCACCCAGTAGGATCTTCTCTGTAATTTTTCCAGGTACTAATATTCCAGCCTAATATTAGTACTTGGAACTAACTACAGTACCTGGAACTAATTAGCTCTACCCCAGGGAAAGGGGAGAAAGCAGCACAGGTGGGGATAGCAATGACACCTGCACTGTCAGTAACACCGAGACTTCTTCTGCAGTTTTCAGGCCTTTATTTTCTTTTACTGCCTGAAAATTAGACTTAACGCTCCAGGAGCCCTTGACAGCCGGCACGTGCCCCAGCTGCTGGCCCAGCCCTGGTTTTGGCAGCACCTGGGGCGTCTTCTAGTGCTGCTGGTGGGGTGACCTCTTCTTGGCTGGAGAAAAGGGCTTGGTGCTGCCGGCCCTCCTCTCAGGGGGTCTCCGCAGCCCCTCAGGGGAGCATTCCCTGTCCCAGCTGGAAGAAGATGGACGTGCTGCAGCCCCTCTGGGCTCGTCCTGGGGCTTTTCTTGCTCCCTGGGGATAGAAGCAGGGTCAGAGAGATGGCTGCCAGGACACCCACGGAGAGCAGCTGCTGAGGTGCTGGGGAAGTCGTTCATGTTGGGTCCTGCAGGGCTGTGGGAAGGGGCTGGGCCAGATGTGGGAGACCTTCCTGGGGAGGCACCAGGGTTGGGGGGCAGCTGCAGGGCCACCCTCCCACTGCCCAGCAGCATGGCCGTCCTCCAGGCCCAGCAGGTGGTGGGCCTCCCTGCTGCACTGTTATATAGTGACATCAATAAGCTGGTGCACAAATGTCACCACATGGTTTTGGAGGTGGGATCCCAGCAGCTGGACCAGTAGATCTTCATCCAGCCTGAAGAGGACCAGGAGGAGTGTGACAAGGCCCTCCACTATGGCTACGCACCAGTGCTAGTTCCAAAAGATCAGTCCCAGCTCCAGAGGCATGCAGGTCAGAAGGGGCTGGAGGAGAGATGGGTGGTCCCAGAAAAGGGAAGCCCAGATGCTGGGTTGGAGGCCACTGGGAAGAGTCCTGGGCACCATCCCCACAGGCTGTCACTCTGTTACCGCAGGTCTGCAGGCAGCTGGACAGCCAGGTGCTCCTTCTGCCTGGCGGCTGACAACTGATGACGCCACATGGGGTGTGATGGCACGCTCCTCAAAGTCATCCTCCACCCACACCAAGTGCAAGATGGAGACGATCCTCCTCTTGCAGAGGGGGCATTCAGGCTTGGTCTCAGCCCACCGCAGGATGCACGGGTAGCAGAAGCGGTGGAGGCATGTCATCACATAGCTGGCCTCCTCCCAGCTGTCCAAGCAGATGGAGCAGCAGTTCTCCAGCTCTGTGGCCGTGCTCTCCACGTGCTGCGGTGGGCTGGGGGGAGCCGGGGATGGTGAGCAGCTCCCTCTCACTGGCGCTGCAGCAGCGGGTGTCACGCTAGAAAGGGAAGAGAGGCCACGGTCACTGGCTGGCCCGGGGAGGGGTGGAAGACATGCCCAGGCCCCCCCAGAAGGAAAGCCTCCCCGCTCCCCAGGGCGAGGTGTCCCCCGCCAGCTCACCTCTGCTGCTGCGAGCGCCCCTCCTGGGTGCCCCGGCTGCCTGAACCTGGCAGGGCCGGGGGAAACCCTCCGACGGCTCTGGGGTTAGACATGGAGAGCTGCAATGCACAACTTCCCAAGCATGACACCAACACCAGAGGCCTTGCTTAATAATCCACGTGTCATGAACTCAGTCAGCTGGAGCATGGGCACAAGCCAGATGGGTGAGGCTTGGCCTGTGGATATTAAGCAGGGAAAGACACCTGGTCACAATGCATTGCTTGGTGATGCTGTAGCCCATGTCATGGAGTAATTCATCCCTCGGTGGCATCAGACCAATTGCTCAGTGACATCAGAACCCATTGCTCAGAGATACCACAACGGGACATCCTTGCCTGCAGTGCTCACCCCAGCAGTGCCCCAGGACAAATGTCTGAGGTTTCTGCAATGCCAATGCCCCTCTGCAGCCCCCCACCTCTTGTCTTGTGCTTAGCATCAGTGTTTCATGCCAGTCACCGAGGCCTTGGCCATGTCTTCCCAGGGGCCTGTGATGTCACACTGGTCAAGGCAGACATCTGCAGGCACATATGGGAAGGGGGTTCACTTGGTGACACCTCCTGCCTCTCTGGGAGGCTGCAGGACAAAGTCCTACAGGCTTTCCTCACACCCCAGCACTGGGCTGGCCAGCCCTCTGGGCTCCCCTGATTCCGTCAAATGCAGCACATCACTCACATAAGTTTTCTCCTAACTTTCTTTCCCATCCAAACCATTCTATGTTCTCTGACTTTATACTTAGATCTTAATGGCAAATCTCTCATCCTTGATGAGACTCTGATAGCGAAGAACAATCTCCCAGACCATCTCTCCGTAGCCAGTGGTTTAGATTCATTGTAGGGGGTCAGAGTTACAAAACAGAAACTCCAGTATGTTATCACCTTTTATGATGTTTGTACTTTTGTTACTGACTTTATGTTTAATCTAAGGCTATTATCCTCTAAAAAGAGGAAATGTGTTGCTTTTGGCAACTCAACACCCTAACTTTCTCAGAGTTAAAGCTTTACGCATTCAAGAGACAGGCTTGAAAGAACCACCAAGTTAACATTAGTAATGAACAGACAGTAATCACAGAAGTTCAGTTGTTCACAGTCAGCCTTGATTTTCCACAAAACTTCTCATGAACTACTTGATTTTTAGAAGAGGGAAAATAAAATATTGCTTTGTGGTCCAGCATGGGCATGATATCATTTTTTTCTATTACCCATGTTATTCCAAGATCCATCCGAAACAAATGAAAAACAAAGGAAAAAAATTCAAAGCATTTCCCTTCTTTCATTAGAAACTTTTATTACATTAACCTACAGGTATGTGAAGCGAAATAAATGGTAGTGAAGGACAGAATGATGAACATCAGTCATCTTTGGAAAATAGATATATTTTCACAACCAAACACTTTTTGTTACAGCAAAGAAAAAAAGCCAAGCATATTTGATAGGTTTTCTTTAAAAATATATTACAGTTCAATCATATCAAAGTGAAGTCTTGTGGGCTAAAAAACTGAAGACAGAAGAGTTAGATTCAGTGCTCTAGCACTAGTATGAGTGTACCAAATTACAAGATATTCTGTATAGTAATTAATAAACATGCACCCATCTGTTTTCAGTCATTTAAACTACAATATATACAATCTTTAATATAAAGCATTTTTGTCAAAATTAGCTCTGTATTCTTCAGTTTGGACTTTAGAGCTTCAGTATAAGGATTATTATTTGGACATGTATCTAATAAAAAATTCAACTGTAGTCACAGTACTTGGAAAATACAATATATTTTAAATAACGCATTCCCTGGTTTTGATTTTACTTTATTCTAATTTCACTTCAATATGGACTTGACTTTGCAGATTGTCTCAGCAGAAAGTATGAGTATAATGAAATCTTCTTTCCCCTGTAATCTGCATGCACTTCTCCAATTAAAATTTATGGGAATTCTATGGATATCAAGATAAGGACAAATTTTGTGTGTAACAATGTGTTGTGATTAAAAATCTTTGATACAGTAAAAAGCCTTGAGGTTTATTATGCTTCTAAATGACCAGAATTAATATATCTACATTATTGAAAACCTAAAGTTTATACTCACTACTTACTTTTAAATCAGCCGTTAATTTCGTGCAGTATTTTGCACTTTATTAAGCTGATAACAAGTTGCTAGGGAATAGCTATCTCCATTTTCAATGCTATGTTTCTCACTACTGTAACATGAATATATAGAGAGAGGCAAGGCATCTCTTTCCATTTCTGTCTGTGGTGAAGCCAGTTCTCTCGAGTAGATGGTGTTTGCTGAGATTATTATATCAACTTACTCATTAAGTTCCCACCACAATACAGTATGCATGTTCAGAAATATTTAAGTTCTCTAAAGAGCATACTGCAATCTACAAAAAGAGCTATGTGACAGTCACAAGGACTGAGCTGAGGGTCTATTAAATTGACAGCAGAGCGTACTCCAGAGCAAGCCTCCCTAGTCACGCAAGAGACAGCAGGATTATGAATGCAAGTCCCATGTGCTTTTTTACCTCTGGAATGATACACAGCTATCATTTAAGAATAATGCATTACCCCTGCAGGCAATCTGTTTTCTGAGTGTCTACCAAAAACCATTCACTGAAGTAAATTCACAAGTTGTTTACTTGACCTATATGTATTGCAAATCCAGCTCAGATATATGCATACATTGCTTATGCTGACTACACAGCAGGGGTTTTACCCAGATATAGAAAGGCAAACTTTGGTAATGTGTATATTTAGAACATACACAATAGGCAAAATTACCAGAAACTCATCTGTTTTCATGAATATTTGGCTGAATAGATCACTTGAGGATATGTGACATAGTCAAAATTTTTAAACAAATACAATTTAATCAGCTCTTCACTTTTTCATATAAAATCAGAACTGTTTGTATTATGAAGATTAATTTGTGTAGTGGTCTCCACATTTTACACAGAGTAAGAAAATAAATTTTTGTGAGCTCACAATTGCTAAATACAGCATTTGCTATTCATGGCTTCAGAGAAGAAAGGTTTTATTTTAAAGTGTTTCACACAGTACAAACACATGTATATACCAGTAGCTCTACATGTTACCTTTATGCATACAAACCCAATCGATACTTTGTCTTACAGAGGAATTAAATTGTAACTGGCTTTTGAAATCTTATAGTTAATTTCTGTACTTGCAAAATCCAAAGATAATAAAATTATTTATTCCAAGGATACACAAGCTATGCCCAGGGAATTGCAAAACAGACAGTGCTCATGGCCAGCGAGAACGAAGAATGTTATGGGGCACTTCATACAGGCATATACATTGTCAGGCCTGGGCACATTTGCAACAATGTCTTCAGATGCACATCTCTCATCTATCATCACTTCAGTTACAACAAATAAAAGTAAACTGTATTTCCATTTCATCTCTGGGGCTCCTTTTAAAAAAAAATTGTAAAAAATTTGTAAAAATTTTTTTTCAGATTTTCTTCCAGTTGAGCCTCTGTTGTATTTAGTATTCCAAAGGCAACAGGTTGCAACTGTGGCTGTCACAAGTTTATTCTTTGCCTCAGACTGTTTTGCAGTCCAGAAGTAAAGACAAAAACGGTCATGGCACTCCCTGTGCTAAGCAGGAGAGCACATGCACCAAACTCTTGACCTATTGACTGCTCTTCACATCATTATAGGATGTCACAGGTGTCATATGCCAAAATGTGACCTCAATACAGAAAGAAGAGATGACTGGTGCTTCCCATTATATGCCATACAATGCAACTGCCTGTATCCTTTCTCCATCCATTGGGGGTACAGCAACCCTCAGGACAAACTACTCACAAAAAGCTACAGGGTCACCTCCAGGACATGGTGGAAAAGCCTGCTGGGCGGGGTTATAAGCATGTTAGCAGGTAGCATCACTGACAGCAGCAGCAGCTGGAAGTGATGCTGCCACATCATTTTTAGGTTTCTAAAGGTAACTTTCCACTGAAAAAGAATGTCCAGTTTTATATCAACCATTTTATTTTTAGGCTGATGTGTCTAGGGGACAATTTTGCTTCAATGGATGGATACTTTGGCAAATTTAATTTCCATCAAATTGTGCAGTTCATAACAGACTCCCCTTTGGAGGGACAGAAGGCAGCCTTGTGGAAAGATAGTCTCCACCCATACAGTCAATAGAATAAGCTAAACTTTAAAAAGGGACTGTTCTTTACTTTCTTCCATATTCGTGCTATTATCCTTGACAAAACCACATTGATTTGTCTTCCCTATTAATTCAGTTATGCTATTATGCTAACCACCTCTGACAGACACCAGTAAGCCATGAATTCTTACTTTAATCCTCTTCCCTCTGCCCAGAGGTCCCTTTAACCAGACAAAGTAAGGCCAGTTCACAAAAATGCAAAAGAAATGGACACACAGTAGAATATTTTTGCAATTACAAGCTAGATCACTAGAAACACAGACACATAGCATAAAAATGGAGACAAGTTAATGAAGAATGAGGGTATATGTGTCACATTATTAGCAATGCAAAAGACCAGCTTAAGCATGTGTTTCCCTACATCAACTATAAAAAAGAAAAGGTGCCTTTTTAGCAAGTATGCACAGAGATTGCTTAGTTATTTCTAAAAAAAAAAAAAAAATCAGAACAACTTACTATTTTTATCCTATATTACAGTCATTATTACTACCTGTTTATAAAATGTAAACCTTTCCTTGCAGTTAAGATTTACAGCAGTCATCACCTTTGTCCACTCCTTACATAATCAGTCCATGGTGACAAAAATAAACAAACTGATTTAATGAAGTAATTACTGATATGTTATGGATTATTAGTTGTGTGTGGCAAAAACAGACATCAGAACTGCAAAATACAGAGTTGAACAGTAGCAAAAGATTTCTTGAAGATTGGTGCTGGTCTGGAGTACCAAGAGATCTTGAAACATCATATAATACTGATGTATGCAATGCTTTTACCTCCAAAACTATTCAAAAGTATACCCACCACCAGTAATGGACAAAAGAGCCTGTTGATAGATTTCCCAAACAATTGCAGCATTGTGCTTACTTATCCCCAGCGGATTTCTTAATACATCCTGACTAAAATGGAAGGTAAAATTTGGCAAGGCAGTTTTTCTTCTACAGAACTGGTGAATCAGATCACTTGTACTAGGTGGTATTTGGTAAATTGCACTGTCTTGGGAGTATTTCTACTCTGAAACATGAGAAATATGAAGTCTATATTTAAAGCCGGTGAAATTGGATGTTATCAAAACTGATCTTCAAACTAGTATTTTTAAGCCAGTATATTACAGTATAAATGTGTTGCATACATGTTTCTATAAAATTTACTGCCATGAAAAAAAGAATGATCAGGATCCCCAGAGTGTGGCATTTGTCCATCTGTCACTTTTATACACAATACAAACCTCATGTTGAGATTCTGTTTAATGTACAGCAGTTCTCTGCTGGACAGATTAGGAGCCAAATATGATGGTAAACTACAGAAAGGAGCACAATCATGCCACTTTGCCCCTTGAGAGTCCCACTGTGCTACACATCAGCTTTTGGGGTCATTCATTGCTGACCCCCTTCGCAGAGGATGTGGGGCTATCTCGAACTGGTAGCAAGTCATAATGACATGGAATATGGCTGTTTTTTGGAAGATCATAAGGATCCTGGCTGAAACGTCTGCTGCTGCTGAATGTTCCCTGGACAACACTCACCGTAGGTTCTGCGATAAAAGAGAGCACACACATTCAACACTACAAGTGGCAAACAAAAGGCAAACACTGTATTTCATTTCAATTTGTGTTACAAAATATCCTCTCCTTTCTGCTTGAAATAAAGATTCCTTTTAATGATGAGTCCTGAAATGCAGGTTAAAAGAAAAGGTTGATGTTAAGGGGGTTTGGCTTTATGGTGAGTTACACCTGTGGGCTCGCAGCAGTGCCCTGCCACACTGACAGAAGTGGACCAGCATCTGTTCTTTGTGTGTGGACAAACAAACAAACAAAAAAAAAAATCCCAAATTTGGGGCTTTCAATCAAGATTTTATAAAAATCCTTAGAAACACAATAGGAATATTGACGGATTTCAGAGGAATCTCTAATTGGGGACAGAATATCCTATGACATGTGAAATACACTTTATTCCAGAGTACAGAGACCATTAGGATAATTACCATTCCACAAGACCCCAAAGTTTCCTGTAACTATGGTAACTATGGTAATGCAGCAACTAGATAGGGCCCACAGCAGTGAAATACTATGTTCCTATGTCTGTGGGTGAAGATGCTGCTTTTGCTGATCAGGGGGAGATAACAGATCTTTTCTATCCCTCCCATACACTTACTCAAGCTGCATTCAGTACTTAAAAGCCAAATCTAGAGCTGAATTGTATTGCAATGAAATGCTAAGTTTATCTCATGCTGTTTAAAGAAAGGTTTTCAAGCCAGGAAAATGGAGAGGTTATAAAACAGGGCTGAAGGTATTTCAAACTCTGTTCTTGTGAATTACACCACTTGTCTCAAAAGAATGAGATTGTTGTTATAGCTTTTGAGTAGAAAATATCATCTGAATGCATTATCATTTTTTCAGTAGTTTTTCATGTGTTTTGGATAAACTGATTAAAATAAAAATGGCCCTGTGCTCTCGACCTTCAACATCTAGAAGTATATTTTGTACTTGCCAACTTCATAAACATTCTTATTGGCTGAAGCAGAGCCGGCGATCTCAGCATATGGGGAGTCCCTGCGTGCTGGTGACTTCATTTCAACATATCCGCATTCTGAACTTTTTGGTACAAGAGCTGGTGGGTCTTTTATGGTAGCATATGGGTTCTCAGAACTACTTAATGAGCAATTACTTAAATTGTATTCTGAGTTCTTCACTATATCTGCAAAAAGAAAAACATATTACTTTGTCAAGCATGCTACTTACTATGAACATGGCTACTAATCAGGGCTTTCTTTAATTTTGAGTTCTAAAAAGTAACTCATAAATTAACATTTAAATGGAAACCAGTCATAACATTTCAAAATAGTTATACAGCAATTAATGAAAGCACCTCTACTGCTATGCTTTTTTATGGGATTGATTTTGCCATCAGTGAACTCCTGTTTCAAAGTCTGAGAACCTTCAATTCTGGATAAAATAGTAGCTAGCATGAAATACAGCTAACATGTAGAATCAGTTTTTAATATGCACTTCAGAATACTTTTTGCCTTTCCAAGTGTTGAACTATAAAAATAAGTGATCTAAGACTGTTCCCAATAGCAATGTCTGGGCAGATGGTAAGGTGACTTCCATGGATGGCCTGTTTGGTGCAAAGTCTGAGTAAGCAGCCATAATAAAAGAGTAACAAGCTTGTCTTAAGTTTCTGTAAGGTGCACATAGAAGAACTGAAAAGGACAAATCAGGTGGCTTGTAATTTCAGGATTTAACTGAAGGATAGATAACTAGTTTAAGAGAAGATGCATTTTCTTATGCTGGGAAGAGATTTTGTGGTGTCTGTGTTACTTTGTTCCTGTGTTCTTTTGTGATATGCTGTGTTATTACAGCTTTAGAGCTGAGACTTTCTCAGTTGTTCCCACCATAGGACTGACCGCGGTGAACATATCAGTGCTCATAACTTTGTGACTTCTTTAAGATATATAAATTGGGCTTCTCCTAATAATAGAATCATAGAATCATTTAGGTTGGAAAAGACCTTTAAGGTCATTGAGTCCACCTGTTAACCTAACACTGCCAAGTCCACCATGTCCCTAAGTGCCACATCTACACATATTTTAAATACCTCCAGGACTGTGACTCCCCCCACTTCCCTGGGTAGTCTGTTCCAACAACTCTTGGCAAATTAATTTTTCCTAATACCCCATCTAAACCTCCCCTGGCACAACTTGAGGTCATTTTCTCTTGTCCTATTGCTTGTTACTTGGGAAAAGAGACTGACAGAGCACTGGAACAGGCTGCCCAGAGATGTTGTGGAGTCTCCTTCTCTGGAAACATTCAAAACCCGTCTGGATGCAATTTTGTGCAACCTGCTTTAGGAGAACCTGCTTTAGCTGTGGGTTGAACTAGATGATCTCCAGAGGTCCCTTCTAACCTTGACCATTCTGTGAATCTGTCTCCCTACAACCTCCCTTCAGGTAGTTGCAGAGAGTGATAAGGCCTCCCCTCAGCCTCCTTTTCTCCAGGCTAAACAACCACAGTTCCCTCAGCCACTCCTCATAAGACTTGCTCTCTAGATTTTTCACCAGCTTTGCTGCGCTTCTTTGGATGCACTCCAGCACCTCCATGTCTTTCTTGTAGTCAAGGGCCCAAAACTGAGCACAGTATTCAAGGTGTGGCCTCATCAATGCGAAGTACAGAAGGATGATCACTTTTTGCTGGCCACACTGTTTCTATACAAGCCAGGATGTTACTGGCCTTCTTGGCCACCTGGGCACACTGCCAGCTCATATTTAACCAACTGTCAACAAACACCCCAGTTCCTTTTCCGCTGCACAGCTTTCCAGCCACTCTTCCCCAAGCCTGCAGTGTTGCATGGGGTTGTTGTGACCCAAAACCAGGGAATGTCAGGTATAATAAATCACTCCTTCAGCTTAATTGGTTTGCATTATACACAAGGTGACAAACCAGCTGCTGTTGTATACATATTTAACTTATTATTCATATGGACTTAGCTACACTTTTTTCATTGTTTGGTTATCCAGGCATTCCAGTCACTGTTGGCATACCTTAATCGTGTAACAGAAAGTGCCACATACCAGTATGGTCCAGTATGAAGTCTTACAAGAAAACCGTATAATTCAAAAGATCATAATATCACCACCACCCTACATTTCTGTAGCTTTTCATTCCTCTCTATGTATTAATATTTTGTTACCCTTTCCAAAGGCCTGTACTGAATGGGATGAAGCACTGCAAGCTTGTACTCATGCAGTCCTACATTGACCACATCAGTTGCAAGAAGATTTGGCTCTCTTCCAAAGCCTTTCATGAGAGGCAGCATACATCCTTACCTGGCTCACTAGGCTGAATTCAAGGCCATCCCCCTTGTGCTGTCTAGAATGGAGCCATTTCGTGACTCGAGCATTACAGAAACGTTTGATGTATGTGACACATAGGGGACTTAGAAATGCTTGGTTTGTTGGTTTGTTTTTTTTAAACCTTCCCCTCAAAAAAAGAAAAAAAAAAAAAGCAGCAAGCAAACTTCATGCATCAATTCATTATCTAGGAATAATGTAGTCCAAAATTATTTTACATTGTCTTTACAAAGAAACCAAAGATAATTCAAAAGATTAAACTGAATGTCTATGTCGCTTCATCTAAATGCAACAGAAAATAACCTCACCTTTCAAGGACTTTCCCAAATATCCTCTATCAAGTCCAAAAGCACCTGGGAAAAATGATGTAAAAAAGAGTAGTTTTTAAGACAAAGAAAAGTGATTAGATAACAGCTTCTAAAGCTGGACTAATTTCTACCTCAGCAGAATAATTCTCTTACAAGCACTGTGAAAGCGCACAGTATAGGGTTACAGAACCATTGTTATTACTTGTTTGCACACTTTCAAACAGTAGCTCTATGAACAGGGAAGGCAGCTAAGGTCATAAGGGACCATTAAATTATCTAGTTTAACCTCACAGGCCACTACATCTTCCCCAGTCACTCTTGAATGAGCCTAAAAATGAATGTTTGATTAAAGCACATTTTTTGTCTGGGTAAACAGTATCTACCAGAAAGGCATCCCATCTTGACCTGAAAATCTCAGAGTATGCAAAGTTTACTCCAATTCTTGGTACTTTGCTTCCAAAGTTAATCACTCCCATTGTGTTGTCCATGGTTACTCTGTTCCAGTCCCTTGACCTGCAGGAATGGCCTTAAATATGTAGCATCTACATATTTAAGTCTACAGCTTTGCAATCATCTGTTGGTAACAGATTTCACTCAATATAAATGCCAATATGAACATCAGCAAGCAGCAATGCCTGACAACTGAATTCAGATCTTTGAACGATATTATGGAGTGCTGGTTTTTAATCAGATTGTGTTGTGGTACTATGCTAGAAGCCTTACAGAAGCCTATCACTTTATCTATACGTCTTTATAAACAAAATCCATAGTTTCCAAGAACAAAATTAGGTTGTTTGAGGAGATCTGAACAGGAAACTGCCAGAACCCCTGCCTCAACAAGTTCACCAGATGCACACCACTAAGCTTAAGCCAGAGAATTGATTCAGCAGGTGGAGGTCAGTTGGCAGGAAATAAATCAATTCCTGGTAGAACTGTGCCCTCAGCCCCACAACAGAATTTAATTGATTTAATAGATTGTGCAATGTTAAAACCACTGATTAGAGGATTCTGTCAATTCTTAAACCCTATCTAGCTGCAAAACAGGATGACATTAAAAAAATACTGACTATAATAAAAAACAAAGCAATAATACTCCTAAGTAGCTCCCTACATGGGTGGAATTAATGTAGGGCATTGTGAACTATAGTAGTGAAATGGGCTGGGACGATACACCAGCTGAAAAACAAAACCTGAAGTTATGGGGAGGAGATCACAAAGTAAGACCCTTGAAACAGGGGACAGAAACTAGATCAAAGGTAAGCAAATCTAAAAACCCGTGAACAGGAGGAATTAATTATGGAAGGATGCATTAGTCCCAGGCATTCCCTGATTTCAGGTCAGCCTACTAGCATTTTTTTGAGTCTGACTGAAACATTCCAGAAACAAGATAACGGTGAAAGGAAGGAGCATATTTTAACAGTCCCCAGAAAGAAGACAGCCCTTTCCTCCTTCTTAGTGAGGAATTGAAGGACATGAAGTGAAAAAAAAAAAAAAAAAAAGTAATGTCTGGAAGGCAATTGGGCCTTTGGGCCTGCCTGTCTGGAAAGTGGAAACTTATCAGTGGATAAGTGATGATGGCCCATAGATTTTAATTCCAGTTGATCCTTAGAGACAGTTGGCGAAGCTTTTAATAGACACAGGAGCAAAAAATTCAGTTCTAACACACCAAAATGCCAAGAAGCCAGGTGCGTGATCTGGACGGCAAAGAGTTCAGATTACTAGTGTGAACAGCTTGTAATCCTCACACTGATCTGGAAACCAAAATTTTAATATGGACACGGCTAACAAACCTGTGATATTGTTTGAGATAATAAACTAAAACCACTTGTGTGTATTAAGGTGTTGATCTAAAATGCATGTGTTTGTATTATTAATTCAGAACTTCAGTTGTCATTTAACAAACAATAGTCCTAATACTATGTGTGAGTAGTTTTAGGTATATTTACAATCCAAAGTTATCGTACCCAAATGAAACAAAGCTGTAGGCTGTGAGGTGAAGGATATAATTAGGGTAAGTTATGCTTTGGGTTAATATGCTTATGGATAATACTACACTTGGAATCAAAAGATACCAAGAGTAAAAACAGAACATCATCAGTCCAAGTCACCCATGGTTTTATAACTTAGTTCTAACCTTTACATAGGGATTTTCAGTTGCCTTCAATGAATCTAGTATTCCTGCTTGTTTGCCTCTACCTAAATCTGTGGAAGACCCCCTTCCCATGGGTATTCTTCCCACAGACATAGCAGGGAGCTTGCTGAGATTGTGGAATATAATGAATACCCTCCAAGCAGTGAATCTTCATTCCTCTGAAAAAAAAGTGTTGCTGTGAAATTCAGCTAGACAATTGATTTCCCCACCATTAGTAGCACAAAGTGTATGTGTTTTGAAGAGGAAAATGTAACTTTCCCTGACATCATATCATATGGGCAACAACAGATTTGTGACCGCGGATACAAGTAACCAACAGCCTGAACTATAATCAACTTGTAACTACATCCTGTGTGTACAGTGGAATAAAAGGCAAGATTGTCCCAAACCAGATATCTGTAATTATAATTGTGCCTGGTTCGGGTTTGATGAGAATGGACCTCAGGGTTTTATTCTGTTTGACCTGGGATTCTCTTTTGTCTCAGTGTCAAATGAGTCAGTGTTTTGGTCTTGCCAAAATGTGATAAATTGTTCTAGTTGGAACCAACATGATTGGGTTAAATACTATTGGATGCTTTACATCACCCTAAAAATAGACTGTCTGTGCTGGAATCACAGTGTAACATATAAGGCAGTAAATGTAGACTTTGCAGTGATTGCTCTGTTACCCCTGGTGACGCTCCAGATGGTTTGATCTGGGCCTGTAATGATGGTAATATGTATACCTCTTTATGGGCTGGGTGACCTGAACTCCAGTGTACCTTCGGCTTCCCAACATTGTGCTCCATGTGAAAAAGGACTAGTGTCCGACCCCACTGGGTGGTTCACATGGAACAGATGAGAACAGAACTCAGAGGACATGTGGACAGGTGGCAATACTCAGGAGCTGCCACCCGCATAACCTGGGGAATGGAAGGATCATGGGGATTTTGCTCTACTGAAGCCAGTTTTACAAGCTATGTCACAAATGACTCTTTGGAATCACATGGCACTGGGCTTTACGTTGTTACATCAAAATGGACTTTGTGGCTACCTAAACCTCCCCAGTACTGATTGCTGCATCTATATCCATGGTACACAGGACCTCAACATCCAACTAGAGAAGATATGACAGGTGGAGGAAGACACCTATGGACTTCGAGAATCAATGAGGAATAGCTGCCTTTCAAATGTGTTTCATTGGTTTGGGCTTGGTGTTACTGGTTGGATCCAAAGTTTAATACAATATGCTTTGATGTTTATTGTGATTATAATTATCATAACCATAGCAATATCTTGCATAAAATCAGCTATAATGAAAGCTGTTAACATTAAGATGATTCAACTTACTAATTATACAACTTTACTGGGAAAAGATGAAAACATGGGAGAGAGAGACAGACTGCTCAGTCAGTCTAAATCCACATTATATGGTGGTCCGCTTGGTGAGTTGTGACTAAAGTCCACAGGGTGGGATGTGGTGGTGTGCTCCCCACCTCCACCATCTTGACCTAACAATGAATGGCTGTATTCAGCTCGAAGTGGAGTGCGGAGTTTGACTTGAGCAGCAGCTCTATCCCGCAAAACAGATAATGGATGCAGTCTGACAAGTAGGCTAACTGAGTGACACCCCAGGTAGGCAGGGACCTCACAGCCTGGTGTTGCTTCAGTGAAGGCCAGGAAGACTCCTGCACATCTGTAACCATAAATCTGTGTCTGTACCGAATCCTTCCCACTTATGCACTGAGTCACTGGGCCCAACTGACCTTCCCGAACTGACACCTTGTTAAGGGCCAATTGGCACACCATATTGACTTAGTCCCACCCTGCCATAAGTATAAAAACTGGCATTTTAGATTTTTTTTTTTTTTTTTTTTTTTTGAGGATGAGAACTCTTAACTACGTGACAGATTGACATGCCTGGACCTCTCTCCTCACCAAGAAGAGATGCCTCTTTGGTAAGATTTGCACCACTGACTACGTCAAATGTTACTTGGGATAATATTACTAACAGAAGTGCTCTACTCTTAACTCGAGCTCTATTTTTGCAGCAAGTGTATTTACCAACAGCAATTCCACACTTCTTGTATCTGTCACTTTAATAAATCATCTATTTGTTCAACTTTGTGAAACTGTTTCAGTGAAAGTCTTTAATGGGACTCTGACAGGCAAATGTTGACTCTCAGTGAAAGTCCTTAAACTGGGCTCTAACACACAAATATTAAGTCTGATGAGTGGCTGTACATATAATCCTTTAGACTTAAACACATCGACCAAGTCTGAGACTAGGATTGGATCTAGCTGCACCTAGAGTCCTCTCTGAGGAGTTCAGAAAGCAAGGGGACCCTTTCTGAACCTCATGGTTCAACAGAAGGGCTGTCTAAAGTCTATCTCCCTCCCCATCCTAGACGTATAATCCTTTAGGCCAAAATACCAACCAAATCTGAGACGAGGATTGGATCTATCTGCACATAGACTCCTCTCGGAGAAGGTGTTTAGAAAGCATGGGGATTCTCTCTGAACCTTATGACTCAACAGGAGGGCTGTATCGTCATGCTCGTCCACTCATCAGACACCCCATCTTTATTTATTTGATCTCATGTCAGCTGTTCTGTTGTTTTTATCTAATGCCCAGGTCACCAGCTTAGAGTAACCCAAGTAATCTCATTTGATCTTCTAGAAAACAGACATAATACCAGAATTCATCCAGTCCTCTAGAATTTCTGTGTTACTCAAGATCTACTGCAGTGGGTTAACCACAGCCATTATCTTGCAGCAGTCTTAAGTGCTAGTACAAATGCTCTAAGAAAATGTAAAGTTAAACACTGACAATTTCGACTGAAAACCTTTCCTAAAATAGATCTGAGCCTGAATTGTGATTAGACCAAGACTGGGGATGAGCACAAAAAATTTAATACTGCATACTGTTGTTCCAATTCCCACAATCTGATACTGATAAGGACCAGAAATGAAGGCAATTAATTAAATTATACTGGCACTGAAAGTCCCTTTTAAGGCTTCCACTGGTCAGAGACATGGTCAGTGCAATCCAATCTTTCTGGAATGCATGAGATTGGGAAAGGATGAAAAGACAGCAAAAGATAGCATAAAGCAGGATATGGCAACTCTCACCACTTCTCGGGAATTTTTATTCCTAAGGGCAGTGCTCTGTCTTTTGACAAACAGGAGGCTTAGTTGGGAAGATGCTCATAGAATTTACATCTGAAACAGCTCAGATGAGAAACTACTTTCTAAAGCTTTGACTCTATTTGGTCAAGATTTTTTTTTTAAAAAAAAAAGGATATATGTAACCTCTCATTTCTTTAACAAAGATAGGTAATTTTGCCAAAGCAGACTGTTAGTGTACAATACCCATTATTTTATGAAACTATTTAATAAGCAAATATTTTAATAAAAATAATAGGAGTTATTTTGCATATCATGTCTGCACTGGGCATGAGACTGATTCACCATTCCTTACAAGGAGTCACATTTTTACCTCTAAGGATACTTAAAGGAAGATCAAACCTATAATCCTGAACCTCACACACAGTCTGAGATGCCTGGCATTACCTTGAGCAAAGAACCAGGAAAACAACCCTGCCTTCCAGTCCATTGCAAGCACCATGAATCATACCCACATTCGCCTCCTTTGTTGTTTTTTTTCCTTACCAAGCTCATTGAGGTAGCCACCATGTTTCCAGTCTGCAGGCAGTGTTCCTGTGTAGTCCATGATGGTGCCTCGTTTTCCAGGTTCTACATTTTTAAGGTTCACAAATAGCTGATTGTTTTTTGCCTGTTTCAAAGAAAGACAGGTAATAGAAATTAAAACCAATGGGAATTTGCTGAATTTCCATGTTATAATCAGGGAAAGCAAAAATAAACCAAATATGAAAAATTAGGGAAAAATGTAAAATAAACCAAAGGCTGGTTTACTCAGAAGCATCCAGATTTTTATGCTTTACCTTTGCCAGGGTCAGTCTGTCCATGTTGTTGACATGAGGGGGGGTAGTGCATTGAGTTAGAGTATGATAACTAGGGTTAGAGAAATAGTGACTGTTAGCATTTCCACCATTACCGTGAGGGATGGTTTCTGAAAAGAAAAAGAAAGGAAAATGAACAACTAAAAATAACGTGCCATTTCTTTCTTAAGATGTTTTTGGCAGTGCTGCACTGATTTCAGAATCTGAATTAGTTTCTTGAAAAAAAAATCTAAAAATCTTGGACTCACTGAAAGAAATTAGAGATACAGTGCAGAAACCGACTAGTCATGCTCTTGCTTTCAGCAAAGTGCGCTCACAAGTGTTACTTGCTAACTTCTCTTTCTGCTGCGAGGTCTTGCTCTCTTTTGCCTCTGTAGTCATAGCATTGTCCTAATGATATACACTTTTACCATCGAGTTCACAGCAGTATTTTTTAGTGCTTCAAGAGCATCACCACCTTTGCTGACACATCTTCCTTGACTCTGAAAACTGTTTCTGCTGGCTGCTGCTTTCTTTAATACCTGTGTGCAAAAAACACAGTATTGCCTGAAGTTTCACGTACCCATTGCATCCCAACTCAAATTCACTTTCATAGGTCGAAAGCTCCTGCTTTGTTTCAGAAGCATTGCTCCTTCCCTTCATTTGTTTCAGACTTGAGCTACTCTGCAATCTGCCTGTTTACAGAATCTTGCCACAGCTAGTGTAAAATCCTGATTTTCTACAGCTATAGCAGTCTTTCGGTATTCAAGCTGTTGGCATTAAATTTAAAGTCTCGGTAGGAACCATATTTCACCACACTTTTCAATTCTGTTTAAAAACAGGCACAAAGGAATAGAAATGCCCATAGTTCTACTGTTTCATGCAGAAAAACATTTGAGGATGCAAAATGTTATGTAATAAAGTGAGGTATCTGGTCACTTGTTCCTTATAAGTAACACATTTTACCAGGGTAAGCCACCTTCACAGTTTCAAAAGCAGAGATTAAAAGACTATGATGCAGAACAAACCAAGCAGCTACAGATATAGGGGCAGCATCTTTCTGAACTCAGATAAACTGTCTCTGATAGCTGAAAGGTAAGCACACAGGTCTACCATCGCATCCCACTGGTCTCATGTCCCAGTTTACCAGCACCACTGTCAGTTTGATCTCAGGGGCTTCTTTCCTGTGAAAAGCAGTTGAAGGCACCATATTAGTCTTGCCCTTCCTAAAGAGGGCAATGCTTCCCTGCCTCTCTTTCCAGGAAGGCTTCCAAGGCAAAACTGTAGACACCCTTTTTGAAATCGAGTATGTCCTGTTCACAGCAGTCCTCGCTAATACAAAAAGGTGAAACATGCATATTCAAGCCCTGTTAGGGGCAGATCTGAACCCCTTCAGAGCTTAGCTAAAACAGCACACAAAAAAAAAAAAAAAAAAAAAAAAAGATAGGAAAAAAAAACCTGTTCCAAATATAGCTTACCTGAAATGGTATAATCTGCATTGATGACCCTCATAGCAGGGGTATAGGTCACTGCGGGCATATTTGTTTCTTTTCCTTTCTGCTTATGTCTGTAAATGATGAACAGCACTAGCAGGAAAAGCACAACCAGGACAAGAATGATGATGCCTGCTATAGCCCCTATCTGGTAAGAATCAGCAGGGATGGCAGTACTGGTACGGCTTAAACTGTTCAAGTTTCCCACTATAATTACACCAGCTGAAATACAAGAAGAAATGAAAATATGTGGCAGAAATTCAGAGACTTACGTGTCAAAGGCTGAAGAAAATATTTCACTTCTAAATCTTTCTCCTAATTTAAATCAATTTTTAATGCCAAAATGGAACTATGTCAGAAACCAGTGTGAAGACAATCCTAGCCTTAAGGAAAAGCACTCATCTTCTTCATAGAAAGAGATATTTTCATAGAGTTTAAAATGTAAAGAATATTCCCTAGTCAAAAGCACAGAGCAGGTAAAACACACGCTCTTATCAGCAGGTTTGGACAGCACAGCACTAAAACGTTTCATGCAACCTGCATTCGAGTGCTTCGTTCCAATAAACTATCACTGAGGCATCTAATATTTACAAAATCTATAGAACATTTATAATTTAATAGCATGGACTATTTAAACACACATGCCTTATCAGATCGATTTAATTTACAATAATTTTATTGCATCTAGGGTTTACCTTGGTCACACCTAGCCCCTTTCCAGCCTGGGCTGCAGTAACATGTTCCCGTGATGTGATCACAGGTTGAGTTGTTCAGACAGTCACATATCTGACGGCATCCATACCCATATGTACCTTGAGGACATTCTGCACAAAATAAGTGTGAATAAAAATCAGACATAGTCAATATTTCTTGAATCTTTTGGTGTTACAGATCTACAGCACCCTACAAGGTAGCATTTGTTTCTAACCCCATACGTTTCTGTAGAGGGCCAGCAGATGGCAATGTGTTACTAGAGATAGACCTCTATGGAAAAGATTTTCTTAAGAGGGTATCTTATTCTGTGTGTGTGTGTGTGTATATGTATGTATGTGTGTGCTTGTAGGAGCAGGAAAAGGAGAAGGAAAAGGAGAAGGAAATCGTAATCAGAAGTGATTTTCCTTTACCTGCAAAGTTGCTGCCACTAAGACAGTGAAATTAGGGGGAAAATCGAAACAACAAAGATTAAAAGCATAGAAGACAGTGAAGAAATGGTCAAAATGTGAACAAAGTGCCAGTTCTACACAAGAATGTCAGTTCTAAACCACGTAATCGTATGAGTAGAGCTAGACATGTGGACAGTGTTATGTCATATGACAGTTGTGCTGATGTAGTAAAACAGCAAGAGATTAACAATGCCATAACAATGAGTCTTATATTCACCACTCATTTATATAAAAATAAAACTGGTCCTAGGCTGCTTATAGCATACTTTGATACTATAATCTATACATTAAGAAACTACTTACAGGAGACTAATGCTAAACTATGAAGAATTAGATAACTGGAAGAGTTTTGCATGATTTTTTCTCTCCCAGAATGCTTTGAATACGATAATTAATTACTGATCAAAGTGTCTCTTACATCATGTAATTAGCATGGTAAAGAATTATCCTACACTGATAAAAATTCTTTCTTTTATACTGCTGCGTCTGTTACTGGGTGGCTTGTTAAATTACTGTTCTCATGGTTTGAGGAAGTGTGGCATTTCTTCACCTTCTGAGACTCAATTTTCTGATATCTCTCAGGAGTTTTATAACTATACTAACTTGGTTTTGTTGTTTGGTTTTTTTTTTTAAGAATCTAACTCATCTTTAATGTATTCCTAATTTATAATAATTTGCAAGATAATGTAACACAGTAGATGCCAGAGAAATGTTCTTGCAGTCTTGATAAATTGAGACTCAAGTGGGATTTCATGCTTATATACTTTCTCCTCTTGGTTACATTCAATAAAACAAGTTTATAACTACTGAAGTCAATGGCTGGGCAAAAACCATCACCCCATAATATATTTTGAAATCTTAGTTGGAATGACAAGTCACTTTTTAAAACTGACGTTCAATTCACTAATACCAAAACATTTGTTAAATATTACTAAATCATTATCAAATTATGGTATAAGATATAAATTCTATAAAATATAATCATAAAGTTAGATTTGCCAAAGTATTCAAAATTGTTTTTTGATATCATGACATCAAGAGAGGATCTTTAGAAGTTTATCTTTTCCTAAACATTATTGCTCTTTTGAAGTGAAACACTGAAATCATTGGAGTGGAATAAGAAACTATAAATAGGTAATAATTACATATTATCACCTATTATTTCATTGAAATAAATACATTCCTCTAAACCATTCAGATTTTGTTGTAACTGTATTTATCTTAGAAAATAAAATCCACTTCCAAATTTTTAGTGGGTTTATTATTTTTTTTTTATTTTTATTATTTATTGATTAGCCTTAACATATTTCCTGTTGCAGCTGGGGTTAGACCCAATGCTGGGGAAATAAAGTGTCTGTAAGGATGGTAACCTCCCCTCCCTTTTGTTACAGTGCTGCCAGGTGTGGCACATGCTATCTTGGCTACTGCACAGCCCTTCAGATCCAGGTGCTGCTAAATCAGTTCCAGTTACAGGTAATTCATAGTGTCCTACACACATCAAAAGCAAAGGCCTTTGCATGACACAAGGATAGGTTTAAACCTTCACAGTAGTGCGCTGAATGGATTGCTTTGCACTGCACTATAATGGGTGAGGTGTGGGAGCACCACTCTGTGATGTTAGCAAAAGCTGGACTGAGTTCTGTGCTTATGAGACAGATTATTCTTTCAATGTTATACCACCACTGATGTCAGTGATGTTATTCTTGATTTTCTTGGATAAAGAATGATACACATATGAAAACAAAATTCCATTTAATATTTTTTTATAATGCAATTGTATTGTAAAACCAAATTGCAGAGATTAATTTTATCCACGAGGATTGATGTGGTACTTGTTATCTTTAGTTTTCTAACTATCAGTTTTAGTTGTGGTTTATGCTAATGATAGTTACTTGGATTAATTTGTCACTTTTACATGTCTGAGTTGTTGGGGTTTTCTTTAGTTTTAAAAAAAACCCAGAACATAATACAAATGACTCTTACGTGTACTTATAAATTGAAGTAAACAGCCATCACAATCATAATCAGTCTTAATAACTACTTCTGTGGGCTTTTATGTTTGGAAAAAGCCTAGGTCCAACTCCTGAAACTATTTTGGCATCAAAATTCCCACTGAAGCCGAAGTGCTGTATCACAACACTGGCCAAAACAACAGAGGGTCAGCTCAGGGTTTAGTATTTGCTATCAGGCACAAACAATTCCCATCCCTACTCACTCTGCTCACAGTGCTTCCCCATGAACCCTGTGCGGCAAGTGCACTGCCCACTGATGTGGTCACAGTCCGCTCCGTTCTGACACTGGCATACCAATGCACAGTCCTTCCCGTAAAAGCCTAGGGGGCATCCTGCAATACAAGGAGGGAGAGGAGAAAACGAGTGAAACAACCACTCTAGAAATAAAGTGCAAATATTCTGGTTAAGTATGTTACCGAGAGGTCATTTCTGTAGCCCTGCTACTCAACATGGCATTCTATAAACACAATAGATCCAACACCTACCCTATTTCAAGTGGTTTAAAATACACATTAGGCAAATGCTACGTGAAAAAGAGGTTGGGGAATTGTGCAGACAGCAGATGTTCAGAAGAATGCAGCAAGAAGTGCTCCTTGAAGAAATGAGTTTAAGAAGATATTTGAAGGAGAAGAAAGAGGGCAGTTTGTGAACCAGAGCAGGGAGTCTGTTCAGTGATTAATGAACCTTTGGACATATTTTCTGGACAGTTGATGTTGAAACATAAAATAAATAAAAATAAAAATAAAATAAAGACAAAAACAAAAACCAAACAAACCAAAAACCGCCCCAAAACAAACCAAAACAAAAAGCCCAAACCATATTGTATCTCAGCTCCTCACAAAGATACCATTTCAGTATGAAGAAGACGTATCACTGCAAAGAGATCATTATTCACCAGCAGGAAGCAAAACAACCATGATAGCTGACAGCTGAATCAGTATAGTAAATGTCTTCCAGAGCTGCATCCATATGGCCTTATAATATACCTGTTATTTCCTGCCACTGACATTATTCAGTTGAAAAACAAGAGTTCTGTTTTTATGAAAAACTTGTATTTATACTCTGAATGCAAAACACAGTTAGCAGTCTTATTTTTCTTGAGTTCAAAGACAGTGATTGTGCCCAGATTACAAACAGTGGGGGTGCCTGGACTGAAGATAAACCAAACTGAAACTGTAATATAATAAAGATAAGAAGCCAACTTTATCAATATCTATCTAACAAATATTTATTTCTCAAACTTTGCATGAACTCTTACCCAGCATATAGTAAGTGCCATACACCTACACCCAGTCACTGTACAGCTTGTGCTTTTATTTTAATGAAAAGCTCCTGGAAAAAAGCCATTATTAATACATTAATTACATGGGGAAAATTGCAAAATAAATTATAACATTACAGTCTAGTGAGGTGAAGTTTCTAAGTTCCAAATAAAATACCTTCTGTATCAGTATATGAATTGCAGCAAAGCTAAAGCTGTTGTTACAGTTGCCCCTGGGAGGCAGCAATTACAGATATGAGATGTACTGTACAATCACTTAGCAGTGACTCAGGGACTGTGCCTCAGTAGACCACAACCACAGCTAAGCTAGAAGCTATTCTCATGGCTTCAGTCAGCTCTGTGTTACCTGACAGTCTTGGTTGTTGGGTTCTTGCTGCTGGAATACTTCTTGGGGAGGTTTTGGAGAGAAAAGTAATTAGATGCTACCATCATTCCACCCCGTGGGGAATGTCTGCAAAGCTGGCACCATCTACACTATGGACTACAGTCATAGCTGCCCATCTGCAGTGGTAACATCTGAATGTCAGTCATTCATTCTGCATGTGCACACGACACTCTATCCACAGGGATGCACAGCTCCAGCCAAAAGTTGTCTTCCTCTGAAGGATGACTTAAGAGGAGCCCAAATGTAGTGGTAAGCACTCTGCCAGGTTTACACAGGGGCTTCCCCTGCAGCCATGGAGTTAATGTTCACAATCAAAAAAGGCAACTTCACAATCAAAAAACGTTCAGCAGCATCAGTGAATAAAGTATGAAAAAAACTGAAGGAAAATTCTGTCACGGATTTGTAGATCAAGAACGGATAACAAAAGTCACTTACTTTGTGTACAGTAAAGGCCAGTCCATCCTGGGGTACATTTGCACTCCCCATCATAGGCACTGCAGTAAGCTCCATTATGGCAGTTGCATGTATGGATGCAGTTTGGTCCCCAGTGGGAAGGTGGGCAAGCTAAAACAACCCAGAGCAATTAATTAACCACAAATGACAAAGATCCCCATGAATAGAACTGCTTACATTCACATAGCAGCACTGCTTCATTTGGGGTTTGTTGCTTTTCTTTTGAACACATTTGTTGGGCTACTCCATTTTGAGCAAATAGCCACAGGTATTTTTCTTTAACTGAAAGATCATTTTACTCTAGATAAAGTTCTCGAAAAGATCCAATGTGTGAAAGAAACCAGTGATAATACTTGATACTGAGTAACTGGGACATTCACAGTAGCTTTCTCATAGAGAAGCCATGTAGGTTTCCTTTCCTAATTTATTTTTCAATCTGCAAACAGTTCAGTTGAGCACAGTCAAGGGATAAGCCTTCTAAGCCTCAAAACTGAAAGAGAACAGAGAAGGCTGAAACACATGCTATAGCCTACAGCTTTAGAACCAATGCTAAGCTTACTTCTTTTACTTCCACTCTTAGATTCTACAAAATTGCCTATACATGGTGCATATAATCAGGACTATACCTTAATGAAGTTAAGTCAGTTGCTTCTGAAGGTCCATTAATCAATACAATATTTCTAAAAACCAAGTAATTATCTATAAAGTGGAGATTTTTTTCACTCACAATCATGTCAACATGTTATGAGATAGAATTTTACTAACTGCTTTGAAAAATGTCATGCTGAATGAATTTGATATTATGTGCTGCCATTACAATAGTGAAGTGGTTCCAAAATGCTAATTAGTATTCAGAGACAGCAAAAGATCATTTTCTTCGTGTCAGAATATCACTAAATGCAGAGGGGCTCTAAGAATAGCCCCTTTCTACTGATTAGGATTCACATCCTTAAGTTTTGTTTGTCTTTTTAGTAAAGAGATGCATAATTTAAAAATAGTTTTGTGGAAGTACAACACGAGTATTTCACAGGAGAGAAGAAACAGGTCAGACACAGAAGCCTTGGCTTTATTCCTGTGTAAGTTTAAAAAGGTTGATACCTCCTTGTTGTTGTGTACTGATTTGGTTGTCCAGAGACCTATCTGGGAGCAATAAAAATTCTTGAATCCTTTAAATGTTTCCATAAAGATTCATCTATGTGTGAGCTGTATTTTTGCAAAGTGTTATCTTTGCCCAGATTGCACTTCATTAGGAAATATACTATGTTGTATTGAAAAAAAAGTATACTAAGTTTGTTGTTTCCACTTCAATTGTGTGTTATAATGATTTTTATTATTGTTTTGTATTTGAAATTAGTGGCCAACTAAGAAGGAATGTAAATTACATATAGATGAAAGGTTAGAAGTTTCAAAAAGGTCACTAGTTCCAAAAAGAAATTAATGGAATCATTATTTTCCATGTGAACGAAAGGCCTTTATACAAAGCAAATAAACTTCCTCTGTTACGGTTCATGAGCACAGCCTCAATAGACGCTTCCATTCATATTGCTGGCACCATTCTCTTGTTATTGATTCAGTGAGTAAGTCCCTCCTCCTCCTAAATACGCCTATTCTGCTACTCTCCCAAGTACCTACTTATTTTACCATAAAAACAGGGACCTTTGTTGCTACTGCCGTCCAGAGGAATAGGCCCAAGATTTATTTTGGTATCATATTGAATTGTGCATGCTAATCACTTCACAGAATTTAGCCAGCAAAGGGTTTTTTTCCAAATTGACCAGATGTCACATTGCACTGGTACAGAGCCAGCTAACCTGGACCAGTCAAACCATAAATGATATAAACCAATGAGGCATGTTATTAGGAAATGCACCTCCCTGGAAACCCCAGCACAATGTCTTTAAATTTCTGACATATCAAGGTCTGGTATAGCTTCTTTTATTCATAAAAATGGGTTGACTAAAATTTTGGCATGTATTTGTTTCAGACTGTGCAGATTCTGGAACCTTATGGAATTGGATATGCTGTTTGTGAGAATTTTGCTTCAGATATTTCTTTCCTGTCATTGGTAATTTGCATAGACCCAGCAAGGCATCTGGAGAAAGCCTTATTATTTACTAAAATAACTCTATGAAACATAATAAAATCAGGGCCTAGCCCTTCCCATTTTTAAGTCTGTAACAAAGTCTTCACTGAGTTTATTGTACCAAAACAATACTCAGTGAGGTAGAATGACACTAAAAATGTGCATTGTGAAACATTTATAAAAGAAAAAAAGAGAAATATCCACCAAAAAGTTGTAAGCACTTAACAAAAGTTATAGTGAAAAATTTCTTAACAAAATGTTCAAATGTTTAACAAGAATAAGGACGATCTTGCAGCCAAAGCACTAACTTGCATCTGAGAAAATCTTGGCTTTGTTCTGAGCCTTGCCAGTTGCTCTCTATGCAACTGTAGTAAGAAAAAAATCCCCTGTATTTCAGCGCCTCAGCTCCTGATTTGTAAAATAATAACTTTGTTATTCATGACTGTCCTGAAGCCCTGGTACATTCACAACACTAGTGTGATAAAACTAAATAATTACACACAAGCAAACAACAGATCAAGAACCCTCTTTGCAATGCAAGATTCATCAACTCACAGACTTTTTCATGTTGGAAGAGACCTCTAGCATCACTTAGTTCAGCATCCTACTCAAAGGATCTTCAATGACAATAATTTCACAGCCTTTTCCAGGCTGGAGACTTCAGAGACACTCTGGACAGTTGCTATGCTTGACCACTTTCACAGTAATTTTATTTTTCTTTTCTCTAGTAAAAGTCACTCTTGCTGCAACCTGTGCACATTGCCTCTTGTCTTTTCACAGTGCATTTCTGAAACGAGTCTGACCCAGCTTCTCTACAACTCCTCTTTGGACAGTGGAAGACTGGGAATTGATCCCTCCTAGGAACTCTTCATTACATACCATAAGGTCCTCATTTCTGACTTAATGTTTCTTTACCAAAAGGTAGAGAATTTAAATAGCTGAACCCTGATTAATGGTTGTAAAAATGAATAAAAAAAGTGGATACTTACGCTGAGAGCAGTCACTACCGATCCAGCCAGGGTAGCACTGACAGGATCTATCAATAGGATTACACGTTCCATTATTGGTGCAGGTGCATATTCCAATGCAGTTCTTGCCAAATCTGCCACTGGGACACACTAAGAACATATTGTCAGAATTAGAATTCCTTAGCAATCAGAAGAAGATTGTATTTTCTTTATTTCAAGCGAAAGCAACTGATGTTTGGATCAAGAAGCATATTGCTTAGTATAAAGTAAGGCATTATAAATTCTGGTAAGCCCATTATACACATTCATTATACAAATCATACAAATAAGAATACAGTGGGTTTCATACTTAAGGATCAGATGTTTAAGCAACTTAAACCTGCTTAAGATTCCTAATTTATAAACTGCACACACTAACCCTGAAATTATTTCTGATTTTATAGTTTCCAAGTGATGGAATGTAAATGATTACAGTGCTTGGTCTCTGGATCCCACAGAGTCTTTATTACAACTTGTACCTTCATTACAGAGGGCTCCTGTAAATCCAGGTAAACAGTCACACAAGCCGGTAATATGGTGGCAGGGACCACTACTGTGTACACACTGGGGGCACGTCTGGCTGCAGCGGTGTCCATAAAACCCAGGGGAACAAACTGGAATCAGAAAGAACAAACTGTCACTGCTTCCTGCACCTTCTATACAGCCGTGAACTACTCTTCAGTGCACTTGTTCCTGATGTTGAATTAGCTCTGTTTTCTTTCTTTTTTTTTTTTTTTTTCTTGCAGTGGTGATTGTCATTATTAATACAATTCAATGCTTTACACTCATGAAAGGAGATCCGCTTGTTTTCCTCAAGGGTTTAATATATTCTGGTTAGTAATGACTTAGTTGACATTCTATTACTTGTGAGACCACACTGTACTTGGGTTATGTTTGAAATGCATTTATACTTCATATATTATACATATTTGGCTATACGTTATATGCCCTCTACAATATGAACATATTTTAAAGCATATTTGAAGAAAAGTAATTAAAAAACCCAGAGTGAATAGTTTTATCTGTGGATGAGTAATCTTAGACTTTGACCTCTTATGTGCTTCCCGACTTGGAATACAAATAGCCATTACTTCACAGACAGGAACGTAAATGTTTTCTAGTCATCCTTTTGTTTAGGTATTCACCGTACTCATTACATGATACAGACATTTATGCATCACCTAATATTTAGAGAACCTGAGACAAGAAATACAGAGTTGCCCACTTAATACTTAAGCTAAAGTCCCTAGTTTCTTTAAAAAAAAAGGGGGGGGGGGAATGCTGTAACATAAAATCTCTTGCTCTTTTGGCATTTATTTCCTGATACATTAGAATATTAGGTAATGCACCAAGAGAAATACCTGTTGCACAGCAGCAATTAACACTGACAAAAACTAACTTGGAATCTTTTCAATATTTTAATTTCATTCAAGATTCAGACTTTTAATTACACGCTTGATACAAGTTATGTGGCCAAATCTCTAGAGAGATTAACTTTTCCAAGTGAAACAGTGCCAAAAGGTCTTCCTGTTTACTGAAAGGCACTTTCTGACTGGGATCCAAATTATTCGTGTGACCTTTGTCTTCCTGGCCTCCAGACTGTGCATCAGAGAGGGGCACTGAGAGCCACTGGACTGGAAGCCTCTCCTCCAGGTTATAGGCACAGTTCCAAAACACAGGGAACATTTTTACATGTAGTGTTACACTTAGTCTGCCTTTGGATTAACTGATTAACTGCAAGGCCTTTAGAGATTAGATAGTGAGAATAATTACTGCACTTAGTTAGAAACGTTTAAGGAACACTAATGCCATACTAATGTGGGATTTAGTAGTGCCATAGGCAATCACATTCTTCAGCTTGAAATCTTGCTGTTCCCAGACTGTTAGGACTTTGCCCTCCTCTGGTTCTCCTACCTTCTAGTAATCATTTCATGTCATCTCCTGCCTTTCAAGCCTCTTGGAGGATGTAGTAGCATCTCTGCTTGGCCCTACTCCACCTGCTTTTGTACCTGGCTTCTGGGACACTTCTGAAAACAGGGCTACCCTCCAAGGGCAGAGGACTCACATTTCTCTTCTCTGAACACCTTTCCCTCACAGCTTGAACAACTCAAGCTGAAGATGGCTAGACTGCTGGTGAACTCAGACAAATCTTCTTGGGAGGCTAGATATTTTGCACATCATCTTATTTTTGCCTCCCTGTTTCTGGTATGATTTGCCTCAGTTCATCTGTAACTCTTCTTGTGACATTTAAATTTTAGAGAGACAAATTTTTCAAATGCAGCTATGGCTACCTATGATATCTTCTACCGACTGTGAGGCCCTGTACTGGTTCTCTTCATAGAAGCTGGTATGGGGCTGTGTTTCGGATTTGTGCTGGAAACGTGCTGATAACACAGGGATGTTCAGTCACTGCTGAGCAGCGCTTACACAGAGTCAGGGCCTTTTCTGCCCCTCGCCCCACCCCACCAGCGAGCGGGCTGGGGGTGCACAGGAACCTGGGAGGGGACACAGCCGGGACAGCTGACCCCAACTGATAGTCCATACTGTATGACACCACAATCAGCATATACAGTTGGGGGAAGAAGAAGGAAGAGGGGGAGGGACATTCAGAGTGATAGTGTTTGTCTTCCCAAGTCACTGTTAGACGTGATGGAGCCCTGTTCTCCTGGAGATGGCTGAACACCTGCCTGCTGATGGAAGTGGTGAATGAATTCCTTGTTTTGTTTTGCTTGTGCATGTGGCTTTTGCTTTACTTATTAAGCTGTCTCCATCTCAGCCCATGAGTTTTCTCACTTTTACCCTTCCACTTCTAACCCCATCCCACAGGAGGGGGAGTGAGCAAGTGGCCACATGGGGCTCAGTTGCCAGATGGGGCTGAACTACAACAGGCCTGACCCCACTAGCCACTCTCTGCTGCTTCCAAGTAAGTGCTAAAAAAGTAGTAATTAAGCCAATGATTGCTACCGGACTCAACAGGCAGCTAAGGATTCTAGCTTCTAAAACTTATGCATGTTTTATTTGCCTACCAAAATACGTATTACAAAATTCATGTTCATCAATCACATTTGGAAATGCTTTCCTTTAGAATGGAATCCCCTACTAAATTCATTTCTTAGAAAGTCACGTGCACAATAATGTCATGGCACAGACAGTGAAAAAATGTAAAGTTGTACCATGACAAGAAGAGCACTACTAGCTGGAAACATCTACTAATTCCAGATAACACTCACTTCTGTATATTCACACATTTTGACAAAACGTTCAACCAAGGAGTGTTTCATAGTACTTCATACTACAATTAACAAAGCATCATGGTGTTAGATCATATGTATTCAACAATCAATCAGTGATTCAATGCATTAAAAAATCAAGAGATTTTAAAGCATTTATCTTGTTCTTACTTCTCTGACAAGTGGTGCCTCTGTATCCTGGTGCACACTCACAGATTCCATCATCTGGAGAGCAGGATGCTCCATTTTTGCAGTAACAAGACAATGAGCAATTTGGACCCCACTGTCCCTCAGCACACACACTGTCACAGTGAATGCCTGCAACATAAATAAACAAAACTGTCAGCCTTTGTAAAGAACTCTTATGCATAGTTAGGTTAAACCATTGGTCCTCAAAGGTCCTCAGAGGACCCATTTTAAAACACAGCTCACAAAACCTGTTTATGAAAGTATCACTAATATCTGGAACATAGAACAAGAACATGGTAAACTTGCATCTCTGTTCCTGCCTTCCCCCCAAAACAGTGAATTTCTTTTGTATTCTATTTTTAACGATATGTACATGAAGGCTGATCCTGAGCTCTGTAGTAGGGAAGCACTTCTGCAGATTTACATGGAAGATAAGAGCTCCATGGGATGCTACCTCCAGGCTTCCTGCCTGCTGATATTTTAAGATCTCCAAAGATGAATGCAAACCTCTCAATAGCATAAAGAGTTCCATAATTTTCCAAGTCCTTTACACATACAAAATTTTAAAAAGGTCTTTTATTCCTCTCACTTTCACCGCTGGTATCAATAGAGAGAATTGAAATAAGAAATTAATTTAAATGCAGCAAAATAATGGCTTTTGCCTTCTCCATAACGGCTGTTTCAAAAGAGCAAAAGCTTATTTTCAAATTTTATGTTGGAGAAATGCATGACAAAAGGTATTGCAGAAACTTTTCCTTCTGAATGTAAAAATTCTTAAGGTCTGACATAATTTTCTGTAATAATGGGGCACAGGACATGGAATGATTTCTAATTAGTGGTGAGCTGATTACTGCTCAAGCCTCATACCAAATGGAAAAATGTAGAGCACACAAAAGGTTTCCAAACACACCATGTGAGCATTCCAAAATGCTTAGCTGCAACAGTGTTAAGGATGCTGGTCAGTCAGTGCTTTGTCTAACCATTTTGGCATAAAATTGATTACAGAGGCCACAACCTGAACCCTATGCATAAATCACAATACAAACCACTAATTTTAATCATCCAATCATGGGATGTTGTTTTTCTTTGCAATGCAGCAACATTAATTATAACTTTCCTGTTTGTTTTTTCCACTATCTGCTTTTAAATAGCATGCTGCATGTTAAATGCCAGCAGGCACCACTGTGGAACTCAGACCATATTGTGTCTACAGTACTTTGCATTAACAATTAAGTATTATGGTAGTGCCTCTACTGAATGAAGCCCTTTGCTAAGGGAAAAGTGGACTGAATCCAACCACAAGCATGTCTTGCTTTGTAAGTATTTCCAGCAAAATATGACACAGGCTTACTAGTTGCCAGAGTCCTAAAAAAGTAAAACAGTTTCACGTGTGACAAGAAAATAATATTTTTAACTTTGAAGAACAAAACTTACTGTTCTTCACAATACTGAAAAATAATTACACTGTTTACTGATAGACCAGACTCAGAGGTGATTGACTCCTCAACCACCACAGCCTGTGCTTTGTAAATCTGTGTATATTCAAAGACTAACTCTCTAATCAGAGGAAAGGTAAAACTCCAGACTCTCACAATGTTTGTTTCTCTGCAAGACAATCAACAGATAGAATAATCAAATATGTTTCAGCAGACTGCACCAACTAATGCCAGCAAGAAAGAAAACACTTGTCTTTCAGAATCTAGATGCTAACTAGCAGCAGACAGTACATGGGGCACCTAAAAGCCCCAATTGTTCAATGATCATTGGTTAATACTGACCTAAAACAAATGTCAGAAAATGAAAGGCTTCTTATATTCTTACTTTTTCTTTATTGCCTGCATTGGCAATGTCATTCTCCTATCTTTATCTACATTTGAGAGACAGTGTAGACTTGCTTCTCAGTAGCCTGGGTCAATTTTTTCATTAACTACCTATTTGTGGATAAATAGATAAAAGAGAGTGGTTTGATTTTGAGAGATGCTGATGTGCATGAGCAGGATGAGACCATAGCATATTTTTTTTGAAACAAGACCACTTATTTCAGCTGCATAAGACTGCTCTGCTTGAGGTTCCCAAATTTGAGAACTCAGGTTTGTAAGTCTGTGAAAGCACAAGCAGACACATGCAGAGCATTTCAGCATTAAGCCTGACATTCTCTTCACATGTTATCTGTCATATCATACATAGCTTCATTCAGTGAACCCTGCTAGAGAAAAGACATGTTTCACGGAGTCTTAATGGGTTTCAGTGGTGTTCGGTACACAATGGTCACTATTAACAAGTCAGCGGTTGCCAAGAGTTACCATAGTGCATTATCTGAGATTATGTAGACCAGTGATATACAATAACACCAGGCTCAATTATATTATCTTGATCTGTGCACAGAGGATGCTTTATGACAGCATGGTGTCAAAGGGTGATACTGGGTACACTGGGATGTAAAAGACAAGGGGCCCTGTGCTGCATAGAGTCACGATACTTAAAAAAGCCAACAACTACCATTAAAAAAGGAAGAAGTTCCTCCAGTACACATCAGGGAAAATGATCCATTAGGGTAACGGAAAAAATTAGCTTTTCTTTCCCACTTCCACCCCTTATGAGGAGGTAGTCAGGTGAAGAATATCCCTCTACTTAGCCAAGAAACAGTGTATCCTAAATACCACTGAATAATAATTATGACAATATATTGAGAGAGTGCTGAACATTACTTCTGTCTCACTGTAAAAGGAATTTTATTACATAGTCATTATTAATCATAAGCAAAACCAATTTCACTCCTTTGTGTGTCAAGAATGAATGTAGCAATGCAGAAACACTAATTTAATGATTTATTGCATCTCTACTTATAAAAGTAGTTTAAAGTTTCATTCACTCACTGTTAGACAAGTTCACAAGGCACTTAAAAATGAGAAACTGAGTTTCACATCTTATAGCTGTAAAAATCAAATATGTTTATTTTTGAGAAAATTTAGAAATATTAAAATGATTAAAAAATAAAAAGACAGTTTCAGACTGATGTTTTATATGAAATTTCAGCAAAGCAAGCTATTTTTTTGTAGAAAAACTAGAAATTAGTGAGGAAAAAGAAACATTTTTACTAGAACTTACAAAGCAAGATTAGGCTTAGCTTTTACAACAGTGGTATCAACAGTGTACTGGCTTATGATTGCCACAATTTCAAGGGAATATTAATCTTTTATGCAATAAAATTGTTTTTTGAAAGTTTTCACATTGATTTTGATACTGATAAGGATATCTGTGAGGAAATGTTTTCGCCAGAGCTATGGACAAAGAGCTCTTTGATGGCCTTCACGAGTTGCTAGGCAATAGCTGAATGGTCATGATAAACTTCAGCTAAGCTGCTCTGAAGAAATGCTCATGCATTTAATGCCCAGTGCTTTATGCTGGGGGCCTCACATCTAAATCAGCATTCCACCAGCATTTGTAATTGCATGAATGAAGTAAATAATTATTTAGAGATACCAGTGTTTCTGCCCATGCTAGCAGAGTGTTTAGATACTCCCTATGCTATACTTTTAAGTTGAGACTCCATGGTCCAGCCAAGTCAGATCAACAGAGAGCTAATTTGTTTTAGCACTCAAAGGGGAAAAAATCTACCAATTATTTCTTACAATCTTCCCAGGCAAATTTATTACTGGACTAAGTGCAATTTTCCATCTTAGGAGTCCATTAATCTGATTAAAAGTTATCAAAACTTTTAAAAAAACTATTTTTTTCATATAGAATATGTATTTGCTATACAACCTATCTCCATGACTCATGGAACTTTCCAGTATAGTCTCATAGAATTAAAACCTCTTTGTATTTTGGTATACTTCCTATATGTCAGAGCTAAATAGAGCATACAACAGCTTAAACCAGACAAGGATCAAGCCCTCAAAACTGGGGGAAATCTTGGTGTCATTAAAGCTAATGATACATTTCCATTATGGTCCAAGATCTCAACCTTCATATTTGAGAGAAACAAACACTTGATCATTACTGTTCAAGGACGCTGAGACGCACTGTGAGAATTGCTTCCCTACTTCTCTGTCAAATGATGGATGAGCAGCCTAAAGAAAGGGGAGAAAGAGCACAGAGAAGAGGTAAAAACTTCATAGGCACTATTCAGAAGTACTCTTATTGTCTTTAAGGGAAGAGAAGTACGCTGCTCCCTAACTGAAGATATCCAGAAGACTCAAAGTAAGGAGCTAATTGAACGTATCAAAGATTTTTCTCTAGGAATTCAGACCGCTGCTTCTTCACTGCAGCAGCAGGAGAGTTTGTGCCCATGAGTTTTGGTAGGAAGCCAGCTGCAAAAGCTTGTCAAAAAAACCAGCCCTGTATCAGAATTTGAGGACAAAAATCAGCATCTGCAAATTTTAGTGGCAGGATCACTTTTGAGATATCCCTGGTATCCTTCTGAAGGCCATACTGTTGCTACATACTGTTATCCACTCCAGTGGTGCTCTGCTTTTCATTTACTTCTTTTAGGTAGCCACAAGAAAGTATTACTTCTCCTTTTCTTATCTTCTTGATAGGCAGAAAATAAATTTACTTAATCTACTGATTTAAAGTTCTTCTTCTAAAAGGGTGGTATATCTTCCACATAAAGGACCACCACAACACACAGGCAATAAAGATACAGACACAGTGAAGTCCAGACATAGGGGCAGGCCAAACCTCTTATTGAAGAATTCATCTTCCTAAGATTGGTAAGTAAATAATACTGCTTATCATGACACAGTGCCCACATATGATATCATTTTGCAGTACACTGCATATCCATCACAATGGGACCTCGTGCTTCAGGAGGCATGGGGAAATTGGACAAGGTGGAGGTAGCCCATGTTCTTGCAGGAGGTTCTCAGCTTGGGTGCATTGGTGTGCCAGCACCATGCATGCCACTCCAGCAGCGGCTCGTTTCACAGTCTTAAGATGAGGAAGATCATTGACAGTACTTTTATGCCTTTTTTCTTTTATGTAGCAGGGGGAAAATATACGCACACATTAAAAGCTAAGGAGCAAAGGAGAGTTCTAGTTGACACTTCCCAGGGGACCTGGTTATTTGCACCAGCAGGGCAGGTGTCAGATGACAGTTCTCCCTGTTATAATCCAGCAACAAATGTGCCTCTTAGAAATAATGTCAGGAGCACATGGAAAGACACAGCACTTCCTCACAGAAACAACACATCTGGTGATGGGCAATCTGACTAGTGTCAGCAGGTGTCCGGCGCAGCAAAAAGTCACCAACACCCTATCTGCTGTAGCATATGGATGAATACTATGCATGCTGGTAAAATGTAGGCTGATATTACTGCATCTGTCTTTTCCAAAAACCAACACTATTGTTTTGGTACAGATAGCAGACTAGTGGTATTTCATAATCCCTGGCACTGCATAACCTTTAAATTGATTTTAAAAATAACAAATGTTGTATCAGTATGACAGGACATTTCTTCACGAACAGAAAGGTCCAGCAGAACTGCACTCAAGAAAGCACAAAAGTGATGTGTTATCCTAACACCCACATTACCATAATACAGTAATAAACAAACTGAAGAAAAACCTTTGCCCTTTTTACAATGCTTTAATGTGAAATCTCAGTTTGCAAGAATATGAATTCTCTAATCTTTTAGGTAATTTGGAAAAATTTTATTTTGACAGCTGCTTGCAGAACAGATAAGATTAACGGATGAAATAAACAGCTATTGTGGTGCTTGCTGGGTTGTGGTCACTTAAAGAAGCAGTAGAGGTGGCTCTTTAATGGAAGTTAACAAACTTTTGGTATAAATCATTAGGAGAATTAATTATCATTACCTACTAGGAGAGTACATTTTCTGCACCTTTCTTCTGCTTTCTATTTTAATGGTTCTTATTTTTTTCCACTGTCTAGTTATTGCACTCCCTTCCAATGAAGAAAAGTTATTTATAAGATACAGTGAAAATGTCAAGGGATGAGAGCGTTTGGGGCAGACATCATCCTCTGCGTGGGCAGATGTTTCTCTTTTGTGCCATCCTGTCATGTGGCTCCTGGAACATGATGGAATGGTCAGATTGCCAGGAAAAAAACATCACCCTTAACTCTTGCTTTTCTATGCAGAATTAAGCTGCTGTATAGGGAGCACTTGGTGTACACTACAGAGCGGGTAGGATTTCTAACAGGAGTCCTATAAACAAAGTCACTTTTAAGATGAAAAATCTAAGTATAATCCTACGAAACAGAATTTAAATTAAAAAAAATATATGAATTAAAACAGAACCTCATTAAAACCATTTTTAATTATTTTGTGACTTTTGTAACAGGTCATGACAATGCAATAGTTAATAACTGAACTTACATTTTCATTCATAACTAGGACTTACAGAGCAAAAGGTAATACATTGGGCACGTTAAAAACAAAACAAAACAAAAACCCTACATTAAAACCCTAAACTATATAACATCTTATTGTTGACCCAATGTCAGCTGCAGCTGTATTTTGAGACTAAAACACAGTAGCATGTTAACCAGGCTGCCCTTCAGTACATGACAACAGCACTTGTGCCCACTTCAGCAGCTCATAGTTCCCTCACTACCCAAGGGAGCACGCACTACGGGGCCAGTGACACCACCCCCCTCGGCCAGCATGTTTCCTGTTCCCCAGCATTATGGTACAACTATGTCATCCAGCAAGGGAAAAATCTTCCACTCTTTATTTATTTCTGCAAAGTTATACGAACTACTCCCTCTGATGAAACTCCCTGGGGAACATGTAGACAACTGCTCTGTTCACAAGGCTGAGAAAAATACTACATTTAAAGTATTTGTCTGGAAACGTCAGATAAATTTGGGAGCGTCAAAACATTTGGGGAACTTTACTTTGGATCCATCAATTTATTCTTGTTGGAAAAGAAAAAAAGACTCACAAGTTCACATTTTTAAGCTTCCTCGAATGTATTTACTTTTTAATACTACCCTCCCAATGGTTATTAAACAACTAAATCCTTCATTTGGGTTAGATAAGTATTACACTGATCCAAAATAAATTGCTCCCTCTCTCTCTTTTTTTTTTTTTTGTAAGTAATACTAAGCACCAAGAACTAGTAAGTCTGATGGTTACTTCAACAAATTTAACAGAAAAAATCTAAGCTGTTCTAATATAATCTGTTGCATTTTAGTACCTTTGTATGTTTTCACAAATCCTCCATCTGCTTGTCCACCTATTATGCATGCAAATATGTATACAACCTCCCTTCTTAATCCTACAATCTAATGCTATCTCTGCAATGTAACATTACAGTACAGCTATTTGGGAACCTGCTTCTAAAGTATTCTTTCCATTTTTTTAATCATTCTAAATATAAGTATCTACACAAAGACCAGATTCCTCATAGGCATTGCTCTAACATGTGAAGTGTAGGAGGAGGATTTTTTCAGACACTAAGTATAAAGCAAACTATGCCATTTATGTTCTGTTGTGTGTCTGGACATCACCAACATGTTGAAACTAGTCTGTTACACACACTGTTGTAATGACATCATCCAGGGACAGATGCTCAATTTTATCTATAATCACATGTGAAGTCTCTTTCTGGTGAAATCTTTTTCTTTTCCAAATATGAACATGAAATCAGATTTCACTAAAGGCAAAAATATTGTCTCCTTCTCAATACCTGAGCTCAAGCACAATCAAGGTTCATGCTGTTCTTGAAGGCTTTGTCATGTCCCAGGCTAGTTTTATCACACTGGCTATGTAATTTTTATAATCTGTCATGAAAAGTTGCTAGATCTTTAGTATGGCCTTTCAAAACTACCTATTTTAATCTGGTTTCATTCATTAATGTACTTTTGGTTTCTGATGATTTCCCTTGATTTTAGAAAACTCACAAGTTGTAGTTTGAGCAGTACATCTGGAACTTTTGAACGGCTCTACTCCCTACACCATGGTTGCTCAAGATCAGCAACTGTTCACATGTTTTTTTAATATGGCTATTCTTTGCTTAATAAATTTAAAAATTTAAGAAATTGTATTTTAAGCAGATCCAAATATAAGTTTGACAAAGTGTGCCCAAACACACACATACACAATTACCTGAAGCTACCTGAAAGTAAGAACAGTCATCAAAGGCCATTAACATCATAACAACATAATCACAGATTAGTGTCTCACAAAACAGTAATAGATCGCATAATGCTAGTAGTATTTTTTCATAATTGGCTCAATTAAATTTTATTATTTTTCCACGCTTGTGGCAGTCATTTCCCAGAGGTATCTCAGTGGCTGATGGTAAGTCACACTGCAGAACAGTTTGGAACAGTGGGGAACAGAATGAAATCAGCAAACTCCTGGCTCAGCTAGGTGAGTGCTAGCTCTGGAAGCTTCCATCTTTCACACTGAAAAGATGACAGTAGGGAGAGTCAGCAGTGAGAGGGGCTGACTCAAAGAACTTGGCAGAAGCCTAACATATGGACAATTTGCACAAATAATAAATGGCTTGGTCTTTCAAAGCAAAGCAGGAGCTCTTCCTGCCCATGTCTGTTATCCCCTACAGACTTCCACTTCCTATCTCTCAATAATCATAAAATTCATGTTCAGAACAGAAAAGTAGAAAAAATACTAGGTAAGCTGTAAACAACTGCAACTAATCAACCTGAACTGCAGACATAGAGTATTACCTACTTTGAACAAAATGCCTGTGATCCATCTCCAGAGCTAGAAAATAAAAGCACATAAAAATCTAAGTTGGTGAAAAAACTCAGTAAAGACTGTATCTGGGGGAGTCACAAGCTCTACACAAACTTTTGTGAGCACAATGATTTGCTAAACTTGTCAAATAAATGACTTGCTGCAGATTGTCTGCTCACCTCCACCTACTTCATATGGAAGCACCAGAGAAAAAAAATTATATATAATACATCATGAACCTGTACAAGTCAATTAGGAAAAATACTAATTTATAAATGAGTGAATGGATAATAAATAATACTGTTATATCTGAAATCTCAAGAAAGAAATAATCCTTTCTTTTCACAACAGAAACATGCTTTGTTCATTAAAGGCATGTTTTTCGTGCTAATTCTCATTATTAAATGGAAGGAGTCCATACAGACAGGCAACATGTAATCTGACCCTTGCTACACTACAGTACCACAGTGAGACACCAAGTCCAAAACACTCTGAGACGCAAACTTATAGTGCTAATTAAACTGTATTGAAGATGGAACAGTCTTCCCTACACTTAGAGCTTAGAAATCTACATGAGAACTAAAACTGCATTCCAGAGATAAAAGATAGCTTGCCCTTTGTCATAGTTTTATCACGTTTTCAAAAAAACCTTGTTTTCCATAAACAAGAGTGCAACAACAGTCAAACATAAAGTTTGATGAATAATTAAAAAGATATATTTCTTAAAACAAGATTGAAAATGCTGGAGAAATTTTCTGAAAAAAGTGCAACAATTTTCATACAGAAAAAAGTATGTGCAGATAAACTTATTTTCTTCAAAAGTTTGAGAAACTCAAATGGCAGCAGAGCTTCTGCATGACTTACCCTCTTTATGGCTGCCTAAGGCAAAGTTTTCTGAGTGCTTGGATGTGGTGCTTTACCTACCAAAGCTGCCAGCACAGCCTTGAATATTTACAGTTATTTGCCACTTTCACAAGGAATCGTATTATGGAGGCACCCAAGTTTTAAGATTTCCCCTTCTGTTCCCAGTTTTCTGCACATCCCATGCTTCACAAAGTTTCCACAGTTGTGACTCACAGAAGGGACACAGCAGCCACAGAACTGGACCTTTTCTCTTTCCAACCCCACATACTCTCCTCAACCCCACATGCTCTTCTAAGCACAAAACTGAAAGACAACACCAAGTACCACCACAATGGAAACTCTCTTTGTCCTTCATGACGGTCTCTTTTGTACCTGACCATCCTGGTAGACAGCGACAGTAACCCGTGGTGGGATGACAACCGTCTGCGTGGCTGCAGTCACAGCGTTCAGCACAATCCATACCATATGTGCCATCCTGTGGCAACAACAACAACAACAAAAAACAGCTATGAGATGACGACAACTGGGAGTTAAGAGGAGAACAAGTTCTGGTCAGTACTGCCTCAAAAAGCAACCACAGACCTCTTCTGAACCCATAATCTACTTTCTTAATATAAAACACCTCTGCATTTTGGGAGATCTTAGTCTCCTACATTTTCATCCTTTCATTTAAGAGGGGAAGATAAACAATTAATTATATTCTCTTGAAAAATCCCAGACTAATGGACCTGGGGACAGTGATTCAGAACACAGTAACACAGACTATCAGAGGCTACAAGGAAAGTGTTCATGTACCAGCCCTCTAATTTCCTTTACAGCTGAATTCCTACTCCAGGACCTGGGGGTCCCTTGATGGGAAAGCAATTCAGTCTCCTTTCTACCTCAGACCCCGAGCTCTCTGAGCTCCCTGTGTATTGCTCAAAAAGGATAACACATAAAGCCACAAAAAGCTTTCTAAAAAAAAGCAGTAAAACATTTGATTAAAATATATCTTCAGTGGGAAGTTTACTGCACAACAATGCAAACTGCATCACTTTCTTTTGATTAAGTCCTTCCCTCTGCACTACAGCATACACTGTGTTAAAAAGGGAAGCTCTTTGACTATGAGACAGTACACAAAACAAAATTATTTTTTGACTATGCAACTTTTTTGTTGCAAAGTGTCTCAAATGAGAGACTAAAATTACAAGTTGAACAACCCTCTTTGTGTATTCAGCTGTGCCAAAAAAGCACAGCTGATTTTCATGCAACTGCATCAAAACATTTGTATTTGCCTTTTCTGCTTCTTTCGTAGAAGGTGCCACATATATTTAGCGGTTATTCCATACAAAATCAATCTAATAAACTAAAACATCTTTACAATTGCATTCTCAAAACAAGGCAAAGTACAACAGTAAATTGATCTGACAGAAAAAGTGTCAAAACCAAATTAAAAAACATGGAAAAAAGACAGTATAATTTAAGGTAATACTTCTGGGAAGTAGTAAAAAAAGGAAGAAGTAAAAAAAGTGAAAAAAAAACCACATCAGGTTTAAATCTCAATCATTTAAATTTGAGGCTAAAAATTTGTCTTAATCACATTAAAAATCAGAATGAAATCTATATGAAAATTCACCAGTTATTCTTCAATGTTTGTGCCTACATTTCTATTGAGTTCCACAGGATTTAGCTATTCAGTTCCATCTTTCAAGTCTCAAGTAGAACAAAATCTTACATTACTTGAGTATAAGGAGCCTTTTGCTTATGTCAAAAATACATTTTTATATCCAGAAAAAGAAAAGATTAAGTATTTCCTTTGCATATGATCAGATTTGTTAAGAGTAAATCCTCAAATATGTTGTTGAAAAGCGGTATTTTTAGTCTGCTGTGTATTTGGACAGAAATTCAAATCGGTCAAAGTGCAGTAACAATCTGGGCAGTGATATTAATTTTCTGAAACTATTGAAACAAACTGAAATACACTGGACACAACAACTGGACACTGCCAGGGAGGTGGTGGAATCACCATCCCCGGGGGTATTTAAAAACCACGTAGATGTGGTGCTTTAGCAACAGGGTTTAGTGGTGGACTCAGCAGTCCTGTGTTAAAGGTTCGACTTTGATGATCTTAAAGGTGTTTTCCAACCTAAATGATTCTATGATTTGAATTAGTTTTCTGTTTATTCTCCTGCTCTGGAATTTTGAGGCAGAATATGAATTTGAAATATGTAAATTTTATGGCCATCATTTGACACAGACAGAGAGAGAGAACAAGACAATAAGCGTGGGCATGCTAAATTATCTGATGTAGAAATACTAACAAGCATTCTTTTGCTAAATTTGGAGCAGTGAAGGAAATGCCATGAAACTATAACTATCTTTTTTAGTAAGTTAGTTTTGGAAGAGCTAATGGAGCTTGGAAGATCTCATCATCCTTCAGAAATAGACACTAAGTGATAAACAAAGCTCCTTTAGAAAAATTTAGTCTTCTGATGGAGACGCGTTATTGGAAACACTGCATAAACATGTGCAGATAGTACTCTGATTAGCTTTCCAGAGTATTTAGGAATTTGCTTGCCACTTCACTGACTATATTAGCGTAAGCTATAACTCATCTTAAAACCAAAACTAACTCCCCCAAAATAACTTCTGAGTATTCTGAGAGCAGATCAACAGAACAAATTTTCATTCAAAACAGAGGTGTAGTTTCCAGTCTTACGTTGTAGTTCAGCTACTGCTATAATTTCATTGCTCAGCAGAGCTAGTCCAAACTGACAGAAGCTTGAACATGATATAGGAGGGGAATTTACAACCTTTATGTTCAGTTCAGGTGATTCCTTTACAATTACATTAAAACAACAACCTGCTATGCAGATAGTATTGCACAGTGAAAGTATTGTGGACAGAAGGAAAATGGAGAGAAGTTTATTAAAATAATTAAGTTTGTTAATAATTTTCCAGGAAGTTGAAGTCCATCATTTGAAAAAATGGACTCTGGAAAACCCCATTTTTCATATATTTCATTTTTTGCGTATGAAAGGTAACTGAAACCGAAATTACATAATAAAACAAATCAGTTCTGAATTTTACCATGTTTAGAATTTTGAAATTATATACTGTTATGGCATCCCCAAACTACAGATTACAAGGTGGAAATTAATTGATGAGGAGTGTGCCTTTGTCAACACAATGATTTCTAATTATGCAGTTCTCAAAGTCTGGGAGGCAGTGGAAGTCAAAACCCTGGCAGAAATACAAAGACAGTCATGGGACTGGGTAACAAGAGTGCCTTCTCATGTCTGACTGAGAACGAATGACAGTTCTTCATTCATACTGTACTATAGATACAAGATAATTTAATTTAAACTGTGTAGTAGATATGGCATTTATTTTTGGCCCATTTTTTCTTTCATTTTTTTTTTTTTTTAAAGTAATTTAACAGAAGCAGTTTGGATAGCATTTGATGCTGATAGACATGGAAAAAACGGATTCTGTGTTTTTCAACAAATTCTAAAGGATCTGCTGGAAAGTTTCAGGTCCACCCTTAAAAGTGTGAAAGCAGAAAAAATGTTCTTATGTGCATTTTCATTTTGTGTAGTCATTTTCTGTGTTATCTGGTGTACTGCGCAGCAGAGTTCTTCCAGAAAAATTGTTGGTACATGTGTCTAATCTTGAACCCAGTCATATATAGGCTTGTGCAGTGCTCCTTAGGGACTTGTCCCCATGAAGTCAGAAGAATGATAGAAGCATCCACCTGCCCTATATTATCCTACAGTGCAAAAATCAGTGAAATTATTAAACTACCTGGCAAGGGAGTTCACATTTTTCTCCTCTCCAGCCTGGGGCACAGGTACAGGTTCCATCCAGAGCATTGCAAGCTCCTCCGTTAAGACACTGGCAAGTTAAGTTACAGCCAAGTCCCCAGGTACCACTGGGACAATTTATTGAGCAATCTACACCATGCCAACCTGCCAAAAATAAGAATTAAAGTAACAAATTAATCAGGTTTTTGTCTATTCCTAAGAACGTTTCACTCCGCCCAACATGTGGCCTCTCTTGGAGATGTGCAGTAGCAGGGTAACATTAACTACAGGCAAGTTATCAGCAGTTTCAGCTGCAGAATTGTCCAGGTTTGAACAAAGGTGCTCAAGGGCACCTTGTAACATCTGTGCACAGCACACGTTTGCAGATGGGTGCCAACACACAAAAGCAATTGATGGGAGATCTGGAATGAAAACAGAGACACCTTGAAATTTCACTGAGGAGCACTAAACTATACTGAACATTTTAAGGCATAGCCTGAAAAAAATTAGGAATATTTTCCCTAGACTTAAGCTGCTGCTTTCATAATATATGGTTTTAACAGAAATCTCCAACACACAAAAAAAGAGAAAACATGAAGAACTGCTCAAGTTGGATTTCTCCAAGGAAATGTAAAAGACCTTTTAGATGATTTCTGTACTTCTCTCCAAATACAAAAAAGCATGAAATAGACAATGGTTCTAAAATGCAGCATTCATCACTGATGATGCCTGATAGCAATGATTCACAGACTGCACACTGGACAAACAGAAATGTACATAGATTTTAAAAACTGCAACCACCTATTGGATGCAAGAGAAACAGCATGAGACAGTCATACATTATCATCAGTAATGACACAAGCCAAGTTTCTAATTTTATACATTGTTTACAGTAAGTGAAGGGAAAAATAATTCCGCACTGAGCCTAATCAATAGACTATGCAAAACACATGTACTGAATTGAAGCTGCCTCGTGCCCTGGATTGGTAACTTCAAATTTAGGGGTCATTTCAGGAAAAAATGTTATACTACATTAGCTAGAAAACTAAGACAGTTTCTCCCAAATGTTGTTCCAAGATTTACAAATTTCCTTCATTACATTACAAGTATCAGGGTTGATTTAATTTCAACATTTGCTGTCCTTTTTCATCATAACATGACTAAAACTGCACAATGCACAAGAAGATAGGATTATGCATGGTTTACAGAATATTTTTTCTTCTCACCACCTAGCTACTTAGCAGTAGCTACTTTGCTACTTCTAACAGAGTAATCAGCTCCATTATCTCTGGCAAGAGTAGAAGCTGGAAACTCTCCACATGTGCTGCACAACTGGTTTAATTGTATCAGTCCCTGACAAATTTTGTGGCTGTTTGTCTAGGTAACTAACACTCCTCCCCTTCTCCACCTTCGAGGATTTTTACAAGAACATTTTCAAATGGGGTGTCTATAACACGGGCTAGGCATGGGATTTGCTTGGGAGCATTCAGCAGCTTGCCCTTCCCTTCTCAGCAATCCAGCATCACAGCTGAGGGACACTGGACTTTAAATGCTGAAAAACAGAACAGACGTATTGCAAGAGAGCTTCCTTAAGTAAAGTTTAGTAGCATATTTTGGGTTGAACAGGAATATCATGTGGGCCTGCAGACCTTTATATGGGAAAAGATACAAAGATCTCTTTCTGCTAGCAGAACCAGTGCTAGAGGACATCTGAGATACGGTTCTTCCAGGCAAAGGCATGTGCTACTGGGAAAGGCAGAGGTGGGCAGGTACATACAGTTTCTCTCAGAAGTACACTGGCCATCAAAATTACTGTTGGGAGGAGAGAGCCAAGCAGAGGGGTCAGGGAATGTGAGTCCACCTGCACTAATACTGGGACATTCAGCAAGTTTCTTGTGGAAGAAGGGAACAGTAAAAGGCTGAAAAGGGTGTTAGGCAATGTTTTGTCAGGGAATTGATGAGGAATAGAGCATTCAAATATAAATAATGCCAGTAGATACCAACATCAATGCTAAACTGGCCGGAAGAAGTCTATGATGATTAAAGGGGTGAGGGTCGCAGCCAGAGGTGGTGGCCACCCAGCCTGAGGGGAGACAGGGCTATGTACTTTGACTAGGAAGGCTGATATCAGATAAATTGCATACCAGTAGTTCCTTCTAGCAGACCACGGCACTACCACAAGAGACAAGTGGTGGCCCATCTCAGGGTAAACACTAGTAATTCACCCAGCCACAGTACCCAGCCCACTGAGAACTGCATCAAAGAAACATGAACACAAGGTATGCACGCTCTTATGTGAGCAGATGTTTTCCTCATTTTCACCTCCCAGAGCAGCACAAGCATAAAGTATTTTGTGATACAGCCTTCAAGGTGGTCTGCTTTTTATTGTTTCTTTCTTCTTCTTTACTTCAAAAACAAAATTTCATTTTATGATTACAGAAAAAGAAAATTAATCTTAAGAGACGCTTACCTGCTTTGCAAGTACAAGAACCATCCACTGGTGAACAGATGGCTTCATTTTTGCAGTTGCACATGGATGAACAGTTTACTCCGTATGTCCCCAGAAGACAAGGAGTACCACAAGCAGCACCCTGAATTATACAAAAATAGAGTCTAAAAACTCTTTGATGAGGTTCAGACAATACAACTTAGAAATTACCTACACTGACTCAGATACTATAAAAGCCAGAAAACATAGAGCCCATGACTGTCCTAGGTTGGCACTAAGCTATCCTGAATTTAAGGGAGAGGGAGTCCTTCATCCTTCTTAAAGTCTACAGTAATCACTGGTTTTCTATTAGTTGCTGTGAGAGCTCAGGTCACATACATAACAGCACTTGGTTAGATCAATGGACAGTATTTTCAGTAATAAAGAAGCCCTTTATGAAACCAAAACACAGTAAGACAGCAGTTTAATGGAAAATAATATGGATATGTAAAATATATTTAAGAATTATTTGACTGAAGTTTTCACAGTTATTATTCCTAGAAAAAGTCATACTGTAAAACGTTTTTTATGTTAGATTATCATCCAATGCACAGGTAACAGCAAATGTACGCAAAAGCTGCAGAATAATCTGCCCTGAAATGCAAAAACAAATGTCTTTGTCTAGAGTTTCTCCAGATGGAGCATGAAGAGTTGATGTACAAGATAATGACTGGAACTTATCATTCTTCCCTTTATTTACACCTCAACAGCACACACTCATTCTTATCAACATCTTATAAGACACATCACTTTTCTTTCTTGAAATGGCTTCATTTCAGTACTAAGAACCAATCACAAATTTGGCCTTCTCAGGGTCTTGCAACACACCCAGTGATACCTAAATATCTTTGCTTCTCTTTTACCATGGTGGGGAAAGGACACTCTGGCATCTTGAAGAATTTTGCCCTTAACTAAAGGCAGTGGAGTCAAAAAAGGACTGTGAAAGTAAGACTTATTTACCTTAAATCCAGGGGCACAGGTGCATTTTCCAGTCACACTATCGCAGTCAGCACCATTTTGGCAGCTGCAGATCTGCTGACATGACTCACCATAGAATCCCGGGGAACATGTCTCATTGCAGTAGAGTCCAGACCAGCCGGGCTTGCAGGAGCATTCCCCAGACATAGGGTGACAGCTGCCAGGAGGGGATGAAAGGATAAATAATTCAGGACTAAACATGACATCATTTTTTTTTTCCTAGAGAACAAAATGCTGTTATAGATAGGTTGTATAAAAGATCTTGCATGCTATGTGTAGGGATGGTTATACTCCCCAGACCACAAAGCAAAGGGTTCTGTGTATGTATATACAAATGCATTCCAATTAAGACAAGAAATGTAACATCATATGACATATGATTCTATGATATAGGCATTTGGGGAGGACATGGAAAGAAAAGAAGAGGTATCAGTCTTCCATAGCTAGTTGAAAATAAACTATCTGAAACAAAGTTTTTACCATAAAATAGATATCCATGGTTACAAAGATTAAGGTGATGAAACCATTAAATTCCCCAAAATGTATTGTTAGGGTTGCACTCCAAGTATAATAGGATCATTTCCATAACAGTGCCCAAACTCAGCAGCATATTGTCTGAGAAATACGATGCTTTGGTAAAATAGCATGGCATAATAACACAGCACAAAATGAGCAGCATGCATGCTCTTTTCTTTAAATAGCTGGTTGAAAAGAGGATAACTGGCATCTTTCTGGGAATGAAACAAAATCATTTGCATTGGGCAGAAGTCAGATACACCATCATAGTGACCTTTTGCAGACTATCTCCCCTATGTTGGCCATACCTGGTGGCAGACCAGCTGTCTCTACCTGGAACAGCAGTTTCATTGAAGGGCCAGTCAGACAGCTGTTGCCTCAGAACAAATGGACATCATCAGCTGTGCAAAGATATATGTGCTGGAAAAGTGTACACAATGGGGTACTCTGTAGCACTCTGGCAGACAAAGCACTCACTTAATTCTCACCAAAGGAAAGCCTTAATATCCAAATCCAATATATTTACAATGGGAAGACTGTTTAAATATTTTTTTGCCACTGATTGAAGTTCATTTAAATGTGCTGGAAAAAAAATATGCCTTTGTCCAGCCACATTAAATGACCCATGACAAGAGCCTGATTTTGCAAGATTTGCTGACTCCTTGTGGGGGGGTATGTTTGAAACCGAGCATTTGAAACTGAAAAAATACGTACTGCATTTTTAGGTACCATAACATAAGTAATGACGATATTCTTTGAAAAAGTTGAAACACAACAAGGGAATGCAGTATTATTTGCAAATGCTCTTGGACTCACTGTTGTTAAACTTAGATTCTCCTGTTGCCAAACACAACCAATTGACAACACTCTGCTGATCAAGGGAAGTATGAATTACAAAGGTTCAAATGTTATTACGCGTTCTGGTCTCTATATATTATTGCATACAGTATGATATCATAAGAATTTGGGGGTCCTGTAGATATTAAAATCTCTTTAACAATATTAAGCTAGTTTACATAAAGTGAGAGGAAAGGTCTTTTCAACTACATGATATATTCAGAAATGTTTCAAAACTCACGGTGTTCGTAGTCAATAGTCCTAGTTATTTGTTCAGTTATAAACATACCTGCCACAAAATAAGCTGAAATAGAGCTATTGTCATATAGAGTACATGAAAATTATGAAAACACATGATGCAGCAACATAATCAGATTTGTTGCCTGTTCCTAACTTCCTGTAGGCACCCACTGGAATTTTGGATCAAATTCCCATGTTTCTTATCAGTGGAAGAATACAGAGTAGCAGATATTAAAAAATGTTTCAATCCACAACTGAATAGTCATTAGGATATGAATTAGAATATATTTACAACATAAAATTAGTAGCACTGTCATTTTAAGACCTAAATCCCAGTGTTTTTGTTGTTGGATGTTTTTTTCCTTTCAGGGGAGGGGGAGAACACACGCATGAGCAAGCATTGGCTATGAAGCAGAAGCATTGATATTCTGTGCCCCCCAGTGAGTGTTACTAAGGCATACTTGCACATATATTGATTGACACCAAAATTAGTATTCCGTAATTTGTAATTAGATGTAGGAAGCTGGAGCACTTCTGAGGCTTTTTGATGGGTTCTCATGCAGTTAGCTTAATTAGCAATAAGATTTATATATTAAGGTAGAGAAATAAGCAGGTGTTGAGAGATATTGCCAGTACATCTGCTTTTATTCCTGGTCTTTTGTTCACACTTTCTGGAAATACAACTATACTCTGTATTCTGTACAGACACCAAAAATATACTTGTGGGTAGTTGATACTACTTATTTGAAGGTCTTAAATGAGCTTAATGATTTTAATATGATTTAAAGAGGTGTTTCATGATCACAATATCCACAATAAATTTTGTAGCACCCTATGCAATAAAAAATTTCCGTGAAAAACTCTTGTATATGTATGTACAAATCCATTAGAAAAATGCAAAATTGCAAGATGCCATCATCTTGACTTCAAAACTAAAACCATACTGTATGAACTAAGCTTGTATCACACCATAAAATTCCACTCAACCCTATATATGTATCTCAGAAAAAGTACAAGACAAAAGAAACCCCATTAGAGCTCACATCATGAATAAACCCTAATTCCAGCCTCAACTATACGAAATCAGTTGGTGATACAGAATGACCCCAGCTGATCTTACCTATAGGTGTGAAGCAGTGGCGGTTGATCACCAGAAAGAGCTTACAAAAACAAAACAAAACAAAACAAAACAAAAAACTAACAACAGGGACATCTCAGATTTAGCTTGGATATCAACCTGAAACCAGTGCATATACTGTAACACAGGTCTGACAAATATCCTTTGTAAACCTCCTAGATAAATATGCAGCTACAGACTGCCCTCTTTACATTTTCTGAATGATCATCATGCGTCACTTGAGTAAAGGCATGACAAAATCCAGTCTAAAAGTTTAGGCTAGAAGAACATTCCTGTGCAAAATGAAGTGACAATGTTAATGAAGGCAGATTAAGGTCTGACAAGTTTTTGTAAACCCCACAGGCTGTGTATAGAAGTGGCAGGGACACATGGGTCTGCTCATATCAGCTCACAGCGCTGCTGTCGTACCACACTACGGAAACATGTTTTATGTGGTCTTAGTCTTAGTCAGCTAGCACTCACTCTAGTTTTTTTCTTGACTACCAAATAAAAAGAGCAAAATTGAGTGTCACCTAGTCACAGCGAACAGAGGTCTGTGTCTGATTTCCACTCTAGCTCAAATCCTTTTATGTACATCAAAAGATATCATAGAGAAGAACCATTTGTGAAAATACTCTTGGCACAAGAGGGTTGTTACCTACTGCTGTCCTCCGGACCCCTCAAAAAGATTAAAATCTCTCAAGTATATCTATATCTAACCCTTCACAAAGCATTCAATAAAGGCTGCTGATACAACTAAGAACAAGGATGGGCTTGCCTTTCAGCCCCAGGAGCTGCCATCAATCAATAGCAGCAGTGAAATCCCTGTAGATTAGCCTACCCAAAATGCAAATTACAATTTATTGCCAAAGCTGGTTTGATGCCATTTCCTCAATCAAAAAACAGTAATAGAAATATGTATACATTTTTAAACTAAGATATACCATGTTTTTTCGTATTTGAAGAAAATGGCTAGATACATACTTGTATACTGCAACTTATGTACACATATTTTACAGCAATATTTTTTGATGCTAAGTACTTTTTTAACTAAACTTTAGTTCATTTCCATATCTATGAATACTCAGAATGTTAAGTAATAACCTGGGGCTCTGAGCCTAGCAACAGCTCCTCCTCAAGGATATCTAAACTAGTGGTCATACCCAGATGAAAAATCTTTCATGTTATCAAGGCCCCTCAAAGTCCTAACAGAATTCTAGACCTACAGACACATGAAGTGTATTTGAAGAAGGAATTGCACCCCCTTTTTCATGCCCTGGGATCACTGGTTGTTACATTGCTGCTAAATGGGTTAGTGCTATAAAGAACCTTTGGCTACAGCCAGCCCAAACAGCACTCGTGGTAGGGCAAGTAAGGAATAAGGCCCAGATGTGCTTAAAAAGTTGTTTTCTGGCTGATTGATATTTAGTGAGAGATGAAGACTGCCAGACACCACAGACTTCTCAAAAGATTCTTAAAAGTGTAAAGTGTCTGCAAGGAGCTTTGTCTTCTATACTATTAAACTTTGATTTCTGTTATTTGGTGGTCTTAATGACTAGGAGGAAGGAACCTATATATGAAAAATACACTTGTGAAGTCATGAAAATCTTTGTTTAACTCATGGATCATTATGCCCTTGCAAATATGCTCCTGTACCTACAGGGCTGTTATAAGTGCCTTTTGATTTGTCATACAGATGGGGAAATGTTCAAAAAAGGACAAGGCATATGCTGCTGTTTACGTGAACATTTGTGATCTGATTTGACCACAAGCTGTCTTCTAGCGACATAAATGAAGGAACAGCTGTTTGAACATGAATCAGAAGTAATCCCTGTAGTATCAGAAATACTATACAGTGTAATGCATTCCTGTCAAACAAGTCTGCAGACAAATTTTCAGGAAAGCAGCTAACCATAATTCTTAATACAATAGCATTCAGTCTACTACCATAATTTGAGAACTAGATAGGTCAGCATGATGGTGCCATTTATTCTTGAATGCATTGCTCAAAGAATGAATTGCTTGATTTTATATTAAAAGCTCTTGTGTTTTTTCAAAATACATTTCAAGTAAATGGGATCAACAGAAGTGCAAGCACAGAACTGTAAAAACATATGAATGGAAAGGGAAAACAATTCAGTTTGCTGTCACATGGTTTGTCAATGAAAGGTATGTTGAACAACTCAGACAATCCCCAAAGTAATTTTTCACAGAGGCCTAAAAGAATAGTTATTTCCATGTATGTGCTTGAGTGCTTTAACATCACTGCTAAATTCTAACTAAAGGCTTTTGTTTTATTTATGAGGAAAAGTGCAACTTATATACAACATACAGCAGCATTCTATGTGACAATCAAGTTTCCACAAATTTCTTTCAGAGCTATTTTCAACAGCAATAATTTAGATTATGGTCACAAACCTTATCTAAGGTACTGTGATTAATAATGCATTTAAGCATAAGTGAATGCACACTGAACAAAGTATTTAATCAAAAAAAACTGTGTTTTGTAACAAGAGAAAGCTGTCCAGAATTGTTCTACAAATATGTTGGCTTGCCTCGACTGACATCTGACATTCCTCCCTCACAGCTGAAAGTTTGTCTCCAAATAGCTAGATTTTTCATAACAATATGCTGAAACACTGCAAAATCCCCAAAGAGAAACAAAACTCAAAATATTGGAGTCATTATGCCTGAATAAGGAGGTAAAAGGTAAGCCAGTAGGAAAGCTATTTTCATTTGACTTCCAGGGATCAGATTTTAACTGCTTTCTAGAAAAATCACTTGAGTAACAACAAAAAAAATATGTATTTCTGACACCCAGGCTTACAATTGGTAAAGCTTCAGAAATTTTGTATTAAAATAGTCACCTACAGCAATTCTTATACACGTATACAGAAAGAGAGAGAGAAATGGACTCTACTTTCATGCCCTACTCCTAAGATTATACATCCATTGATTTTAATTCAGTTATTTCTCACTTACGGTACACCAGAATATGCAAGGGATGTATGACATATACTGATTTTATATGGTGAACAATACAATATTTATTCATGCAGTAAGTACAGACAAAGGTCACGCTTTGTCTTAACTTTTATTTCAAGGGTCAGAGACCAAATACAGTGGTGAATATTAAGATGAAATATAGCTGCAAGCACTAAACTGCAGACACTCCTTTGGGTGGCTATTTTCTTTCTTGATGTTTAGAGAACACCAAATACTCTTATAAGTCTTTAGTTGCTTCAGTTGGCATGCAAGTACTAGAGCAATCAGGAAATATTTATTTTAAGGGTTTTTTTTATTTCTATATTCTATATAGAAAAAGAAAACGGGCTAAAGAGTGCAAAGCCTACCTCCAGGTATTGGGCATGTGGCAGGGACATTTTTTATCACACTTGAGACCATAAATTCCTTCAGGGCAAAGCCTTGTTTCACAGTGCTCTCCAGTGTATCCCGGTTCACAGAGACAGGCACCACTAATATGGTAACATTTCCCACCATTCAAACACTTGCAGGTCTCAGCACACTGCACTCCGTAAGTGCCCACTGGACACTCATCTTGACATCTGTGAGAAATACAAACAAAAATTAGTTTTATTGCCCATAAACTACAACTTCTGGAGTTTTAAGGCAAATACTGTTTTATGAGGAATCTCTTACACTGGTCTAAAATGCCTCTTAAGTAGAGCAGGAATTTATGTAACTTCATATTTAAAAGTGCCTGTTTCTCTGGTTTCTTTTGCTACTCAGATAAACAGGCTTAAAAACGTTGGCTCTGCAAATTCCTTTGGAAAAGGTCTCCCATCCCTCCAACAAAGAGGACAATGTACATACACAGAACATTGCGCTTCACGTTCAGCAACCAGAACAAAACTAAACTCTCTTAAATCAGACCTGAAGTATGAAGGAATCAAGTATTTTGTCCCAAAAGCCATCCATCTGTAACTTTTTAACATGATCTAGATTGTCCCCTTAGCAATAGTGTGAACAGCCAGCAGATGTGCCCCTGCAGATGCCCAGGCAGGAAGTTCACTGGGAATCACATTCAGCAGTTTCTGATGAGAGAATTTTCTGTGTTTCCAAACACATGATATTTCCAGAATACCCTTCTTTGCAGAATTTCTTTCTAAATGTTTTTGGTTGGGTTTTTTTCTTTGTTGTTGTTGGTTTTTTTATTAATTTTGGTCTTCAAAAATCCATAGGACATGGAAAAATCTTCAGGAAACCAAAAACCCTTCTTTTCATCTGACTTTTCTAATAGATGAAAGTGAAAATTAGTGAAGACTTGAGTTTCACCAATATGGGAGAGTAGCAATGATTTTCCTTAAGGAAAATATATCCTAAGAGAGAGACTTCTTCATCAAACTTTTCTTCTTTCGTTCACAGAGCTTTTAGAAGCTGACTTCTCTAGCTAACATTGCTTTGAAGTTCAACATGTGACAGACATTATTAAGTATCAAACTGTATGTTCAGCTGTCCAGCCTGGTTACTAAAAGACAATTTTCAATATCCTGCTTCTGAAACTTGCAACTCATTTACTAATGAGTTTCCAGGTAGCAATTTCATTTGGTAATGTATTTAATATATACAATATAAAATGAGCTCGCTATTTTCAGCTTTAACTTCTCTTGTATAACTGAATTGTTAAAATTCAGAATGCCATTACTGCTACAGCATTACTAAAGGACCCAGCACTAAGTGCAATTAAATTATTTGATTATGACAGACCTCTCAGCTCAACAGGTTCATGCCTCAGAGCAAAGGATGATAACATCTCATTGCCTATGTGTCAGGGAAAATTCCCACATTTTTCAGTATAAGCATCTATAAACTCTGAATTATGTTGACAAAAAGACAAATCAGATAAATCTCAAAGCTTTAGGGTCAGAACATGTTGGAATCCTGAGGTATGCTGTGAACTCAACAGGTGATATCAGGCACATAACATTCTCTGCAATTTGGCTGCCTCAAAGTTTCACCAAATTATAGATTGTATGAAAATATTACTTGATAAAATAGCACACTAATGATGTGTCAGTTTATAACCTGCTTATTTCCCCAGTCCTATAAAAGAATTTCCTTGGTGGTCTCTTTCCATTTTTCTTATACACTTGGGAGTTTTTGTGGCTTTTTTTTGTTGGTTTTAGTTTTTTTGTGGGTTGGTTTTTTGGTTTTTTTTGTATGATTAGTAGTTCATTACAGGAGAATTTCAAAGGCACATGACACAAGGCACTGCAAAATGTAACAAAATTTGTCAGAACCCTCTGAGGTAAAATCAGTATACATGTTCACTTCATGCTTTTGCAGTATTTACCTCATTCTGATACTGTTATACAGAAGTTTCAAGGTATTCGTAACTCTGCCCTGACTGAAGCCAGCAATAAAATCTCCTTTCCTTCAGAGGTATAACATAATAATAGAGCTAATAACCCTGTCTAAATGTTTCCTAATGAAGTTATACAAATAAAGCTGAGAATAAATTTTCTCCAAATGACATTCAGGAATTCCAGACAAATTAGACAAAATTTAACCTTGCAATTTTTTACAGTTTTTTAATTGCATCTTCATCAGTTTCTGAAAGACCCTATTCCACTTCATCGTGAGGACAGATATCAATCAAAATTGTTAAGCAGAATTATAAATGTAGTTTAAACTAGATTCCCTTGTGTTAACTCAGATCATCTAGAAACTGTCAGATGCTCCAGGAGTCCTCTTTTTCTTGCTGACCAAGATGACCAAGTTCCAGGAGTCCACCACACCAAAAAACTCAGACAAATACTGTTAAGTTACACACAGAGGTAGAGAACAGCTTAGCACTTTTTAAAACCATCCTTTTGCTGCTGGTATGTACATGTTAGCTCAGCAAATGCCCACATATTTCTTGTCACAAATCCCTCCCTTGCCAGTCCACTGACATGAAATATGAACCAGATCTGCAACCTTGCTTCTGACCCATTCCTGCCCTTGAATTATCTTGAAAAAGAAAATAATTGCAATTATAGATTGTTTTGCAGGAAAATAGGGAGCTCAGACTTGCGACAGTGATCAAAATGCCTATAAGGCATCTCAGATTAAAGTCAGATTTAAATTCCAAGACAAAAAATTGAATTGCTTTTAGAAACACCAGTGCAGTGCATTGTATAGACTCATACAGATACTCCCTTGATTTCCCTGCTAACTTGTCTGTGTCTCTTTAAATGCATCTACCACCTTCTGCACTGTTTATTCACAGATGCAAATTTAATTTTGGCATCCAAGTAGCTCTGGACTAATTGTTTCTCTTCTTCATGAGGTTTTTTTCCCCCCTTATGTCTGGCACAGCTCTCTCCATGTCCTGTGAACACTTGCGTGGGAAGTGCATATGGTTATAATACCTACTATTGTTGGCAGAGATCCCCTGGACTGACCGCAGTGATTAAGCTGCTGCTGAGTTCAGCAAATGAGTCATGTGCTGTTTAAAATATATACAGGAAAACACTTCTTTCAACACTTTCTGCTGCCTTAAAAAATGGTGTCTTGCCATATTATCTTTCCAGTCTACCAAAGATGACTTTCCACAATCAAGTCAGAAAATCAAGAAGTTTCACTTCTTCATTTGAATGAAATAATTTAGGAGACAGCTCTCCATCTTGCTCACTTTCAAGAGGAACCAAATGAGCTTCCCTTGCTACTATGATTGCCAAACATCTGCACAAAACCCAGCTTCCCTCCTCACTCCTTCACCATATCCCAAACTGCGTCATTCTGCAAGCCACTGAAGTAAAGGCCCACCAGACACTGCCAGAGCATGAGCCACAGCAGGAAAATCCTGAAACCCAAGCAGTTCCTTCACAGGCACTTTTAACTTGTGACCCAGCATCAGCTAAGTGACACAGCAAACATTCCATAAGACTCTCTTAATTGTATCACAGGTATTTCCATTCTACTTCCTACCAGCTTCTTAACTTTCTCTGTCACAGCATACCCCTTGCAGTCTGGCAAAAAAAAAAATTTCCTTACCGTTCCCCCGTGTAACCTGGGCTGCAATGGCATTGACCTGTTGCTGAGTCACAAGTCCCTCCGTTGTGGCACTGGCACTCCTGGGAACAGTTTTTCCCATAACGACCCTCAGGACAAGGCTGACCACAGACCATGCCCTGTGTGTGCAGAAAAAAATCTTAATATTAAGTTTGGTATCACAGTGTGAATGGACAAGGAATAAAGATTTGTAATGAAGGAAGATCAAGGAGATCTCATGCAGACGTCTGGTGCTGATCTTGGAAACGCCAGACTGTTCTCCAGCTTTAAACACAGAGTATGTTTCAGCACTGGAGGAATAATCTTCTAGGATTTCCATTTTGGAAGCCGAAGTTGATGAAAAATGCTATCTCTAAGGAACAGTGAAAACACTTAGACATTTAAGACTAATTGATGTCAAGCTCTTCTCAATTTATTTATCTGGAGTGGTATGTATCAAGACATCCGGAAATGCCCTCCAGTGAGTAGCAGTGTAGAAATCAGTAATTGCTGTAATGCCCCAATTATACTACTTTATGATAAGTTGTTTCTTTCTGATGAAAGGAAAAGCTGCTTGTAATTTCATTTAAAGCAGCACATCTTAAAAGCTTAGGTAGGATGTCTGCTTCCCTTCAGCGGGTTTTGAATTTCTGCACTGCTATTTAGATCCTTGGAATTAATTGCACCTGTGTAGTCAGGGAACCATCAGATCTTAAGACTTTTAAGAAGCCATTTCAAGAAAAACATATTTAAAGGCATTTCATCAGACAAAAGACATGCAAGTATTTCAGCGAACATAAGATACTGCAGAATTCATACCTGGCTACTTTAAACTTTCCTTATATGAAGAGCAAAAAACGTTATACTGTCACAATTGTGTTTTGCAGAATTGAAAAATCTAAAACTTAGGTTACATGTAAGTTAACTTTAAGTTATGCTTAATAACTACTTGGAATGGAAAATTAGTCAAAGGGCTAAATGATAATTTGCTAGTTAAAACACACACTAGTATAAAATTGCCATCACTGCTTTATATGCTATCTCATTTTTCATTAGCTGTGTTTAGGCAGAGAAAGGGAGTCAGGAATTTATGCAAGCATTTGTATTCTATGACCAATAATTTCATTCTTCTAACACAAAGTGGAATAAGAAGTAGAAATGGCCATAATCCAAGTTAGGCAGTCAGGTGACTGGTGCTATTCAAACACACAGAGATGATAATTTGTAACTATGTTCTCTAGTTGGTAAAAAACTGACCTCTGCCACAGGTTATCCCAATATAATATCTCAATTACTGTCAGATAATTAAAGTTCAGTAAATGTGGATATTCACCCAAAATTGACATTTAAATAGAAAATATTATTAACAAATACTATTGATCAATATTATTTGCAAACGTATTTAAAGAAATTATTTGGGCCTTGATCACCTTCCACCTTCCAAGTCCATTATTTGCCAACTCAGAGTCAGCAGCCTGGTAGCAGGGGAGGCTACTTGCAGCTCCGAGGTCAATTCTTCTTTCTCTACTCACTGACAAAAGGGTAGAAAGTCTAAAGATAATATCAAAGTTCTCATGTCAAACTTCCATCACCAACATTTAACACAGTATCTGAAGGTTTGGGGGTTTTGCCACACATCCTAAACATATGAAAACAGGCACCAAACCCACTGCTAAAATACATAATGGTGTCACCTCCTTATAGTATCAAATTGTATCTAGAAATTAATGACTTCTAGACAAGATATAAAGGATGTTGCCTTGTCACAGTATGATTCATGTTTTCTGCTTCCCAGAATCTGGTGTGGTTAAAAAGGCAGCACAGAACTGGAGGATTTTCTGTAATATGTGGTTTTTTTATTCAGACAGTATTTTATTCCAATCCCTGATGATGAAATATGTTTCTCATTACTCCTGACTACAGGCAAACTGCATTTGCTATCCTCATTTGCTACCCTTTTTTGATGCTGCCCAAAATCTACAAATATGGAAGTTTTAAGGGGTTGTGTAGATTTCAGAGAGTGTTTTTACCATCCATCCAGGCGGGCAGGCACACTCCCCAGTGACGTGGTGACAGACACCTCCATTCTGGCATGGGCACCTCTCCTCGCACTGTGACCCGTGCTTCCCGGGGGGACAAAGGTCCTCACAGCTGGGGAGGTGGTGGTATACAACAGAGACAACCATTACTTTAGCATACGCTCCAGTCTCCAGCCACCTCTTTGTTTTTAATGCTATCATTAACGTTTCTAGCCAAAAGTATGAAACATAAAGCTGTCCAACATAAAGAGACACACACTGAATACTGTATAGCATCCATGCAACAAATCTAAGGAAACAGACCTAGCAATCTAGGAATTATTTCTTCTTAAAGATATTTCATTCTACACTGGTTGGTGCTCATCCATTATTACCGACAAAGCTCAAAATCTATTCTGGAATGACAAAGTCAAGTAGCTCCATGTTTCAATGCAGTTTTCCAAACTTGTGGCCAAACCATTTTCATGGTGGTCATGAAGAAGCTCCTGCTGCTATTTTTTGTGGCTTTCATTTAGCAGTCCAGATCGAGGGCTTTCTCTCAGCTACATGTCTGTGTATTGCAACACAGTTTGCCTAGCTGCTTCTTAGCCAGTAGCTCTGCTTCCCTGCATTACAGAGCAGCCAGACCAACAGCTTAGTGTTAAAAGTTAATCTAAACTCGGTTTCTCTTGTTAACACTGTTTAAAACTTGTATCTCTTTCCCATAAATAATATACCCACTGCTTACAAGGCACCAGTGTATCCAGGAGGACATCTGCACTCTCCAGTCACGTGGTCACAGGTGGCTCCATTTTGACACTGACATTTCTGATGGCAATCATTTCCATATGTCCCCTGATCACAGCGTTCCTCGCAGCGCCAACCTTTGAAACCAGATGCACAGTGGCAGGCTCCAGTGATGGGGTTGCACAAGGCTCCGTTTTTGCACTGGCAGCGGCTGCTGCAGTGAGGTCCCCAGTGGTCACTGTCACATGCTGCAGGGGTAGAAGGAAAAATTTAGTGTTTTTGTAACTGCTCATGTTGCAGCACTGAAGATACTATGAGTCAACAACAAAAAAAAGGTTACAAAATTGAACCAGTTACATAGTACATCTTCAGTTCTCTTTGGTCCTCAAGGATCTTGTCAGGTAGACGGAATTTAATTTATGCATACAAATTAATTTCTTAAGCATAAAAGCAAACACTTTACAATGTGAAGCTCTGAAGTAAATGCAAGTTCTAGTCTCCAGTTTCAAAACTCTTCATTATGACTCTCCATCATCAAATGACACTTATGGCTCCAGGGAGCTTCCATTTACACAGAGAAGTCTTGCTAAATTTAAAAAGTAAAAAAATACAGTCTAAATCCATAAACAACTGCCTGAATCCCACAGGGAAGTTGTAAGACTTACTCATTATAAGATCATGATTTCTTTCAAATCTAGAAATTCCTACTTGTTGAAATAATTGCAAATATTTCCTTGTCAATCTTGCAATATACTGACAGGGCAAAAGAAAACACAAGCAGCGTTTCACCAAGCAATAGAAATTAACACTTATATGGTTAAACTCCATCTGGATGTTACAAATTTGGTTATCCAATGTGTCTTCACGATCATTCAGATGCATCTTTTCTCATCTACCCCAATGCAGCCCATTAAAACCACCCAGAGGTTATTTCAGCATCAAAAGAAAAACCTTACTGTTAAGGAATACATTTTTCTTCAGTAAGAAACACAGCAGTTCTGTAAAAAGCCAGAAGATTAAGGTCACCTAGAGTTCAACAGGAATGTGCTAATCATATGGTCAAATGATCTGATTTTACTTTTATGTTCTGTTGATAACAGCAGTACAACGGGAAGGCCTCAATTGCAGCAACTGGAAGCCCAGGATCTCCCCTTGAAGACTGACAACTATTGTTCTCCCAATCTTTTCCTGGGGCAAAAAAAGCCAGGCAGAGAACAGGCACACTTTCCTAGACTAATGCCCAGTAATTCAAGAATCCTCCTCAGGGCAGGAATTATTCAGCTATAGGAGCTGTTCATTCAGGCTACACAAATAAGAAGGGATTAGGGTCTTTTAAAGAACCTACTCCTTAAGATATTTTTTTTTCCAGGAGAGGTCACTAGAACATGCATCCATAATGGAGATATTGTGAGCTCCAACAGACAATAAAATACAGAGCACTGGGAAGTACCGTATGCATCCTAAACACCCAGAAATACCGTCAAACTGACAGAACAAATGTCCGTCTCCTTACTGGCCTTTCTTTTTGAAGATGTATGGGTTTCGTTCTGGAGTATACTACAACACACTGTTGTTTACACCACACAGCATCTTACAAGTTGCCTTTCCCCATGATAACTCACATTTATTCTGAACGGCTGTATGTTTATTTTCAACATTTCTGCATGGAATAGAAAGTGTAATCCTCATGCTTAACCAGTCCCCAAACTGTTGTCAGGAAACAAGCTATTTCAGGATATATATAAATATAAATGCATGTATGGGTAGTGAGACCTCTGAAACAGTCACATGTTCTATCACGGTTGCACAGACACTCTTACTTTTGGGTTTTTTTGCTTAACACATTAGTCTAGATTCAGACAACAGTCTTCCTCCTGCTCCTAGACAGAATAGACAACTTCAATTTCAGCTATTCATCATGGAGTAATTCAAAATAGTAATTGTAATGATGATGATGACGATGATGATATTAATTAAAAAAACCAAACCAAACCAAACCAACCAAAACCACCCTGCCCTGGTATGTCTGAGAAACAGAAGAATTCAGACTGATTGCCAGACTATGACTGTTTCAGTGCAGATATCCATCAAGGGTGAATATGGCCTGACGTGCTACAGATACAAAGACATGACAGGCAAAAGAAGACTTACAAGCTTGCATTCTTTCACCAGTCACTGGAAATGGGATATCTGGTACAGTGCAACAACTTGCAGGTAGCTGCTTGAAGGCCCAGTGTAATGAGTCTCAGAGCCACAGGGACCAGAAACATCTACTACCACACATCTGCCATTGCATCCAACACCCAGGCACTGAAACTGCCTTTCTGGAAACCACAACACTTGTGAAGCAGTGGAGGCCTTGTACTCCCTCTGCTCTTTTTACAATCCCATCCTCAGAATGTCTCCCTGGAACGCACCCTGCTGTCTCCTGCAGATCTACTGATGTCCAAGGTGAACATGCTGTGTCTGTGAACTTGAACCTTTCTTGACTATTTTACCGTAAAAGCATGTACCACACAGTACATGATAATTTATTAGTTTCCTGGTGTGATCTTCTCTGTATGTTTTCAGGAAATCATTGAAATGAAAAGCATCATGTGACTGCTAATAGGATTTCCAGTCTCACGACCATTCTCCCAGCAACACCCAGGTGGATAACAAATATTGACTATGCAGTTTTTCACTACAGCATGATGGCGAAGCATTCCACCAGGACAACGGTGGTTCCACCATAGTATGACAGCACAATAGCCCTTTACGCAAGGTCTGTCACCAGCCTAGGATCCATCTGTGAGTTATAGGCAGAACTGCAGATAAATTTGCAGGATTAATAACAATAAATATTAATTTTGAATGAGAGGGATAAATCACATTTTTTACCTCTGTGTCCCCTGACTAATAATCAATAATGTTCCCCATAGGAAATGAAAGTGTTTTGTCAGAAACTGGTGCTCAGTATACTATTAAAAAAGAAGAGTGCGAAGGGTAAAAATGTTTCCTATGGTGTGTTTGGTTTATTTTAAATTAGTTTTTGATACTAAATTTACCAGCTATTATATCAGACTGTTTCTGCTGCTTCCTAGTATTCAGACACTGAGAAAGCCGGGCTAGAAGTCGAACAGCTGCTAATCTGGTGGAATGGGATAGTCTTTGAGTTAATGACTACGGTCAGGTTACAGGCTGTCAGCTGGACTTTAATCAGAATAGCTGCTCTGACTGTCCTGACTGCAGCAAGGTCACAGGCACATGCACACAGGCAAACACTACAAGCACACACACAGAGAAGTGTCAGCTACTGGCTTCTGAACAGATTTGGCCTTGTAAATCATTGTCTCAACACAGGGTATATGCAAAAGGGAAGCAAATTACAGAGACAAGAGTCCCACGTTCAGAATGGTTTTGGTACAAGCACGATGCATCTCAGCCCAAGTAACTCCTGGAAACAGTCTGAATCCAATCCCGAAGAAAGACAAAACCCAGTCAGTAAAGCACAGTTAATTTTCTCTAGATCCTTTCTGCCTTCACCTGATGCTAGGGCTGGGAGGAGGCGCGGGGTGGGGGTGGCGAATCAAAGTAAATGTTGAACAAACACTGTGGCATGAATGCCACATCTTCTTGCCATTTTTCTTTTTATACTTTCTGTTCACCTGGGAATATCCTTTTTGTCAGCGCAGTACATGCTGTACACATCACACAATGCTAGAAATACAGGACAGAGAACTTTTTTCTCCAAAGGTTACTCAATGAAAGCAAAAGTTTGCCTTTGGGAAGAAGGGCACTGCACTTTATAAACCCTCATTTCAAATGAGCAAGTATGGTATGAAACTCTAAGACAAGACAGGTCTACCACCATAAAGAAATGTTTGCTGAAACTAAGTGCCAAACAACAACTTTAGAAACATAGAGAAACTCAAGCATTGAGCAGTGAAAAACATCCTTCAAAAAGAAATCGAAATATGTGATGCAAATTGCTAGCATTTTGAGACCTTTTGTAGCATCTTTTAAGATGTAAAGTTCTGTATTTCCTAGTATAACTTTAATGCACATTGTTGTTATGCTGGGCTAGATGTGGTTTTATGTACATGTTTCTGTGAGTGGCTGGTGATTTGCAAATTGGAATAGTGGGACACCTGACATTTTATAGCACAAGGTATGAATTTTTATAATAACCTGAAGCACATCTGAAAAATTTGGTAACTCTTTTATTGCCCCTTATAAACAAAGAAATTTTTAACTAAATGTGGTTACATACTTGTAAGGCAGTTTTCTGCGTTTTTTTTTACTGATTTTTTTAAAGGGCAACAAAAATAGAAGTGCAAATGAGTCTGAGTTTATTCTTGACAAACCCACCTTGATCACCTACAGTTCTGTACTTCTCTAAAGAATGGCCTATAATGAGAACAAAATAAGGCTATCAAATCAAGTCAAAGAACAGTTCAGAAGAAAAACCTCCTTAGAAAGTCTAACTTGCAACTATATTTTAAGTATGCTACAGTTTCCTTTATAACACAATATTCAAGGGAGACAACGTTTATTTGAATGCTTTTTTTAAGATCTTTCTTCTCTTTTTGTCTTTCTTTTTTTGATAATGAGAAGGTGAAAGTGAAGAATCACAGCAAAACTAAGATTTACTTTTCTTGCTATCATTTTTGTAGCTGTCTTATACGCAGCACCAAGACAACGGAATGAGATTTTATTCTGGTTTACACATCTTCCTGCAACACACACTGCTGTGTGTTTCTGGAATTACATACCACTATCACCAAACCAGAGGAGATTCTTACCGCAGCATTAGCCTTATGTATTTTTATGGCCTTTTAAAACAACTGAAAACAAAATTCCAGACATAGAGTGAACGATATCTCACTTGGAATGCAATATTGTGAAGTGCACGTTTAAATAAGCAAACCGTGGCAAATATGCAGAATTTCTACCTCACCATCTCCTCAGAACTCCCAACATAATTTTGTCAGATAGGTTCAAGGAGCCACAGCCTTCAGTAAGTGAAAGCTGATTTTCCTTGCTCCAGCATGTATAACAAACTGCACCTTTGTTTTCAACTGTTTTCAACTCTAACTTGAGCATCATCTGTGACTAACCTTTCATCCTTTCCAGTTTGTCACATCAAGGTCAAGTCTAAATCTCTTTGCCTTCCTTTGCATCCCTCCTTTGACTCTCATATCTCTATTGTCTTGTCCTTACTTTCACAGCCTTCATGGTCTATCCCTGACCTATAATTTCTCATTCAGTATCCAAATATCAACCTTCACATTTACATCACCAGTGGCATTAGCCCCTTTGTTGCATTTTCAGACTATCATCTTTCTTGTTTCTTGTCAAGTTGCCCTCCATATCCCAAGCCATAATATCCTCCTTCACACCCCTACGTTATCATACCTCCTTCCTCTGAAGTCCACAGAAAGTTGATGTAGCAGGTGTGTTAAAACCTCTACCTGCATGGTCATTTATCAGTGTTTGCTTCCTTCCTCATTACCTACATGTTTCCAGCTTTGTGTTATCTCTTTTCTTTTCCTTCAACCACAGTTTCTCTAGGGCAGAGGCAACCTGTTCTGTATTTTTACTTGTCGAAGGAGTCCACAAATCCCCAGAAGGGACAGCTGTGAGGTCCACCAAAAAGCAAGAATGATCTTCATCTACAACTAAAAGTAGATCAACTGCAACTTGCCCTGTTTATAAACTACTCAACTTTTGGAGCAGAGGATATAAATAAGAAAAGAGTAATATTTCTAGGTGGGCCCACAAGTGACCTACACTATCAGGGAATGACCACCACAAATAGCCAAGCATAGCCAGTGTAAGTAAAATAGGCCAATATTGAGAAACTTTGATTTATCCAAAGGAGTAGCCCACTGACAATTTTTTTTATTATAAATTGCCCTAAGGCATCATTTAGTGGTTGGAAGAATTACTCTTCCCTCTGTTCTAGAACAAGAAACATTCTTGTCCTGACATAAATATACATTAGTGGAACTAATAATTCAGATATCTAACTGGCAGTAAGTAAAATCTGATGAATCATTGTAAGAATTTCACAACAAAACAATAATTTTTTATGAAGATGGCATTTAATTTTGCAGGTGAGAGAAGCCATTCACCTTAACTCTCTCGTGACCTTAGTAAGGAAGCACAACCAGGACGAGTCCTCCCATTTCTTCATCAACAACAGATGCCCATCTAACTTTCAAGTGTCAACAGAAGGGAAATTTAGCTTTAATCCATGTGTTATGTAGTCTTGTATATTGCATACCTGAAAATGTGTTTATTGTTTTGGCCAAAAAGAGTGCCATAATTACAATATGAAGGCTTGCAAAGACATGGCATACACCCCATTCCAGATTAAAATTTCGTCAGAAAACTGGATGTCCTTCTTTGACGGGAGAGAAGGTATATCATATACCATGACAACAGTCAAATAGGTCATATATTACATTAAGGCATCATATACCTTCAGTCTATACAAAACTAGACTTGGATAATCCCTCATGGATCCTCAATTCCTCTTAACTGATAAGGACATGAAAAGTCACAGCCATGTAAATGCTACTTTTAAATATCTTCACTTCTGAGTGTGTTTGTGTTCTGAACAACATTCATTGATTGATTCATTAAGTAAAAACTATGACAAAAATACAAATGTTGTCACTAACCTAAATCCACATTGCCCTGACTGAAAAGTTTAGAGAGTATTCTTGAAACTACTCTCTGCTATTATGATTTGTTTAGCTTCAGACGCAAATTGATGGCATGTGTTTCCTTTAGTACATACAGATAATAATTCTCCCAGCTGGAATTTAATCCAAAAAAAAGTAAATTCCCACTGATCCTGAAAGTTATAAGTATTTAAGTGTGTTCAAAATTTGGCAAGATGCATTAAGACACTAGTGACATCAATCCGTATGTCAGCCTGGATTGCAAGACAGTAAATGTAGAACACAGCAAAAGAAATGTCAGAGATAAGTCAAAAAAGCCAGAAAACAAAGTCAGATATTATGAAAAGTAGAATAAAAACACCCTATAGGAAACCTTTGAAGTTTTATTTAATATAAACATCAGCTTATTCTCCATATATTTTTTTATATGCTGTGTTCTACTCACCTCTGGATGTTATGAAAATACATGCACATGCCTATCAGAATTTTTTTTTTTTCCTTTAGAGAATCATCCATAATTATATAAAATCTCAATGCCTTTTAGCAAAAGGCTTCTTTTAACTACATCCCAGACACAGAAATGCATCGTAGTGGGTTTTTCCAGAACACATTTTCTATTAAATTTGGATTTTCTTTCAGCCTTTTGTTTCTATCTGTTTTCATTTGTTATACTGTAGGCTTTTTACCCTGTGGCATATTTCTCATTCTTACTTTTTGTTTTGTATAAGAAAGGATTTTTATTCAAAATGCTAAGCTTTAATTTAATTTAGCAATTTTTTATTATTATTTTTACTTTGTAAAAGCCTTTTGATCCGTGAAGTGGAAGAACAATGAAAATGTGTTTTTCAGATCCCATAAAAGACTGGAACTACATGCCTTTCACATGTCATAAATTTCAGAAGACTCTTTAAAGTGCTTTGGACATCAGAACAAGGTTGGATAATTGCTAAGGAAAACAAACACAGATGGTTCTTGGTGTTCATTTTATTGTGCTACTGAGATAAAACCTGTTAAAAATAATCCTTATTATAGGAAAAGTTACAAAATTATAGTAATATGATTGTGCTACATAAAATGGACTTTTGTCCACGGTCCTGACTTTGTACAGATCTCCTTGTAAGATCATAAATTAGCCTTTCTCCTTTTTTGCAATGACTTGAAGGCCATCTTAATTTTTAAGCAACAAATGTTACCCTTCATATCCTTGAAAACTTGCTAAGTGAGCTACTAACAATACACAGCTCCACCAATATACAAGGCAGATTGAAATCAAACCAATACTAAAACCATGTTACTAGAAACACTGTAACTAGAAAAAAAAATTACACAGATATTATTCAAGAAATCAACTTAGGTAAATTTCACAAATATACGGAGTTTCTGAAATGGTGAAAAGCAGAAATGAAAAGCATCTCTGATACAGAAAATGTTTGTGAATGAATAAAACTATCACCATTTACTGTAATGCCTTCCTTCAGTAAATCTCAACATAAGTAAATATAACTTTGTTTTGTAGAAAATATATTTTTGTTTCTGCTTTTGCTTAAAGATCGGAACTGTAATTCAGCAAAATGCTGAAGCACGTCCATAAAAATCTATTAATTTTCCTAAAACTTCAAAACCAGAATACTTTATAGGGCAGAAAGTATATTAAATGTAAGAATACTTTCATTTCAATCACATCGTTGTACTGGACTCCAGAAAAGCACAGCTGCTACACAGCTCTGGGACTTTTGATACTATCTACCACAGTGACACTGTAGTGACTGTCAATAATGAAGGTGATGGCAACTTCCATTAATACCTGTTTCCGTATTTCCCTATATTGATTTAACTTGCTGATGGGTTGGTTTCTTGATACAATGATATTCAGCCTTGGTAGAGGAGAAAATAAAGAGTTCAGCTGGCAAAACTGAGAAGTCAGTTAGGGGAATTACAGAACTAATAATTACAGAAAAATCAAAGGTAGTGAAAAGCATGGCAAGACACATGTAATAAGAAAAGGTTAAGTTTAAGACTGTTAAATGACCTGCTGTCACTTTTGCTAACACAGGACCCATTTGCACATGTTGTTGGTTGGGAGCCAGAGCCAGGGTCAGTTCTGCATTACTTGAATGAGCTATTTCTCTACGTTTGCCATAAAAGCAAATAGCTCTCTGTCAGGATACTCTGCAGTTTCACTTGTGTGTTTAACAGTTTCTTGGTTCTGGGAATCAAGCCTTTCTGATGCAAGCATGTGGTTATAACCAGAACCTATTTCTACAGCCTGTTGAATAGGTTGGAAAACTTAAGGACGAGCTAGCTCTTTAAGCATATCTTGCAAGCTCTGTTAGTCAAAAAGCTTTTAACAAACAAAATCCCAAAGCAATGCCTTGGTTAAAGCAGCTCAATTCAAGATTCACAAGCTGTGCCGTCAGAGTATACAAGATGCTCCCAGGCACCTTGCTTGGTACGTTTACCTAGGGGGCTGTTTTGCCTGGGGTGAAAGTGTGTCTGTGGAAAACAGTCACACACCCACCGCTGCAGGGTTAATGGAAATTACAAGCTCCACTGAGAAACTGGCAGTGGTTGTAACTCACGTGAGTGTCTCACACAAACTATGCCAAGGGATCCAGTTTCTGCCATCTTCTGTATCTGCCAAGTCCCATGAAGAAAACAGTGAGATTTTCATGGGATTTGCAAACTTTACAAACACCCATGACAGTAAAGGAAATCTGACAGCAGCAGAACTACAGTACCTTAGAAGTTTCCTTAACAATTAAGTGCATTTAAAGGTAAGATGTTTCTCTAAGATGCCAGCTTTAAACACTCAGCTTAATGTATTAAGGAAAAAGCCAGTTCTTTTCTCATGCTTTATAAAACCCTGGAGCCAAATTAGACCTTAGTGCCTCTTGCTCTACTCCCATGCTTTGACTATAGTCCCAATGAAACTGTTAATCACCAACAGAATCAAATTACAAATTAAAATCCAGTGATTCAAACAAACCTCAGATTATTTAAATACAGTAAAAATAGAAAATACCTATTCATATTTCCACAAACAATCCTAACATACTTGTCATAAACTAAAAACATGTCATTCCCTTTTTCCTTTACTGCTCAGGCTAGCTGGGGGCATCACAAAGGCTATAACCTTTGCAGACAAGTCAGTGTAATATTGATTTTGGCCTTCTGCCTCTGCTCCAGCTTATTCAGAAAGTGTCCTATTGATTTTGAAGGAATTATTTGTGGACTACTAGGCATGAGAAGAAAAACAAAGATAGTGTCCTGATTGCTCAGTGGGGCTCTGCGTTAGGCTGCATGTGTATCTTGCGCACACATTCAAAACTGACAATCAGATCCATCCATGTATTATGTATTACAGCAAATACCATTGCAAGAGTATGAGCAGAAAACAGGCGGAAAACATAATCTACAAATTTAGAACACTGATCATCTCTCAACTATCACTACATATAGCAACTTTTACAGAAGACTGCTTTACACACAGCCTGTAGTAAAAATGCTCTTATAACATAACAATCCAATCCGATACAAGTTTAAAAATATAAACAATAATCCAGTTTGGGAGGGAAAGGTTGTGTTGGTTGGTTTGTTTCTCAATAAAATCTATTTGTTTACAATTTTAATATGTAAACATACCTATCTTTATTACTGTCTCCTTTTTTCTAAATTTTGTCCTTGTGGCCAGCCCAGAACTGATCAATTTATACTTCCGAAGTTCACAAACACTTCTTCAAAGGGGTGCTGACAGCAATGCTGGTTGTGCTGATTCACTTACTCCAAGGGATAGTTCAACACATCTTCCATCTGCTCCTACACCACTGACCTGACTACTGTGTTAGGTCAATAAATATTTATTAGAATAAGTTGTTTCACATGACTGTCATCTCTCCCGCTAGAATGGAAGCATTCTGCAAATGAGTGATATCTCAGTCCAATTAGTATTTCTTTTCAGCTGTATGTATATTATCATCATCTCCCCCATCACTTCCCATTGAAATTCATGGCAAGCAAACACTGCCTAATACTGTAAATTTCCTTTAACTAAAAAGAAAAGGCCTAAAGAAAGAATACGTCTCACATAGCTCCCCAAGGAGGTATTATGTAATTAGCCAAATTCCAAGACCACCACTCTGGTTTTACTCACAGAAGAATACATCAAAGCCCATTTTCCTCTCAGGTGGGATGCAAAGCATTCAGAAAAGCAGAGGATGTGATGGAGAGGAGAGTTATGGGCTGCGCTAGAACTAAGCACTGAAAGAGGACAGCCTCGGTAGTCTAGTCAAATCCTCCTCTCTCCTCGCCCTGAACTGAAAGCAGCTGCTGACCTAGGCTCTTAGGAACTGGGTACGACTCATCACAAAAAGGAGTTAATGGTTGGTACAAAAGGAAATGGGAGTCTCCCAAAAAGTTCAGTCCCTTAGAAAGGTTATTAAGCGATAGCGCACAGTGATATGCAAAGATACGGGAGGAAGCTTGCTGATTCAGCTTTTACTGCACAATGCATGCATTTAGTCCATGCAATCACTCTGTCATTTTTGGAGAGAACATTACAGCATTTAGGAAGCACTTCTCTACAATTACCACCCAGAAAGCCAGTGTCACATAGAAGCTGTGGCATATGGTTTAAATTATATATATTTTTTAAACACACTGGGTAAATATAACTGAGAAACAACAGATAAAATCAAGCTGGGGGTTGGCAGATGGACAGCTACTGCAACAGGACTAACTGTTCTCAGAGGCTTACAGATGAAATTCCTTTGTAATGAGAATAATCAATCCTAACAGAGAAATAATAGTACTTTGGAAGAAAAAGTTCAGTCCTGCAGTTTTACAAAAAGTTTACTGCTTAGGTAGAACAGTTGCTTCCAACATGTTTGTGTCCATGAAAATGAACAGATTACTAAATCTGGAAGTTTGCCTAATGTCTCACACTTTAAGAATAACCTCTCCCTTTCAGTCACATCATTTTATTTGGTCATCAGTAACCATTAAACCCATGAGTGTCTGCCTTATAAAAATCCTGGCCTGCCTTGTAATCATTGTTCTTTCTCCATTGTTCAGTTAGCTAGTTACATAGTTAAAATGTTTATATGACACACATTATCACAGTATGGCAATTTGTGTATGTTTTTCTTGAATAAATAACTTGCCATATCAACAAAATTATTATTTTTTTAAAAAAAGTATCTATTTTATCTCATCATACCTTGCTGCTACTAAAGCTAGTCAAGTTGGAGATCATGCAGGAAATACAGGTAAAGGCAAAATATGAAAATCTCCTACGCAGAGCAAGCAACAATAAAAAGCATTGCCAGAAAGCCAAAACGCTATCACTTAGTGTCTTTCCAACACTACCCATTGCTCTTCAGTTTGATCTGCTCTCAGAAACACGGATAAGGAAAGCATGCACAGCTAGCAACAAACAGCAGCACTCAAACTCAGAAAGACAATCTGGTGAAAGCAACATCTTTCTTAAGTTTGCCCACACCAAATGGGATAAATTCCAAAACAAATGTCCCTGTAGCACACGCACAAAAATTTCTTCTTCCTCAGCCTACCTCCTTCTCCTAGGACTACACTAGTGATCCGAAACAAATTTCAGCATTTCCAGTTAGCTCTAACGTCACACAGAAACCTTTAGAACATCAGCAACCTCTCCAGAGACCACATTGTTCAAAGGTACATGAACAAAGGCTCTTTCAGCTTTGGTCTGTTGTGTACACACACCAGAGAGTAGTTTTGCTGTTGAGGCTGCTGTAACAAGCAATCAAAGGCAATCAACTGAGGAAGAAACAGAGGAGAAGAGCTGCTCATATATTCAAAATGAATTATACCCGACAGGTAAGGGAAATGGACCCTGGAAAATCCTGTGAGAGGAAGGATTATTTCCAAAGGCAGATTTAGATGTTTCTCTCTCATCTGAAGTGCCCTTTCAGCAAGTTTTGAACTTGGAAATCTCAACAAATACCAGTATCTCCCAATTCTACATTGTTTAGCGATACATGTTTTTTCTGCAGGTTTCAGTAGTTACAGAAGAGCTTGATACATAAGACTTTCAGAAAGAAAGATAACATTTTCTGACAATTTCTTTTGACAATTCAGCACACTAAATTATGATCAGTATTACAGTAACAGTGCATTACTAACTCTTTCAGTTTTATGTCTTACACAAAACTTGGTGTTTCTTCAGAGCTGTTTATGAAAAGAATAACATGTAAGTATATACAAAGATATACAACAAATTTAATAGTTTCTAAACGGTTAAGTTCTTTCTCATGTAACTTATCATCAATCATTTTTAACTGTCTCTCAAATTTCATGAAATATGCTGCCTGAATCAGTCCCAGATGAAGAGTCACTATAGCACCTTGTTTGCAAAAACCAGAACATCTCCCTATTTTTGTTAAGCAGAAGAAAATGAGAGTGAAAATACAGCCATATTATTTTTGTCCTGATCATGATCTAGGTTTTTTACAGTTGTTACTTTTATAGAAATCCCATACTAGGTAAACTAGCAACGTAATTATCTTTGCAAGACATCAAGCTCTGGTTTATGAATTAGAATTTTATATGGTCTGTTAAATTTAAATTATAAGCATATTTTTTATTGTTGACTAAAATCTATTCCTTTCAAGGGGACAGTCACTAGTGGTGACCCACTTGTAACTTGATTGTAACAAAATATATGGTTGTAATGTCAGCCTAAGCATTAAATTTCCAAAGAACTTATAAAGGGGAACAGAAAGATGGAATAAGTAACACATTATAATGAATAAAAAAATCATTAATTACTCTGAGAAACTCAATTTCAAGCATAGGGAAGAAAAAAAATAATTCATGGTCTGCACAAATGACTACCTTTGATGGAGGAAGCGACAGTGCACAAACACGCCAGCCCTGCCACTGAGGGGTTTCTACCCTCTGTTCAGACCTTATTTACTTCTGCAGCCTGCAGCACCTGGTTTTATGCTCAGTCTAGAAAAGAGCAGTGACTAAAAAGGTCATGAAGTAGTATTATTTTACTGCTTCGCTTTGTGTTTCTGACATCTTGCTGTTCTTGCATCAAGTGTGTGATGGCCTTGATCTTTGTAATTTCTTTACTAAGTGTGGTCACCTGCTCTCTGGGTTGCATCTGACTGCACCCACACACACCAAGCAGGGAAGATGCCGATCTGCCCCTGTCTCCTGGCACACATGTCCTCAACACTCCTCTCTTGCTCCCCTCATCTCCTGCAGGCACTCTTAGGGCAAATGGGAAGAGGAAGGAAGTTGGAGAAACTTATCTAGTACATGAAAGTAAAATGGAAACAGACTGAGCAGACAGGGAGCAACTAATAACGCAAGAGGGGGAAAATGCAAGTGGGAAAAAGGACAAGTTAGTGGCAGAGTGAAAAAGGAGGACAGAGTTGTGAGGAAGGCTTTGCTTATAGCTTTTAAGCATGTCTTAGCACCATCATTCTTTGTGTATCAAGAAAATAAATTTTAAAATAGAGGTTTTTCTTATAGTTAAAACATAATTTTAACTATTTTACTCCAGACAGTAAGTTCTGTATTATCTGCATGTTTCTGAGCACAAAATAGCTCATAACATTTAGTAGTTGCTACAGGGTAACACTGTTTGCAAGTTCAGGTCACACAAAGTAACCTGACCAGAAAGCAGGAGCTCAAGCACGGGATCAATGATCATCTGTCCAAAAGAGAGAACAACACTGCAGAAAGTGAAGAAGACAGGCAGAAGCAGGTGAAAACTCACCACTGGAGCAGTTGGGTCCTCCCCAGCCAGGCTCACACTGACAGGTGTTCGGAGCAATGCAACGACCATGGACACATTTATCAGCACAATGAGCTGTCAGAGAAGGAAATAATAAAAGAATTAATGAACTCCTAGCACTAGCAAAAATATTCAAAACTTATTCCTCATTCAGATCTTCCATCTCTCAAACATCTTTTAAAAGCAAAACAAGCATGGGCGTATGAATGTTTGATGATATCTCTTCAGAATAAAATTTCTTACTTCACTCTCTTCTATTTCTCCAAAGTTTGAAGGCTCCAGCTAAAACCAAATTGGTGCTACTAAAATACTTAAGCATTTGATGAAAACTGTCCACATTTAATGGCAAAAGAGTCACACTATGATACAGGTTAGAAACACATCTTAACATGGTCCTGGCCAAGAGGTTCTAGGTGGCCCTGCCTGAGCAGGGAAGCTCGACTTCCACATGTCCTTTCCAACCTCAACCATCCTGTGATTCTCTGAAGAAAACTCTCATGCCAAGAAAAGGAGGCGAACTTCTGCACGTATAAAAAGAGGGGTTCTCCTGCAACGGCATGGATAAAATACAATTTTCAACACATCAGTATTTTAATATTGATTTTTCTGAATGACTGCACAGTCCATATGAAGCACAACAAAACAGTGATGAAGACTAAGGTAAGGCATGAGATATAAACCCTATGAATCACTGCAACCTTTATTCTAAGTGCTAAGCAGAGCTGCTTGAAATTTTTCTCTACAAATTTTTTATTTTAGTATTTTCAAGCTTCTACTGTTAAGGCTTACTTTGAAACAGAGCTCTTATTTGAAACCTTTAAGAAAAGCTTGAAATAACTTTGATATCCAGCACATTGATGTAGATGACTCAGAATACTATACATTGAAGAGGAAGAATCTGCAATCAGCAACCGTTTACTGGCATTATATTCACCACAAAATACCCTTAACTTTCAAAAATATATACACTGTAATATTTTCCTTCCAGTTTGAACAACAATAAAACTTAAAAAATGTGCACAGGATGGGAATTTTCTTTGTACCAACATTTCCAGAGGAATGATGACAGGAATCTGATCAGTCTACCAATGAATACAAGGCGAACAATGGGAAAAAGACAAAGTTGGTGTTTATGTGAAGTTTAATGGGACTACACGTGAATCATTTTGGTTCTGAACAGACTGAAAATGCTCTACATTAATTAGGAAAAATACCTGCAAAATGTTATGGGTTTGTCCTAATTAAACATGGTAAAGCATGTTGGCCATCTTTACATTTTGTGTGCCCAAGAAAAAGGAAAGGCACACAGGTATCAATCGTGCATACTATTAATATTACTATCTTTGGTTATCTGGGATCCCAGCTATTAAATGCATATTTTACAGCCTTTAATTTTCATTCTCAACTTTTATTTCTAATAAGCTACTTTTCAGATGTGCATTAAAATTATCTTCATTAGAAATCAACCAGGACACTGATTTTTAAACGGTACATGACACAAGGTACAAAGCTATTTCATTGTTCTCTATTTATTTATTATGAAAAGAATGACTTGAAATAATACATGACAATTTTCAGTTAGTCTTATAACTAGACATTAATTACTTGTATCTTTGAAGATTCTTGCCTAGTAAGTGCTTCCTTGGGCACTGAAACTCTCCCTAAACCAAATGTGTGAAAAATCTTACCGGTAACCTGTAAGACAACAGATGGTAGCTGTACACATACACATCTCTGCATGTGCACATGTATGAATAACTTAGTCTGTACCAACATACTCAACCCAAATTCCTGAGCAATAAGGCTAAATACAATAAAGTGACATTCCACCACATACTCTGTGAGACAGGTGGAAAAAAATAAAAATCAAAATGTAAGAAAGGGGACCCATTGAAAGGTACAGAAGTTCTTTGAGCATCTCCTTGCACAGCCCCTCATGCCATGCTGAGCACATAGGTCCTTCCTATAGTCCCTGCATAACAGCACGTGCTATGGCACTGTGCAAAAAATCATCAATTACTTCCAATAGTTAAACAGAGTTATCTTAGAGCAAATGTACAACAGATGAAACTTTGGGTCAGAGCGTTCACAAAGCAGAGTCATCTCACAAATTAGAGCTGTGTTCCTTTCTTAGCCACAATAGTATAAATCAACAGTAGCTTCTCTTCAGCCACTGGTGTTTCAGTTTTCCAGTAACAGAATGTAAATCAAACACAATTCTTAAAAACAGGCTACCACTACTAAATCTCTATGGAAGTCATCTATAGGTAGGAACGTCAGGGGTTTTGACAGGCAAAACTCTGCTGACTCTAATGACAAAGAAATATGGGATAAGGACCACTGAAGAAAGTTGTATAATATAAATATTGCTGCTTCTAAGTAAATTCAATTAAGATATATACATATATATATATATATATATATATATACACGGCACACAAATACACATTTTTCCCCAAAGCCAGGGTATATGTAATTCTTTACTTTGAAGAAGCTAAAGCCAAGAATATTCAAAAAACTGTTCAAGATATGCAAAAGAATTAAAGATATCCAGTGTTTTCTTTTTTTAAAAAAAAGTTTCTTCTCTTAGTTTTGTATGGAATTATTGGACATGAAATAAGAAAATACTTACATGCAAAAGCAGGTGAAAAAATTAACATGAAGTCTTTTTGATACTTAGCAGTGTAAAGAAGCACCAAAAAATTCACTGGCAGCAGCAAATCACAAAACTCTTACGTTCTTTTGTAAGGGAAAAATAAATTATCATATGAAAAGCAATCTCATCTTAGTCTTGTGTATTTCTTTTTACATCCTATTTCCCCTTTTCTTCTGTGTCTTACTGTTTCCTTCAAAATTGTGTCTAAAACCTTGCCTTGTCCAACTTACAGGTCTGTTTCAGCATATCATATCCTTTCATTTTCTTAAGAAACAAAAGGCAGATTTGCTCTTTCTGATTATAGAGTATCAGCCTGCTTGAAGTATCTATAAAATATCTGCTGGAGTGTGGCAATTCCCTGTAGCAGCCCTTTCTGCACCACAGAAGGAGCTGCCCCAACCCCTGGACACAAGTCCACCAGGCTGCTTCAGCTCTGCTCCCAACACGTTTGTAGGAGCTGGTACTTCTGTAACCAGCTGAAGGAATATGCTCTGCTAAGGAAGCATAGCAAAGTGAATCATTGTGAAAAGGCATGTGCAACCCACCCAGACCACCACCAACACTATTACAGCAAACTGAAAGCGATGTGAGGCAAGGGCTTGGCCAACAAGCTCGCAGACATGCCTTAGCACCACAGCTTTGCAAGGGGAGCTCATACCAGGGGGATTAAGGCGTTCATGCTAGAGGCATAGAACATATAATACAGTTTTGGGTCAAGTTGCCACTTTCAAACACTGATGTGTCTCATACTGATATCAATGAAGAGAGGGAGAGAGTCCTCCAGCTCAAGAGAAGGTTGCAATCCAGATGTCTACTTATATGCTGATGGGCTCCAACATACTCCCTGCAGTGCAAATGCAGATTGCTCCTCCATTGCTATACCTACTTAAAGTATTACAGCTGAGTGGAGTAATTCCTGTGTCCTCCACTTCCACTTCTGAACTAGTGTATATACCAACATTGTAAAACTTGAAATTTCTGAATGGCATTTTATGAATTTGCTCTCCATGATTAAGAAAGTGACATGAAGTTATTTCATTATAAGTCACCATGGACAACACTTAGACAGCTGTGCATTGCATTATCTGATGTTAGAAGAAGATACAGAACTTCCAGTAACAAAATTTGAAAAAATGTATTTTTATCTTTAATGAAAGTTTATGCAAGCATTTGAGGATTTGTTACTTTTTCATTTTGAAAAGCCAGACCTAAATAAATAAACATGCACAAAGCTTGAAATGTTTTGTTTGTAATTATGCATATAAATAAATGATCAGGAGAATCAACTCTGGTTCTACAATTAGACGTCCACCTTTTGAACAAATTAATCACATCATCAAATGAGAAGATACCTGAAATCATACTTGACTTCATGAGATTTCACACCTGAAATCTATTAAATAAAATTCCTATCAATTTTGCAAAAAAAAAAAAAAAAGACTTTGAAATCTTTCATTTCAGAATCATGCTAAAAATTGAACAAACTTTGTAAACCAAAGAAAATTAAATAGAAGATTGCACTTTTTTTATAAAAACTTTTCAGTCTGTAGCTCAGCCTACTATCTATATGGCCAATCTCCTAGGGATTGCCACTGATATTAGGAGATTAGTGACAGTAAATTATTTGGACTAAATAAGAGACAAAGTCAATCACTCAAGCTGGTATGGGCATTTTAAGGCCAGGAGTAAGTTCCTTTACAGAACTTAACCGAATGGTTCTATCTTTGTATCTGCCTATGAACTGCATTCAGATTATCTCAGAAAGTCCATCAGATCTAAACATTTAGTACATTCATTATAATTTTTAAGATCAAAAATAAATAATCACCTGAACTCCAGTTAGCCTACTCTTCTGCGAAGACAGTGCACAACAGTGAAGTCAGAAATTGGCACATTATTCATATCCTTTATAAACAGTAGTTGTATGAGGAGAGCACAAACCAGGGTGATACTGGAAGTACTAACAGATATCTTCATGTTTATAAAACAGTCCAAGTACTAACTCCATATAATGTTGGAATTAAAGTATAATTTCTTTTAACCATCTGAAGACAAATCCAAATGGCACAACTAATGAAACACAGAATGATTTTTCTGTTCAGCATGACTAAACGTTGCTTGCCATAATAAACTCAATCTGCAAGAGAATATAACTGTACTGGCCAAAAGTTACACACAAAAAATGTGCTTATTATAATATTTATTTACATCATTCAAAACTTCCCAAGAGGTTCCCTGGAAAGCTTCCAAGGGCTGCAGATGGGGGCTGATTTCTGATGTCACTTTGTTGCTTACCAATAGTGATGTCAATGCAGCATCATTTCAACATACTCAGAAACACTGGTAAGAGAGGTATCTGAGTTGCTTAACAGACTTTTTAAAATTTATCATAGCTGTAATGGGGTGGTCTTTTCCATAAAGCTCTTAACAGATTATCTACTTCTAGTGTAATTGTCATCTTAGCAGCAGCATTAGTAGAAAGAAGGGGATGCTAAAATTCTGTATGAGTTTGGACAGTTTACAGTACAATGGTTGTTTTTAATCTAGAGAAGAACAAACAGAACAAAAATTTCCATATGAGGATAAAAAAGGCCTGTTTTTATATTTTCCATATATAGAGAGGACACATATTCCAAATACATATTCCACATATACATATATATATATATGTATGTATGTATGTATGTATGTTTAGATACATATACTGAATCCAAAGAAAACACAAAAGAGATTTTCTTCAAAAAGTTAAAACATAACACAAGTTTCACCTGTAGAAAGTTTTCAGGAACAAGTATGGAAATTAGAGTCACAATTCCACAGAAATCTTGTATCCTAAGATTAATTCAAATTAATCTGTTTAAACTGGACTCCAAAAGACTCAAAAAAAATCTCACTTAAATTTCAGCCAAGGCTTTTCTCTGGCTGTTGGTCATTCTTTTCCTTTGTAAATACAACATTTACAGACTTCAGCAACATGAGGCTGGCACATTTTTGCAATTCTTTTTGCACTGACAAATAATTCTCTTGCCACTGTAGACAGTGAAATGGCATTACCTCTAGTAAGTACTATCTCTAGAGGAAGCGTGACTGGTGAGAATTCACACTGTAGGTTCCTAATTATTTTTAAAAGGAAGTCACAAGATTTCAATTCATCACTATGTACTGAAGCGTTGAGTCATTCCAAAATCATCTACCATTAGAATTTTCTAATAGAGTTTTCTAAATTGAGAAGTCAAATGAGGTAACAAACAAACAAACTAAAATAAATATCAACAGCACCACAAATATTTTAGCCTTTCAGAAGTATTCTACACTCTCCACTAAGTAAAACATACATTGCATGGAAAATAAAACTACTCTAATGGAAAAGCTGTGTGCATTGTGGAGCAGCAACCGTATAAAAGCAGATATCCACAACACTTCAAATGGCTTTGACTCTTTTGCATATAAAAAAGGGGGGAGGTGCATGTGTGTTTTCCAATGCAGTTGCCATTTTCTTGCAGAAAAGGATTTTGTGTTGGCTTTCTGCCAATGATATTTCTGCTATGATAACAGTCCTCCCTATATGACTATCTTACTATTTGATCTCAGCTGACTGCATCACACTTGCTTTCCACGTTAAACTGGATGACTAGTATTATCGCAGTATATGCAGGCATCACCTCTTCTAGTACATACAAGTCCACTATGAAGAAAGCTGGTTGGAACGATGGACAGAATGAAGTACTTGCTGCCTTCTGTTAACTAATGGGCTCCCTCATTGCCCTGAATCCTCAGCTCCAACTGAAGACCATAAGGACTGAAGGTCTCTCTATGCCTTCCAGGGCCAACTATTACAGAATCAAATAAATGCAAGTTAGCTCGACTTAATGATCTTCATTTTTACACAATTTGAAGTCTCAGGGATTCCAAAGTTGCTTCAAAAGTCTCAGCAAATGTGTTCCGAATATCAGCATTTGGCAACTTCTTATGTAATAACTAAAAAATTAGTACATCCAATGTGGTCTGAATGTACTAGATTCTGTAATTACTACATATACTATAGCTATGTAAAAGCTGTAGCCAGAGTCTCATCATCAGACCTCTCACTATCAAACTGTTATATACTTCAAGAAGTATACTAATTAATAAAAAAATAAATATGACATTCATATATGCTGCATAATAACCAAATGTAGCTACAAATTGGTTCTTACAGGTCTAATGCATACACATTAAAAACAAAAAGGTTAAAAAAATTGCCAATCTGATCTCAGATAATCCATTTCTTTAAAGTTGTTTTTTAAAAATATCATTTTGACCTTGCTTTTTCATGTGCATAAAACACTTTAAATCAAAGAGCGTACTGCTGCATTTTCAAATTCCAGGAAGTGCTGTAAAACAAAAATATAAATTAGGATAGCGTGAGATGTTATGACATTGACAGGGTATAATTTTCCAGGGATACAAATAAATCCTGTTGGTCATTTTCAGTATGCGCCTCACAACAAGCAGAGAAGCACAAATTAAGAAACTATTTTGCATTTGTATTGAAAAAATAAATGTAATGTACATACTGATCCTGATTTTCAGGCTCAGGGAAAACCAGAGAATTACCCACAGCACTGCCATCTCCTAAACTGGGTTGCAAAATCCAGTGGCAATGAAAAATCTCTTGTTATACATCATTCCAGAGAACATCTTCCTGGACAAGCTTTTCCATACCTTGATTGCTATGCTTCACCACTGTCATTATAGCCATAAGGCAGACAAAAAAGCAATGAGTATATCTCCAATTTTCTTATTCTCAGCTGTTAAAAAACCCACCAGGTAAAGCAGTGGACCTCAACAAGTCAGGCTGAAAGTGCGCTGTTAGAGAGCCAGCCTTTTGCACGCACCTCAGTCCAGGCCCTGCCCCAGGGCTGGTGGGCTCCCATTTGACTTGGGGACATGACACAGAGCCTCACGTGAGAGGAGCCAAAGCAGCTGCTGAAACAGCTCACATGCTGTAGCTTTCCCAAAAAGCTGGCTTTTCACTTTTTCCTCTTGGCAAGACTTGCCCGTTGGTTACCTGTTCGGAAACTGAGTGGCAAGCCCAAGCACAGCCCCTGCAGGCCAGAGGCCCCAGCCCCTCACCAGTCTGCTCTCACAGGGCCCAGCATTTCCAGAAAAAATCCAGCTATACTGCCTCAGTCCTTCTGACATTGTTCGATAAGGTTCCAGGGCTCTGGATTAACACCTCCTCTACATCCATTCTGCCTTTCTAACAGGCTCTTGAATGAATACCATTTTAAGAATCAGACCTTCCTAGGTCTGCACAAGGTTGTACACGACAAAGAAAGCGAGCTGAGCTAAGGCCACCACCAGGCTCTGGACACAGCTCTTCCCTCTTTAGACTTAGGAAGATGTGGAGAGACAGGAGCACGTGCCACACGAAAAGGCAGCGCTGCCGCCTTCAGTACATTTGTCCTGTGCACTTTCCATATGGTCGTCAGTTAGTATCACACCAAGGCTGGTTACTTAGACATCTAAAATCCAATTATCCTGCCATTTGCATATGCACAGCACCAACTGACTTCAACAAGAGCTGCATGTGCACCACTGATGAATAACCGAGTCCCCATAACTCAGCGTCCTCAAGTCGCTCATCAAAGGGGAGTCAAACCAGCATTGTGAAAAACAAGGAATTTCAAAGCAAAAAGAAGCTAAACTTACGGACACACATTTCCCTGCTTTCATAAAATCCAGGGCAGCACTGGGATTTACGCCTGTACATTGTTTTTTCACCATGTCTGTAGGCAGTACGGTAACTGATCCTAAAGAAAAGAAGGAATGGCTGTTTACATACAATTCATGGTTCAGAAACAAAACAATATATATTCTTACACATTTTAAAAAAACATTCAGGTATCAGTAAGAAGAGAGAAAAAAGGCTCAGAGAGATCTTGATTTATCTGTTGTTGAGTTTAAGAGTCTTAGTGGTTCCCCAGCAAGCCTTATGTCCGTGGGTGGCCAGACAGCAGGAAAAAAAGTTAAGGATTTTGGCTACTTAATTAATATGCAAACCAGAGCATCACTGCCTTCTCCATTAGCATCCCCTATGGAGGCTAAAAGCTGAAAGTACAAATCAGTTTGCTGGATTATTACAGCTATTGGTTTCCAAGGGAAAGACTTCTGGGGACCATCCTCCCCTGAGCGAGTCAGTTTTCTAGGGGCAGAGGTGTCATGAGAAAAGAAGTTCTGGCTAAGGCAGGAGATGAGAGGACTCAAAGGAGAGCTGGGGCCTCTGAGCAGTCAGCATCACCACATGCCCCTCTCCAGGGGGGCGGCTGCATTTTGCTGAATGAAGCCCTGCAGGGCTGTGGTGCACAGCACACAGAGAAATCAGCACATAAACCCATCAAGAACTGCAGAAAATATAGCCTCCTTCCGACAGGAGCAAGTAGTATTTACCAGAAGCAGGCTCTCCCACCGCTGTCTCCTCTCTGCTCCCCACTGTGTTCATAAATCTCCACCCCCAGCTCTCCTGGCTGCTGACCACATACTCCACCAAGCAGTACACACATCCCCACACCGCCTCAGACAGTATGAACTCCCAGCAGAGAACAGTTCATATATAAACGGTGTCATAGGTAGGCAAAGTATAATCTCTTTTTGAACTCAGTATCTGCTTTTTACATACTATCTGATCCCTCTCCTCCAGCTGCTCTGCCCCAGGGAGCCTTTCCCACTGCTGATGGCTCCTACTTTATGAGCATATCCCTCTAAGGAAAATGCCTTTTACAACTATCATCAGCTTTTAATCATTCACCCCTTGCCTACTTTTTGCATGCACAAGGAGTTTCCTTTAACAAACCTTTTTATTTTCCTTTCAAGCAGCATGCTTTCCCCAGAACATAAGGTAGCAAGCAACAAGGGTTCTCTCACGACATTGCTAAACAAATACACCTTACAGGGTCTGGGGAACTTTTGCACTTTTTCCCAACCCATTTGTTTTCTATTAGCACTCCACAGGATGATACACCCCGATTTGATAATAAAACATACATGACATTGCTTGGACAAGCATTTTACAGTTGACACAGACCACGGCAGTTAGAGACTAGTTACTATAGCTAAAATATCCTACATATCATGCTTGATTTTGACAGACACAAAATCTGTACAAATATCTACAATTAACAGTTTGATAGTATTATCAATTATACATCACCTGTGTCGTGTGCACTTAAACCAGTTTAGGATGTCAGTACAACTAGTGTAGTAAATTTGATCAAAAGGATGCGGATATGACTCTTGCACTGTAACTGAGTAACTGAGGGGAGAAAGAGAGAGACAGCAGAAAGATTATCAAGCAAATCCTTTCTACTCCAGTCTGATTTAAGTCATTTACAGAGTCCTGGTCTAGAACGTAATAAATATAACAAAATATTCATGTGTAACAAAAACACACAGGTAGTTCAGGTTTAAATAAATCATGAATCAGCTAACTTTATAAAATAGAAGATAACAATTGAAAGGTTTTCCTTCCATGAAGCAAAGAAAAATATATATGTGGAGAGCCATCATGTCTCTACTGTCTAGCACATTTGATGGAATAGTACTACTAGACATTTAAATAAAAGTAATGTGAGACTAATTCAAGGAAAAAACCAAACACCTGTGTCTTAAATGAGCAGCAAATTGAAGTAGTGTGTAGTACATGTTCTCCCGTGGCAATAAACTTTTACTAACATCACTGGATAGCTGGAAAACTAGTTAGGAGCCAGAAATATAGGTTTCTTCTGTTATCATACAAAATAGAAAAATCTCACCAGATTTCCTGAGGAATTTCTGTTAAAAACTGTAGCTGTATCCATAGCAAAACATATTTATCAGTAGTGGAAAAGTTTGCTAGTGTACTTGGATACTAACTAGGTGTTAGCAGAGAAACAGACCTAAGTAATAATTATTGAAAAATTATACAACCATTATACCATAAAACACTGTCTACTCAGCAATCAGAAATGATAAAATATTAGTCCATACCTTATTTTGTTTACCAGCTAATTTTTAACAGAAAAACTTTTCTTTTTCCAGAAATGCTACACAGAAGTCCTACCGTTATTTTCTGCCAAATTATGAGCACAGTGTCCTAGAAATAAATTCACATTCTGAAGTCCGGGGCCTGCAGAAATGTCAGTGGGGCAAGAGGAACAGAGCCCTGATGCAAAAGGAAAAATATTGAATCCTAGAAAACTCTTCTGCAAGCTGTTTGTGCTTGCAGTCAGTCAGTCCTTGATTGCACAAGGGGCTAGAAAACAGAGATGCATGGCACATTCCTGCAGTGGACTAATTCCCAGGACCAGCCAAGACACTTACTGTGTAGCCAGCTCAGTTTTCATTCACTTTCACTCACGCCCTTTTCAACCTCTTAGCACCTATTGCAGCGTAACAGCTACAATCTCCCCTTCTACTGTCATCACCTATACTGAGGGAACACACATCCAGACCCACTTACTCTGACCAGAACGTACTCTCTGCTTTTCCTACATCCATGTGAAGGCAAACAACCCTAATCCATCCAGCTGTCCGACCTGGTCCAACAAAACATCAGTGGGGTGCCAAGGCTTGCCCAAGGCTCTGCGCTCTTTGTTCAAGGCAGGGCACACTCTACCCCTTCTTGCTGCGATTGCGGTTCATTTGTAAAGACCATTTTACTACCAGCTGGGGTAGATTATTTAAAGTATATAGCACTTCCAGTGACAACAGCAGTGAAGAGCTTGTAACTGGGGTTTTACTTTTTCATACCTGCATACCTTTGTCACCTACTCTGAGCAGAAGTGTGAATGTTTCGGTGAGTTTACTTGGGAGTTCCTCCCCATTTCTGAAACTCATCAGAAGGAAAAAAGTTCATGCAACAAAATGGGTACGCTTGCTAGATATATTTTTCTTTCTGTAGATCTTGACTAGCTTGTTTTAAAATATATTATGCAATGTAAATAGTTATAGTGGGGGGGGGGGGGTGTGTCCCAATTTGCTTTTGCTACATTGTAGCTTCCCTCAAAACCACTTTTATCTATAAGAACAGTAAATAAATCATACAAAAATATAGAGCAATTTCCTGTAACATTGTGTCTGAGGACTGTAAACAGCTATTTGGTATGGTAACTACTTCATACACACATTGTTGTATCAGCCAAATTGTAGACAATGGTAGGTGCAGAGACTCCAAATGCTTCACATGAAGCTCAGATAACTTACTGTGGAAAGTTCTTAAGTGATTTTTTTAGAGGGAGGGAGGGAGAGAGAGAGAAAAACTTCACAAAAAAGTAAACAAAAACTTTCTTTGTAAAGACTGAGCCATACAACCACGAATAAATGTATAGTGTCTTAGCAGCACTCCCAGAGATTAAAGATAAAACAGAGTTTACCTTAAATGTAGGAAATACTGATGTCCTCAAGTGAACAGTTAAGCCTGTCTTAAGGACTAGCTGATCAATTACTGGCGTAATAATAACAATGAGACCATAAGGTTTTGTTTCACTATTGTAACCTTTACACAAGAAAAGAAGCACTGCTAACCCTTGTGGCTCAAAGTCTCCTACTCACTGTGGCATTCTCCTTGCAATTAACATGAAATTGGGTGAACAAACAGACTGACTAAATTGATAAATTTCTGTATGTTATAAATTTCTGAACCTCATCAAGGAATTAAACAAATCTTAATTCAGATTCTGTGAATGTTGAATAGGAAAGAATCAGCATAATCAAATTTGGCCAAACTCCAATCTGGTTAATTATATTTTGCATATGTAAAAGATTTTCATTTAAATTGAAGAAAGCTATTTTTATTCACTTCTTGTACCCAGATGGTTGTGTAACATTACTGGTGCCACTGTAGAGGTTTTTGCATTCTAAACCCTACAGCAAAGACTGCATTTCAGTCCAGTATGAAAGAGCCTTTTATATATCCATGAACTTACCTTGCCCATGCAGTAATGCACTTTTTTTTCCTAGTTCATAACTAAAAGCTTTAAATAATTTAAAATGTGCCAAGTGAAATAAAACAAACTTATTACAATCAGAATTTGTGTCATGAGTTTTCCAGAAGAACATATTACCTTTCCCAGTGGCTACACACATTGGGATCTTCCAGATTCAAAGATAAAGCTGTCCCCATCCAATGGTACAGGAGTATGACAGGGAAGCCAAAAAAGGAGTTCAAATGAAGAACCATCTTTCCAAAAAAGTGTCTGTAAGAGAAAATATTTATAATATGTCAACAACAGTATACAAATTATAAACAAGCTAAAAGTATTGACCCATATATAATCTACATATATGATACAAAGCAACAGTTACTTCAAGAAACACACATTGCTTGCCTAGCAGCAGCTGTACCCTGCCCATGTTGGAAGACAAACCCAAATCTAGTAGTTTCACATGAGTGGCAGGGCAGTCAGCTGATAAATAAACTACATTTTAGAGGCCCCACTGTGCCATCAAAGTGCAGACAGCCAGGCTCAAACTCCACACCAAAACACAGACCCTCAACTTAAAATAAGGGCTGTCCTTTGCTTGTGACCACAGGTTCAGCTGATGGCACACCATCAGAAATCCTACACATCACTTACTCACAGGAAGGGTTTCTGCTACTCCATTCATTGCCAGCAGCACTCCCAATCCCTGCAGCTTACACCAACTTCTTAAAAAAAAAAAAAAACAGATGCCGCTTCTTAAGCAGCATCTTTTGTAAAAAACTCTTCCCCAAAATTACACAGACTTCACTACTTAGCCTCCCTAAGGATGCCTGAGCACACAGGACCCAGGCTAGCAAGGTGGGTGATGCTCAGGGTCTGTTTGGGAAAGGCTGCACGCTAACACATGGGCACTACCTCAAGCTGGGTATCTCCATAAACTACCTTCTACCAGCACCCAGGCAGCAGCACCACGTGGACAGATGCAAGTTAAAGGAAAAAAAAAAGTAAAATATGTTCTCCAAGACTCAGAGGGTGGGTTTTTTTAAAATTTAAATATATAAATGAAATTATATATGTCCGTGAATACTCCTTATCAATTCTTCAAGATGCTAAACAATGCTACTGGAAGGTGCAATGCAAGCTCAGGACTTGCAAAAAATTGTGTGGTGTCTTTACTTTCCACAACTTTTAATTCTCAGGCAAACAGTTAATCAGGGGGAGGGTTTAAATGACTGCTTTACACTGATAACAGACAGCCTCACATGTTATCATGCATTGTTACTGATCTTTAAAGTTGAATTCCCAATATATATATTCCCAAAAATACCCCCTGCTCTGCCAGTCATACAATTTCCAAATAGAATAAAAATTCTGCTTATAAAAAAAGTTATTCTAATAACATAAACATCTAAAAGATAATACTAACACTTTGACTAGGTCAGTCTTTGTTTTCAAGCAGATGATTGTAATTTGCATAACAAAACACTTTTAATCCAACCTGCTATTAATCAAAAAATACCAGAATGAATGCTGGTAACCAGTACTTTGTAATGACTTAAGATACTGTATCTCCATTTTAGTGAACATTTGACGCTACGTCGTTATTTTCACACTAACTTTAACACTATGTGGCTAGAGAGATTAAAAAAATAATAATCATTGAGTCCAATCTGTAGTATAATAAGAAAAGTTTCTAATGAATGTATTTGTTTTGAAATAATACAAATACTTTAACAATGTAAATTAATCAGAAATAGGGGTTTTTTTTACTTTAAATATTACTGAACAGAATAAAGCAAACCACACCAATAAGTTTAAGAGAAACAAGTCCACTGAGCCATGAAAAAAGAAATTATTGCATAGTCTTACTTTACAATACCTTCTTAAGAAGTCAACATAAAAAAGCTCACAAAACCCCAAACTATTATATTTAAGATATCTGAGGATACAGAGATGATCCCATTTTGCTAAATCCCTCTGGAAAAATCAGAGCTGCTGAAAGACAGTTCATGGTCTGTAACTGTTTCTCTGCAATCACACTGCATAACAGAGCAGTCAATGTGCAGTTGTATAAAACGCAGTAAAAGCAGCTGTATATTCAGCTAATAATTTCAACAAAGTGGTGATTTCCCTCAGTGAAAATAGTCACTTTGATTATGCAGACTGTAAACTATATTTCCTTTTTTTTTCTTTTATTCTCAACTTCAGTAACTTTCCTCTTGGATACATTTAACAAAATTTAAAATTAAAAAAAATAATTTGCATGAACCCCCTAGAGTAAAACTTGATTGCATTCCAGATCTTTTGCTTAATTATTAAGGAAAATCAAAACAGAAAATCAGTACAACTGATTAGCATTGCTAAAGTGTTTATATTAGCTATAAAAATGTATATGACTCACTTAACTCTTGCTGTCTACAGTTCACACTGAGATACCATGTTCAGAGACTGACTTTTCATATTATATATTGCTTAAATTATCTCACCGAATAATACATCAGTATCTTCACCATCTACATGTACGTAGTACTTGGGGTTTACATACTGAAAATGCTCATGTTGGAGAATGCCTTCTCTGCGAAAATTAGTAATTAGTAGATGTATGAAAGAGCAACTCATGCTGAAACAGAAAGGTCCTCCGGTCTCCTACAGCATATTGTATAATTTATGTTCCTGAGCCATAAATGGGAATTTTGCTGCCAGGCATTGAGCATTCTACTGTGAGTAGCCCTGTTGACCCCCTTAAAAAAGAACTTCGGACAGGCAAATGGTTGTTCCCAAAATGCTCTCCAGCAACACGTTTGCTTATATGGGGAGGGGGAAGATGTTTCTGAAACTTCATACAGGCATTAGCAATACATGTTTTCCAGTCTTTTTCAGGGTTAACCAGCATGTACAACTCTCTTGATGCTGACGAATTCTCTGACTTCACAACCCAACACACCACGTGACAAATTTAACCTAGCCCATGGCATTTTACTGCCAGGTCTTTCTTCCACTAAAGTGCATGACAGAACATGTACATCTCAACAGAACACTAAAATCTTATGGCTCCTTAGCATTTGTTATACTATTTGAGGCAAAACCTTTTTTTAAAAAGTTTTAAAGATGACAAGGCTGCATCTTTACCCTCAATTGGCAGGACCTTCAAGGCAGGTCCTGTGCAATATGAGGTCTGTTTACCTCAGAGACTTCTCTCTTCCCCTGGACTTTAATACAGCCCCATAGTTTAAAAAGGTTAACAGGAAAGCAATGCAGCTCCATGAAGCAACCACAGACTACTCTCTTAAATTTCTGTAATCTAATTAAGGAAATTTAACTCATTATACATGTATTATATCAAAGGAAGATATTAACGATCATCAATAATAGTAACATTTAAAAATTAATCTGATCATCCCAAGGCATATTATAATTACTAACAAGCTCATTTTCAAATGGTGTAACAGGTGCACAGGTATCCCAAAAATATACTCCCATAATTTACAGGTACTCCACTAACATACATTTTAATGTGAGCAGCTACACAAACTAAATTCATCTCGCTAGTACGTACATGAAAAAAACCCGCACATGCACCATATAAACACAGGCAGTTAACCATTACTACCCATCATCTGAGATTTGTAGGCACTTTTTCTGCCACTAACATGCTGATAGTTTTGCACACATTTTGCCTTGGTTTGGGTTTTTCTTCCCATAGAGTTCAGCATCCAAACCAGAGAAAGAATAGATAACAAAAAAAAAAAAAAAAAAAAAAAAAAGACAAACAAATGCTTCTCCTCTATGTAGAAAACTGAGACACGATTACAAATTAATCTCTCAACTCCCCCAGAGCAGAGCCACAAGCAAAACTCAGGGCACACAGCTCTCCCTCAGATTTGTTGCAACAAAAGGTAAATAAATACAAGTGGAACTGGGAAAGCAGGGGAAGGTAAAACAATGCAAAACATAAAAGAAGTGAAGGTTACAAAGTCAAGGTTGTGAACAAGTATTTTTTTGGTCAGCAAAATTAAGTGCTGCTGATGAATTAAGCAGGATTAGAACTGCATGAGCAACAGAGAATAATATGATACAGTTGCTAACACGACACAATGGACCCAAGACCAAGGGAAATGCTGATGTAGCTTTCTCATTACCGTTGCAAAAGCATTTTTACCAATGCAACATAAAAAATGCAGCAGGAGCATGCTATTTAGTTAGAAGACAAACTTCAGAATAGTAAGAGACTTTCATACTCTGTTGGGGTATCTCTAAGGTTTTACAACACTTGTGTCTGCCTTTCTGCAGTGATACAGCACAGGTATGTTGAACTGTTCTCTGGGCTGTAAATCCCATAGGCTGTTCTTAATTACAAAGCATTAACCTGCATATATACTGAATCCTATTTTAAAAAATCTTCATTCTGTCCATCACAGTTAAACTTTCAGACTGAACTAAACCACACAGTCATTACTGCAGGGTCCCTTGCTGGTGCCTCTGCCTCCACACCCTCCAGAGCATGACAAAGCCAGCATCCTGTAATAGACTTAGCGCCTGCTACCCACAACTGGAAATCACAGCTCCAGAAAAGATAAAGACTTTTTCTAAAGATTTTCTGATGAAGAATTGTTTGGCCCTTCTCTTCCTGCGCAGTGTTTTTCATAACATTATACTCTCCTCACTCCTGAGGTTCAGCTCCAGCTGCTCTATCAAGGGCATAATTTGTTTATAAAATCATCTCTTGCGCTACCAATGTCAGGCAAAGCAAAATTTGAACCTGACCTAATCTTGTCAATGATGATTAGTCCTGTGTTAACATCTCTGAGAAAAAACCTGATTGCTTTTATTGATTACATTAGAGAATTAATGGGTGAAGAGCAGAAGGCTTTTTTCCTTTGGAAATCAGTATATCAGTTTGATGCTGCATCACATGAAACCTCACTCATAAACAAGTATGAATTAATCTGAACAGAGGCATTATCACACAGGCCCTAGACTGGCTGAAGAAGTATAATCACAGCAAATGTAAATAAAGTAACTGGTCTTTTCTCAAATCCTTAAAATATTTCACTCCAAAGGCATCACCAGTTAGGGGAGTTCAGAACAACCGACACACAGACAATCTGGCAAGGCTGAGACTGACAGAAAATGCGTGGGATCTGGACAGCCAATACAACAGTTTGCTAAATGACAACCCGATAGTGCCCTAAATTGAATGACCCTTTCACACCCCTCATGATCAGAGATTACAAGGGCCCTTGTTGATGCAGCTTAATCAAACCTGACCCTCTTAGATTCTGCTTCTTTACTTTTAAACCTCACTGCTCATCCAAACCTGTGCTAACCAACAGGTATGACCTTAGCCATGCACTCATTGACAACGTGATCCTGCTGGATGAATTTGCTAAATATATGACCAGACATAAAATTTACTAACCCAATCACTGAGCCCTCCCTCAAAACCCTGTGTTACCCTAGCACATAAAACGAAGAGCCCCTCCAGTTTTCCTCTTCACATGTTTGCTCTTCTGCAACCTTTTTCACTCCTGAAGTCCCTTTGGGGGTGGCAGCCACTTATGCCCATTAAGACAAGTTCAGACCTACAAGCCAACACAGCCGCACCCCACGCTTCCCTTCTCACATGCTAGCGGGTCTTGGATGGAGAATCCCACGGAGTCACTCAAACACCAGTTACGTCACAGACTCAAATTTGTGTTGGTATCTAAGATTCAGTGAAACAAACTGACACATTTCAAGACTCCAAAGGTGTTTAAGATGGACTAAGCACACAAAATGGAAAAACAACTAATTTAGACAGGTACCAGAAGAATAACCAAGTCAGAGGCTGACTGTGCTGCAACAAGTCTCCTTTATGGATACAGATATACTGATACTTTTTTCAAGTGTCATGTTATTAAGAAAACTAAATCACTAACAAATTGTCATTTTTCTTCAGTTAATAGATTATTTTAATTTTTCTCTCTCTCTTCAATTACCAGAAGTTTCTAGGAAAATAAGGTTTATGCAATCACAATGTCTGTGTATGTGTTCTGGCCTCATGCTCAGTAACTTCTAAATGCATTGGTCATTTAAACTGGAGTTTGCAGAAGTGAAGAAGTCTTGAATTTCCAAATTCCAGAAAATCCACTGATACCTCACAAGTCTGGAGACCAGGCATTATTTACCCATAAGTCATGGAAATATCTGTTTTGAAAGCTATAGCATCACAATTCTTGAAGTAACGTTATCACTTCACAGGCTGCACATCTGTACCATTCCTTCTAAACATAAGAGTAATAACACATGGTCTGATCTTAAGTTACAGAGAGCACCTGTTGAATGATTTTGGAGTACGTACCTCCTAATTAAATACAAGAACTTTCAGGTGGAAGCCTGGAGAGTTTGGGAGCTGTCACACTACACATTGCTTTTTAAGTGTCAAACAATCTCTTCGACTGCAATTACAAGGACAATTCCATTTCCGGAATGAAATAAGGTAATGATGAACATTGGAGGAAAAAGAAATCTTTAACTCTCAGTGAACATCTGGTTTACACTATCAATGTCACCCTGTGCCACAGAGTGGACCCAGATGGCTGGCCCCTCCATAGCACTCATGCCCCAGCATCACACTGCAGTACAGACCCAAAAGCACAGGGCTGTTCCATCACCTGCATAAACTGGGTCCTTGAGGACTCCATATTTCCCTGCAAGTCACTCAGCAGTATCTTTGACAAGACTTGTTCTTACTGTAAAAGATCAGATGGGAGTTTCCCTAGGATCTTCTGGCCTTTTGAAAAGCAAGACTCTTCTTGGTGCACCAATTTCACTTACTACCATGTGAAACTCTCGCTATATAGTGAGTGAGAGTTTCCGTAGCTGCAAGTTGGCAGGCATGACATACCCATTTATCAGTCCTCTTCTCCCTCAAATCAGTATTAAAAGGAGAGTGAAAGGAAGTTCAGTGGAAGTCAAATTTGCACAAGGCAAGGAGGCACAGTAAAGACAAATGCCAGCATGCCAGATCCTTTGCAGATGGACTCATTATTATTCCTCAGGGGCAGGCTGCCAAACATCACAGGCATGGGGTCACTTCACTGTAGATGTCATTGTCCACTAAATCAGAGTACTGTTCACATTAAAAGATTTTTTTTTTCAGGCAGATAACAAGTATAGGTCTTGAACATGCAAACTGTTATCATTAAGGTTACCTACAGCACATGGTGCTATACATTTAAAGATTATTCACATGGGAAGTCGACAGGATGAACTGTCAACAAAAATCTTTTGCCTAAATGTGCTGTCCAGTCATTTTCCACTCAAATGAAAAGTTACCAAATAAAGACAGTCAAAGCTGTCCAGAATCCAAACCAAAGCTTCTGAAAAGCACACTTTCAGAACATGAAACAGCAGCTAGAACATAAACACTGATATACTTCTTTTACACAAGATGTTTAAGTGAACCATACAAAACTATGTCAGGTAAGTATACTGGCTATATATTTCTGTCCGGGGTATTAGTGGGCAATAATTTATTGCTTTAACTTCAGGCTCTTATACAAAAAAAATGGGAAAATTCCTCAAGATGCTTAATGCTCCTTTGCCCCAAGCCAAATAACGAAACCAGAGAAAGCAATGGACAGAGAAGCTCTATCTGAGATGAGGAAGGACAAACAAAAGGAAATTGTTTCTAGAAAGAATTTATAATAAACTGATTTTTGTAGGCACAGACAACTGAAAATCTTCACAGGATGTGTCTGTACTGTTGATGGTAGTAGCATTGCCTGAGAGGTGTATTTTTGGGTAATGGCAACGTGCAGCTTGTCACCAGGGGACGACTTGGGATCAAGACTAGTTCCCCTGTCCACACATAGGGAAGGGCACCCAGGAGTTTGGTTTTAGAAAGGCCACCCTCAATCACCATCTCTTTCCGTTAAGCATGTGTAGATCTTCGGAGGTTGCCATTTCCCAGCTGACTGCCCATTTGCAGGCGAGCTATTGCAGCTGTTCGTTGGCTGCACCCTCCAGCCAGACCTTCAAGGTCTTCCTCCTCCCCTTCCAGCCCCTCTCCACAGCTGCAGACTGCCCCAGAGCTGGCCAGCTGCTCTCAGGGAAGCCATAGGCCACATTTTGTAAGAAAACAGTAGTGGGATGCAGAGACATGTGGGAGACAGGGGCTGCCTAGTGATGTCACCTGGCTGGGATGAGGCTGTTGACAAGGAGACCAGCAGCTTTCAGTCTGTACAAAGATGGTAACTATCAGCCCTGGGCATCTTTCCCAGGGTGGCTGTTGACAGTTAACAATGAAAGCAAATAACACATATTTTAAGACAGGCTACAGGGCTCGATACAAAAATCTTACCCACACAGACTTCTTCCCTGCCCTTTCCCTATTTTTATTCAAGTAATTAACTTGTTAGTGGACCATCAGTCCATATATTAATCACAGGGCTGTTTTAATACTACAGGTGAAGGCTAGAAGGCTAAAAGTAAAAATGGCTGGATGTATGTGTTTAAGGAAAGTTCTTCCTCAAGTTAGATGTTAGCGGCGTGTAACAAAGCTCTGTTTAATACAGAATAACATGATAAATCTGTATCGAATTTTTAGCACAGCCCTTTAAACAGACAGCATCACCGAACATCTGATACTTCATTTTCTTCTAATTGGAATCTCAAGAAAGGATATTGTATTCATGGATACAACTGTGAAAACTTTGTGGTTGCTGACCAGATGCCTGGGACAATCCTGTGGTTGCCTAAATACAAATGCCCTGGTTCCACTTCTGCGGCAATTCTCATTCATGGTTTTACCCTTTTGACTGTAGTTTTTGTGACCCCTTTTCTCCTACTATCTCAAGTACCAGCCTTCCAGACACTGTGTCACTTCCAGTTTATTGCCAGTGTATAAGGAAGTACAATCACAGGACTCAGGCAATTCCTTTAGCTTCCTGGCCAATTTAGGATCCATTTCAAGTGTGCACACCTTTCTTTAAAAGTCTTCTGCTTTCTTGCTTTAGGCCTCTTCAAAGACAACCTCTGTTTCCTTCCTTCCCCCATTGCATACACACTCTCTTTTTGCACATACATTTCCATCATACATTAGATTCTTCCCTTTCCCAGACACAGCCTCTGTTATCACAGGCAAAATTCTTCAGTCTGCAGCTCCTGACACTTGTCACAGCCTTTTGCTGGACCTTTAAGCTACAAAAATCAGACATACAGATACCCAGGTTTGTTTATACCTTCTAGTTGCTAACAAGCTGTTATAATTTGTGCACAAATTTGTTGGTAACACTGCTTCAGTACATTTATCTTTGTAAATCATCCAAGGAAATGCCATTTTGTATATAATGCTCTAGAGAAAATAGTTGTCCTTTCAGTCAGCTCCTGTTTTGATGATTTAGACTGAGCATTTCACTCCTGTAAATCCTTATAACAGAACTTTGTTAGATTTCAATTTTCAAATTATCTCCTTTTTTAAAAAAAAAAAAAAAGTTAATTAACTCTGATGCCATCTCATTTTAAAAGCTTCTGAACATTTCAGTGCATTACTCAACAGCTTTTCCACCTCCAGCAATCTAGTTCAAAGTATCTATGATTCATTGCACGAGCCTCCCACATCCCCACAAAGTAAATCCAAAACACTCTGGTAGAAGGATGGGGAACCCAGAAGTGTTTCCTTTGACATTTCATTCATTTACTACTTCCATCTTTTATTTTGGTGTTTGCAAAGGTTAGAATGGATGTAGTACTCCTGCATTCTTTCCTCAATGGGGAAAATGGAAGATCACAATGCAAAACCAAAAGAGACTGGTTAATTCCAGATTCTTAACAAAACAACAATTAAAGGGACAAATCCTATTCCCATTAAAGTCAATGAGAATTCTGCCTTGAACAGCTTGCAGTGAGACTACAATATAACCTGATGGAGGCCATCCTACAGGGTGAGCAACATCAAAGACTCTGGTTTTCACAGTAAAATGACTCAACAACATTGGAAGACCCTTTCAGTGCATCTTTTGAAGATGCTGCTAGCTGGAATAAATGGAAGGAGCTCTATAAACCATGTGCAACACCAGACCCGTTTTCCCACCTACTCACTTAAATTCTCACCCATGTCCCTGCCTCTGTCTACCACAGTTAATTTACTGCTGCTGAAGGCCCTAACAAGATGCCAACAAGTGATCATACTGTGTCCATTTATACTAATGGCAGCTGTGTATCATTGCTACTGCCCCAGCAGAAATGGGACAAGACTTAAGTTTTGTTCTACCTGTACACTTCACAATGCTTGCACACACAAGTAGTTATAGAAACAATACTTACACCTGTGAGCATTCTCCCTGACCTTTACTTACTAGCTTGTTTGATTTGCACTGCTCCCTGGCATTACAGGGTGACAATTTGATCTCATTATCCCATCTGTGGCCTGTAATACGTACAGATGTAATATGAACAACAGGTTAAGAAGCAGCTGAATATTTACAACACATAAACTCAATCTTACATTCTTTTTTAAAAACATTACAAACTTAAAACCATGTTTGCAGTTGTATAGTTTTAGTGCTTAGTCTCTCTGTCAGCAGAGGAAAAAAAATATATTCCTAGGGAGAAATTCAGCTTGCCAGGTGCCAATGGTGTCTGCAGGTCTTCCCTCTTTCATTTGTGTGCATGCGCCTGCACACACCTGCACACTAGTGCACATATATACATGCAGGTAAAGGTACACAGACACAGAGAAAGTGAGTATACTCCCAATAAATGCTTGAAGCTCTAAGACTAAAGCTGTGCTTTAGTAAATAAAAAAAAAAAGAAATACAACTGCTACCAACACTCATGATGGGCAGTAAGAAAGCATGTTTTTTCCACCAATGACAAAGTAAACAACTCTGTATTTTATGCACAAAAACACTCTGATACTAAAACAGTAATTTCATATCAAAGTTTCCAGTTCTGATTTATGTCAGTTTCAGTCTTCCCTTACATAATTTTGAAGACATCTCAAATAATTACATTCTTAAATTAATTTATTTTAATGATGAATCAGACTGTCCTTTAAAAAGAATGCCTGGTGCATCATTAAAACAAACTAATGAAGGCAAATGCCTTTGAAACCCTAACATTCAAAAGACTTTTCTGGTTGCAATTAATATTTTTTCAAGATAATGTCTCTTATTAAAATATGTTAATTTACTTTGGCTACAGGTTATCTGAAACCTTCCTAAATGTCTGCTGCTAATTCCAGCTGAAGGCAGTGTAATTTGAACCCAGAAGAATCAAGACCAAGTTTTTATTAACTTGAGCACAAGGCCCTAAATCCCTCAAAATGTTATCCTTCAGGACACATGTTGCCTTCTTTAAACCCATACCTCTTTGCAGTAAGGGTTGTAAAAGGACAACAGTAGCAGGAGCATATATCTGTCATTGCAAAAATGGTTTATTCATAGCACTGCCTGACAAAGCACTTCTAGTAACAAGGCACCCTATTCAGAGACCTGAGTTTTGTATGCCAAATTAAAAAAATAATAATCTCTATGATGGTGGGTTTAATGAGGTACTTTGTTACTTTCGCTAGTAAAAATTAAAAGAGAGAGACAGAATTCTTCAGTTTAATTGCCACATCTGTTATTAGGCACTTTACTGTGATTGACTGGAGTGTATGTGTCAGAGCCTGTGCCAGAAAACAGGCAAACTTTACAAGCAAACTTACAACTTATAGCTCAACTGGCATTAGCAGCATCTCTGTTACAACTTATGCTGCCACTCAGTTAAAACTAAGGAACGTTGGCCTTGGTTCACTTATTCATTAAAAATAAAAACAAGTATTGCAAATTGTGCATGGGTGGTTTTTTTAAGGGAAATTAAAAGCATTCACTATTTTCAGAAGGTGTAAATGTGCCATCTCTCATTAACGGATGAGCCACATAAGCAACCCAGAGTTTGGAAACTGTTCCGGATGAAACTTCACATTCAGCAGTACATCTGCTGCCTTCCTGTGCTAGCAAACAACCAACCAGCCAAGAGGGCAGTGAAGAACAGCGCAGCATTTGCAGAGAGGCTGGACCATCACAGTGAGGGAGCTTCTGGAAGGGCAAAAACTGAATGGACACTCCTCTGATCTGCATGGAAATCCGGGATGAAATGCAAACTCACTCATGAAACTGCTTGTTCTCTGTGAAATCCCGAACAGCCTAAGAGCCTAACACTGCCAGTGTCTGCCAGGTCACCTCGCAGGCTGCAGAGGGGACACTCCAAGCAGCTCAGCAGGGTGCTTCGTGCACAGATAGCAAACCTGATTGCAGCTCCCTGGCAGACAGTGCAAAGAAGTAGGGGAAAGCAAAGCCCATGTAAAAGGCAGAGATCAGAGGAGCCGTGATGACAGGAGGGAGCGCATCCTTCCTCCTGCCCAAGGTTACACGCTGGGTGGTACCGACAATTGATTTCTGAAGGCTGAAGACTCAGGTTCACAATCAAGACACCTGGTGAAAACTCCATGTTTGGGCTGACCAACAACTGCTATTACACCATTTTTACTACCAGCTGATCTTCTTTTGGCTCCAAAAACCAAGCTTTTATTATCTACTAGTCCTGACATAGCAAAACAACTCTGAGCTTACACACACTTTTTCCCTCAACTAACTGCTTCTTTCCAATTTCACACAGGCTTTCTACTAGGAGCACAGAAATGTATGTTGCTATTGTCAGCAGGGAAGATGGACAGGCCAGCTGCCATATTACTTAAAATTACTCCTTTTCATCCATTTCATCCAGTAAGGAGCAAGGGATTATTTGGCCTTCCCTACCAATATTCTGTGCTGCTCTAGAGTACAGAGACAGGCAGAATGTGTAGGAGACCAACAAAAACTGTACTAATATCCATTGCATCCACTCCTGAAAGGCAGAAGGATGCCCCTGTGTTGAAAGCTAAAGCAAAGCTGTGTACCATGGGCTGGGGCAAGTGACAGGCGCTTCATCGGACCCAACCCATCAGCTGCCCAGTGAACTAAGCCATGAATAAATCCTTCTTCTCTCTGGAGGGCAGGTTGGGACACTCTAATTCTCTCCCTCCAGGAAAGCAAGTGACCACTTTTTGGAAAGAGTCTACTCCGATGGGTGAGATGAGCCAGGGCAGATGCTCTCTGTCACTGTTTGAAGGTCTTCGTTGTGCTCTCAGGAGTCCAAGGTTGCTCCATGCTGCAAGGGGTTCCAGCAACCTTCATGTGGCTCTCTGTTTCTGCGGTTTCTTTCCTGTCATGTTTGCAAACACTCCATCTCCCTCAGACTCTTTAATTTAGCAAAAGATAAGATTCGCTTACTTAAGCACACTTATTTTTAGGTGTATGTTATGTAATAATCTCACATTAGTATTTTTATCAACAACGCACTACAAAATCTAAAACACTTTCTAACACGAGAAGGTTTTTTACTCTTAAGACTACTCTTAACACTGTATGTGGAAAATATTTAGACTCCTATCTAAATGTTTTACCTCATTTCATAAAACAAGTCAACAACAGAGCTGAAAACAGGATTTAGGTCTGCTAGTCTCCATTTTCATCATACCCTTAGGAACCATGCTGCCAGTTCAATATTTTGCCACAGTGGCAATAATCTGCACATTGTGCTTACAGTGCTAACCGTAGGTGCAGTGTCTGAATTGTGAAATACAGACTTTGGGGCCTTAAGACATTTACAAGAAATCACCACAGGCAATACAACAGAGAGAATTTTTAACAGATTTCAGTCACCTTTGAAAAGGCCAATGACTTCTTGTCTTTCTGGCTTGCTTTTTTTTTTTTTGCTTTTTTTTTTTTCCCCATTGGTATTCTTGTTGTAAACTGCAATTTTGAAAAACACACACATATGTTCTAAAACTTTGGTATTTTCCTGGAAATAGGCAATACAACAGAAAGCAGACTAACTTTTGGAAGTGTAGTGAGGAACTCCGACAAGGGAAGAAGAGGAAGCTTAAAGCAAATCCTAGGATGCAGTCTCCAGAGATGTTTCTGAATGTCAATAGCCATTTTTTGAGTGACTGCAATTGATTTCTACTTAATTCCAAAAACTTCCTACTGCAGACCAACAGGCAGAAACCTCAGACTTTTTTTACATCTTCTCTCATTGTTAGATGAGAAAGAGCATCTGTTCCCTCCATCCCAGCACTACTTCAGCAAAGCAGCCCAAGCAAAACAAAAATCTATTGTCTGAAGTTGATCCGCTGTCAAAATATAAATCAACTTGTAAAAGGGTGTGGTACACACAGTAAGGTTGACAGTCTGCAAAGATATACACAAATTCTTCTGTATTTTAGTGGCACAGACCAGAACCCCAAATCACTGCACCCTTTGAGGTTCACTTACCATGAATGCATATCCCGGATGGTGTTATTCATACATAATGCAAATTGGCATGAACTAGTGTTCAGCAAGAAAGAATGGAGCATATCCTAGAAGTGCATTAAAGTTGCAGAGGAACAATATTGTTCCAGAGATTAGATTAAGTCCCCCAGTTCTCTGAAATGGGTTATGGAGATGGAAAAATCTACCGACAGCAGTGGGGACACTTAAAGCAAGGAAGCATCTCCCTTGCTGTGTTTTTGTTTCGTTTTTCAACAACTACTCACCCAATCTTCTCATTCAATAATTAAAAATGCACTCTTTTGTAGGTTCACAGTCTAATCAACTTCCCCAGAACTAGTGAAATTTCTGTTCAGTACTATCTTCTGTCTTAAATCCATGAAACCCTGTGGGATACCTGCATAGCAGAATTTGCAATATGTAATGCCTTTGATCCAAAACAACCTTAAAGCATAAAGAACACTAATACTGCTAAGCATTCTCAGCAGAGCCCATTACACAGCTGGAAATTCAGCTAAAAGAAAATGTAATAATCTATTAGAGGCCAGTTCTAGCTTTTGGGGAAGCAGCTTTGGGATATCTGGATGACACAGATGTGCGTGTGTTCACAGATGCTACAATTCGTTACCCAGGTGATGCACAAGGGATCTGTGTTCCTGCACCTCACCTCAGTTACTCTGAAAATCCACTGGTCTCATTTGAGTTATGCCTGGATTACTCAATGCAAGTAAGAAAATCAGTCTCTCAGCCTCCCTTCTCACATGTCTTGTGTTTTAAAATAAATGAAACTAGATAAAAATATTGAAAAAAAAAAAGCAGCACATTCTTTGTATGTGGCTAAAATCTTAATGAAATCTACTACTCAAATTAAAATATGCATTTCAACCTCACTGGCAGGTACCCTTCAGAAACAGCTGTTATTTACAATATCAGTTGTGGCAGGGAGGGAAGAAAAAAAAGATTAAAAGATCAAATTACTCTTCACTTCCAAACAAGCCCGGCCACAGCTGTACATCATCTTCCGAGCAACTGCTCTGCAAACACACAACAGGGCTTCTGTCTTCCCACAGGGTTTGCTCGGGTCACCCGCATGTGGCATGGATTAAAGCAGCACTAAAGCTCCATTACAGAGCAGGCGGAGGAGTTAGTTAAACGAACAAGTCTGCAGTGCCACTGGTAAACGTCCCGTGCAGCGCTCTGCCCCACGGTATCTCCGCCAGTGCCAGAAGGAGCCCACTCACAGCTCTCCCACGGTCTGTGGCTGGGGTGGAAAAAAGGACCCAAATTATTTTCTTCGCTTTTATGTTCTCACTGTCTAAACAGAAGGAAGTCGGAGGCAAGGAGAGAACTGTGTTAAGAGAAGGTTTTGTAAGCAAAAAGAGTATAGTGAAGCAGCAGCCTATGATTTCGGTGGTGATAGAGCAACAGAGTCAGGCAGTCTGTGCAAATTGTGATTTTTTTCTTTAGAAACACCATTGTCAAAACTGAGAACCTGAGGAAGGTGCAGTGCCCAGATCAAACACCTGAGTACGTGGCACAAAGACTCTCAGCACTGGCATGCCTCCTCAACCCACCGGAAAGGCAGAGCTCATCCCTCAGTGCTTGGGAGGGCTACAGCCAGCGGGCTGTAAAACCTGGCCAAGGTTTAAGACATCAGATCCCTGCGTGGTAAAGGAAGGAGACAGTTTAACCAGGACTGTTACACTTGGTAAACCACCAGCCTTCACACACCTCAGCAGACAAGCTTTTCATAAACATGACATGGAGAAACTGCAAAGCGTTATGTTTTTTTCTTTCCTATGGGTCATGCCAGGAAGACAACACCAGCGCAAAGCAGCAGCAGCTGTCCAGCCACAGGTGCCCAGACCTTCATCATGACAGGAAAAAAAAAAAAAAAAAAAAAATCAATGTCAAATCAACTGGCATTCCTCTGCATAAAAAGCAATCATGTGGTTAATCAGAATTCACAAAAATAAATAAATAAATAAAAATAGTAATGATGGTAATAGTGAACTGCAGCCAGTGAAACACTCCTTACCTAAAGAGTATCACAAACTCCCACCAAAGGGAAAACCAACACCACCCTGCAGGAATACTGGCACCAAACAGTATTCTGCCTCTTCCAAACCCTCCAACCAACATACAGCTAATGTGGACAGCTATTAATTACTTCTTAAGTACCTAAATTTGCTGTTTTGGCAAATGGCCTTTGTCTGGTAGAAGGTACTGTCAAGTAGCAGCAGAGGACATGCAGTTTCTGATGAAAGAACCACCGAGGGTTTATGGGCATTCACCTGCTCACTCACAAAGCATGGCAAGAACTCACAAAGCAGGTGAGTAACAATTCTGGATGCAGCATCACAAAATCTGGGGCAAACAGGAAAATGGTACAACTGGGCAAATAGGACTCCCATTTAGTAGTTCACTCTGCTTAGACTGAAGTGTCTGTTTATTCCTATTACAATTATTTAGATTTCCTATGAAAGCAAACACCGCTCTAGAGACAACATAAAGACTTGCTGAATACAACTGATAAATCTCCTTCCTATCTTCCCATGAAATCGTTGAGGTGCTTAGATTCCTGAAAGTCTCCTAGTTGCATCATGAAAACCAAAATTTTGCAAGTTTCAAAGTTCCCATATTTTGATGTCACTGAATACAGTAATTTGAATACTTCTAATGCATCAGAAAATTCCACAACAATGGCAGGACCTGACAACATCACACAGGACTGCCACAGCTTACATCATGACAGAGAGCAATGCCTATACCAAACCATATAGAGCAGGCAAGAATCATACAGCACCATCTCAGCATTAAGCGCCATGCATAATTTTTAAAATATATACTCAAATGTCCTTGTCTTTTGTGGTCCCATAACCAAACGTAGTACAGGTGGATGCGATTTGAATAGTAAAGCACTCCTGGGACATGAGCTCATTCACACAAATCCAAACATTAGTATATGGAGCAATAATTTCCTGTTGCTGAGTTAAAAGGCCACATGAGAGATGGGATTTCAGATTCAGAGGTGCTGTTTGCTTTGCTGTCTTTAGGAGACGGACAATGTGCTGTTTCACATTACATGCACTTTCAGGACACTCATAGTGACATTATAATTGAAGAGATCCTTATGCACAAAGAAGTAATTATATGGATAATTAAAATCTACTGCTGTCATAAGGCTGCACAGTGGCCTACAAACATCCTTTAATGGCAGCACATACAGAGATCACAAGCATCATTTCTATAGAGCTTGCAAGAGAAAAGGAAACCCTAACTTCTGTGCAGTCTGGCACCCTTCTAACACAATTTTTAAAAATTGAGTACCGATCCTTTTCTTGAGGACTGGGGAAAAACAGCCCATCTAGCCCAGCTTTACCCTCAGCAAGCATTTATTCACCTGACTTAATTGGATCACTAAATTTCTTACACCAACAGCTCATTCTCCCTCTGAGACCAGCTGGGCTGTATCCACAGTATTTATTTCTATCAAAAAGATTTACTAAAACCTCTAAGGTACGCATTGGAGATAGAAGGTGGTCAGGCATCTAACTATGCCAGCCTTCCTGCCCACATCAAACACCTCCTGTTTTTTCACCAGGAGCAATGAGAGTCTTCATGCACGCTAAGGTTAAAGAAAGAACCAACAACCACCAAAAAACCATCCAAATGTCAGGCCAAAACTGGCTGGGATTTTTACTGACATGGCAAATTCAGACAAAATCATTAGGCTCTCTAGTTTTGATCCTCAACCACAAGCAACTTGGCATAAAAAAGAATTTGGCAGCAAAAGTGCCAAGTTCACAGAAAACCTGCAACAACTCCTGAGTCATGTTTTTGGAGGAGGGGGGTGAGCGCAAGGAAGGGCTGGCTGCTGGGGGCAGCCCTCAGCACATGCTGGATGCTTGGCCCTTCATTGGTGCAGGCAGAAGTAACGAAATCATCAGCTCTTCAGGCATGTGTATTGTGCATTTAAATAGAGCTACCAATATACCACGCTTCATCATTTATCATTTGCACCCCAAACACAAAATACAGCCTGACCCTCTTCGGATTAATTCTTGATGACACAAAACACTTAATATAGGCATAAGTAATTTTGGTGATCACCTCTCCCAAAAGTATAGACAAAAAACCCTCCAAAGAAAAGTCTAATGACAGAAAACTGAATAAATAAAAAAAATGAATTATTTAATACTACTCTGGCACCAGTTGCAAAAAATGCTTTCTGTCCCTTTTTGCACTTCAAAAGTAAAATATTCACTCAGAAAGTGTAAACAGAGTAGGGAAAATGTGTCAGTATAAACAAAACACAACTGAATATGAATATTAATTATGAAATAATTCTGTATTTTGTATATTTTTATTTTGAATTTCTGTATTCAGAAAGTATAACAGTGAGAGCAAAATTTAAAAAAACACCTATGTCACATTAAAGAAATTGAACTCATGGTGCTTTCTTTTTATACCAGTATCAATATGCCAAAACACAGGCAAAGACTGCCCTGTAAATTACATGTTTCCCTTAAGTTTTTAGGAAGTTTAGGAGCAAATACATTCAAAAGCAAATGCTAGTTTAATATGGTCCTCTATGTAAAAGGAAAAATGGAAGAAACTGGGGAAAAAAGCCGCTTACAGCAGTAGCTAGGGAATGAGGCCAAAATGCCTTTGCCAGGTGTGATCACCAGTGACTCCAGTCATCATTGGGTGCCACGTCCTGTGTGCTGGAGAAGACAATCCAGCCCTCAGGGCTGCAAAGGCGAAACAGTTGTTTTTAAACAAACACAATTCTAATTGAAGAGCTTTCCCCTCCAGCTGCTGTATCCTATTTTTTAAGTAGATTTACAATGGCTGACGAAAGTATGCTGCCTTTGAGGCCAAGACTGCCACAGCTGAAAAGTTGTCAGGGACATTTCTTCATGTATCAAGGGCTCTGATTCTTGCCGGTGGTCTTGAACCCTTTGAAGGGGGTTTGTAAGTAATCAAACAATTGCTTCCCACAAATACACATGAGCATTACTTGTGCCCAAGTTCCAGTGATCATAGTATGTGTCTGTTGACAGACCAGTGCGGTCCAAACTTTTGTAAACACTCTAGAGGAAACTAAAACTCAGTTATAAATGCTTGAAAGCACACTGTAGGAAGCAATCTTGTAGCACGGAGGAAAGGAACTGAAAGATCTACTTGGTCTGTTGACATACTCTGTCTTTTTCCCACCATGTCTGTCCTCAGTGCTGCGTTCCATGGTTTTTGCTGATTCCTGACAGCAACTTCTAAAAAACCCAAACAAATCAATTATGACATTTTGTACTTACAACTTAACTGGACCTTGGCGCGCACACACTTATGTGTGTACACACACACACACACATCTTTTTCTTCTTCTTTAACATGCAAGTGCTTCCAGCGTATTCACATTCTCGGGGTGACCAAGCTTAGTGTGACTGTTGGCTTTGGGAGGAATCTGATGCCAGCCAGCCGAGCATAATGGCCTCTTTGTCTGGCTGTCAGATGAACAGCGTTGTGTTACAATCATTGTCACCCTGGGCTTAAACTGCAAGGCATACTTTCACACAAAACATTCACTTTGGGGGCTCTTTTTAGCAGAGCCCTGTGATCGAAACTCTTTTGCTCCTCTTCAGTTAATCAGTTCAGCAGCGCCGAAACTTCAAAAGTCAGGATTCAAAAGCTCTCATCCAAATCAACTGATTCTGAAACTTCTTTATGGCTCACATGAAGAAGAGGCAAGTAACAGAAAATAGCCATCATCTAAATCACTCTGCATGAATCAACACCAAAATCAAGTGTTGAGCAACGTGTTTAAAAAAAAATAGACTGCCATAGTACAAAAGGTCTGAATGAAACCAACAATAGTTAGAACAGAAATAAATTTGATTTAGTTCACATTTGCAGTATGTGAGGCCAGAGGGACACCAGCGTGGTAGCCGGATCTCCCTAAAAGCCAGTTTAGAAGACAAGCACAGCATTGCAGCTGCAAATTCCTCACCTTTATTCAACAACCTGACCTTGCAGTTCCTGCCTGTGTCTACAATGCAAGACAGACACACCCTGTAGCTCTGAGCTTCAGATATGAATTATGAAGGTCAAAACTGCACATCAAAATGAGACTGCAGCACACAACTCCCTCCAGCACACGCTGGCTAACCATGGGAAACCCCAATGCATGGGTAGAGCCAGAGCTAGGGAGCTCTCAGACAGCTCCTGCACCCTGGGCTGGCACCGTGGCAGAGCTGCAGCACAACTGCAGAGTATAGATGGTCCACAGCACTGCCAGATCCACTGCAAACCATGAATAAGGATCTCATCATGACATTACCTAAGCCCTTTGATAGCAGAGTATTTTGTTTCACGTTAACAGCTGGGGACCGGAAGAATCCCAAGTCAAAGTTATCTCCACCTTGAATATTTTTATGTTTCACGTTAACAGCTGGGAACCAGAAGAATCCCAAGTCAAAGTTATCTCCACCTTGAATATTTTTATCCTGCGCTTCAGAAAAATGTCTGCAAGATAAAATCAAAACATTTCCACAAGACAAATATGAGTAACTTACCAAGTGACAATGCTATTACTTGCTGTGTAAATCCTTTAAGTTCACCAAGTGCCCCCAAAAAATCCTGAAAAATAGATAAACAAGACTCCTGTATAGGAGAAACTTCAAAAGATGCTGTGAACATGCTGAACCCCTTGAAACCCTGAACGGATGTCTTTTTTTTTTTTATTAATAGAATTATTCTCACAGGGTTAAGACCAAAGTATGCTAAGAATGACATCCTCCTGCCCTTACTGTCTCTCTTAACCATTTTGTGTTGCATCTATCTCTCATAGAGTTACTTATGGAATATAGCGCTACTCACTTAGAAAAGGATCTACTCCTCAAGAAGGTAAGCACAACATGGCAAGAACTCACAGCATAATGCTTGCAATGTGCAGAAAACTTTACAAAGCCATGGCTTCTTTACAAAAGAAATGGGAGTGTGCATGGAAAAACAAACTACCAGCTTGCTGTTTTCTTTCCCATTCATTTTCCTTTCCTTTGCAGTCCATCAAAGTAACATACCTTCTGCCAAACTCTGGTTTAGTATTCCACCCTGCCACTGCTCACAGATGTATCAGTTGCCCTAAACACACATTATCACTGTCTTGATGATTTTAATTTCTTGGGCAGCCTTGACCAGCCCTCCTTCTCTACATCCTTCACCACTGCTTCGAGCACACTGTCCCAGACCAGCACTGCACAGGAGAAACACCACCAGGCTGGGTCAGGGCCCCCCATTCTCATGCCTGGACAACTTCATCCAAACCACAAAACCCTACTGGTCTTCTCTTCCCCAGCCTGACAAACCCACCTTCTGCACTGCCTTAAGGTCATAACTTCTCCAAGCTTCTCCTTGCCTTTCATGGTCTCTTCACATACCCAGAATTTTTCATACTTAACAAGATGTTGATCCCTTCTTTGGCAGGGCCATGGTACCCACCTTCATTGGTGGTCTTTCAGAGAAATAGTTCCATACTGTCTCCTATTTGAAGACTCACCTTAAAAAAAACCCTAAAGGGATTAATGATAAACGTTTTCATTTCCATGATTTTTGATGAATAATAATATGACTGTGGTTTGACAGCTGTTTTCATGAGTTCATTGTTCTTCCTTATTTCCTGTTGTCTTTTGTCATAAATTTTAGATTATAAAAGCCAAGATAATTTCTACTATTGTTTTGTGCTGTTCTACAGCTCCTGTGATGGTAGTGGTGGGACACTAGAGCCATACAACCTACAGCTGTTAGTGCTAGTGTTTCTATTTTAAATATGGCACATTAACATGCAGTCTTTATATTCAAGTTTCTTTGCAAGAGTTAACTTGCATCTCTGCATGCTCAACAAAAATAATTTGTTAGGCTTAGAAGAGTGTTCTTTTACAGCAGCAGAAAAAAAAAGATTCAATTGCATTCCTGAGGTCACACAGCAACTTAATGTCAAAGTTAAAATTATGCTTTCTGCTTCCCAATCTGTATTTTTTTGTTGTCTTACACATCCAAAGAGCTCAGAATTAGCACCTTGTTGCCCACTATGTGCTAATTTCTCTGACAATCAGATACAAAACAGATAAAACATGAAGAGCTGGCTGTCTACATTTTAATATAAACCTAATGTGCACATCCAAAGGCATGAACCACAAATCCTTACAAAAGCAAAACATCAATTAAAGACCAGACAGTTTGAATAGGTTAATTAACAAGAATGCTGACACAATCAATAAAACTATTCTAGTAAAGAAAATCCATCCCTCCACAGAATACTCCTCCTATTTTTCTAAGAGACAGTTTTCAATGATACATACTCTTTTCATAAGAAAAACATTTGGAATATCAAGATACAGATTCTTCTCATAGATGAAAAAATAACGCAGTTATATCTAAGTTCATGCTATGCTGATTCTAGCTTCTCTTTCAAATCTTAAAAGGGGTATATGAGTACCAATTACTGGTAAACTTATCTCTTAATATTACAAATCAGGGTCAAATTCCATTGCTGACAGACTTGATAGCATAACTTCTATACAGTGAAATGTGGTGCCACTGGCATCATTCATCAAGGAAGACACTGCTTAGTGGGAATAAGGATGTAAGAACTTTGGCTGTAATTCCACTCCACATCTAAAAAGAGGTTTATAGTGGATCTTTACCGCTCCACACCATGTTACATTAAAAAAAATTAATATACTGGATCACATCCATGTTATGGTATTGTTTATGAAGGAATCAATGTTTCTTAGCTTTGACTAAAACTGTAGCACATATGCAAAGAATCTGTTTATTTTTTTCCTTCCTAAAAGCCACTTACTTCCCCTAATGAGAAGAGGTAAAAATACCTAGCAGAGTAAAAGCTATGTAGAGACACCGTGCAAAACTCCTGCCAAATAATCTGAATATAAATTCAAGGGATTCTTACCAGCTGCAGTCAAAAGCCCACTCCAAACCTGTTAGATGTTAATCACACTTAAGTATGTTAATGCACGGTTCCTGTGTTCTTTGCATAGATGAGTTAACTGCTTTTGTTAAACAGCATTTGCTTCTTTAGGTGTATGTCCCCATACAGTAGAACACATCCCTTTGTGGAAAACGTGGTTATGAGTCACTGAAGGACTGTTCACGCCATCAAACTCCTCTGATCGCCTGCAGGGCAGGAACAGCTCATTTAACACTGTAACCACTTATAGGTCCTCCTGGTGCCCAACCTACGAGGATGCAAGCCCACACCTCCAGCTGCCTTTAAAGTACTGGCAATTAGCTATGCACATTTTAGCTAGAGCAGCTAAATGGTAATATATATGGTATATAAAGGGCTATAGCATCATGCTATTGAGGCAAAGGCACTGCAGTTTCCACCTATTGGGGCTGTCTGGGGTGACCTGAAACTGGCATGGACAGCCCTGCCCCTAGTGCAGGCTAGAAGGCATCCTAGAACAGCACAGGCTCTTGACCATTTCACCAGCTAGTACGCAAAACTGGGCAAGTCTGGTAAGTGATTTCCAGGGAAATTAAATAGACACAACCACCTTACTTCACACAAGTCCCTGAGCAGCCAGCAGCTGAGATTTTTTTTGCAAGGCATGGATTGTAATAGTGAGCAAGACACAGAAACATCATTGCCAATCCAGTGAATTGCTCATCATAAAAGTCAGCAGAGACTTGTAACATTCCAGGCTTGCAACTGCTTCATCTTAGAAGCCAAACGCAAAGCCATGCCATCTCCACAGCACATTAACAATCAATACTGACACGATGCAACTGATCCTTCTCTTGTGGGAGTGATACACATTTAAATTTGATTATATGACAAGGTCTCATGGTGATTACAATTGTCTGTCTAAGAAAAGTTAAATAAATTTTACTAGATAAAAGTCCCATGTTTTGATGCTGTGCAAGTGCATGAGTTATGTGAGCAAACAAGCAGAAACTTGGGCTTAAGTTATGTTGTTTATCCAGTTTCTTAAAAATCTGGAGCACACCTGCCCAGCTGGCCTTTCTGACTTGAGAGGGAAAATAAAAATAGGCTTCCTAAGATCATTTCATTTGCCGGGCCATTGAGTAGCAACTGAAACTGATAATTTGGCCGCCCAGGCTGTTATTCTCCTAAATTTCATCTTCAGCCCAGACAGTTGCATGCCCCCCCCCCCGCATTTAAAGAACGCACATACCTAATTACGTATGCTTTCCACCCGATATTGTGTTATTTGGCACAAATGCCATTTAGGGGTGTTGACAAGGGAACTGAAGCTTGAAGCCAGCTTTCAGTTTCAGTCTCACATCAGACATGCTGCTCAGTCAAAGCATCTAAGACTTTTCAGCATAGATCTGTAGCTTATCTGCTGGTAAACAAATGCTGCTCTCCAAACTTCAGTTTTTCGACTTTGTTCTTTCAAGTTGCTGGATAGAAACATTTTTTGCTAAATAGTGTCATTGTGTTAATCTGCTTTCTAAACTGCTGCTGCCAAAGCTTAGTTACAAACCTGAGAAAGTATGCCATAAAACACCTTCAGTACTGATGGCACGTTTCAAACTGAAGTTTTAAACTCACTTGATAATTAGAGTTGGTACTTGAGAAAAACTTCAGAGCTGTGCATGATTCTGGGAAATACATATCTGCTTTGAATACATTTAAGTACTCATAATTGGCAGCAACATCTAATTTGTAAGATTACCAAAAAGTCCCGCATTCCCAGTTCATTCTAGGAAAAACAGCTGCTTATTTTTTCCTAATTGATTTGTGCCTGCATTTCCAGATCGAGCCTACTTCTTGGCTGAAACGGAGAATAGGAAATATTTACACTGCTATGACTGTCGCCAAAAGAAAAATCTGTGCAGGATACCACACAACTGAGAATTTCTCTAGGCAGCTTCTTCTGAAAGACACACGCTGGAACGAAGTCGAGTTATTAAAGAGATGTGCATTTTCACGTGCAAGTCATTGCTTATTTACACGTACCCACAAACACCTCTCCACCTCGGCGCGTACGCTCGTCCCAGGCTCTGACCAGGGCTGCCAGAAGCTGTCCGCGGGAGCGCACGGCAGCCTGCCCGAAAAGATCCCCCGCGCAAATCCTCCGCTCTGCGGTGCGCCTGAACCGACCCGTCGCGGCGCCGCACCGCTAGCGCGGAGACGGAGCGATGCGGGACGCGGAGCACGGGAGGAGCCTGCCCTCAGCCCCCGCGCCGCCCCACCGCCCCGGCCACCCGCCGGCGACAGCGCGGAGCAAGGCGCGGCGCCCGGCTGCTCTGCCACGGCGGCGGCACCGCCGAGCGGGCCGGCCCCCAGCGCTGCCCGAGGGGCGATGCCGCCTCGGCCCCCCCGCCCAAGGGCGCCGCCGCGCTGCTCCGCCGCACCCGCACCCGGCACCGCGGCTTCCCGGCGCCGCACCTGCGGGGCGGGCCGGTCCCTGTCCCTGCCTACCTGTCCCGTAGGCGCCCGCCCCGTCCCACTGGGCGCCGGGAGCCGCCGGGTGCCGCCGCCGCTGCGCCGAGCGAGGGGCGGTGTGTGCGGCGGGGCCGGCGGGGCACAGCCCCTCCCCCGCCCGGGCCGCCCCCGCTCCCGCCCCCGCCCCAGCCCCCGGCCCCAGCCCCCGGCCCAGCCCCGCCGCCGGGGCGGGTAGCGTCCTGCAGCGGCGTTCGGTGGCCGCGGGCGGGCCGGGCCGAGCCACTTACATGCTTCTCGGGCTGGTGTCGCCTGTGGGGCGCTCTTCGCCGCGAAGGCTGCCCCCCCCCCCGAAATACCCTCCCTCCAGTCACTCGCAGGCAAAGTGAAAGCCGCGTGGGGGGCCCCAGACGTCGTTTGTTCAGCCCGGTGGAGGATGGTACCTACCGAGCGGGTGACAGAGGAATAAAATCGTGAAAGCTCCTTGGGTCCCACGAGCTCGAGCTGCTCGGCTCCTCCGTCAGAAGACCCAAATCCTCACAAAAACAAACGTAATTTGCTGCCCTGCGGTACTGCTTAAGAAAGGAAGGACACCGTTACTTTTCCACTTCGGTATATATTTTTGCATAGTTAACTGGAGATACCTTCTATTCCCCAGATATTTCAGGTAAATCAGACCTGTGAGCCTGCTTCGTCGCTAAAGTTGCAGCATGGAGCACGGAAAAAGAAAAATTCCGTGAAACCAAGCAACCGCGACGTGTCTTTATACGCAAGAGACTGACAAATGTCGTCGTCATTCCCCCACTTTTTTAGCACAGCCTCTGCACAATACACAAATTTTAGTACGTTTTAGACGTGAAAAGTAATCACAGATAATGAGGACAGTAGCTAATCTACCAAATCAGCTTTTCGAAGGGGAAATCTCCCTGGCGTAACTGGTAAATATTTTTGCCTATAGATGGGATTTTGCTCTTTGCCCTTCACATACTGGGAAGTTATGCCGTTAAAGCATCTTTGCCTTACCGAAGAGCGGGCAGGTTTTACTGCTGGCGGTGGGCCAGGCCGGGGTGCTGAAGCAGCGCCCCGTTTGCGGGGCGGGGGGGGAAGCCCCGGCCGGGCTGGGGGGTGCTCGGGCTGCGGCGGGATGTGCGGGAAAGCAGAGACACCTGCTGTTGCTGCAGGAGTACAGGTCTGAGAAACCCGTTCGAGTACAACGGCAGCTACACAGCTGTAACAGCTGTAAACCTGTCCGTGGATGATGTCCGATTTACCGAAAAATCGATAACCCAAATATTCTCGTGGCGTGTATTCCTAATCCTTGCACCTAACCTTGGTAGAACTGATGGCAGTTTTGCTCTGATCTCAAGTCTAAATGATTAAAAAGCACTAAGAAAAAGCATTAAGATGGCAAATGCAAACAAACAAAACAAAACACAATCAAGCTGATTCAAATTAAGTACCCTAATTACAGCCATCTATTTTTAGGCAATCAAGAGCAAAATGCTAATTGTCTGTACAAGGAGCTGATCTGACCAGCTGAAGATCACCAGTGGTGTTTATATGCTTGTTGCTTAAATTTGGTTAGCTTCATAACTTCACTGTCCTATCTGTTTGCTCCTTCTCAATGCGTGTACGTTAAGACTCATTAGTGTTTTAGAACACTACAGTTTGTCCAAAGCAGTAAGTTTGTAATTTAGTTGCACATGACTGTTTCTCCAGTTTTGGTGTCAGAAAGATATATTCATTCTCACATCCCCAGTTAACACATCAAATGAAGTCATGCCAATTGTGTTACTCCTTTCTGACATCTCTTAGAACCTGAAGAACTTGCTGTGTCTTTTAATCATTTGCTCATCTGTAATCTATGCATATAAAAGTTAAATAGTAAAAACCATATATTTATATATCTTGTCCTCTTCTGCACTGAGAACCACATTCTTCTGTGAATTTTCTTTAAGGGAGGTTGTGGAAGAATAAGTAAATAAATAAGTAAATACTTTATAAGAATATGCTCATTTGAAGGTAACTTCCTATGTACTACACTTGTCATGGTACATATACCAGGTAGAAAATGAACAACCTTAGCATAAAATGATGCAAACATGTTCTACCAATTAACTGGGTCACTTTTGACAAGAAGCTCGTTCTTTTGTTTGTTGGTTGGTTTTTGGTTTTTTTTTTTGGCAGGGGAGTGGTGCCTCTTCAAGCTGAACTTTTCAAAGTACTCTGAAGCCAATAACCCTGTCTTACTATCAAGATAAGAATTAGTTTAGAGATGTGAAAGATGAACAAATCAGGGCCAAAGCCAAAACTATTGGCTTTAGAAGCCAGTTTCCACATCTCTCCTCAGTCTGAACATCCACACTATTTCCCAGTTGCTTGAAACATTGTTCTCACTGATGACAAATGGAGAACAACAGTACAGTTTGTTTCCACTGTCCTAAACTGATCTTCTTAATCAGACAAAGTTGGAAAGTTGAAATTGTTGTTCAGTGAATATGCTCAAAACCCATCTGAAATACAATGGCAAGTGTCTTTCTATAAAAATTTGTGAACCTGCAGAGGATTATACTAGAACCTAGTGGTCCCTAAAACTCAAACATCAAGTTAAGCTAGTCATCGATGCAAAGGGCTATTAAGCTGTCTTGGGATGGGGTAACCTAGCCTCTAAAGATGTTTGTCCATCACTACTGACTAGCCGTGACTTAGATATGTTAACTTTTACACTGCAACAGCTGACATGATATGAAAGCCACCCTGTGTTGCGTACTCAGAGATGTGCTAGGCAGTGTATCCAGATTGTTGACCAGAAGCACATACAAAGCTACAAAGCCTTTCTGTGAAGAAGTTTCTATCAAGAAGTCAAGATTCTCAACAACTGATTGCAGCAATCAAGAAGTAATTTCTGTTCTGAGTGGGGGAGAGGGCTACCTATCTTGAATACCACGAGATAATAAAAATCTCTGACTTGTTAATGAAACCCAAATAGTCTTAAATAATCTGAGGACTACAGGGCAAAGAGTGAGACATTATGTTGGCACTCTGCTGTTACCACTTATGCTCTTCAATTAAGCCAATAAGGCTTCATTTCAAAACACTACATGTTTTAAAATATGTATATGGTTCACATGATTTCTATGTAAGCACTATTATTTCTCCACACAAGTAACACCTTAAAATAAGTATTAGCCAGTCTCACCCTCTGACTCCCTAAGAAAAATTAATTGTATGATGATGTCTTTGATCTGGTTTTTCTTTGTATATGGAAAACCTCGAAAATATTGTGTGGAACATCTGGATTCTAGAGAAGAGCAGAAATCACTGAGGAGATTGTCTTTGACCATATCAGCATCTCAAGGCTTTTGAGCACACCCACAACATTATGAGTACACGTAAGTGACACTAGGTAGTAGCAAACCTTCAAAACAAAGAGCCTAGTTCCAGAAGAGGAAAGGTATTGAAAACTGTCTATTGAGAAAAAGAGTGAAATAAGCATAAAATATGCACAGAAACTGTTATTTACAGTTATACAATATTTTCCACTTCTGTTTACTGCTATGCCAGCCAAGTATTATCTGAGAAAAAAAAAAAAAAAACTATATAGGAAAATACGTAACATGACTGATTCAGCTGATACACAGAAACACAATTGCATTAGAACACACAATTTTTACTCACAGTCCAGACTGTGTCTACAGTTTCACAACTGTCAGGATTTCTGGATGATATATTCCTTCTCAGAAAATGAGGAATGAAGGAGAGAAGTGGCATGACTGTGAGTTACAACTGGTTTCATCATTCTTTAACTTCAAAGAGACAGGAACACAAAGTAACCTGCTGCATTCCCTGAGTACCTCGTGTATATGCTGTTTATAAGGGGAGGAGTGCTGTCTGCTTTCAAACTATAATTGTAGGGAAGAGGAAAAGAGAAAAAAGGGGATCACTGAAATCAGGATGACTGTTCCTATTCGTGCTTTGGCCTTCAGAAGGCTACGGTGAAATGAAGGGGTGATCGTAGGCTGGCCCTAGGCTTGAAAGTAAAACATTCTGGGGATTGGAGACAGGAAACTGGAGAACAAAAGGGGGTGAAGCGTTAGGGGTTGGGGAAGAAAGGATGAAAGTGAGGGAAAAATACAAAGATAGTAAGGAAAAAAGTCCAAAATAAAACACAGAATGAGGAAGGAGAAAGGCAAAAGCAAGATAATATGAAATAAGTCATGCAAGAATGGTTTTTGAATTGTCAGGAACTTCAAAGACGTCCATCCTGCATTTCAAGACAGTCAATATTTTTAACAATTCCTCATCACTTTGTAAGAAAAGTATTTTGGCCCTAGTTCTGGTCATTAGCACAAGTGGTAATGCTGCTATGGAATGTGATAATGATGTGATATCAGAGAGAAACAGGACAATTTCAACATCACTGACTCTTCATTTCTTTTTGGTGTAGATTTTGGGACATATCACAACAGGTTTTCAAATAAATCTGTAAATGATAAAGATGATGAAAACCTAAGTATGAAAATGAAACTGTCTATGACTTGAAGACATAGGTAAAAAAGGCAGGCAATCAGTATTGGAATTCCTAAGCTTTCTTTCGTGTAAGTGTTAAAATACATTTTATGTTTACCTTTGAAAACAATTTTTCTTCACTTTACAGTAGTGACCAGGAACACTATCAGGTGGAAAAAAATACCTCCTGTGGCCAGCAGACAACTAGGTAACATTTCAGGCACAAGAAAATATGTACAGCAGACCCAAGCAGTCCTGTAAGATCATCTCAGCAAAACTAATTAAACTTACACTTAATAAAAATGCACTTAAGGTATAACAGTATTGGCTTTTGGAGAAGTACAGCATTCCCTGTGTACAAAAGTTACCTTTACATTGCAGTGTTCCTCTTTAGAAAAATACTAGTGTTGCTTTGCTTGAGTAATGTAATAGGAAAATGCAGAATTGTTCACCTTACTGCCAATAAAAGGGCAAATAAAAATAGCTTAAATATAGTTCTCCAAAATTACTCTTTAGTCTTTTATAACACTATATACCTAAAAATTCTAAACTTCTTGCAAGCATTACTTCAGTAAATGTTGAGGTACTTATACTTCTCATATATACATTGGTAAACTGAGGCTCAGACTGGCTGACTGACAGAGCTTAAAACTGAGCTTAAAAGTTTTGAATCGTGGTTCCCTACTTGCCAGTATCAAATGATGACTCTAAACTGCTCCAAATGTAACCTTTTCCCCCAGAACTCAGAATAAGTTAGTCTTATGATCTAAAATCTCAGGATGAAATAAGTTCCCTTGCCTTTCTTGGTAAACCTGTAATTTTTACACAGTGATGAAAAGGACAGCTGTAACATCATCTTCAGTCTTATCAACAGGCATACACTCTCTGTTAAAGAAAAGCCTAATGACAACGCTTTTTCTTTTCCAAAATAAGATTTTGTTCTGTAACTTTCTAGCATGCAAAGATCGTAATGCCACAGGGAGGTACTATACTCCATTCAGAAGCAACAGCATCATGTTACATTAACAGACCACTGAGCAGAAATGAATATAATAGATTGTCATAACTGCAGAAAATAAAAGACTGAATTTTTCATTTCATAGTTTCTCAGTATCACCTCTTAAAAACAGGTTTTCCCCCCTATTACAAATAAATGTTGGTGCTTTGAAAAACAACCCAAAATCTTGGATTGCATAGGCTCTGATAAACCTGCCACTTCAAATTCTTGAAGTTTGCCAATAAAGTCTTCAAATTTAATTTCTGGGAAAATGCTTGCTCTTCTGCAACGATAATTGCAGGTTTTCGGCCTGATAGATTACACATGAGTGAAAAAGAATATATGTAAAGGTCAACCATATCAAGACACCACTCTAACCCAATAAAGTGATTTTCATTTACATGGTGACAATAGAGGAACCTTTGCTCTCTGTACTTAGAATCATAGAATCATTTAGGTTGGAAAAGGCACTTAAAATCATCAAGTCCAACTGCATAGAAATAATTAAGTGTTGTCTGCCGAATTACAAAACAGGGATCTTTTTAATGTGAGGCAAATGTGGTAGCCACTACATTACAGAAACAGTCCTTAGGTACTTGCTCTCGTATTCTGGGAGAAGCGCCTATAGTCAAAAGTCATGGCACACAATTTTATTTGCTCAATGTTTAGTGTAAAACTGTAATTTCTCCTGTTTAAATATTAGATCCTGTGTGTATAAATGCTACATATTAGTGTATTTGTTTGAAGTGACAGAAATAAGCTCTATAATTTTCAGAAAGTTTGCTCATGTGGCTCTTTAATGGTGTTTTCAATATAGATTAAGAAGTTAGTGTTGCCATACATGCATTTAGACCCCACAGTAAGAAAAAAGAAAAACACTCACAATAAATGAAGAGCCTTATGTGAAGTTAGATCTGATTTATATAAGTAACATTTAAACACTTACGTTTGTTGCACTACATAAAGGCAAATGGTTTTCTTGAACCCACAAGAAGATATAGTGCTTCTGTAGCAGGTTTTAGGATCGTATGAGAACATAAAAATAATTTTTCCAGTTCATTATGACCCCTTGATAATGTAGACTTCACTTGCATATGGAAGAAAAAGAAACTGAGGTTTGGTGTCAGAGATATTCATGTAAAAATCTTGACATACAACTTCGCTATAAAAACCCTGAGGTTGATATGTTAAGTAATTTAACATTAAAGAGAACTTAGAAAAGAGATAAATGAGGCAAACCCATATGTAAATTGGCTTTTAAGAATTTCTTCACTTTATTCTCTTTTTTTAAATCTAATTTGTTTTACAGAAAACTAAAAACAAAATAATAAATTACACCCTTATAGACAAATTCATCCTCAGAATTTGGAGCAAAAAATGAAGATGTCCAGAGCCTCATAAAACTAAGCACACTCTAAATCAATTACACCTCTTATATGCAGTGAACAGAAGAAAAGTATCGCTCAATTATGTCCACAGCCTCTGAAGTGTTATGCGCTGCCTGGTGCTGAATGCTGCCCTACAAGCTTGTGTTGGGAATCGTCAGAGATGCCTCATATGTTTAGCTCAGAGTTTAAATACAACAGATTCTGTAGCACTTTTTTGTAGTCACTCTTTTTTAAAAAGAGTGGAGGGTTTAAGTAACCATCCTTAAAGATTTAGTGCTTTTTATTTACTTTTTAAATAAAACTATGTTTGGGGATTACTTCTTTTGCATTGCAAACTTAGCTTAAACAGCTTCTTAGTTTTCCTCACTAGGGGGATGTTCTTCAAAGTTAATGCAGGCTGTATTAGCAGCTACATTTTCTGGCAAATTTGGGAATTTGAAAGGCTAGAAAAGCCTGCCAGGCTAGAAAAACAAAAGTGGGAAATACTACTACATTCCTTCCAATGTAGTGCAGTAGCCTGAAATTCCATTAGATGCTGCTGGGTATTTCCTACCAGCACTTTGCTTCACCTCAAGTCCTGAAGGCTTATTTCATTATGAAGTTGTGAATTGCCAATTTTTTAGCATGGTGGATATCTAGAAGTGTGGCCCACTGCCCTGAATGCAGTGAACCAGGAATGGTTGTATTGCAAAGGGTATATGGAAACAGAATTACAAAGAAAACATGCAGATGTTGCGTGCAACTCCAAGACATTGCAGATGTGTCTGTTTAGCAGAGCTCACCTCTGCTGCTGCACACATTGATATCTAAGGCAAGAGAAATCAATAACGTAATTAGATTTGCAGCTATGCAGTCTTGCTAGCAAAATCCCTATGCTGATGAGGGCAATAGATCAGCACAGAAGCTTCAGTGTGTCTCAGACTGAACACAGCAGGTCAGTATGTTTTTATGGTATTATTAATTATCATTGGGTTTTATTTATGGGGGGGTTCTTTTTTTTATGATGTAGTATATCCTCACAACCCGCTGGAAACTAGGCTACAACCTTTGCTTTCCCCCACATAGTAAAGTAGAAATGACATGCTATTTTTACACTTCAGCATTTGAAAGACGCAGAAGCTGACGTGGTGCCTGTTAATATGTGGTCCATCAAACATTTTATACATCCACAACCAGAAAAGGCATAATACAGTAAGAGGGGAACTCTTGCATGGTACTTTATTCTATAGTTCACTGCACTGTCTCAAGAATGATTGCAGTGACTCCAGCCACTGTGATGCATCTAAGTACACATATCGAGCAAAGTAAATGGAAACCACAAGTCCTAGAGGCAAAGTAGACTTCTTCTGTAGGTTTTTCCAGGAAAAGGAAGTCAAGGCTATTATGCAGTTTTAGGTACATTCAGAGAAAGCAGGACTTCATACCCAACACTGCAATCAAAAGCATCTAATGGAGGTAATAATGTCAGCATGAATATCTTGTGTGTTGATTTTTAAGTTGAGGTGACCTGCACTGAAAGCCAAACTTTTTACTGAAATTGTTCTCCTCTGCCTTTGCAGTGCACAGTTAGGAGTGCACTGGTTGAAAGTCGGAGATAGTCATCTAACAGGGACACTGTCTCCACACATTCTTTCTCCTGGCCATACTCTCAATGACAGTTTAGAGAAGGCTAATATAAGGCTATTCAGGGGCATGTCTGAAGGACATATTTAAGTGTTGTGTAGGTGTAAAGCAGACTATGCACATCAGCACAGAGCCTGGCGAAGGGCACCATCTGTAATGGAATATATTTGTTTAAGCAGAGCATCAGATGAAAAAAAAATTGTTAGCATGCAAGAATCTGCTCAGAGCTACCCCAGGTATGTATGCATGGCCCTGAACTGACAATGCAAAACGTTCCTCCATCTCTCCCTTGCTAGGGGACCAAGCAAGGCAATAAGCACGAGCTGAACCTAGGGTCAAGCACTTGCAGCAGCATTTGCCTGGGAAAGATTCCAGGAGTGTTCATATACTCCAAGACTCATTTTGTCATAGTCTTTTCCATAATGTTACCAGAAGGATTACTAAAATTCTGAACTTAAAGTTTCCTCATGTCCTGGCCCTTTGGCTGTATAGCTTCCAAAATACATTTTGAAGCAGATATACTTGTCATATGTAGAAGTCTAGGTGAAAAAAAGGTATTTGAGAGCAAGCGTTTTTATTCTGAAAGACACTTATTTAGCATTTTGATACCTACAGCAGAAGGATACTTAAACTGCTTTAGTCTCAGTTCTCTGCAAGAGTTTACGAGCAGAATATTACGACTGATAAAGAAATATGCTAATTCTTATAAAACCACTGTTATGATGAAGCAGGAATGACTCTATAGATAAAACTATACTCTGTTAAGCAGCTATTTACATTTGACTTTTACAAAATCATATTTTCCTCTCTAAATTTCTTAGGTATAGTCTTGTACTGAGTAAAGTTCCTGTGGAAAGATTTCTTAAAGTAAGACAAGAGTTTAATGACTTTTATTTTCCTCCTTCAGAAAAATTTTCAGTGCCATACAGTATCTGAAAAGAATATCTACTTCTGCCTTAAAATGTTTCTCTGCTTCATGGGAACAGAGTTTCTGATGAAACCTCCATCTCGTTCAGTTCATTGTTAGCTTTCCTAAAACTGGACGTCCAGACTTGAATGACAAGCTACGCTCCACAAGTATACAGCCTTCTTCCAGTTATAATGCATACATCCCATTACAGTAGTATATATTTTCCCAACCAAATTGATGAAATGGTAATACTTCACATAGCTTGATTTTTTTTCCTATAGAATAACATGTTCAAAAAGTAGCTGAGATTATGAACAAAAAAAAATAATACTTCTGCAGTTTTACTATTAATCAGGGAATTTTGAGAGAGAACATCTAAGGCAAAGTAAGTTTATAAATATTCTATTATTAAAAAATACTTGAAGGTTAAAAATCAGCTGTTAGGCTTATGGAATGGATATATATATATATATAAATCAGATTATCATAAAACTGTAGTATTTTTTCAGAAAGTAGGTTGGTATGTTAGACAGTTTAAGAATCTTCATTCAAGTTTCCAAAAATTTTTGCAATAAACTAGCCAGCCTCTCAGCTAGGTACCCCTTGCATGTTGCACAGCACAGGAAGCTGTATGTACCTATAAATGGTAAAACGTCTTTTAACATGAAGCACAACACATATTTTGCAAAAATGTATATATCCTACATAACATATCTTGAGTATTTGGATCTTTTTTTTTTAATTTCACTATCACCTTTGTACATTTTAGATTAAATACAAGCACACTTGATCTAGAAACCTCTCTATATCATTTACTTAATTTTCAGACTTCTATTAATGTTCAAAGGACCTAATTATAGAAGGTCTTGAACTGCTAACAACTCCGTCCAACACTAACTGCAGACAGGATATAGCACAGTTACTGAAAAGTTGTACTGACAGATTTCAGTCATGTTTTTTTCTCATGTGCCAAAATCATTACTTCTGTTCTGTATTAAAGTTAAATGGATAAATGATTGCAAATGTATTTATGAAGCCTGTTGTTCATTTCAGAGGCCAAAATCATTCCTTTCTTTCACAAATCCCCTTGAAAGGTCAGGACAGTGCAATATTTTCTCAAGATCTCTTAATTAAATTTCCTGCTATATAGTTGTATCATTCTAAAGGAATTGGTTCCTAAGCCTTTGACAGAATATCTAACAGCTCAAACCTGAAAGATGTTATTGGCATTATTGAGTATTGATAATATGTACCTGTTAGTACTATTGATAACAACACTCAGTAGCTATTAGTACATTAAAATGCCAGTTAACTTCCCATTAGGGCAAATTCCCCGCTGAGTTCTACAATGGTGTAGCTAACCTGCTAAGTATTCAGTGAGGTCAATTTAAAGCAAGCTCAGGTATCTCTACTGTGCTGCTGTCATTTTTCTGCATGGAAAGATAATCTGGTAGATAGCTGTCAAAAATGAAGAACAAAATACAAGGATCTTCTTTCTTGCCATTTGTTCACCTGTACACCCACCAACCCATTTTCACTGCCATTTCCCTTTGTTTACTTACACTTGCCTGCCGAGTTGTTGTGGGTTTTCTTGCTTCAGCACTGTTGCCTCCATCCCAGCCACCACCAGACTGTCAATTGCTCACTCTGAAATGGTAGTTCTTATTTGAATGGGTCTGAAAAATAATGTCAGCTACCAGAGGCTAAACGGTTGTTGTTTCAGTACCTAAGGCAAACCCCTGAAATATGGGTGAAAAATTAGCATGCATGGGATATGGCAATGAAATAAGCACCTCCAGCATTACCAATGTGTAAATGTAATAACCAACAGATACTACTAGAAGTGTTTCATAGACTGGTCTGGTTTTGGACAGCATGCACTAATTAAGCCCTACTTCAATCTATATAACCAAAATTCCATCCCAAACTCAGCTCAACTAACATCCTTTATACTTCTCTAGGTGCTTTAGATGATAGTTCAGTCATCAGGAAACACTGCCTGTTGTTTCTAGTGCATGATCAAGACTAGGATTTGTAGGTCTGTGTTGCTGGAACAAAATCCGTTACCTGAGAATTCCATTGTTTGAGCCCAGCTGAGCACCAAAAATCTGGTGGCTGGCAAAACAGAACCACATCAATGTTTCATTTCTTTCCAAGTGGAGCACCAATCTTTGGAGTGATTTATTAATACAGGAATATCATTACACAGGCTGTGAAACAAACTGCAATGATTTTTCAGACTGGTTTACAAAGAATAAATAAAACAATAGAGTCAGTGCAAACAATTACATTCTCTGTTATCATGTCGCTGTCTCACTTTTGTTACAGGTATGGCAGGATTTTGTCAAAATGCCATGAGTGGCAATGACACTCAAAGGTGTCACAGAGCACCTCCCCCCAGTCCTGGTCCCAGGGGCCAGATGCACAGAGGCCCAGTAGGTGTGATACTAGAAGGTGCTCAGAATACTGTCTCATTATTGAGAGACCATTACACTAGCAGAAAGAGGTGTATACAGGACCTCCAGAAATTATTAGCAGGGCCCTTATTTCAAAACTGAATTGCAATAATACACGTTAGCGCTTTCTAAGTATCAGGAGACTAGGTTGGCAAAGACCTACATCAGGCACTACTTGAGGTCTAGGTCAATTTGATTCATTTTAATCCATATTTTTGGATATAGACATGTCTGTCTATGAGCTCAGAGATGGCTTCGCAGCTTTCTGTGAATAACGAAAAAAGTAGACACAAAGTAGTAAAGGTTAGTAGCAGAGGGTGAAAACTATTGGTTTTTAATAACTTTTTGAAGACGGATTTGTATTCTTCCTCCCAATACACTCTATCTCATATGCAGAGCATCAAGGTTTCTAAAACAAAATCCACTGTCTTTCATGAGCTAAATAAATTTGTGTATTTTCGTGTGCATTATAAGAATAACCAGCACCCATCAGAGGGAGTCAGTTTACTGCAGGATTTTAAATATTGCAAAGTCAAGCACAAGCCACAGGGTGCCGCTATTCTCACTGTCAAATAAACGAGATTTTCTGCATTTTACTCGCCCAATAAATTTAGGACAATAGGAAAAGTTATAATGATGCTAGAAATGCAGTTAGAAGAGCCGAGGAATGATTTTTCATCCTGATGACTCTCCTTAAGGAATTGCAAAGTATGTTACAATTGCTTCACTGCAGTCAAACCTATTAAAACACGAAATGAAATTTAGCATGAACAGAAAAACAGCAGGGGAGTACAACACAGAGACAGACAAACTCCAGACAACTCTTTGTTTTTCTCCACTCCATCATCACACAAAATTCTGATCAGCTGCTTTAGTCTATGGTGTAATTAGCTTGTACCATCTTTAAGCAGGCTCTTCGCTTTTTGGAGTTGATCTCCCAAGATCATGGTGCTCCACCTGCTATGGTGTTATGCACAGACTTCTTAATTTAAAATCTGTCTCATTCGTCAGCTGCAAATGCTTTCTGGCAGTCTTATCCTTCTGTACCTGTTAAGTATATAAGGTTAAGTAGCTAATGACTTTCCAGTGCTTGCTTCAAGAAAAACTGGTCTGCACCAATTGGTTTAAAATCTATAATGAAATGGCCTTGCCAGAGATTAGCTCTGCTTGATCAATAAAAATCATTGATTCATTTGCTTTGTAAGGAAAGTTTTAGTACCCTGTTAAGGGAATTATAATGCTTTGCAGTTTCTTCTTGTAGTAACCCCAAAGTGCTGAAGTGCTTGCTGAAAGGTATGCTGATTTTGTAATAGCTTGCAGTGATAATTCTCAAGAATAACAGATTTTCATGGGTTTTAGGAGCTACCTTGCTGAGGAGAATTTCACTCCTTCTCCATCAGCTACTGTAGAAACATGACAAACAAAAGACTGTCCTACTTCAACTACTGTAAGACCTTGTTTTTGTTGGGTTTTTTTCCCTGTTGCTTACGCTTCTTATTTCAGTTCTCAGCTAGGAACTGGAACCTACTTCCTATTCCTTTTTCTGAGGTTCTGACATATGAATGGAGACCAGTCATCATCCTCACAGAAATGTAAAACCAACAGCAAAGCTGAATAAAAAATTACATATCAACTAACATTAGCACAGGTACAACAGTGCAATATTTATTTCCAAAGTAGTCGCTAGGAATAAGTTATGGAGTGCAGCAGAGATTAGCTGAGTTAAAATATACTAAAGCCATCTATGTAGGAATTGGTATTAAAAAAATAAAGGGCGGTAAATGCTAGAATAAGTATTGAAGCATAAACAGATAAAATTATTTTAATCTCATACTCATTCCTATATAAAGATGCAATCATCTTCCTTACAAGCTTCCCACCTGTCTGTGAAACTACACATAAATACCATTAAGAGAGTCTGTGCTTTGATTACATTCAGTATAATACCATATTTCCAGTATCATTCTATAAATTACCCAGACCTCCAAATGTATTAGGCACCTGTTAGAGTACTGCTACTACTAATAAAATTATAATAACCCATTACAGACTCTATGTGCACACCATTTCACTATTGAAAGTAATCAGGGGTGGAAAAACAGTCAGTGTGAAAAACGTTACAGCACTGAACTAGAGTGCTTACTATATTGGCAGACAGGATCAAAATATCACTGAGAAAGAGTGGACTGACTGTAGGTTATTTATTAGCTTTTTCTTAGCATATATGGTATGATAGTCAGTAGATTTATCATCCAGCTTTAAAAGGGCAAGCGTTCATAGCCCTTAGGCTCACTTCTTAAATTTTTAAAGAGTGTATGGTAATTCTTACCATACAGTTATCATTATTTAACAATGGGGGGATGGTGGTGGTGGTGGTGGTGGTGGAACTAAGGAAAAAAGATCTGACTGTTCCCAAAATGGCCTAGTTTTAAAGGGATCTGATTTTCAGACAAACTATTGAAAACTTCATGGAAATCACTCTTGGAAATCTCCGGTACCTCCATGGAATTCAGGAATTCCCTGCTGTGACATGGGAAGTTTTCTTCAAGTTTGTGGGTAATATTTGTTTTCAAAAGATCAGTAACAAGTAATGATTGATTAATTGTAACACGAGATATCAACAGGCTCCTTACAAAGATCAGGTAGGTCAATGCAGTCAGTGCAATTACTGAAGATTCTAAGTGTTTGAATTAAAAGAATGCAGAAAAGTTGGGAATAAAGTAAAACTCACCAATATGTTGTCCTGGTAAAGGCTTATGATGTCAAAGCATTTTTAGGCATACCTTTCCATAGAACATTTTCAAAAGGAACAAGCATTGGATAGTTCATCAAATTTGCAAATGCATTTAAACTTTCAGTTCATCTTAGGCTACTTTGCACTGTTTTGGCAAGGACAAAAATGAAATTTGCTGATCAAATGTCAGGTCGAGAAGGCTCAACATGAAAGGAAAACTTAACAGCTGTGAGACAGCTACAAACTTCTGCTACATTGCAGAATACACTACTGCTATATTGAGTCAAGTATACAGTTAATTTATGTCTCAGGAACAGATAATTTTATCTCATATTGTGAAATTACTTTTCACCAGTTCATCTGCATCACAGAATGACTTGCAAGTAGATTTGACACGTAAAAAAATATTGTAAAGGTACTGTACAAATTCTGAGGTTGTAATAAGTAGGTCCTGAAAGCTGCAATAGGAAAAATACTCAATCTCTTTGCCCTTGCCATTTGAAGACAGTATTTACAAGCACTTCCATGCAAATAGTTTAATGTTAGCAGAAGAATAAAGCAATACAGTACCAGCTCATCTTTAATATGCAATGTTGGAGCAGTATTTGTGGGACCAGTCAAAGCTCAAACTTTCCTCAGCTGCTGTGAAGAGGGAACAGCAAATCACTAAGGACACTCCAGGCACAAGTAATAGTGCACAAAAACACCTGTTCAAAAAGTTCGGAGTTTTGCAGCCGGGTTATCTTCTAAAATAGTTTTCAAATAGTCACAAAATAGTTTTCAGAACTCTTCCATTTCTGTTCATACAGCTATTGATTTGTTGTTTTTTACATAAAGCTGAGACTTCCCATTTTCTTTTCTTCTGTCAACTGGTGTACTTTGTTGTTTATATGAAACTCTTTGGGCAGAGACTCTGCACCTGAATTTGTTTAAAACATTATAATTTGTTTCATATATTTTCCACAAAGTTGAACAACAGTTTCCAGTGACTCTATTGAACTTGTGATTTTAAGGATTAAAAATAAGAATTCAGAGGTTTTCAAGATTATTTAATTGCCAACTATTTAATTGGCTGGTTTTTCAGACAATGTTAATTTAGAACCAAAGAAAATGTCTACAGGTCTGATGTCCTTCTTTATTCATGCTAGTACAGTGATTAAACCTAAGATAAAAAGTACTTAAAACTTTATATGGCTTTATGAAAACTTGACCAAAAACAAGAAACATTTGGAAGTTCATTACACTGAAGAATTGTTAATTTTAATGAAATATTACACCTGTAAAATTTGATTGCTTGTTTCAAAGTCTTTGATGGATTTATACTGCCTGGCTGAAGAATCATAGGCACATTTTAAAAGAATTAGATCTGTGCTGGTTACAGCCTTTGAATCATGGTGCATTATTCTGTTCTGACAAACTGGAAGTCCTTGACCAGGTAATTATATACAACATCTTGAGGCTCAATTTTGCCTCCTGACAAGCACTCCACTTAGCTGAAACCAAAGGAACATCACAGCATGTCTTCCAAATCAATATTCAACTTCCTTGAAACATAGGGAAAACTTTAAAAGAGAGCCTGAATGTTGCATGTCACTCACACCAATTTAATGTTATTTTTCAGAGCAAAGGAAAGAAGTGACTACAACAAATTACTAATATAATAATTTCAAATTTATCGTCATCATCATGAATCCAGATTTGCTACTTCATCTGTTACTTAATTTCTTTGATCGGTAATATTGCATTGACCATGTAAGTACTCATGCACCATCCTTAGCACCAAACTAAGAAATAAAAATATATGAAGCGACATGAACTCATCCTGTCCATACTGAACAGTTTTCCCAAAATACTTGTTTTCTACTAGTTGACAGAAAGATAGTAAAATAGGACTGAAATTCTTCCCTTTTTACCCAAAACTGCACTCAAAGAAGTAAGATTTGCAGCATGTCTGAGAGATTAATAAATTAGATAAACCAAGAAAGTAAAAAACTTTCCATGAGAAAGCTCTGATGGATCTCCTTTTCTATTTCAACAGACTCACCAAATCCCTGTCTACCCAGCCCCACTGAAGCCAAAGCAAGTTATGCATTTTCTTTTAAAACTTTCTGTGTTTGCCGCTCGGGAAAAACTAACTTGTCCTTTGCATTGCAGGACTAAAATTGAGTTACTTAATTATCCTTCCCTCCTATGGAATCTTTTTACCTTGTTCAGAACAACTCTTTTATTATCTTTTCATCTCTTTCTTTCACCAAGAAGAAATATAATGGAACACACCATACTGAAACAAAGTCTCAACTGCAAGAAGCTTCTGCATTTATCCTCAGAAACCAGTTTTGTTGAATATCTACTGTATTATTTAGATGCCCATGCAGTTTTCAGTCACATTCCAGCCTTGTTTAGCATCATATACATGTACCTAAAAGAGCCACAATTTTTCTTGAGGCTACAATCTGCCTGACAGCAGAGTTGGTTGTTGTTTTTTTTTAATATGAAACAACAGTTGAAGGAAGTGGAAGAAAACCACAGAAAATGAGGGCACACGTATGAATAGTACAGGCACCAATGGACTACATGTTATGTGTCCAATTAGTTTCTGAAAAAATGAAAATAGCCATCTTCAACACAAATAGGCTGCTCTGTTTTTCTAATCTTTCTAGTATTTCTAATGAACTGCATCATTGTCTTGAGGAAAGTTGAGAAACCGTCAACACTTGAATCTCTTTTGCTGGCCAGTGTACAACAGATAATATTATTCATATTAACATTACTGTAGCAGTTTTGGAGACCTAATCAAGGGTGAAAGCTGACTTATATATAAGGATGCAAAGTATTAAAGATACCTGCATGTCCACAGTCACAAACATCTGCACACCAAGCCTCACCCATCTGGCTTGTGCCCATGCTCCAGCTGAGCTGAGCTTGTGAGATTTGGACCTTTCACTACTGCTGTCATACTTGGGGAGTTGTTCTGTGCAGCTCTCCATGTCTAACCCCAGAGCCATCGGAGGGTTTCCCCCGGCCCTGCCAGGTTCAGGCAGCCGGGGCACCCAGGAGGGGCGCTCGCAGCAGCAGAGGTGAGCTGGCGGGGGACACCTCGCCCTGGGGAGCGGGGAGGCTTTCCTTCTGGGGGGGCCTGGGCATGTCTTCCACCCCTCCCTGGGCCAGCCAGTGACCGTGGCCTCTCTTCCCTTTCTAGTGTGACACCCGCTGCTGCAGCGCCAGTGAGAGGGAGCTGCTCACCATCCCCGGCTCCCCCCAGCCCACCGCAGCACGTGGAGAGCACGGCCACAGAGCTGGAGAACTGCTGTCCGATCTGCCTGGACAGCTGCAAGAAGGCCAGCTACGTGATGCTGTGCCTCCATCAATTCTGCTACCCATGTTGTACCACCAGTTCTGCTACAAAGGGCTGAGAGCAAGCCCAAGTGCCCTCTCTGCAAGGGAAGAGTGCAATCCATTGTGCACTTGGTGTGGACTTTGAGGAGCATGTCATTACACCACACATAGCATCATCAGTTGCCAGCCACCAGGCAAGAGAAGCTCCTGGCTGTCTAGCTACCCGCAGACCTGCGGTAACAGAGCGACAGCCTGTGGGGATGGTGCCCAGGGCTTCTCCTGATGGTATCCAGCCCAGCACCTGGGTCTTTCTTTTCCAGGACCACCCATCTCTCCTCCAGCCCCTTCTGACCTGCACACCTGGAGCTGGGACTGATCTTTTGGAAACAGCACTGGCAGGTAGCCATAGTAGAGGACTTCATCATGCCCCTCCGGGTCCTCTTCAGCTGAATGAGGATCTACTGGTTCATCTGCTAGGGTCTCTCCTCCCAAGCCATACAGTGACATTTGTGTACCAGTTATTGATGTCATTATGCAATGGTGCAGCAGGGAGGCCCACCATCTGCTAGGCCTGGAGGATGGCCATGCTGCTGGGCAGTGGGAGGGTGGCCCTGCAGCTGCCCCCCACCCTGTTGCATCCCCAGGAAGGTCTCCCACATCTGGCCCAGCCCCTTCCTGTTGCAGCACAAGAAAGCTATCAGGCTGCAACAAGACTTTACCATCGGCCAGGTTCTACTGTCTGTGCTGTTTCTCCTTTCTCCAGAGGCCAGACCTCACTGCTCCTCCTCTGTCCAGCCAGCCTCTCCTCATCTAGGCCTCCTTCTTCTCTCTGCTTCTCCTGGGGCCTCTCCTACTTCTGGGATGCTCTCTCTCCTTCCTCTGCTTCTGCCAGGTCCCTCTTCATCCAAAGCTCCTCTTCTATACCCCTTAGAGCTATTTAACTACTTAGCAGGAACCAGCCACAGCTGTACGTTATCCACGTCAGCCAACCCACCGCCCCTGAAGCCAGCCCACAGCTGTATATTATCAATGTTACTCAACCCACCAACGCAACTCAATGCCTTCATTCCTCTACACCTTCCCACAGCCCTGCAGGACCCAACATGAACGACTTCCCCAGCACCTCAGCAGCTGCTCTCCGTGGGTGTCCTGGCAGCCATCTCTCTGACCCTGCTTCTATCCCCAGGGAGCAAGAAAAGCCCCAGGACGAGCCCAGAGGGGCTGCAGCACGTCCATCTTCTTCCAGCTGGGACAGGGAATGCTCCCCTGAGGGGCTGTGGAGACCCCCTGAGAGGAGGGCCGGCAGCACCAAGCCCTCTTCTCCAGCCAAGAAGAGGTCACCCCACCAGCAGCACTAGAAGACACCCCAGGTGCTGCCAAGACCGGGGCTGGGCCAGCAGCTGGGGCACGTGCCGGCTGTCAAGGGCTCCTGGAGCGTTAAGTCTAATTTTCAGGCAGTAAAAGAAAATAAAGGCCTGAAAACTGCAGAAAAAGTCTCGGTGTTACTGACAGTGCAGGTGGCGGTCCTCTTGTCCATAGCAGGCTGCCATGGGGTTTCTCCTGCTGGACTGGCAAAGCCACACTGCCCTGCTTTGACCATTGTGGGCTGGACCTGTGCTCTCAGAGTGCATCTCTCCAAGAGCACTGCACTGTGGGTTTTGGCCCTCTGCTCTTGCAGGACCCCTTTCCCTTCAGCAAGGTGCCATGGCGTCTAGCCCTCTGCTCTTGCAGGGACCCTTTCCCCTGATTCAAGCACTGTGGGGCCTGGCCCTATGGACCTGATGGGCCTCTTTGTGATGATCTAAGCACCACTGAGTTGTATCGTCTGGTCTTGCTGGGCCCACTTTCCCCTCATTCAAGCGCTATGGGCACTCGAGCTGAGAAAGGTGGATGCTGCTGCCCTCGAGCACAGGCTTTCTTCCCAGTCTTCCACATCTAGCCTTGATGCTGGCATTTCTTCTCCTCCACTTGGAAACAACCACTCTTTAGTAGATGGGCACTGCCAGTTCCCCCAGCACCTGTCACCACCACCACCACCAGCCCGCCCTATTGCATGCTCTCTGCAGGACTTCCCACAGCACAGCTCCTCTCTGCTGTGAGTGAACCCTGCAGAAACAGCAGCCCATCTTCTCCATGCTCCCCAGGACCCCTCACGCTCCTTTCACACTCTGCTCTGTGACCCCTTCTGCAGCCAAGCTGGCCACAGAAGATAAGGGACGGGACAAAAGGAGACTGTTGGGTTTGGTACCAAGAGCTGCTGCTGCACCCCAAAGGAAGACCCAGGTCCAAACGGCACAAAAGACCAAAGTTCAACTAGAGATTAAACTGGTAGACAACAAGAAAGGGTTTTTATATATGTTAATAGCAAGAGGAAGAAAACATGGGATTTATTCTTGATGAACTGGAACTATCCTGTTCTCTTCTATTTCTTTTAGTGCCTTTTTACTGAAGAGAGGTGTGGACAGTTAATCTCTTAACAGTGTTGTACTGCATTTCAAATACAGTATTTATTGTCTAAATAACAGAAAGTGTGCAAGGTGATGAAAAGCATATTGTGATATATACCAGACAGAAAAATGTGAAGCTGTACATTAAGTCAAAATACCAAGGAAATAACCAAGTAATCTGGAAGACAGCCTAATTGAAGGCTGCTGGGGACAGCAATCCATCACAACATATGTTCTTTGTAGTCCAAATTTATGGAAGCGGTTTCCCACATTATTTAAAAGAGATGCAAAAAAAGACAGGGAGACCTGTGTACCATAGCAGGATGCCTATACAGCAGCAGATTTAACCATTGAGTCATAACTGTCCTTGATATTTAAAGACATCCTTTAGAATGAAGAATAGGGTGGAGTTGCACTACTTTCAGATTTTAGAACATATTTGTAAATAGCAAACTTTGCAGTAATCCATCTTATTCCTAATCACAGCAATAGTGATGCGTGTTCTAAGGTAATAATTCTTTCTGCACCTATAATATTTTTCTTCTCAAATTGCTATGAACATTAAAAAAGATTCATCACACAACTAATGTATTAAAACCAAAGGTAATTTTGTGCTAAACTAAATGGTACACCAGAAAGCTGCCAAAACAAAACTGGTCAGTTGCAAAGTACTCTAAATGGTAAATTGACTTTGCAGAAATTTGTAGTACAAAGAACCCTCTTTCTTTTTTTTTTTTTTTAAAGATACTTATCCCAGATTATAAACAATCTGGTTTAAGATGAAACCAGCCCACAACAGATACACCTTAGTACAGAACAAATAAACATGAGTGACAACGCTAAGACCAAAAGCTCTTGAAAGTTACTTTCCTCTTGCCAACAGCACACAATCAAATGCATGCTGTTCTGAACAGTTACCCTGCAGTTAGTGGTCTGGTTAGTAATTGAACTCAGTTAGGCAATATGCTGCTCACATTGAAATCAGGAAAGGAACATGGCCGGAGCACCACTTAGCTTCAGCAGCAATTCTGTTTGAAAAAACTGACCAGTTTGGGAACTGTGTACCTATCTGCTCCACATTCCTTTGGAAATCCTAGGCACGTACCCTGAAGTAGGCTAGACTTGTTTTTGGAATGAGAGGGATAAAACTAATCTGGGACCTGAGATGTCAAGAACATGCTCTTTACTTACCCCTGCTTTTCAGTCAGCCTCTGCTGAAATTGCCCTCTCCCCAAACGTTTTCCTTCCACCCCATCTCAGACATTACTAGCCAGGTGAAAGCCAGTTTAGCAATTCCCTCATGTGAGGCTTGGCAGATCTAGGCATATACCAGTGTCAAACCTCAAGGTCTGATACTGAGTTTTCTGATTCTGACACAAAAACAAGCAGGTGGTATCAGCTGCCAGCATTACATCTCTATTCAACAGAAGGGATTAAGATAGCAGTTGCAAATGAATCACTAGGATCTGGAGCTGACTAATCCTCATGTTAGTTTAGTCTGCTAGTTAATTAGATATGTCACATCAGCAGGATAAGACTGCTGTCCTGGAAGGCCTTCCCACTAAATCCTGCTGTACTTCTCAAATCATAAATGAAGAGGGGAAGCTGACTGGAGTCTATATCCTAGAAGATTTGTCACCCAGCCTCAGCCTAGGAACAACTACAAAAGCACAACCAATATCCCAACAGAAATAAAGAAACTAAAGGAACATGAGCTTACAGCTTTCATTCCCCAGCATGAAAACTTGCTCTTTTTTATTGGAAACACTTTCCTGGAGAAAGGAAAATGAACAGGTCTGATAACTAAAACACTGCACGGTAGGCAAATAGAGCATCAGAGGCAAAGAAGAAAGGCACACTACGTATTTCTTTGTGCAGGGGCCAAGTGTCTGTCACAACAGGAGGGACAAAAAGCTCATCGTTTCAGACAAGAATGCAGCAATTCATTTCAGCAGGGAAAGAGTTCTCCCTGGGAGTGTCAGTTTGATAACTCCTTTGAATTAATCTCTTTCCTGTTTTTATTGAATCCCATTGTGTCAATTTGAGCCTACTTCAATTTTAATTTGGATTTATTTACATACTCCAAAATATTCTTGTTTGATCCCAGCTTCATATCAACCTCTGATTTGCTTAGCATACATACCATGTAATGCTTCAAGCTGTTACAAAAAAAGTAGAGTACCATGTTCAGAATGGATATCTGTAGTTTCCCACTCTTTTTTCCCAACGTTATGCTCCATCATGACTATACTTGCTGCCTGCATTAGATTTAAAAAGGTAAAATTTAATAAAGCAACATATCACATCTTTAACAAAAATCTGTTTTATTTACAGTGCTGCTTCTTGAGTCACATGGAAGTGGAAAGTCTCAATAAAACTGAAACACATACTGTCAAAAAGACAATCTAGACCCATTTTCTTTTACTACATTAAACTTATCGCAGTTTCAAAGGAAAGAAACTAAATTAAAGCCCCCTTACTCCCTTTGGATCCAACAGAAGCAGCACAAGCAAAAGAACTGCAGGACTGGTCCTTTGCTTAGGGGAAATTTCTTCCTTTCTATACCTATGCTGCCTATGATTTCTCAGTGTATTTCCCTCACACCTTTCTCTTACCACCCCTAGGTGCTTTCATTACTGTGACCTTTTGTGCTGTAATGATACACCCTGATAATGGGGATAGGGGGTGGGGTGGGGGTGGGGGTGTGTGGTCAGGGTGGGGTGTGTGTGTCCATTCTACCCAGAGCTATTCCTTTGTCAGCCTGCGTGGGTGGCCAAAATTAAGGTCTCGCACATCCATCCGGGACCGAGAAGATGACGAGGCAGCTGGCCGCTTTTTGATACACAACGGAGGGCCCGGAGTAAGAGGAGCAGAGGGCCAGAGCGGCGCAGGGCTGATGCTGCAAGCCAAAAACCCTGTGCCGCAGGAAAGAAGGGCGTCCGGCCCCGGGTGCGCTCTCAGCGCCTGGCACGCTGGGCAGCGCCGGCCGCAGGGATCCAGGGGCCCGGGGAGAACGTGGGCGGGAGTCAGAGCAGCGCCCCCCGCCGGCAGGGCCTGAGCGGGGTTGTGTCGTACCAGGAGGCGCGCTCGGGGAGACGGAGGCGCCGGGGGAGCTGGGAGCTCGCGAGAGGCCCCAGGCGAGGGGCGGGGCGGGGCGGAGGCGAAGGGCGGCCGACCGACCGACGGGCCTATCAGCGCGGGGCGCCGAAGGAGCGGAGGGCACCGCCCCCCGCCAGGCCGGCCTCGCCGGGCAGCGCGTCCTTGGCGGCAGGGCCTCGCCCGCCACCCCTCGGAGTGTGCCGGGGGACGGACGGAGGCGGCAGGCCGCCGCCGCCAGGTGGGTGCCCGCAGCCCCGGCCCTTGGCGCAAGCCCAGACCGGCGCGCAGCGCCCCGTCCGCGCCCGCGGCCCGCCCGGCCTAACGCCGCCTGGTGCCGAGCGCCGCGCCAGGCCGCGGGGCCCGGACGGCCGCCGCAGGGGCCTTCCCGGCGCTGGCGGTGCGGGCCGTGCGGCAGGCCGGGGACGGGTCCCCCGCCCGCACCGGGCCCGAGGCGGCCGCCGCGGAGGGCTGAAGCCGGGCGGGGGCGAGCGGGCCGCGGCGCTGCAGGCTGAGCCCCGGGCAGCCGGCGCGGGCGAGCCCCCGGCGCTCGCTGGTGTTGCGGTGGGCTCTGACCCACCTGTCTGTAGAGGGCGCTGCTGTTACAGGCAAGCCCGTGGCCAGCGACGGGCACGCTGTCACGGGAGGGAGCGGGAGACCGCGGGATACGCTTTGACCGGTTTTTGGCTCGGCCCCGGCCCGGGGCGGGGCAAAGGGTCATTTAGCTGAGGAGTTTTCAAATGGAAGTGTTTTAAACAGGCTTTTAAACTCTATTATCATTTTACTTTGTGATAATGGTCCATTGTCTATGCAAGTTCCTTAGTCTCCAGGAGTGGTCTCGTGGCCATTACAGCAACCTACTGATTGTTTTTCAAACTGAATGATGAATGATCAGACTGAATGAATGAATGAAGTATGAGTAGCCTGTATAAAGAAGGGACTGAAAAGTCCCCTCGGTGTGCATGACTTTGGTGGAGTGATCCCCTATGCACCCAGCGCTGCCGAATAAAGATATCTTTAGCTCGCGTATTGATGACTGATTCTTTAAATCAAAACTGAAACTTGGAGCATATGCCTTGGACCAGAGTCTAGAATGGACACCTCTAGAGGCATCACAAAGCAAAATTTTTTTAATATTAGGGTGAAATTATACTTTTCGTCTTTTTTTGGGGTGGAATGCAATGGGTTTGTGGCGTTTACCCTGGATTGCTGTAGTTTGGAGGAGAAAATGTGTAGAAATATGCATTGATTATTATATAACATCATCTCATGGAACCAAGTGATATTATTGATGTTTTTGAATTTTAAGTTGATGTAAAAACCTGATTCTTCCTTGAAGACCTTTAGAATTATGTGCATTTGCAAAAAGAAGTTCAAGATTTTCCTGTATTTTGCATGCCTCCTCTGAAAAGCTGCTGACGTAAAAGCTTTGTGTGGATCTCGACTACAGGACTTGGTGTCCCTACTCACTTGTGCTCCTCCGTCTCTTGCTGTGGCACCGTATTTTGTTGTTCAGCATTTCCCTGGTAAGCAATCAAACTGACAACAGCAGGCTCTTACATTTGCACCCGCTTACTGTCCCCATTTGCTTTCCATTGATACGCCTTTTGTCATGCTAGAATGAGGATTAAATGGAGAGTAGGAGTCAGTTTAATACACACTTACAAAGTTTCTTGAGGACAAAGAGCTGAATACCTCTAGGACATTTTCAATGTAACATTTCCCATGTTTCTGATGTGTTACTGTTATCTTGCAAAAAGAGGTGTGATTTGTCCAGACAAATCCATTTATTCTGTCAAACCCAGGTTAGGCTTCCAAAATCAAATACTCCATTAATGCAAAGTGTATACAGACAGATGCCTGCAAGTTCATAATAATTTCATCCTTGTGTATATGTATACAAATCCATGGGAAACAAGACATAAATATATCGATAATTATGCATGTAAAACATTGAGAACCACAGAGCAAGAGTATGTTGGTGACTTGAAGCTAAGGTTTAAGAGTATATAGCATCATTAAAAGTTACATTGTTAGTGAAAAAGACAGCCATGCTTGCCTTTCCTTGATTGATGCCAAGATAAGGTTTATATAGATAATTATCTCATCTAAGTCATGGTTAGGTTTAGTGTCACATTTTATTTTTGCAGCAGATAACAGAATTTCCATCACCTAATAAATTCTTAACAGGAAATGAGCCCAGTTTGGCTTTGTGAAATACAGCATGGGCCAAGTCCAGACTTGGATGCATCATTTGTTAAATGATTTTGTGGCATTGTAGTATAGGGGAGGGAAAGTTCTGAAGTTTGCAAGCATCCTTCTTTACATCTGCGTATTAATTTTTTTCCTCAAACAAATCTTTATAATTACTTGGGGGTAGGCTAAAGAGAGCTCTAGAATAATCATGCTGAAAGATTTTGTCTATGCTTTTAGCATTTTAGTTCCTCCATAACAAAAGACAGATCTGCTACAGATATGAGCAGGATGTGAACACCTTAGCATATCTGTGAGACACTTTCCTTTTTGTCAGTGATGAAACCAGCATGGAAATGACCTCTGACACTGGAGCTCTGCATTCCAGCAATGTTGCTCAGCTTAGTGCAGGCCAGTATTGGGAACCTGCTTGTTCACACGATGGTAGTATGCACACACTAAACACCCATGTGGCTCTGGGATGCTGTTCAGACAGATTGAGCTGCTGCACTAGATTTGCCTGATGAGTGATTGGATATTCACTTTCATCAGCTCCTGATCACAAGCAACTATACTTAACCCTTCACAATATTAGAACCGTTCAGTGTCTGTGCAAAACCCCTGCTATTTGGTTTTATGTATGATGTTTTAACTTCATCTTATGGGGGCAGAGCCATAGTTGCAATTCTGTGAGGCTGGAGTTGCACCGTTTTTTAGCCCAGATTAGATGCAGCAGGTCTGACTGCTGGCCTTCCTAATGATGCTGTCTGGCAGCTGTGGGCTTCAGAAACATAGGGAGGTCAAGCTGTATCATCTATACAGTGGGAACATGATGCCATCTGACAGAATCTTGCCCTCCCTCAAGGTTAGAAGTGTCAGACTCCTTTTTGCTGATGAAATAGCAGAGCATAACAGGGGCCTGGATGGAGAGTGGTATCATTTTATGAATTAGGTTTACTCCTTTGAGTCTTTTTGTAACTGGCATTACAGTATGGCCTTAGCATCATTCTACATAGGTGATTATATTGGCAGCCAGGATTCTGTTTTTCTTAGCTTATTTATAAAAACATTCAGGCAGTCTTATGCTAACTCTGGAAACAACTTCCTCTTGCTTCAGTAGTAGTACACAGCAATGAAGATTTTTTTCCTGAATTCCAAAGCTATTATTGCTTATAAGTCTTTAAAATTTTTAAAGAAGTAAGACACTGTGTTAGCTTCTTTCTTTTTGTGAGATCTTGAAGCTTAGCTACTGATACTGCCTTGCTTGTGCCCCTTCAGTTGATGTTTAGTTAGGAATTGTCCACTGCACTCAAATTTACCAGAGGGTGGAGGGATCAAAAAAGGAGGCATAAAGAGTGAACCAGAGACATTTTATACACATACATGTATATATGGGGGAATAAGGTACATGGAAATCTAGGCTTTATTAATTCCACTGTTCACAGAACATTTTGGGAGTGCTTTCCTTGTTTTTAAGGCACAAAATTTGGCTTGCTAGGCTGGCAACAAAAGTATTCATTTAAAAACTTGCAAGAATGCAAATTATTTGTTTTGACATTTTTATCATGCATGTGAGTAAGCTGACATGTTGTGATTTTTTTATTTTCTTTTTTTTTTAATGTCAAGATCACATCCATTCTGGGCACCTATTTCCTGTGGATGTAAAAATCTCCAAGTATGACTGAGACTGAGGCTATTTACTGGCATCCAGATTTGCATTTTTCCAAAAGGTTGCAAGCTTATTTTTGCACTTATTGTGTAAAATCCCAGACAATCAGATTTTGACCTGGCTAAGTAAAACAACAGCAGTAACTTCCAAGGTCTATGACCAACGGCAGTGTGTGCTGTGCCGGTCACCAGCAACTTTGCACTAACAGCAAGCATACCACTCTGTCCCTGCAGCTGACTTTTACTAGTATCAAGCCTGACACATCCAGATGAAGAACCCTTTCTGTTCCAAACTAAACAGTAAACACAAATCCCATTCATTGCAGAATACTCTGGTTTAGACAACTTTATTTTTACATGGTCAAAGAAAAAAACAAATTGAAAAAGAAAATAATTATTTCCTACCATCTGAAATTTGATAATTCAGACTATAATTTTCGAAGGGTAGTACCTTTTCTTTGTATTTTCTCTGTTGAAGCTTCTTCTAGAAATATGGCAAGTTACCCTTACCAGCGTCCTTTGGGGAAAAAAGGTGTCTTTGACACTGCAATAAGGCTGGTGAAGCAGTGTCATGTCACCCATTTGATTTTCCTTGTGGTTGTTGCTTAGAAACATAACAATTAAGCACCCTTAATTTTAGAGTCCACTGCAATATTTTGTCCTTCCTTAGCAGTTATGCTAGCTAAACTGTCTTTCTTAAAACAGAACTGTGTAATATTAGTACTGAGAGGTTCTGTAAATGCACTAGGCTCTTTTTTACTGAACATCCTAAAACGTGATTGTCAGTCACAATGTAGTCCTGCTTGCACTTAAGTTGTTTGAACTTGTGCCATTACATTGCGTGTTTGTGGTTAGCTGTAGTTAGAACTACGGGTAAGTCATGCCTGAACAGATACGGTACAGAAGCAGTTTGGCATCTGTAAAAGGACTTGATTTCCGGGGTGTAAATTCTGATGTCAAGTGTCGCATCTGCCAATAGTCTCTATGCAGACTCCCTTTTGCTCTGGTTTTTGCTTTCAGTCCTAAAATGCCTTGTAAAGGTCCCATTAAGACACGAGTTTGGAGAAAGCACTGTTGTTAGTGTTATTATGAATAGGTGCCTTCAGGGCTCCAGTGTGGCATCCCTCAACAACACGAAATTTACTTAAACTCTCCCAAAGAAATCACAAATCCATCAACATCTTTCATTAATTTTATGTTGCAGGAAGGCCTCAGGGTAATGCGTGTGCTTTCAATATTACCAAGTTAAATTGCCTTTGCTGCAGCTTTTTACTCACTAGCAAAAAGCATTGTATTCATTTTCTGATTAGGTACAGATCAGTTTTTTCATGGAATAATTTGAGTAAGTAGAATATGTCAAGCAGTGCAGCAAGATTACGGATGTTCAAAGCACAGCACTTTGCATTTTCTTAATATCATGTAATTTTTACAGGCGTCTATGCAGTTGAAACAGTGGAATGCATTTATGTCAGCATTTTTGTTAAGAAATTTAAAAGAGGCATTTAAGCAAGGTAGCATTGGTGTTTTTTTCTAAATGGAACTACACTTTTTGAGCTATGCAGTGTTTCTGGCCTGCTGCATAGTAAACCATTTTTCTGATTAATATGTTGGTACCGTGAACATAAAAATCCTGAGAAAATGGTTTGATTGTGTGTATTTTAGAACTGCGTTTGAAGTATCATATTTGTCTTAACATTAAATTTCGTGAGCTATGGGTTGCCACAAAACAATTGAACATTTTCTTTTTTCCTTAACAGGACAATGGTGCTGTGTTTTCTGAGCAGAACATTGCAACTAGCAAGACATTTATCCAGTCCACTGGGGAGACAACTCTGTTCAGCCAGCACAAATAAGCCAGTGCTGACTTTATTCACCAAGGTAAAAGTTGTTTACAGAATAAAGCTAGGCAAGACTGCATATTTATCAGTGGATTCCTGATGAAATGGCTTGTCCTTACTTTTTGTCCACTTCAAACTTTTATAGTATTGTGCAGTTTGCTCTGGGAGTGTCTTTTACACCAGGCTTTATAGCACAGTCATACTCTTACTGTAGCAAGCCAGTAGTTACAACCAACAAGATTTCAGCGTAGTTGTGTCTCAGTGACACTACAGTCCGTTTACAAATAAAAGCTCACCATCTGTTTATTAATCAGAGCAATGCAAGCTGCCACAGCTCGCTCTCCTGCCTGATTCAGCATCAACTCATTCATAATCCAAATGTGATAAGGTAGGAAATAATGAGCTTACCTTTGGGTTAATAATTGGAAAAAAGTTATTTGTATTACTTTTGTGTCTTAAAATTTCTAACTACTTAAGACACTGTATGAAATCATTTTTTCTAATAGTGTTCAAGTTCTGATAGAGTTCAAGTAGTTCTCCAAAGTGGGCTATTGTTGAATGTGTTTTTAACTTAAAATGTTTTTGATGTATATCTTTTTTGCAAGGTTACTGTTAACTCAGATCACTTGTCCTGTCTAGCTTTGCTGTGCAGCTGTTTGATTAGCTGTTTGATTACTTATGGCAGCACAAAAGAAGCAGTGACAGGAAGATGGATCTGCTTCCTTCAGCATCATTGCCAGCTTAAAATGACCACAAACCTGCAGTCTAAGTATGCAGCACAAATGGCAGTTATCTGTAGAAATGAAACTGTCCCTTCCACATGTGTATTGTCTAACAGATCTAGCTATCAGCGCAGCATATGTCAGTTTGGGAAGGGATTTTTTACTACCTCAGCAGTAGGAATCCTTTTTGCCACCGTAATACACATATGAGAGAGAAGGTTGTCCAGGACAGCTTTATCCAGGCAGCCCTATTACAAATTAACATAATTTTTTTAAAAAAAACATAAAAATTACAAATAACAAAAAAAAAAGTGATGGCAGAGACCTACTATTGCACTGTTCTACTGAAGAATATGTACTAATATAAATGGACTGTCTATTTTTAAGTATTTATTTTATTTATTATTAAACAGATTTCACTGATAGTTGGAATGGTTCACTATCTGATTTTAAACCAGTTCCAATGTTATTAGTACTACATAGTGCTTAATCTTGCCATCAGAGCAATAAAAACATACTCTTTGCTAAGAGTCAGCTTAGTTTGTCAAATGCTTTATGTGACTGCTACGTTAGAAGGCTCTCTACAGGCCTAGTGGAACTGATTATATCCTGCTTTAACTGTAAGGAGCTTGGCACGTTACAAAACTGATGTGCAGGATTCTGGGACGTTCCTTTCAGTCACCAGTATGAGGTATATCAGTCCCTCCAAAAGCAACAAGAACTAGTAAGAATGCAGCACTGTTGATCTTTAACATCTTACACAGGTTTTCAGAGCACAAGCACTTGTCTGTATGGGAAAGACAATTTAGATTAGATGTGAATTAAAAGTAGAGTATTTAATCCAAATTAATTCACACGAAGGAGATAAGAAGTAGCTGTTTCAGATTGATTCCATGTTTAAACAAGACTTAGGAAGACTTTAAGTGGGAGGGAGAGGAGGTCTTTTCCAGCTGTGAGAGGTACTTCATAGGAGAATGACAGAGCCATCACCTTCACCACTGTATACTTTGCTACATGAATTACAGGATAAATTCTGCCATTACAAACACTGAAGCAACACACTTTCATGTGAGTCACCTTGTCAGGTATGAACGCTCTAATGATCATGATGTGTGATCAGCAGAAGTCAGCTGCATAACTATAGTGGAAGATCAGGGAGTTTTCAAAATGAGAGGTTTTCTTTGACTCCGTCACTGGTCAAAACAATGCAGCTGTTTGCTAGATCTCCCTGCTGGAGTTTACTGTCCTCGCAGCTCTGCAGGTTGGAGAATCATGCTTAATTCCTTTCAGGCAAAGTCAGCCAGATTGTCTTAAATCACCTTCTTTTGCTATATGAACTGACCCAAGTGACTCAGTCTGAAACAGATTAGAAATTACTCATGCGACTTCCTCATTCACCTTCTACCAAGGGACATTCTTCTGTCAGAGTGGTACCTGCAGTTGTTTTCAGCTAGCGATGGCAGTGCTTTGAATAGTCATTGTTGCTGACCAAAAGAAGGGGTCAGTAAATGTCCTTCCAAATCATGCCCTTGAATCAGCCTTTGGAAGAGCTGTTGAAAACTGTTAATTTGTATCATGAGAAAAATAAAAGCAAGTGAGAAATAATTAAATTCTGTGGCTGAATAATTTATTTTCTTCTCAACCATGCTGCACTGATAATGATTTAGAAAGCAGTAAGACAGGGTGGTATGGGGGAGGGAACCCACATTTATAGTAGTGATCACTCCAGTCTGAGCACGTTACTTTATGGTACAAATGATCTTTGTGTTTTACTGCATGCTTTAAGTTGGTCTGAATATTTTCTTTTAGAAACCATGCCCTCTATGTGATGAAGCAAAAGAGGTGCTTGAGCCATATAAGAGAAGGGTAATGTATTACAATACTGTATGTATTTTCTGTATATAAAGAACAGTTAATCAGGATTCTTTCTTTGTAAAAGAAAATGGCTTGGATTTATTTGCATCTATTATTATTTCTTGGGTGACCTCATAAAGACAATTTCAGCACTGATTTCCATAAAACTCATTATCCAAAACCATTCTGTGACAATGCTACTCATAAGTATTGGCAAAGTAAACCAATATACACTTTGTCACAACTATTTTTAAAATCTCTGCTTTTGTAAATACTATTGCCTTTTCTGATAGAGGAATTTACAACTGTTACGAAGCAGGTAATGATATAATTTGGGAAGGATTTTAGTGAGTGGGACTTCAAATATTTAAACTATAGGTGATTGCCATTCTTCAAGTGGGTTTTGATCACTTTCTTGAAGGAAGAAACTTAACAGACCATTAAGAGGGTTGCACTATGCTGCCCAACAGGCAACTGTTGTGTTGCCAGAGGCATATTTGTTGGTGGTGCTCACAGGGGAGTGGTTCTGCACAGAAGATGAGGAATGTTGTTCTGGACTAGGTAGAGAGTCCTTTTCAGATATGCAGCCAAGGATTGTGGCTATGTGCCTTTTGTATCCACAAAATGGGCAGTTGTCTACGACATGGAAGAATAAATGTAAAAACACCAATAAACAACCCTTGTATTTCTGAAAAAAAATATTGATCAAAAGACAAGCAGGTATGGTTTTTCAGTGTCCAGTAGCTACTAACATACTTATTTTCCGTCACAGTTTATCTTGCAAGAAGTGGATATTACCCTTCCAGAGAACTCAGCATGGTTTGATAAATATAAATATGACATACCTGTTTTTCATTTAAATGGGAAGTTCCTGATGAAGCATCAAGTAGACATTCAAAAGTTTGAGGACCAGCTTATGAAGCTGGAGTTGCAAAATGATGGAAACCAGTGAAGAAAATTCAGCTGCTCTGGTGTGTATCTGAAAGGACTGTGCAAACATAAATTGTGTGAAAAAGCAGTATTTGTTATATGGCCTTACATTTCTTAGAACATATAGTACCAGTGTAATAAAAAACTTGAGTGACTTGTATTCTATTTTGTATTAATCATCCAGCCCAGCTGCACCTGTAGCAACATTTTCTGTTCCATTCATTTGCTGCTATCCTAGGCTGGCTTTTTATTGACAGAATAAATGCTGCTCCATCACGGCAGATAAAGTGAAATGTGTTTGTATTGGATTTGTAGGGCAGGGTGCTGGTAGTGGGTGAGCTACAGGGGTGGCTTCTGTGAGAAGCTGCTTTAAGCTTCCCATGTGTCTGACAGAGCCAGTGCCAGCTGGCTCCAGAACAGACCTGCCGCTGGCCAAGGCCGAGCCCACCAGCGACTGTGGCATGCCTCTCTGATAACATATTTCAGAAGGGAGAAAAAACCTGGGCAACTGCAGCTGAGAGAGAAGTGAGAATATGTGAGAGGAACAGCTCTGCAGACACCAAGGTCAGTGAAGAAGGAGGGGGAGAAGGTGCTCCAGCTGCTGGAGCAGAGAATCCCCTGCAACCCAGTGAGGTCCACGGTGCAGCAGATGGCCGCCCACGGCTCGTGGAAGACCCCACACTGGAGTAGGTGGATGCCCAAAGGAGACTGTGACCCCACGGGAAGCCCACGATGGAGCAGGCTCCTGGCAGGACTTGTGGCTCTGTGGAGGACCCATGCTGGAGCAGTCTGTTTGTGAAGCACTGTACCCCATGGAAGGGACCCACGCTGGAGCAGTTTGTGAAGAACTGTAGCCTGTGGGAGGGACTCATGTTGAGGAAGTTTGTGCAGGACTGCCTCCTGTGGGAAGGATCCTGGAGCATGGGAGGAGTGTGAGGAGTCCTCCCCCTGAGGAGGAAGGAGCAGTAGAGACAATATGGAACTGATCACAATCTCCAGTCCCTGTCCCCCTGCGTTGCTGGGGGAGAGAAGGCAGAGAAATCGGGAGTGCAGCTGAGCCTGAGAGGAAGGGTGGGAAGAAGGTGGTTTTAAATTGGGGTGGGTTTTTTTTTGTTTTAGTTTCTCATTATCCTACTCTGATTTGAATGGTAGTTTTCTCAAGCTGAGTCTGTTTTGTCCATGACAGGAACTGATCTCTCCCGACCCACAAGACTTTTATTATTTTATTTATTTTTTAATTTATTATTTTATGTATTTTCTCTTGCCTGTCCAGCTGAGAAGGTGCAGTGATGGAGCAACTTCGATGGGCACCTGGTGTCCAGCCAGGGTCAACCCACCATGGTGTTTAGGATTGTTACTATGTGTAAGCTGTAGGTCTGTAAGAGACTTCTTTGAAGAAGTCTGTAAGACTCTAGCTGAAATGTTCATTTGAAACAGACAAGAAACAGGGCATTTACTGTAAATTAAAAGGGTGATTGATTAAAGACAGCACACTCACTGAAAAAGAGTCATATCTATAGAACAATTACCACAATCTGGTACAGCTGTCACAAACACATGAACACTGAATAGTTTATTTTTCTTCTAATGGGATGTACATATGTTGTACCTAAGGTTGTTTTATCTACTCAAGCAAGTGTTGTTCTCCTTAGTACTTGAGTTACTGCCAGAAACAAGAAAAAATAGTGAATGATAATTGAGCCAAAAGAACCAAGTCGGTAATGAAAATGGCATTTATTAACTCCAACCATGTCTTTCTGAGTGCTACTACTTTCAGAGTATAAAATGAAAGTGAGAAATGTTAAGCGTGTCTTTAAAAATTTCCTGGCCAATGATATCGGACTTTTCCCTTAGAGTTCAGTTATGTTCTTAAAAAATCCTTGGTCATACATGGTGTTTTGCCCTCCTTAGGGATGCTTGTGACCTCATTCTCTGTCATAAATCCAGTGAACAGAGAAAACATGTATCACTGGTAGGGGATCACAGTGCTCAGAGTTCTGTTGTAACTGAGTCCAGTTGTTACGCTTTCTGGAATCACATTTCAGTTCTGTCTGCATGTATCACATGTATCATACGACAATACCTTTTTATCAAGGGTTACTGCAGTTCTGTTAATGCATTATTGGCAACGAAGGGATGTGAAGTAGGCAGACAATGCCTAAGTTAAATATATTTTCAGGAAGAGAAGAAAGATTAAGGAAAAGTCAGCTGTTTAAGTAGAATAGTCTGTAATAAGCGCTAGAGAAACTTGTTGGTATTTTTTATCTACTTAATAGATCTCAACACAGAAACTAATACCTACCTGATGCATTTCTGTTCATTCTACAATGACAGTATTCAATCATCTGTCATTGCCAGGAATTTCAGAAAACAAGGACACTTACCAGATGTGTTTTTGCAGGGGGAGAATCCAGACACACCAGCTACCCAGTTAGACAGCAGTAAACTGAAAATCACTAGGATTTGTTACGGAGTTCAGGTTTTGGAGTATGGTTCAATAAGGTGGCAACTGATCTGCTATGGTCAGTTCCTATATATTCTCATCCTACAGTGTCTTTAGCATTTGACAGATCATTTCCAGCTCAGTTCCGCAAGATAAAAGATTTCTGGGCAGTGGGGGTGAGAAACTAAATCTGCCTTGCAGTTCAAGCAACATGAGTCCACTCAGGAAGGGATCTGATAGTATCCAAGAGCTCCAGGAGGGAAAGCTGTGCCCTTTTTACAGCAGAGAGCTTTAGGTAAGTTTAGCCGCATCATCAAACTATACCCTGTGATTTATAGGACTTCAGAAACTTCCATTTCACCACTTGTCACCTTCTTTAAGGAGGTCTGCGGAAAGAGAGTGCCATCAAACAATGGATTTACTACATTTGCAAGAGCTAAAGAGAAGCTTAGAAGTTTAAGCATCTCCTTAAATCTGTTTAAGGCTTTTCTTCACCAATTCTGTAAATGATCCAAATCCAAAATCACAGCCTACTGATGCTTCTAAAGGAAAACACTCATCGTGTTGTTAAGTAACCAGTATATTGTTTTTGTAGCTTTACTTTACCTTTAGAGCCTGCTGCTTTACCCTGATGTGGTCATTTACACTGTAGAGGAAGAGTAAGTTGAGGAGACACAAAAAAAGAAGCTGAAGTTTCTCAGAAGTAAGTGACTGAACTTGAATAACCTGGCGAATGTGAAGTGTGATGCTTTCCCCAACATGAGGGGGGAAAAAAAAGAAAAAAAAAAAGGACAAAACTTGAAATAGCAAGGTACTTCTTGAATTGTATGTTGCCGCATAGCTTTGTGCTATCAACAGTGCTTTTCATCACCATTGATAGAAGAACAGGACCTTAGAGACATAAAACTTCTATACCTTCTGCAATTCATGATGCTACAGTCGAATTTGTAAGTGTACCAGAAGCTACTGTTAAATAACACGCCTGAATTACCTCTGTATGAGCAAGTGCCATTTTCTTTCCTTCAATAGCCTGAGATGGTTTCAGAAGGCCCAAGTTTTTCCATAGTAAGTTTTTGTAATGAGAGAGCTGGCATACAGCACTTGTCACCCATAGTTCAAGCACTTCTTCTAAAATATACCATTATTATCTCAAAGCTATGGAGGACAGAGGTCACATGGACTTGCTCCATTTCCCAATATACATCACTGACAGAGGCTGGAATAGCCATCAGAGCAATTTGCCTTTGTTTTATTTTTAATAAGGCCAGTTTTGAGAAGAAAAAAAAATGGAAGCTAAAAGCAAACTTCTTAATCATGCAGGAGATGATGAATTCCTTTTTCCTTATTCACTCAGACTGTGGAGGTTTTCTTCTATAGCCAGTGCCAGATTTTTGCCCCCACTCCACCTTTGTTTTGTAAAGTGAATGATAACAGGATTTTTATAATAGCTTCTATCTATGGCATAGCCTTTATCAGTGAGATGGAGGTTTTCCCTTAGCTCTGGCTGTGGGTGTTAGTTGCATATAATGTACAGAGAAGGGGTGACTGCTTCTTCCAACTGTTCTTCTGGTGTACAGTCAAACACAACACTGCACTGTGCATGCCTCGACCTATTTTACCTGCCAACAAACACAAGTAGCAGATTCAGGTGTGTAAGAAAGGTCATTGTAGACCCATGTTGCAAGCAACAAGCCTGGACTCCAGGGTTAGTGTTCTATGGTATGGAAAGATGACTGCCAGCCATTCCTCTCCAAATACCACGTTGTCCTTCCAAAGCCAAAACATGGTATACACTGCCAAAACCTTCTAGCAGTATCTGAGATGTACTGTTCTACTGTTTTAAGGGAGTGGAAGCCCTGTTCTCATTAGTTTGAACACAAAGATAGGAAGTAGAAACATGTCAATATGGAGTGTTGGTGGCACACCTCAAAGAAGGAGCTGTGCTATAATCATTTCCAGATAAAAGCACCACAGGACAAGGTGATGAGCAAGAGCGTGACTGTTCATTTTGGACCATAGATGCTGCTTTCTCCTTACAAAATTAGGTTGTGTCAAGGTTACTGAAGATGTTATCTCTATTACCTTCTCTGAGGAATACAAAATACTGACATAAAAAACTCCAGGAGGCCGCCTTCTCTTCCAAAGCCAGCAGCCCTGCGCAGTAGAATAAGGCATTCAGTGACTATCTCCATATGTGAACACTAAGAGTTCACATATTCTGAGTAGCAGATCAGACAGAGAAGTATTTCAGCAGCATCTTCCATTTTCCTGCCATTATCAGTCCTAAAAAATCATGTGAATTTGTGATTCTATAGGCAAAATAATTTACTAATCTCATTGGGACCAGAATTTTACCTCAAATAGTTAACTACTTTCCATTTCCTTTGACGTGGGGAGATAGAACAAGTGTTTGGGTGACTTAACATGACTAGCAGGTCTGCCACCTTCATTTTCCAAAACCAAGAAAAAACATATCATATGTAAATTGGGGGAATTTTTCTTCTTTTTGAATATAATAAATGCAGCAGGGTCCCAGCACATGCATCTCTCTAACCAAATGTGTCAGAAGTATAACACTAAAACAAGAAGGCATATGCCCCTGCTGAATATATATTTACAGAGGCATATGTGACTTCGTGAAAACTGGCAATTTACTCCTTGACAGTGAATGCTGGCAGGAGTGCAAAGCTCCACAATATACTCTCCCTGTAATATAAAAAAAGCTTGAACACAAGATGAACTTATTTCCTGTTTCTGGACAATTAAAAAGCACATACACAGTGTTCCATCTCCTTTCAGTAACCATAAATAACAAATACACACCAGGCTTACTTGCTTATGTATTCTGCTTCTCCGGGTCTTTATTTGTGTCTTTTAAATAACACACAGTACATAGAAGGAATTGTCTCATTTCTTTAAGCATAGGACTCCTAGCACAGTGTCTTCCCGTCCAAATGGCCTGTGAGACGTAACCTCAGATTCCCTCCCTAGCTCTTGAAGTAAGCTCTTTCTGTAAGGCATCGTTCTCTTTTTACCTCTTATTAGCACCTTACTCCCCAAAGTAACACAAAAATCCACGCGTAGGCTTAGCCAATTCTGTAAGTATTAAACTCTGTTTCAGTCTTGTGCATGCATTCATCTTTAATCACATGGCCACCTGGATTAACTGTGAGTGCAGCAACACATGGAAGTAAACAAATTCACAAGTGCAAGTGTCTGAAAGATCACAGGTCATTTTTTTGCTCAGTGACAGCATCACTTTCCAGACAGCTTTGCTTCGTACTGTACCAATATCATGTCTGTTTTCTACCATGCCCTGCTGGCAAGAAGGCTCCATTCCATTCTTGTGAAGTTGCTTGACCTTGGATACCCAAACCTGAACTCTTGCAGGGCAGGGCTGGAGCTGTGAGACACACCTGAAATGGAAAATTTCAGCAGTTTGGGAACTCAAACTGAATACCAACTTGTGCTTGGCAAAGGCATAGTAAGAACAATAAAACCACCCTCTGTTCTCTACCCTCACTTCTCATAGCATTTCAGATCAAATTCTATTTCTCGGTCTTCATCTTCAGGTGATACATAACATATGCCCAGGATATCTAAAGGGTAAAATGATACCCTCAAGTGTCTGTCTTGTCTCTGGAATGAACTGCATGGGTAGAGGACGCTCCAGATCATCCACATTTCCCTTTAAGTTGCCTTCTGGACCATATACAGCTGATCAAAACTCTATGCACAGAATATGAAATAAGTCGCCCCCAATCATACAGACACCCAAATCTTCCTGCAATGAGCCACAACTACACCCACCCACTTCTCTCAGGGAGAAGATGAAAGAACAGCATGTGACATGCCTTACTGGAATGCACCTAGATAGTATGGCAATCAGGGAATATAAAACCGTCAGCTTTAATTCAGAGCCTTACCATATGCCATATATTTTTAGCCTATCTCCTAAAGAAATGAAGCTTGGACCATATAATCATGTATGAGTCCGGTTCTTCTCCTTCCCTTCTCCCCCTCCTCTCCGACTCCTTCCAAGGAATGTTTAACCCAGGGACCAGTTCTTCAGCTATTACATGATGGTTGGTCCTGATGATCTCAAAGGTCTTTTTCAACCTAAACGATTCTATGATTCTACATTCCCACATATTTCCTGAACATCTGCTCCCAGGAAAATGACAGAAATCTCTCCAACCATGTCCACTGAGGGGCAGGGGGGGGAGGAACCGTGCTGAAGGAAGTCGCCATCCATTTTGGCCAGCTGGCTGCTCCTAAGGAAACAGCAGAAGGGTAGTTCAGTACTGACCATGACATCAAACATCTCTCATCCAGAAGGCCTATCACAGCAGATTCTTCAAGAAGTCACACTGCTGCAGTGGAAGGAAGTTTATGAGATAAGGGATGACAATCCTCTGGTAACCAGCCTCATTAACTTTGTTTCTCACAAGACTGTTTAGTTGGAGACAAGTGCTTGAAAAACATTACTGCAAAATTCAGATGCTTAAAGAGAAAAAAGTGGTCAGAAACCACATTTATCCACATAGGTTTTATGTGTGTATAGGTTAGATGCACATTTACACTTCTACTCTTAAGAGGTGAGGCATCCATTGCACGAAGGTTTCCATGGTGGTAAGGGTTGTCACTGCAGGTATGTTTTTAAGATGTTATCAACATTCCAACTCCACTGAAGATCTATAATTCTGCTTAATTTATCTCACCTTCCTTCTGCCAAGGTTTACAGAGTGACTCCAGCAACCAGTGCTGGGCCCTTTCCTTTTATTTTATTACACAGGTAGCACCTGTGTGCACCTTCTGTTTCCAGCTGGAAGAGCATCTCTGTCACTGCGGGTGAACAGGCAGCCAGGTCCAAAGATTAGGTGAGTTTTTTTCTCCACTGACGGAAAAGCAGACCAAAGGCAAAACCCCCATGTGATTAGGCTTTCTAGCAAAATTTAAGTGTATCTTGGTGTTTTAATTTGCAATTTTATCAAGAGAACAGAGTGGTTTTACAAAAATACAGCAAAGTGGCTGCTACCTCAGCCCTACAATGTGCATTTATTTTTGAACCAAGTAAACAAGGTTGCTTGAGAAAGGCCATGAAATAAACTATGATTATGCAAATAAAAATTTGAGCCCGCAGGTTTCCTTTAGGTTATTTCTTACTGCCTTAGGAACTCGGAGCTGTCATTTTAGATACAACTTTAACCGAGTTTCAATGACTTGGATGTTTTCCTTGCCATCAACACGAGGTTCGCAGCCACAAGCCGGAGCGGGGCACAGAAGAGCTTTTTCTCTCTTAAGTGGAGGGGCGGGTGTTCTGAGGTTGTGACTTCTGGCACGAAACCGGTGAGTTGTTTGTCCAGGTTTGCTCCTTTTAACTCAGACCGGTGTCTCGCACCGCTCCCGTTAGCACCGAGGCTTGCGGGCGGCTCACCGGCGCTGAGCCAGCCCTGCTGACGGGGCAGGGGCGGCCACGGCCGGGGGAGCGCCCGTGGGGGCCGTGTCTCGCCGCCCGGCCCGCCAGTGCCGCCAGGGCAGGCTGGGCCGTGCGGGCGGCGGCGCTGCCCGGCGGGACCGGGGCCGGGGCCGGGGCCGGGGCCGGGGCCGGACCGCGCCGCCGCCGCCCTCCCGCCCGGCTCCGCGCTGCGCGGCGGGGCGTGAGCGAGTGCGCGCGGGCGAGGCCGCCGTCGGCGGCGGGGGGTGCGGCGGGCGGCGGCCGCTGGAGCGCCCCGGCGGCCGTGGGGGAACGTCCCGCGTTCGCAGGTGGCGGCGGCGAGTCACGGCGGCGGGAGGCGGCCGCCCGGGAGCGCGTGGCAGGCGCGGCGGTGCCGGACGGCGTCGGCGTGACCGTGGGGCGGGCGGGCGGCGCGGTGCTTGTGGCTGTGCCCGCCGCCGCGGAGCGCCGCTCCTCGCGTTTCTGCCCGCGGATCCGCCAAGCACTCCCTGCGGCCCCGCGGGGCGGCGGCCCACGCACGTCGCGGGCCTCCCGTGGGGGCTCCGTCGCCGCCTCCCGGAGCCCGGCTGCGCCCCTGAACTTCGCGAGCAGAGTCGGCAGCGCCCGCCCCCGCCGGTGCGGTGCAGCCCCTCCGCGGCGGTACGGCCGCAGCCCCTCCGCGGCGGTGCGCCGCCCGCGCCGGGGCAGGCAGCAGCCGGGCAGGGCGCGCCGCGTCCCCGCCGGGAGGAGGCCTGTGCCCGAGCGTCTGCCCGCGTGTTGGCGGCAGCGGAGCGGCGGCAGCGGAGAGCCCCGCAGCGGCGGCCGAGCCGAGGGCACCGTACGTGGGGCGCGCGGGGCTGGCGGCGGCGCGCGGCCGGTGTGAGCTTTGTTGGGCGGCTCGGTGGGTTCTGCGGGGGGGCGGCCGGGGGCGCGGGTGGGTGAAGTAAGTGTAGTTGCACACGTGCAAATAAAAATGCCCGGCTCTGGGAGGAGCGCGTTACCTGTGCAAAGAGGAATTACTACTGTTTTATCTCTTTCTTTGGGTTTGGTTTTTGTTTTGTAGTATAGCTGAGGTTTAATTTTAACTCTGTTATTAAAAAAAAAATAAAATCAAAACCAGTGCCACTTGCAACAATGCTCAGGTTGAAGTGATCGCGCTTTGAGACTCTTTTATCCAGAATTACCTACAGGACTTTCCAGAGGTGAGTGGTGGGGGGAGAAGAAACACAGTTTGTTTCTGTTACAGAGGTTGTGACGAACCCTAGTCCTCTGTGAGATCCAGCCTTGGAGCATCCTATCCCTTCACCTCCACCCCCACCCCTTCCTTTCCCTTTTCCTTGCCAGGGGTTCTATAGCGCTTTGCAGGTATAAGGGATTATGAAACTGCCCAGTACTAATACCCATATATTTCAGAGTAGTTTTAACTTTTAATGTCAACAAATTTTAAAACTTAATTTTATCCCTGTGTTGTGCTCATCTTTGGACGTGGGCTGTTGACAGTGCATGCCAGCAGGTATGCCGAGGAGTGCCTCAAACTCTGACTGTACACTGCAATCTAGCCATTTCAAAGTCCTGAAACCAGTGAAAGCAGAGGATTTTTATCTGTTAGAAATTACTAGTTTTGGCAAGGATATTTACAGCCCACCCAGTGCCCACTGAAATACACAGAAGACTCTCGATGATGACTCATGTCTGTGGGCTTCAGACCAGGCTGCCCGTGCAGTGCCGGCTGGTGCTGATCCCAGGCAGAGCACTCCTGGAGGTAACCCTCCTACAGTTCCCACGGTTTGTAAAGGGAGGGGGATAAGGGAGAAGCGGCAGGAAACAACAGCTACTGGGATTATAATTTGCTTTATCTAAGTGTATTTGCCAATTATAAATAGTGTGGCATGTGCATTCTTTAAGGCTTTAGGTGTCGCTGACCTTTAATTAATTGCTAGTGGCTTAGTCTGTTGCTGTGTTAGGCTGGAAGCAGCCGACTTGCAACTTGTCTCTCCCATGCTAATGACTACTCTGACAGTGTCTCGGGGTATATGATGTCCGTTTTAAAAATTCCAGATGGTGGCTTGTGTGCGGTGGTTGCAGGCTTTTTTGTATAGTAAACTCATCAGGGAATGTATAGACTAGGTGGCTGCCAGATTTCCCAGCCAGAAGGGACCTTGTGTGTCATCTGTTCTGATCTCTTGCTTATAGGCCACAGCATTTCATAAGTAAGTTCTGTATCTAAAGGCTGTAACTTCTGTGTGGTGTTCACTTGCCATTAAAGACAGGCTCCATTCTCAGCAGGAGTTCAAGCATGTTTCAAAGTGCCTAGCAGCTCACAGACTTGAGCTTTAAATGGATGAGTAATATCTACTACTTCAGATGTCTGTAATTAGGATAAGAGCTATTTTGGTCTATCAATAACAATTTTGCATATAATGCTTATTAAAACGCATCAGGATAATTATAGTTCTTGTGGCATATGTACTGGTGGAGCCTTCTCCTTTGCATGAGGATGAAACACTGTTGGGGGCTTCTCAAAGTGCCTTTGGACTTGCCATTGGAAAGTTCTTTGTCCTCTCTGAGCTGTGGTGCAAAAACGAGACCCTGGTTTCTGCTGGTTTCTTCTGCCTTTCTGAATTTGCCTGTCATACAACAGTCAGATTCTGTCAGAAAGGGGCTTTCTGCCTTACCCTGCCATGGCTTTCTGCAGAAAGAGGAGAAAGTGCTTTGTGTCCCATCTGGACTTCTCAGCCCTGGGTAGCAGGTTGGGAAGGTTGGCTGCCTCTGCTACCCCATGGCATGCTGATGGCCATTATTGCTTCCCAGTAGTTGTAGCTTGTTAGATGATTCCCACTATTTTTTCCCCTTGGCTGAACCTTGCTGTAGGGCTTTCATCAGAGCAGCCAGAATGATGTAACACCACCTCTGTGTGAGCAGACAGTTGAGACTCTTGGAGCATGTTGAAATGGCATAAGGCAGTGGGTATTACAGTACCTAGGAGACCTCCTCCAAACACAGCACAGCAAATTAACGCAGATATGATAGCACATTCTATGTTGTAGCTACAAATTCTCTTCTAAAATTCCTACTTCCATTGCTGGTTAGCTGCAGATACTGTGGATACTGACCTTCAGGACCCTGCCTGAGACCAGTTTGTCTGTCTGCAGTGGCTGAACAGTAGAGAGGGGTGCTGTTTGTTTTGCATCCTCCTTTGACACTACTGGAGTTGGATTACCTTCAAATGTTTCATATGCGGTTGAAGATTAAAGAGGTTACAACAGCTATATAGAACAGCTCTCCGGCAGAGTCCTGCCAAACAAATATCACAGCCTAGTGTCATGCTGTTGCAGGGGGAAGCCCTGTCTTTGAGAGACAAGAGGAGAAAACATGGAAAGTAAGGGGGAATTTGGGGATACAGTTTTCTGGCTTGCTCAGCTGCTTTTCCCCACAGCTCAGGACCAGTGCGGCATGCAGATGAAGCAGGACCTCATGGAGAGAAAAAAGCCATTCCTGCTTCGCCAAACTGCTGGCTGCAGGACTAGGTAGAAATGGGCAAGGTCAGGTACTGGCTGTGCTTTTATCATGGTCTTCACACATGCCAATTTATCTTGTCTATTAACATGACTATTGCTGTTTCTGGTGCCTCAGCTGACTCCTATAACACTAGTTGTAATGTGTATGTTCACAGCCTGCAGGGTTGCACAGGAGAACATCAGAAGGAAAAGCTGGAGGGAAAGAGAAAACAATGCAGACAGAGGAAAGAGAGGAAAGAAATTCGGCATGTTGCTGCTGAGATATGCAGCTTATCTGAAAGGAAAATTGTCATATTTCTTCCCTCTCTCTTGCAACACCTTCCTGAATTTGTATAGAGTATTACTTGTTCCCTCTCTGCGGTCAATAAAACTCTTTCAGACATGTGCGTAATATTAGGAACCTCATCTACATTTGAAAACACAGCTTTTGCATACATGTTCTTTGCAATTAGTTTTTTCTCTACGTCGCTTGATACAAATTTTGGAGGAGTTGTTTTTACCAGCCTTCTGAATGGATTCATTCTCAGACCATCACTGATTGAATGACATATTACCCTAAAGATAAGTCCAGCTAGGTAGAGCAAGCCCCGAGGAGCCATTGTGGGCATCCTTCACTTAAACTAGAACATGCATTATAGGCTGAGAAAGAGTATGTGGGAGCATTACAAAGTTAGGCACAGCAGATTTCCACTGCTGAAGGGGGTGTCTGCCTTTTCTTCTCTGACAGGAAGAAATACTGCTGCTGCTTAGAGCCACGGTCTTAAAGGGAGGAAAAATATTAATGACACAGTGCAGGAAGGCTTGTCACAGAATTGAAGTACAGAAAATCACCAAAGTGATAATACGGAGTAGAACGCTTTTCAAGGAATTCTCACTTACTTGTATGTCATCCTTGCTGTGTCAGCCTACTTGGTGCTGTGCTGTAGTTATTCTTCAATTACCTTACTACGGTACATCCCTTCCCACAGCACAGTGTCTTGGATCTTTTTCTTCTGATTCCTGAACCTTTTTTCACATGAATATAAAATAACAGGAAAGGAAAAAGTGCTGCAGTATCTTGCTATGCTCTCAGTTAAGGTTCATGCAAGGCACTGTAGACCAGAATTAATTATTAATTACAATTATATTTTGTGTCTTAGAGATATTGATGATATTTTCAATTCCAGATTTATGCCTCTCTAATTTCCTTTTTTTCCACTGCAGCAACAAAGCCAGCAAAGCTCTTAAACACATGCCTATTTTTAAGCTTGCCAGAAGTCCCTTTGACTTAATTCAGCTGAATGGGCCAGGATGGCCAAGGGCAGTCATTTAATATAAAACTGTTGCTGGCCTGATGGTAGTCTAAGTTGTGGGTTTGTTGTGGTTTTGAGGGAGAAGGAGGGAGGGAGAGATGGAGGAGCTGTTTCCTTCTGAAGACTAGCACGACTGCCACAGCTATCCTGAGTAAACTCTCAACATGTGAATTCTTGTTATGTCAAAAATTCTAGTTTCTTGGAACTTGCTTCCATCCTGAAGTTAAGGTCTTTAATGAAAAATTCAAAAATTTTACCCTTGGAAGTATCAGAACATCTTGTTTGGCATTTGTAAGGTGAAATGTTTAGTTTCCAAACTATGTGTTTGAGGTCAGCGCTAATCCCAGCATGAATCTGTCTCAGCCCAACAGGGTGCTCCTCAGTCTCTTGTGTACCCTTGGTGCCCCTGCCTGGTAGAGGTCTGGAGCAAGGCTGCCTTTCCCATGGGACACTGGCATCTCAGAGGTACTCACAGATTGGTAACTCCCAGATACTAAATGCTTAGATTCAGATTAAGACCCGAGATGAAATGCCTTAGTAAGTTCTTCCCAGTGTAAGGAGGTGGTATCCTGTGGGCAGATTTCATGTTGAATAACCTCCATTTTCAATGTGAGACTCATTCATTCAAAATAGTTTTACCAGGCCTTGCTCATTCCCACTGAAGAATCTGAGGAACAGCATTTTAAAATGGGGTTTTAAATGGTAACATCCACACATTTAATTGTAACAAAACCACGTGTTAAATGTGTCTCAGGTGTGTCTGTTTCTGACCCAGAGTTTGTCTACATCCCCATTCTTGGCACTTTAACATCCTTTCACTCTGCCTTGTCTTCACCTTTTTTTCTCCCTTGAGCTCTTGTGCTTTCCTCTTTTATCATTTTGCTGATACTTACCTGACACTTTTTCTTTCCTCACTGGCCTTCCTCTTCTAAAACATAGGTGGTAGAACCAGTATATTTGCCACACCATCATTCTGCTTTTGATTTTTACCCTTTTCTCTACTCACTGTCAGCTTGCACACTCTAAACAATTCAGGACAAGGATTTCAGTTTTTTAACAGTGCCTGGTGCAGTAGGTCCCCGTGCTTGGACATCGGCACGCACTACTGTAGTAATCATGGTGATACCTCTTTGATTATATCAGGGAGACAGTAAAGGAAGTAAACTTCCATGTTCCATGTGTGTGATTGTTATTTCCCCTTGTCTGCAATTTGTTTTGAATTGTGTCCCCTTCTCACCGGTGTGTTTTACATGAAGAACAAAGAAAACCTTTTATTATGTGGAGAAATGGCAAACACGGAGCATGTTATGCTTGGGACTATTGAATCATACAGAGCTTTTCAATGCCCAAGGAATTTGTACTTGTAAATATGAAACAGGAATGAAACAGTTTGGCTAAACATCATGAACTGACTGATGTCCTTTCTGCATTGCACCAGAGGTGGGCTTCTGGGGTTGGGGAACTGGCTTCCTGAGCTGCCGATGTGGGGAACATCTACCCCTGTTGTATGGAAACATACACAGATATAAACTGGTAGAGAAACTCGTGGAAAATACGTATACCACAGGAGAAGACTAGGGCTGGTCCTTAATCTGTTCCCCACAACCTCCATTGTCTTGCTGTGATGGAGCCAGTCCTGGAGGTTTGTGGGAATTTGAACAAGGGATATGCCAGACTTCAGCTCCATGCTCTGAGTTTGTCTCTTTTCCCTGTAAGCCAAGGGAGCCTTCAAACATCATCGTGCTCAAGGACACCTCCACTGCAGCTGTGTAGAAGGACACCCTCCTTCCTTCCCTCCGGAGCTGAAACAATCCTGCTGTGCCTGAGGCTTTGCAGAAGCCGGAGGGCTCACAGCAATGCTTGCAAGAAGCAAGCTGGCCCCTTCTAAGTGGGAAGGAGCCTTGTCAAAGGAGCTGGTCCAGAGAAATGGGCCAGGACTGGTACTCGGCTGGCTTATTGGTGAGCTGACTCAGAGACATATGCCAGCAGAAAACTGTAGTTTGTAGTAGGACTGGTGTGGGGATAATGCAGCCCACAGAGTTGGATCACTAAGTTACCAACGAAAGGGAGGGAACAGGAATCAGTACCAGGGTTAAAGGGGGAAGGAATGTAGTCCTAACACTGCCATAATTTGGTTTAAATGGGGGAACTGTGGCCCATGCGGTTTGCTGAATGTCACCTAGAAAATATATGTCTCTTGGGACTATGGCACTTTAATTGCTGGCTGCACCTTCCTATTCTTATTTTTTTGTTTTCAGCAGTGATGTTATTTAAGACTTCAGTTGGCGCATGCCAGTGAATAGTCTGTTCACAAATTTATGTTGCTTAATGCAAAGTAAGGGCTAGTAACATCATCCGTACGGTATTCATGGATAAGGCAGCTAACAACCTGGCTGGTGAAGTTTAACAAGCCGTGCCATTTCCAGTTAACCCCAGAAAGCAAGACTGAGAGCTGACAGCCTCATAGCTCCTATCCAGAGGTTGCTCAGCTCTACAAACGTCAGCTATTTAACAAAGCTGAAGAAGCTTAGGCCCTGGGTTGTGGTTAGGCTGGAAGCAACTGCGGTGTATACATGCACTCCTGAATTACTCCTCAGGCCGATTAGGTTTTATCTAAATAGGAGTGGAAATAGTGTTTGTTTGCTGGTGAAAACCACAACTTGCCTAAGGTCTTCTGAAAGTACAGTGTGCCTGTAAGACCGGTGGGTATGGGTACATCCTCGGGTACGGGCAGGTGTCTCCTCTCTCTCCCCATGCTCAGAGCTGCAGAGAGAAGCCAGCTTTATTTCTGAAGCATGCTACCCAGCCGCAACCAATGGGCCCTCAGGGTACATTTAAGGGTTTTTTTACAAGCAGGGGCAAAATTGTTCTGCCCCTGCTCCAGGCTGCATTAGAGTTGTTACTTCATATTTGTCCACGTGCCAAGAAACAGTCATACAGTTCTGGCTTGGCTGAGAGCATTAGCTAGATTGAGGTTCCTCTTTGCCCACAAAAGCCTATGTAAACATACTCTCCTTTGGCACCATCCCTGGTGCAGTGTCCCACACTGACCCCAGACTGGAGCTTTTTCAGGCTCCAGAAGCACCAATGTGATGGGCAGATAAGCATGTGCCGGTGAATACCAGCCTACAGATGCAAGGTGTGGGGCGTTTATCCTTTGGAGAGCCTGAAACATTACTAACCCTGCTAACATGTGTTGTCACATCTGGCTAGTCTAATGAAACATAAAGGTATAAGGCAAAAGACAACCCTGGCCGTAGGCATGGGAAGTGGCCATTTTACCTGTAACCACAAATGTAATCTTCACACCCTGAGTCTATAAAACGAGATCCACAGCATGCTCAGCAATGTATGCGTGTGGACACAACACATTGTAGTCACAACATAAACATGTAGATAGAGTTTTACAAATGTCACAGCAGCCATCAAAGTATTTGGAGAGGGCTCCTGTGCACAGACACACAAGTTGGTGTGTCTCTGCACCTGGTACAGCCAGAAGGGACAACACCACAAGCTGGTCTGAAGCATTTTTCTGAGCCCTGCCCCAGTGCACATACATTGTCCTGTTGTTGCCCTTTTCCTTGGGTTATTTCACTCCGTTACCGTTGGTTGGCTGCTGCCAGCCAGGTTGTTATAAGCTGATTTTTTTAAAAAAGGCCATAATTGTGTGAATGTTATTTGATACATGGGTGTTGTAACAAATTTCCACCTAACAGCAATGCATTTATTATGTTTTGTTCTGAGAAGTGCTGGTTACTAGCATGCTTGTTTCCTGAACAACCAGCTTTCTGTTCTGGTTGTCACTCAGTTTGATTTCCTTATACCACAGATAGTCATTAACAATATTTGACTTATTCCTTCTGGCAGAACACAGTGCTTTGACATCATGATATCTCAAAATAAACAGAAAGGATGAGGGGCCCATTTATAAAATAGATTATAGCCAAAAGACTTGTAACCAATATGGGCTGACAATGAAAACAAGGCATACTTGAAAGACGTGATGGCAAAAGTGTCCACAGTTTATTAGTCTTTAATGTCAGTATTTCCATAAATGGAAGTTATGAATGAATCTGTCCCTGATAGCTGCCATGTGGCAGCATGCACAGATACCTGTAAATCTTTTGGCTCATTTGTAATGTTCTTCCATTTTTTGGTAAAATCATATGCAAACCTGAACACTGAAGCTATTAGCATAAAGTGTCTGTATTAATTTTAAGAATATCTCCATCCAATTTAACAAATTAAAACTATGTTTTGCAAATGGAAATTATTCTTCTGAGAACATTGTTCTTCTAGGCATGCAAATTTAGTTTTTTACCCTTTTGTTCCACAATATCTAGAAGGCTGAAACATTTTTTTTGTGACAGAATAGCAAATGTGTTTTTTCAGATCTTGACAAATGGAGTATTGTCACTTCTCCCCAGGTTCTTGAGTGTGCTGCCAAAAATGATTATGTTTCTTACCATGTCTGCCAGAGCCATTTAAGGAACGTCCTCTTCTTCAGTAAAGTCCTAATTCTGGAAAGAGTGAGTATGGGAGGAAGAGTTAGAGCAGATTGTCTCAACCAGACGTGTTTTGCATTCCGTGTAAGGAGTTTCTTGTTAACCACAATTTATTTTATATCCAGCTATTCCATAAAAGCCAGGTTAACCGTGGGGTGTTAGAACTTGCCTAATTCGTATAGGTTTCTGATCAGAGTTTCCAGTCATTATATGTATTATGATAACAGTTTTAAAATGCCATTTCCTAATGGGTTTGTTAGAATAGACAGATCCTGGAGCACTTGTAAAAAAATCCCTGTTTTTCTAAGGATGACTCCAGCCTGTATGTACGTTTCAGTATTTGGTAAGATGGCCCTGTGAAGTTTGACGGGGTGGCGTTTGCATCCTGTGTGGCTGGAAAACAGCAGGGGCTGATAGAAAATGTGTAACAGAACAGTTGCAATTAGAAGCAATCTGTGATGGTTACACACATGTAGCTGACGTAACATGAGTCTACTCTATTGAAGCCAGAGCTCGGTATACACTTTTCTATGTGTGCCTGGTGTGCTTTGAAAGCTCTTGGGATCTGCAAAGGCAGCTGCTTTATGGCACAAGTGGCCCTAGGGTTTCAGAAATAAATTTAAACAGGTGTATTGCAAGCTGCTTCCATCTTGTTGTGAAGGTTTGGGAGAATGGAGTTCTGGGAATGCATTTGTGCGCTGGCAGTAGTGGCGTGGGAGGTACAGTACTGTTACTCATTCATAGTGAAGTAGTCCTTTCTCACCTTGCTTACAGTCTGCAGATCAAAGCTCGCCAAAAAAAAAAAAGGTTTGGAGTACGTCTCAACAGATGAGTAATCAACATCTCTTCAGCAAGTCAGAAAGTTAATTTGAATTCAACCATGTATTTAAAAGGAGTGAGATTTCTGAACTACAGTATTTCAGATATCTCTGATAAAAGGTATTAGCATTGTAACGTAGTCTGTTAATCCCAGTTATTAATTAAAAGTGGGTTTTAATCTTTTCGTTTTGCTTTCCAGCGTTGTAACAGTTCCTTTTCTTTGTGCGTTTGCCCCTTTGGATTGAATTTTGCTGTTTGTACTTCCAGTGATTAGGCTAGGAAGTTTGCTTTCATGCAGCCATGCCTAATGTAAACACAAGGCACAATTTTAAGACAGTTTTTAACATTATGCCCATTATATCAAAAACACAAGAAAACTGCAATTCTGCTATCTCTGTGAAGATAATATTAGCAGAATTCTCATCATCTTTACACTGTGCTTGTTTGAGTCTTAGCTTTGTGTAAGAGCTCTTGTGGAAGCATTCCATAAAATTGAATGGAGATTAAAACTAATTGGTTTCTATGTAAGCCACTGTAAAAATTTGAGTAATAAGTTGAAGTAATTGTCTTTTTGTAAGGCTTTTTTTCCTGCTGTTGAAAAACTTTGTCACAAAGTAGTTATTTTCCTCTCTCATTCTGTAAGACACTTCATGATGGAAAGCATCATTAATTGCATGTTTTTTAAAAAAACATAAACAATGGAAATAGGAAGGAATGTGATTATTGAGCATCATCTGTATCCCCAAATCTTCAGTGATGCAAAAGCAAATTACAGGAGCACTTCCAATATCTCAAAGATTTTTTGCTGCTATTAGTCATAGTGGGTTTCTGGCCAAGAACTAGTGAAGATGTGAAATACAGTTTTCAGATTTCAGGTCTGAGCTTTAAGCTTTGAAAATCCCATGTAAGAATTGAGCAAGAAGGTTAGTCAGTAGTGTAACATGAGATGAGAAACATCACAGTGTTAGCAGTTAGGTTTTGGCGTGGTGTACTTGTGGTATTATTAGCAATTTTAAAGGACTGTTGTGACATATTGGAAAATATTACAAATGGGAAACTTGACTTCTGCAGAGTAAAAGGGAGTAATGAAGCTTCCCTGTTGGGTTGTACTTTGAAACACTGGAGTAATTTTGGAGGTGATCCAGTAACATGTTAGTAGTTAATAGAATATTGTAACAAATGGTGGCCAGTATACATATTAGAAAACCAAGCAAATAGCACTTTGAATTATAATATTGTACTGCAATTAATGTTGTTTTGTAGAAGGGAAGGAAAATGAGATGAAGTACCACATGTGGAGATGTGAATGTTTTGGCTTTAGGACAATTTCAAGACAAACCGCCTAGACATTGTTGTTCTGCAGGTAGTATTGGTAAAAGATGCAAAACGTGTAAGGAACCAGTAGAGGAAGATTTGTCAAAATTGTATCAGGTGGTACAAGGGAAAGATGAAACTCCATCAGCTTTCTTTGAGCTATTATGCAATGTGGCTAGGAAATGGACAGATGTGGATTCAGAGAGGGGAAGTGATGCATTGACATTTGTGACTGTTTGTGTGAAGTTGACTCCTGTCGATGGGAGGAAACTGCAAAAGATAGAGTGAGCAGATGCAATATCTGTCAATAAGTTATTAGAGGTATCATGGAAAGTGTAGAATAATAGAGGGGAAGAGGAGAAGAAACAACAGGAGAAAGATCAGGTTAAGAAGGAAAACCAAAAAGCCTAATTATTGGCTGCAGCAATAATGGAAGGCAATCAAAATAGTAGAAGATGAAATGAGGGAGGCAGGCTTAGTCGCCCTCCTATTTGAAAAAATAATGGGACCCCCTTGAGAGCTGGGGTAAACAAACCTTTGGATAGAGACTAGTGTGCTTTTTGTAAACAAAAAGAGCATTGGAAGAGGGGATACCCTCAAAATCAGTTTCAGAGGAATTTTGTAAGGAAACAGGAAAATCCCAAGGTGGCAGAATTGCTTATGCTAGATCAAGATTCAGATTGATATGGACCAGGGGATGAATGAAAAGTTTCCCCAAGAGAACCCCTCATTATCTTAAAGTTGGGGAATAAGAAAACAGATTTTTTAATCGATACAGGGGCAGCCTATTCAGTATTACATACCTGTAAAGGTAAATTGAGTAGACAAAATCTGTCTATTATTGGGACCACAGGAAAAAATGGAGGTGAGGCCATTTTTCCATCTGATTAAATGTGGAATTGGAAATGGAGTCTTTACTCAAAAATGTCTATACATTCCCAATTGTCTGATACCTTTGTTCAGAAGAGATTTACTCAGGAAAGTAAAAGCACAAATTGTTTTTGAAAAAGGAAATATACAGGTACAAATACTGGAAGAGAAAGCCGTGGAAGTGCAAATGTTTACATTACAGGAAAAGGTACAAGAAACACCAGAACATGAAATGAGCCCAGAAGAGGTATTGAATGCAGTAACCCCTCTAGTATAGGCCTCCAGGATCCTTGGACTCTCCCACATGGCTGAACCAGTAATCATCCCATTGAAACCTGGAGCACAACCAGTAAGGCAAAAGCAATATTCTATGTAGGTAGAAGTAAAAGTTGTTTAGAGCCTTTCATAGAAAACTTCATGACTCATGGACTACTACAAGAATGCCAATCAGAATATAACACTCTAATTTTGCCAGTAAAGAAGCCTAATTTCAATGACCTAATCTCAAGACCTGAGAGCAGTGAATCAGATTGTGCCAGGTGTCCACCCAGTTGTGGCAAACCTTTATGTGTTACTGACAACAATTAAAAAGATGGTTTACTCTATTAGATCTAAACAATATCTTCTTTAGATCCCCTTGGAGCTTGAAAGTCAAAAGATACTTGCCTTTGAGTGGGAGAATCCAAAAACTGGTTGAAAGACCCAACAATGTTGGACCATTCTTCCACAGAGAATTAAGGATAGCCCAACAATCTTTGGAAATCAGCTTGCCAGAGAATTGAAAAGCTGGCAAAAGTAGAATATGGAAATAACTTTACTGCAGTATGTGGATGATCTCCTCCTGGAAACACGTTCACTAGAGCATTCTATACGGTATACTGTTGACCTTTTGAATTTTCTAGGAGCAGCAGGACATCGAGTGTCAAAGAAAAAGGCACAAATTGTGCGAAAGACCATGACTTATTTGGGGTTCGCCATTACTCAAGGCCAATGGAGCCTTCATTCCAAAAGACATGAGGCAATTTGCCACTCTAAATGAGAATTGAGAACATTTCTAGGAACGGCCGGATGGCGTCGCCTTTGGATCGTCAACTTTGGGCTGATGGCTAAACCCCTTTATGAGGCCCTGAAAGGTACAGGAGAATTTCTTGAACCGACTCGAGTGCCAGACTGCTTTCCATCAGTTAAAAGAAGCCCTGGTGTCAGCACCAGCATTAGGACTTCCCTATCTGGAAAAACATTTTGAGGTTTTTGTGAATGAAAGACAGCATGTCACACTTGGAGTTTTAGTACAAAGGGTTGGATCTTGGAAAACAACAGTTGGGTATTTTTCCAAACAATTAGATCAAGTAAGTAAAGGATGGCCTTCTTGTTACTGTAACCATACTACTCCTAGAGGAGGCTAGAAGATTGTCTTTGGGACAGAGAATAACAGTGCAGGTACCCCATGCTGTGAGAACAGTTTTGGAACAAAAGTGGGGACATTGATTGTCCCCCAGCTGAATGATGAAATACCAGGCTGTGCTGTTGGAACAAGATGATGTGGAACTGTGACTGACAACTACTTTGAATCCAGCCACCCTGCTGCTGTTGTCTGGGGAAACTGAACTGGAACATGATTGTTTGAAAACTATTGAACATAATTGTTTGAAAACAATATATTCAAGTAGGATTGATCTGAAAGACAGACCTATGGATTCAGCTGATTTTAGTTTGTTTATAGATGGGAACAGCCAAGTGACTGATGGGGTTCAAAGGGCAGGATATGCAATTATTTCTGGAGAAGATGAAATGGAAGCAAAAGCCCTTCCTGTTAATGCTTCTGCTCAAAAGATGGAGATGATTGCTCTAGTTTGAACCTTGGAACTAGCAGAAGACTATGAATATATGGACAGATTCTAAATATGTTTTTGGAGTAGTTCATGCACATGGAGCAATTTGGAAGGAAAGATGTCTCCTTCTGTCACAAGGAACACCAGTCAAATAAGGAGAACTAATCAGAAAATTATTACAGGTCATAAGTTTACCTAAACAAGTGGCAATAATACATTGTAAAGCACATCAGTTTGGGAATTGACAGGCAGATTCGTCAGCAAAAAGAGCAGTGGAAGAAAAGATCTTGGGAATGTGGCCTGAAAATTTGAAAGGACCACTGATCTACAGCAAGGAAGTTGATCAGTTAGCTAAATTGCTAAATGCAGAAGGAAATAAAGGAGGATGGTGGATCAAGGAAGACGATCAGGTGGTAGTACCTTCAAATATCATGACAGAACTCATAGAAAAGGAATACAGAGGAACACATTGTGGAGCAAAAGCTCTTACGGACAACATTAAACTTCACACTTTAAGTAAAGGAATGGGAAGTGTAGCTAGGAGTATTGTCAAGAAGTGTGAAATTTGTCAGTAAAATAATCCCCAGATACATCGGAAAAACCAAAAAGGGAATACTCCTGGTGGCTATTGGCAAATAGACTTTTCAGAACTTCCCCAGAAAAATGGGTATCAGTATTTATTGGTATTAGTAGATACCTTCTCTGGGTGGCCAGAAGCCTTTCCCTCTTGCTCCAATCAGGCTAGAGAAGTAAAGTATTGTTGAAAGAAATAATTCCTCATTTTGGAATTTCAATTGGAATATCTTCAAGTTGAGAACCTCATTTTGTAGCAAAAGTGATTCAATCACTGGCAAGAACTTTAGAGATAAGGTGCCATTTACATATACCATGGGGGTATATGGTAGTCTAGTGGAGGCTGCTAGTCTAGTGGGAAAGTAGAAAGAATGAATCAAATTATTAAAAGGCAATTGAATAAAATTGATCAGGAAACTTATTTAAAATGGCCAGATACTCTCCTGTTAGCATTATTGAGAGCCAGAATTACAACCTTACCAAAGTGTGAATCATGAGCCAGGATCTACAGAATTTATAGGGAAACAGTGTCTTAAAGAATATGTGATTTCTCTAGGGAAGGTTCTGCCTTCTTTCAACAGGTATCTACAATTAAGAACACCTTTGGGCCTGGACACTGCAGTTCATGAAATTCAGCCAGGAGATTGGGTTTATTTAAGAACTTGGAAGGATGAACCTCTGAAGGAAGTTGGAAAGGACTCCTTCACGTTCTCCTGACCACATATACTGCAGCCAAACTTGATAGAATAGGACCCTGGATTCATTACATCTGAATCAAGAAAGGACTTCCACCAGATAGGTGGACTGTGGAAAAACAAAAAGAAAAATATTTGCACGTGAAACTTAAAAGAGTTAATTTGTGAATTGTACATGGGTACAGGGCTTCTCTTCTACTGATTTAGAGTGTCCTCAAGGAATATTAGTTTTTGTTGCAGATTGTGTATTAGTATGTGTTCTAATCACTTTATGGAAACTGAAATTTTGATATTTGTTATCCTTGTGGGAGAAATATTGTCCTTAGAGGACAATTCAGTTTTGAAACTGATACAAGGATTCAGATGGTTACAGAATGTAATGAGTATAATTGCCTGCCTACTGTTGCCAAAATCTATTAAAAATTCTCTAAAATGGGGAATTTTCCTGTTAAAGGACACTGCAATGGTTGATCTTAGTAAGGCCCTAGCTGCAGATACCACTTGCTATTTGATACAAAATAGAACTTATTTACTGGATCTGACTAATAAAACTGGGGAAAGGTGTTACGCTTATGAGATAGAAACTTATCCATGATCAGGTATTATGCAGACTCTTGCAGCCTGTGATGGAGAGCCAGAGGCATATGGGACAGTGGTAACAACTGAGACAAAAAAGGTTGAATGTCCCTGGCAGAGTACAAAAAACAATTGGTAAAACCCTATGTGAGATAAATTGAAATATATTAATTCTACCTCTTGGTGTTTTGAATGGAAGGGAGAACTAGCATCCTCAGATAGTTCTAACTATAAGAATATTCTCAGAGAACCCAAAGAAGGAGTGAAAATTCCTGCTTGGAATTGCATACATGTATTTAACTGTACTAATATAGGAATATTACAAAATATGATCAGAGTCTATGATGCTATTGCAATTGAATGTGCCTGTAGAAATTTGAGTACTACAGTTGGATCTGGAGGAAAAAATACCTTGTAGCAGCACACTTCCATCCCCTGTTTACACTGTCTTGGTTTTAAGTGGTGGAACATGGACAAACATCACCAATTTCAATGCCCAATCATCACATTACCTCCTAAGCTCTTGCACTATGCCTGTTATGGAAAAAGAATCCATTAACCCCTCAACTATGGGGTAAGATTTAAAAAGAAAGAAATTCAGATCAGTGGAATAGCCCCTTGATAGTTACTACTGTAGGATGGGGATTTGAAGCTTTCTTTGCTCTTGGGGTAATGGCATTTGAAAACTGAGTGGTGTTGACAAATTTAAGATGGCAAATTGAAACATTAGCAGATGCAACTGAAAAAGGTTTAATGCCAGTAAATAAACAAGTCCAGGCAAATAACCAAGTGACCATACAAAATAGATTATCTTTAGACTTCATGTTGGCTCAGGAACATGGGTTATGTGGATATCTAAATTTAGATTCTGAACGTTGTTGTGTGCATATCCTAAACATAACAGAAGATTCAAATTAGTAGGATGAAAGAAGTGGCCCAGAATAGCAGAGAGTTAAGAGAATCCACAGAAAATAGTTGGATTAATAAAAATTTAAGAAATATAGGAGGATGGTCACTTACAGGATGGCTTACAAGTTTGGTACAGTTTGACAATTATGGTAATCATGATAATTGTAATCATAACTATAACAGGATGTTTAAAACAAGAAATAATGTGAACTCTGTCAGAAACATAATGTTAATTAAAGAGTGTAGAAGTCTCAAATGAAATATTTGAAACTTCCAAAGGGAGGAATTGTTACTTCATAGACATACCTTTAGTTATATTTTATATATTTAGGTAAAACAAACTAACAGTTTAAAAATGAAGTTATAACTCTAGGGATAGATACTAACTCAGGAGAAATGTGGTATACGTGGTATTGAAGGACTGTTTAGATTGTTTGTAAAGTCTATCTAATTTATGGCCCTGTTATCCATAGATAAATCTTAGGAAGTAAGTTGATAGCTGTCAGTGTTACAGATAAGGAATCTTTCAGGGTTACACACCAGCTCAACCAAAGCCATTTATCTTCTTAACAAGAAGTTGTCAAGATAAGCAAGGACTCTGGTGTCCTCAGGACAAATTGAGATGGGATATTTTTCCACAAACAATGAACAAAGACCCTCCGAGACCCTTGCACAGGTGTAGAAGACTTTCCTTTCTCATCACAATTCATGCAGGCATTGAAAACTGTTCACTCAACACCATAAATAAGTATTAGTTAGGTGTTGTAATTGCATTAGTTAGGTGGAGAGTTGTATGTTTTAAGTATTAATATTTGGTAAAGAATTCTAGTAGGTGTTCTTGCTTTGTAGAAAGCTTCCACCTTGCACCCTGTGCAGAACGAAACAATGTCTCCTCTCTAAACATACTTTATGTGTTTTGTGATTTATTTTGAACTGAAGGTAGCAACAGCTTTTAGAAGCCGAACCAATGCATCTCGCCACTTTTGCTATTGTCCAGTGTGCGTGGGCTGCAAAAGACTGCATGGGCTGAATTTCTCAGTTTGGGAAGAACTTTAGGAAGAACTTTTTTTTTTTTTTTTTGTCATTCCCCATTGTCTCCAGACAGCTCAGTTGCACAGTGAGAAAAATTAAGAGTTATATACATTTGTCCACTGCTGACCAACTCTGTACAGCAGAGTCTTCATTTGGCCATGTCTGATTTTAAGTCTTCTCATTTCTGCCTCTGTTTCCTTGTGAAATAGCTAGGCCTTAGTATTTATCTGAGAATATATTTAGAAGGAATTAGTTAATGCATAGAAGTCACGACAGTATTGAAATGCATAGCCTTATCATCTGAAACAATTCTGTGCCCCTGTTAGGAACAGTTTTTAATTTGATCTACTCACTATGAAAAGTATGGAATATGAAATTAAGGGGGAAAATACTTATATCTAATTGGATAAAACTATGTAGCTACTTTTACTTAAATTCCCAGGTTACCTGACATAGTGTTTTACTTAGCTGATCTTAGCTGTTAGTCAGCTGTTGCCCGCCCCAAATATGTGGCTTATGTTTAAGTTGAACTTGATGACTATAAATAGTCAGTGTTTTGTTTGCTCACTGATTAATCAGAGAATACCGTGACTATTCAGCTGTTTTTTTCTTTAAGATGTATGAGTCTCTTAAATTGAAATCCTTGCTAAAAAATATTTTTATAATATATTTCGACAACGAATTACAAATTGACCTGTAAACCAGAAAAGGGAGAGGCAAGAGACACATACTTTCACAAATCCATGTGAATCCTCAACCTTCCATAGGAAAATCCTCAAGCTTCTATAGGAAGGGGGGAAAAAACAGCCCAGTTTATCTTTGAAAATTGTAATTCCTAAAAGAGAAAAGAAAAAAGCAGAAGAAAAAAAGAAAGTATGTTTGTTATTAACTTGAACAGAATTTTGAAATGGAACAGAAAACTTGTGCATCCCATCTGCTTACAGGAGTACATTTGCTGGTGCCAGACTGAGACCCGACTTTGGTTACTGATAGGAACCATCCTTTTATGCTAGATTAAGCAGTTGAATACATGCCCAAAAAGCCTGGGGTGATTTGGATGAGTAGACAGTCATGCAGCAATGATTGAATTTGCATCTGTTACGAGAACAAGTATTCATTCACTCACTAAAATTTCTGAGCAGAAACAACCTAAGCTTACAAATGCAGGGTACACCATGCAGACAGCTGCTGCAGTAACGTGCAGAAACTTCTGGACTCATATTTTCATGTACAGTTCTCTGAATTAAACACTTTTAACTTTAGGCAACGGGATTCAAACCAGTCTCTCATGGCCTTTTGAAAGGAGCATTCAGGGGACATTTTTCTTGTCAAGGAGCTTCCAGCAGCATGTGACCCTTTAGCCAAGTTTCAGATCCCTAATCTTTGTCGAGTCTATAGGTGTGACCTGGAATTCTCTCCCTCCCCAAGCAGCAGATGTGTTGTAGGACTGTTAGAGGGAGTTTGAGGTCTGACAGAAACCAGTGTTGTGCAAGATGCTGTATGGATCATTGAGCAGCAGTGGGATTTTGCTGCATCTCTGTAGTAATCAGGCATCTCTCAGGGAAAATAGGAAGCTGGTCAATGGTGCTGTGCTGGTGAAACTCCTGTATGGACTGGCACTGCATTGCACCACTCCCTGTGGAGTGCAGAACTGTGGTGTGTGATACAGCAGTGCTCTCTGGACAAAATCATCCTAACTGGGATGGCACTACTGTAAGCACCTCAGCGGCTGGTCAGTCAGCTGCAGTTGTATGCTGCCTTCTGCCGCTTTTCATTTTTGTCTGTACTGGGTCTGGCCGAGATGGAAACAACTTTCTTTGTAGCAGACCGTAAGGTGCAACATTTTGGGTTTGTGGGCTAGAAGAGTGTTGTCAAGGCTTCTGTTCTTCCCAATTCCCCTCCCTCCTCCCCATCCAGTAAGTAGGTTGTAGGTTTTGGGGGGAGACTGACCTAAGCTGGCCAAAGGGATTTTCCATAGCATATAGTGTCATGCCCAGCAATAAAACCTGGGTTAGGGCAGGATGGAGTGGGAGTGTTGTCCCCCAAGGTGATCATTGCTGGACATCTCTCTGCCTGTGGGAAGTGGCAACTGACCGCCTTTGTATTACTTCTTTTCTTTTTTTTTTCCCCCCTCTTTCCTTCACCTGTTAAACTGTCTTTTTGTCTACCCATGCCTTTTCTTGCTTTTGCTCTTCGTGTCCTCTCTCCCGTTTTTCAGGGAGCAGGTGGGGTGGAGAGTGAGCAAAGCTGTATGGGCGCTTGGCTGCTAGGCAGGTTCAGCCCACCACAATGCTGTATGAAGGAATTGAGAACAGGAGTATTGGGCAGGCAATAGGATTGGTCTCCTACGAGGATGCTACTCTGCTTTCTCCTTGATGGGACAGAAAGCAATACAGATGATCATTTAATCCGGGTAAGGTAGAAGGCTCATAGTTCCTCCTTGAAAGCAGACATGAAAGTCATTAGCTGGGTGGTAGGAAGCATGTGGGGATTTTTTGAGTCTTGTCCTTTGATTGAGTGCAGTCTAGGATCTTGCTGGCCTCAGCAGCACCTAGGAGTCACCCTGAGAACACAGAGGCAAAACAAAGCTTTGATTTTCTTTGCTCTTAAGTACTACTAGTAAACACAAGCTAAAACATATTTCTGTTCTGTGAAGTGAGATAATGGATGGCAAGCAGTTAAATAGATGAGTACATATTTACATATATATACACACATATATGCTTATGTATATATATGTGTATATATATATTATGTGTATATATATATTTACATATACACACACACACACACACACATATATATATACATACACATATAATAAATACATAGCATAAATACACATTTCCTAGAGGGAATAACTAAGTTCCCTCTTTTGTGTACACTGTAGTCAGACTTACTTTTTACAAATGATGTCACAATTTTAAGTAACTATGGCTGCTTAATGAACTCATTTTTTATTTCCCTATTATGCATTTTCTCAGAAAGAAAACCAACAGCCTTACCTTGCATACCTAGTATGAGGCTGCAATGAAAGGGTGACAGATTGGATCGGTGACTTGTGCTGCATTAGTGATCTTTTTAAGATATGTCAGTGCCTTATTTTTTTCCCCATTTTTTCAAGGGGAAATTTCACCTTAGCTGATTTGGTTGTTTTGACCTCCTAAAGCATTTGACATTGTCCCAGTCCCAAAAACAGAGTTGCTATCACTACCCAGAGGCATTTCATGCTGAAAAATTTGCGCTGCAGTAGGTGAAGATGGCAAAACAGGAAAACTAGTTAAAAATGACTAAATAGGCTCTGCTTCTTCAGATAATGGAAGACTCAGAAGCTGAAGCCTTGTGTGCTTTTTCCTCTAAGAATGTACTAAACCAAGAGGTAACAGTTTGGTTAGGTCATATGGAAGGAGTCCCCAGACTTGACTTTCCGACATTGGTGTCACCAAAGCCTAATGGAAATCACTCCATTTTAAATGAAGATCTTAAATGCATATTCTAGGCAACTCTTACCCTTTGGTCCTTCCTGCTTCATTAAATGATATTAATCTTCCTCATCATATTGATATGAGTCTCTTGGGTCATCTGTGGCTATCAGAGAGTCTTCTAACAGACTATCATCTTTCTTTTTTGCTTGGCTTTGTATATTTGTCAGCACTCGAGGACAGAGCCAGTCTCCATTGAAAGAAACTTTGTCTGCAAGCAGGAAGGGTACTGCAGTGAGCTCCTAGAGGTGCCCCAGGGTGACTGGCCAGTGTGGCTGAGCTATGGGTAGTGCCTGTTTCACTGTCAGGATCTGCTGGCGCATGCACCAAGACTAGAATTGCAGAGCAAAAAGATCGGTCCTGCCCTGCTCTGCAGACACAGTCTGTTTTGAGTCCTTTGTGGTCCTGCCTCTTGCCCTCCTTATCTTCTTTTGACTCCTGCAGTTGTCACTAATGAGTAACAGTTAAATCTGTTTCTCCTTTCTTAGCATTTATCCCTCTGTCATTTTCTCATTAGCATATCTGTCTGAGGATTTCTGAATAAGGGTCTCCAAAAACTTGAACACAAAAAATTAGACCACTTACCTTTTTCCTTGTATGTGAATTTGGCTATTTAATTTAGCTATTGGTTTTGCTTCTCCTTGTTCTCAGTCTAGCTTGTCAGACTGGTAACCAAGACCTGCAATCTCCTGCTCAGTTGTACTGCATACCAAGAACAGTGTTCTTAATTCTTTTATGTTACCTGTGACTGTTCATTTTCTTTCTGACCCTGTCCTGAAGGCAATTAACTGTAGATTGCTCTGACGTTGTTCTTCCTGATGGCCACAGCAGTCCTTGACACAGGTTTGTCACCTCCTCTTTGGATGCCTCCACAGAACCAAATTAAAATTCTCTTCAATCCTTGACACAGGTTTGCCATGTCCTCTTTGGATGCCTCCACAAAATCAAACTAAAATCCTCTTCAAATTCCCACATTACCTCCTTGATACCTGTCTTCTGTTATAACCACTTCTATTACCTGTTTGATCATTCAGGCCTGCCTCATTACATTCTTTGACTTAGTCTCTTGTAATCTTGTCTGTGTTTTCATTTGTACTCGTACGTGTGGAAAGTTGTTCATGGCTTTGTCCTCAAAAGGTTCTTGTCTCTCCTCCTCCAGACCCTTCTGGAAGATAGCCTGCCACAATGTCTACAAGGAAACTGGCTGATTGATAATGACATACAAAGGGTAATTGCAAATAGTTTATACGTTCCTGCTGGAACAGGGGGGATGGCAAAGATGACCTCTAGAGTTCCCTTCCAACTTCAACCCTTCTGTGATTCTGTGATTCCACTTGTAAGAGCTATCCTCGACCTCTTGTCCAGTAGTTTTCAGTGTTAGCTATATATAATTAGAGCTGACAGTCCATTTAAGTTAAGCAACAGCCTTATCTTGTAAATAATCACTGTAGCACTATAAAAGGTAAATTATCTAGATGTGAGCACCTTTTACCTAAATAACTTTTCTTATTCTCCTCTAATTTACACTCTGTTGCTTTTCCATATTTATATTATAAATTCTTTAGGCCATTCTTTTTCCTTTGGAAAGTTCTTCATATATTTGCACAACCATTATCAAACAAACAGCAAATCACCTTTGACTGTAATGCCACTATCAATACAGACTAAGTAGCTGTGGCATTCCAGAAGAGTTTTGCTGTAATTTTGCATGTGATGTCCTTGTTTTCACATGCTGCCAGATTCTGGAAAGCCATAACAAAACTGCAGCTTCAGAGCTAATGGAGGCTGAAGGTCTGACTGTTACCCATCACGCTGTCAGGTAGCAAACTGCTTCAAACCAATTGGGCATTTTGAGAATCTTAACTTCGTATGTTACCAAGAGGAGTGCCAAAACTAACAGAGGCTGATACGCACTTCTGCAACTGGTAGTTTCCTCTTACTGTGTAGAAATTTGAAAAGTCACTGAGGACAAAGAGGATGTGGTTTGGGAAGAGTGACTTCATATTAATGTATGTGTCCTACCCTAGGTGCCTGATGTTTTGGATAGTAAAACGGTGGGGTCTCATTTAACCTGAAAAAAATGATAATTGAATTCTGTCTGGACTGCTGATTAGCCCTTTAATATTTGAGATGGTCAAGCAGCAACATGCAACAAACGACAGAAGCATAACATTGCTTAGAAATACAACTTTCAAGGCTGTTATGTTCACTTTCCAGCAGCCTGCATTCAGCAACTGTACTGCAAAAGCCTGAGAATAAATTTTGTTCACTGAGGGAGTCTGTAACCCAGTGGTGCCTGTAAGTGATCAACTGTAATATGAATAGTCTCTGTTATGTGCGTATGTATGTATGTATGTATGTATATATGTAGAATGTATGTAGGGAACTGTAAACATGTGAACACAGATTTCCTCTCTTTTTTTGCTCACTTTCTTACTGTAAGAAGGTAAACCCATCAATTTTCCTCCCTTTCTATACTTACCAGTAATACTAAAAATTTTTCTGACTTAGTGCTGTTTGTGACTAGATTAATTTTTGAAGGGAATCCTTATGAATAAAATGTTAGTACTGGCCTTAGAATTTAATCTATTCCTTAATTGCAGGCATAATGCTAAAGAATATTTGCAGTATCCCTTTACTTTGGTTTGAACTGTGGATCTCAAACAACTTCTAGAGCTGTGCCTTTCTCAGACTGTAATCAGTGTAATCAAGCAGAGATCAGGTTTCTTCTGGACATTTGTCAATGAGACAGAGGAAACTGCCTAGGCAGTTTGCAATGGAGCTATATGTGAAAAATCTGTAAGAATTTCAGCGACAAACCTTTTCTGCAGCATCCTTGCCCCGTGTAAAGGCTGGTTTGTGGCCAGCGTATACAGATATGTTGAATTTTCCGTCACAGCAGCTGCAAGTTACAATACAAATAGACCAATATGTCCCACCTCATTAAGTGAGCATTGCTGTGTGGTCCAGATGGTCTCTTAAGCAAAACCTGAAACTCCCCCCGATTTGTGTCTGTTCATTTTCATGCAGCATATCGAAGCAGCTAGCAGAGAGCGGCACCGGAGAGAATGCAGGCTTTTTAAATAGGATAGAAAATCTTGGTCAGAAGAAGTCTTTCAGAAAACTGTTAATTAGTATAGGAAGAGATCCTGTGGACAAAACCACCCTATTCTTTAAGGAAAAGTTAAATTCTGACTCTGATCTTCCCCACTTTGTTGTGGCCTTGTAGACGTATTGTGAGAAAAAGCAGAAGGTAGGCATTTCTCCCTTAACCTGCGGTACATAAATGTTCTCAGACCCCTCTCCCTTCCTCTCTCCACGACAAAGGAAAATGCCAGGACTGAATCTAAGCCTTTGCAAATTTCTCTCTAGTACACAAAGTGTAGTAGTGGATATTTTTCCTTCTCTAGCCTCTTTCAGTTCTGAAACTGAAACTTCCTTGTGGAAAAGGGGTTCAGATCAGGCACGTGTGGTTTCATCCCAAAAGAAATCTGGGGAAGCATGTACAAACAGGCTGGCATGGAGACTGGAGTTAAAGCCTAGCAGCAGTGAACAGGAACTGCGCTCAGTAAGATTTAAGGTGGAAAAGAAGGCTCCATCTAAAGATGCTTTGGAGTTGACCGTGTAACATGTTTCACAACTGATCTTAATGGGATCCTGCGCTAACACTTGGTTATGGTGTTTGGAGGACAACGCAGGTACGTCATGCTCTGAGGTGCAGCCTATGAAAGTGATGCCAAATTTTCCTTCTAGGTTGACAGAGCCCTGCTACTATATAAACTAACGTACTTTTACACTTCACGCTTCAGCTGTACTGAATATTGCTGCTGTGGCAGCATAGCCTCTGGAGAGAGCAAGTTCAGCCTAGCAGGTGAAAGGGGGAAACGTGGCAGCCGGGGCTTCCTATTCCCATCACTGCCGTTCATTCTGTGTGCAAGTGGGAGAAAGCCAGGCAGTACTTCTTTCTGCTTCAGTTTTATTATTTGTAAAATGAAAATTACTGTCTTAAAATGATTATTTAAGTAATATTTTAGCATTGATATTCCTTGTTAGAAAGGCATGGTGGGTTTGTATGCTACAAATAACTTCAGTAAACTGGCAATAGGAATGTTGTTTGTCTGTGATGGTTGAAGGACCATATTCTTTTAGGATATCTTCTGAAGTTGTACCAGGTATGCTGATTTACTTTAGGTAGCCTGCATGACACATCTGTTGATAGAGATACCCCTTTTGGCAGCGATCACCAATCACTAGATTTTCCTTAATAATAGCTGAAGGGAAGTGGTTTGTCTTTTCTTTAGCTTTACATTTTACTTCCCTGTGCTGAAGCACTTGCACAGTTCATTCCACTTCAAGGTTGCTTCAGTGTTCTAAATAAAATGATTGTGATCAAAGCTTCACTTCAGAAGGGAGTTTGTAAGGGTCATTAACAAGGACAGAATAGCATTTCTTGATTTTTACACTTTGTCAGCTCTCAGTTTATTTTCATAGTCTTACAAATGTATTTTCCCTTCCAGAAAAAGCTTTCCTTTTTTTTTTTCTCCTTTTTTTTTCCCCTGGAACTCTGGCTTGGCTTTTGTAATTGATGAGTTACTTTGGTTGATTACTATTTCATTGTCTTCCTTTTCTCTGTATTTGCCTTGCTTTGTTACCTGCTTTCTCTACTGCTTCCTGCTGTCTTCTTCACTGCTGCCATTGGTGGTCTCCCCATCCACGCCACTCAGGGGTTCTTAGCATGACCTGCTACCAACACTTCTCACTTCTAACTCCAGTAATTTGTGTTGGCTAGGCAGGCACTGGAACAAAAGGCTGCCTGCAGAACCTTCAGACTGCATTTTTCATGCTGACAGGTTCTTCAGATGAACATGGCACTCACCTGTAAAGTCAACTGCATATACACTAAACAACAGGAGATAGCACTGTGGTCTTAGTGTTTTGGACTCTGGTAAGCAGAGCTCTGTAGCAGTACACAAAAGCTGTTAAATTACACCCAGAAAAATAAATAAATAAATGCAAATTGAAATAAATAAATGCAAGCCTGTCATTTATCTCTGTTTAGCTGAAATGATACAGAAAGTATTTGAAAGTTGAGGAAAATCTGATGGCGAATATCCAAGGTAGCTGATGCTAATGGTCTGCATCTTTAAGAACTCAATATGTTCACAGAAGGTATTGACGTGGGGTTTGGGTTCAATGTGCACACTCTATGAGAACAGACTGGCAAGATGGGAACCTGCTGTGAAACATTTTAAGGCTGATTACTACACCTTTTTTGTAGTATAGCTAATGCCTCATCCTACCAGAAACAGTGCAGAGAGCAGAATTTATTTCATTATTCATTGGTGGAAAAAATTGTCCTCTGTAGCTGTCTGCTTCTGATAAAATCTGGTTATGGATCTGCGGACCTTTCCAGAATGAGGACTAGAAATATAAACACAATGTCTGCTTTATTCAATGTGGTCATGGACTCAGGCTACCCTCTGTAGAGAATTCAGTTACGTATATGAAACTCCAGCCATCTGCACTAGGTCTGTTCATGGTGACAACAGATAAGACTGTGTCATCACAGATTCGGGATTTGGTCAGATAGAGAGAAAGCCTGTAGGTAAAGGAAAGCTCTTCCAGCAGACCTGCTTTTTGTCAACAGGGACGTGTGCCTGGGCAGCTGCTTGATACGCTACCTCTGTCCCAAGCTGCTGGTGGGCTCCAGAACCACAGTTAGATATTTGGGCCTTTTTACTTGAAGGGAGGAACACTGCAGGTAAAGAAGCAATGATAAATCTCTTATCTAAGGCTGTCATGAGCATACACTGAGTCTTTATATAGGAAGGTTAGGCTTTTGGTTTGTAGGTTTAATTATTTCCTCTCAGCACATGTGCAAGGTGAACTCCAGATGGAAATGCTATTAAATTCATTATCCCATGGCAGCAAGCAAATGGAGAGATTGGTGCAGTATTTACCATGTTTTCAAGGTCAGTTATTTTCTTTCTGCATTTTGAATATAAATTCATGAAAAGATGACTTTTTAGTAGTAAACCAATTCCTGAATCTCAACCTTATACACCTCTCCTCTTGTCTTGTGTCACCATCATGATGCATTACCCCAATACAGAGAGCATGAGAGCAGGATCTCCTGCTCTGGAAGCTGTGACCAGAGAGTATTTTGGGTGCTGCTCTACTCTGATGCAGCTTGGCAAATGGTTGTTCAGCAAAAATTATTAAAGTATGCAACTGATTAACAAAAGGGGGATAAGAATACTGTTTGGAAGGGGTCTTGAGTTGTTTTGGGTTGTTTATAGGAACAAGAATAACATTTATAAATCCTCGGGTTTAGAATTGTAGATAAGCAATAGCATGCATGTGATGGTGTTCGGTTATGACTGGAGGTTTGTAGTAGTTCTATAAAGAACCAAAGGTGGAGTAATTAGCTTTGCATGATATAGAGGTAAAGATAATTGCATGCTTGTATTGACTGTTCTGGCTAAATAACAGGAGTAGAGCCATTCAATTACACTGTAGGTGCTGGATGAGGAACCAATGCTCCTCTTTTAGGCTGAGTAAACAGTTTTTCTAGAAGTGTTAGTGTTTTCACAGGAAGGTAAGTAAATGGCTTCTCCATATTCCACATGTTGTGAATAAAATACCTATGACATAAGCTATAAATCCTTTCTGAATGATCATTAGTACACAGAAAAATCTAAGGAGAGTTGTGTTAGCTTGGTGTGTGAAGCCTGCACCCTGCTGGGAACATTTGCCACTGTCGGGAATGTGTTTAACATGAAACATAAGACAGCACTAATGAATATTGGGGAAATGGACAATGCAAGTAGCTATCAGCTGTTAATTTTTGTTATTTGATACAGACAAGTTTATACCATATTAAAGATTTTTGAAGTGTTATGTAATAATACAGAGGGTTTTAAAAGTGTATGTCTTCCTTGGCAAAAGTATCTTTTTCTTCCCCTGTGTGTTATGTTTTGTGGTTTGGTTCACTTTTATCAGCACTACTGGCAGCTCTTCAAACCCTGCACTCCACCCAGAAGAAGCAGCTGAAGTGAAGCTGTGCCAAACCAGAACTAACGTAGTGTTTGTTTGTTCAGTCTTCTTACAGGTGCAATTTACAGTACTTTGCAAGCAGTCATTCACAGACATTCACAGCAGTGGTGGAGTTTCTCAGTATATATGCTGAAAAAAAAAAAAAGAAAAATCAGGGAAGTCCCAAAGCAAAGTCTTGGACCATAGTACTACCTGTGACTTAGGTATGATCTGAACCTGAATCTACTCCATGATTTTGGGTCTGTTCTCATTTTTCTTGTGTTTGGTAAGATGATGTCACTTGTAACCTTGGGGGGAAAATGTATTGCCCCCTTAAGCAATATCTTGAGTTCCCCCCCCGTGTCTCCATTGCCCTGCTACTGTCAAAAAATCAGTAGGATAGGAATGTGGATCAAAGGTAGCATATAGTAAATTTGTTTTGTTATTTTTAATAATAAAAATATTTCTTGACAAAATACACTGACAGGTTTTGTCAGAGTTTGAGAAACTAATCACAATATTTGTATGTTCGCATTTGAGCATTTAGCATCTGTGGATTATCATATTTTATTTCCATAAAGCTGTCTGATCTAATTTAAGGAAGCGAGGAAGTGTGCTAAAAACAGATACATGGAACTGAAAAAATTCTCTCTGATAAAAGTATGACACAATTCACAGACTGTCTGCATCTTTGTAATCACTCTGGTAATTGCTAAATGGCAGTGTGTTATAGCTACTTTTAGCATAAGGGATTACGCAGGGAAGTATCAATCATGGCTCTAGTCCAGTATTTGTTCATAAAGAAAGTACCACTATGTATATGAATAATTAAAAACTCCACCTTCAAGCAGTGTGAATTAATTTTCTTTTAAACCACTACTCAGTATTAATATTGTAAATGGATACTGATTTTGTCCGTCGTTTGTTCCCCCACCCCCTTTTTTTTGGTGTAACCTTAGACAAAGAATGAAATAACTAATTAAAGCCAATAGTGTTAAATGTTTCAACTTTTTACATTGTTTGTAAAATAATTTATTTTCAATCTGGAAGCAATGTGATATTCCTGCATCCTAGGACAGAAATTTACTTGGACTAAAACCAAGCCTGGAGGACTCATTTTATCAGAAGCGATAGCTGATTTTTAGGTGCATCTTTTGGAAGCATTGTCTCTGTTTTCACTACATAGAAAGAAAAGTCGATAGCCTGATTTCTTTCCAGTTTTGTGAGGTCCCACCAGAAGCTGTGGTGTGCATGTATGTACACACACACACAGACAAACACAAACACACGCACATATTTGTCTTTAAACCATACATTAAATACTCTGAGTTGATTTACAGGATGTCTCAGTGTATTGAAAAAACAGAACTGTGCAACAGAAATGGAAATATTCTTGATTTCCCATTAGGTCCTGGCCCTCATTCAGCATTTTTTGGAGGGGAGGGGAGTAGCTTGGCAGGATATAGCAACAGATTTTTAGTACACACTATGAAAAGAAAGTGGAATTCTCTCTGCATGCAGACTCGGTGCTTAAAGTAGAAAAAAGGATGCATTTTGTGCTTTCTCACCTTCTATGCCTGAAAATATTTTTACTAAGCATCTGGGGTATAGATGTGTATTTCTTTTCAATTTCATCTTGTATTTTTTATTCTCACTGAGGGTTCATTGAAATTTTCATAAATTTGAGCAAGAGTTTGGTCAACCTCTGCTTGCAAGAACAGGGAAGAGTGTTCTTCATAGAGTTCTCTTTACCCTTTGGGTTTCTATTAGAAACTGTTCAGATTTAAGTCCAAACCCCCACACTTGTGTTTAAGATCCTTTGTGTCTTATTTGTTTGGGTTTAATCTTTGAAATGTTACAGTCAAAGCAGGCTTTTTACCTTCCTATGGTTTCCTGATTCAGAAACAGGGAAGTCAGATGTCTAGTATTTCTAAAAGAGAGATAAATACTTTCACAGTGATAAGGCTGGGTCTTTCTATGTGAAAAGAGACTGAGCGCATTGACACATTTTCCTGTCATTTGTGCATCTTTTTAATGGGTTGAAATGCATACTGGCAGCCTTTCATGTCAGCTCTAAGTCTCGGTAATTTCACTCTAGTCTTAATTCTGTTTTCCCTGGAAGCATTAACATTTGTGATTACTGTAACAAGAGTCAGAATCTTTCAGTTGTGTTAAAAGTCTTCTGACTTTGACATGTGGCTTTCAATAAAGAAAAGAGGATAACTTTTTAACATAGAAAGATTTGTCAGAGTGCTTTCTGTGTTTGCAGACCGCTTTTCTTGAGTAATGATGTCAGGCAATTGTGCCTTTCTGAGCTCAGCTCATTCCTTCCCAGCATCTCTGTAAGATTAACTAAGCAACAATGAAGATTTACAGGAGTTGCATGTTGGAAACATGATGGCAGCAGCAAGCCTGACAAGAGGCCAGTTGTTCCCCTGCCTGTCCCCCCAGCTAATTGTGTCCTCCTCTAACACAACCAGTGTGGAGCTACCATGAAGCTGAAATAAGATCAGCAGAAAATGCAGAAGATGCAAGTTCCTGGTTGTTTTTAGTCATTCATAAGTAAAATGATTAAAACCAGCCTGGGAAAAGGCAGCATCATGGAGACTTCTCCCCCTTCTTTGGTAATCAGAAGATTTCGTGATAGATGAGTGTGTGGGGAGAAAGAAATAAATAGTCTGTGTTGCAATTGTCACAATGTCAGAGATTTAATTTTTCCTAGGAATTTTTCTTCCTAGATGGAGGGTTCTGTGAAAGAGATTTCTGCGGAAAAATACCCATGGACACATTGTGAACTGGAAACCTAGTGTCTTGCTCTTCTCCTAGAACTCCCACTCTAGATGGTGGGAAAATAGCTTTATGAATGTTTGCAAGCCTCTTTTTTCTCATTAGTTGAGTTGATTGGGCTCCTTTATTCTTAGATACCATCACTTGTAGCTCTTCTTGCTCGGTACAACATGTATGGGAAATGGGAGAACAGCTGGTTGAAAGTAAGAGGGGAAAAGAAGATACCCTGCAAAAGAGAATTATAGCACATGGAGACAAAGTTTAAGCTTGAGATGCAGGAGTGAACAGGGAAAAGAGAGGATTAAAAAATTGTATATATCTAAAAGGAAAAGATGAAACACACTTAATTCAACTGGGAAAAAGGCACTCCAGCCCTACCAAAAAAAACAGTAAAGCCAGGAGGAGGAGTGGGAAATGCCAAGGTGACAGAGTAAATTACCTCTTTCTAATTTAAAGAAGTAAGTGATTTACACTGTGTAGTTTAACAAATTACAAAGTCGCGTTTAAACTTGGAATTCTTTTAAGGATTTTCAACCATTAAATGAAGAGCAGGGAAGATGTCAATAGGAACGGCAGCAAAGACAATCCTAACTGCTTTGTGAGCTTACTTTCTGGGCACATAGGAACTGGGGTCATGAGTCTCCAAGTCACTCACTAGTCCTAGTCTTCCTGTTCACTAGTCCTAGTATTAACTATATGTTAATAGTGCCTTGGATCATGTTTTAGTACCTTCCCCTCTCTGTGTGCTGTAGTGGGAAGTTCAGGTGTGGTGATCAGTGCTCCCTTTCGCAAGAGTTGAAACTTCATTGCTTCAGGTTTGCTCACCTGCTGGATGGGGATGTTGCACAGAGCAACTGTGTTTCACTGTCCCTTTGAATTAGGTGCTGACATTTACTAGGTGCTGGCCTATCAAAATCAGGGGAGATAACGCTGCTCATGCTTAATATACTTCAAAAGAAGTATATATTTTTTACCTTGTATGTGGGATTTTTCTCTCCTTTCAAAGAAGTGAAAGGCAAAGAATGACACTGATGAGGATTACAGCTTTGTTTATGCTATAGTCTTCTCAAAGTATGCATCATAACTTTTCATCTGAACATTTTTTTTAAATAAATAGCCACCTCAGAATAAACCATTGCTACTTGCAGTTCAGTAGCTTTTGCACTGCTTAACAGGGTAGGAAATGATTAAGAATACTATATCTGCTGTAGTCCTCAAGGTAGCTTATGGCAAGGGAAAATTGCTGTCTAAATTACAAATTAAACACAACATTAAGTTTTAACAACTTGTTCTTATGAAAAAGTCTTTGGCCATCAGTAGTAACAACTCACCGCCTTGTATTTTTGTTGTTAAGTGACTTGGCAAAGTGAGTTCTGGTTAAATTCCCATCATTCCCACGACCATACAGCACCTCCTGGTGTTTAGATACATATAAACACCTAAAATCAGGCTTTTGACAGCTGAAACTTTGTGTATTTCCAGTGCTTTTGGGATGTGGTCACAGTGCATGAGACTCAGCACAGATTCATTCAGTTGCTGGAAAACAGGCTTCTGAGCTTGGGCTCTAAGACCTCCTCTATGCAAGCTACTGCCGTGCATGCTGATTCAGTGGCTAGATTATAAGGAAGGTAGAAGATGAGATAGTAAATAAGTCCTAATGCATTCAGTAATTTTCTGCTACTGAAAGTTATGCTGACAAGCATCTACAGTAGATGAGTTCCATACTGCAGAGGAGTCTCTTCATTTGCTGGAATACATCTTCTATGGTCTCAGTTAAAAGAATAAAGGTTTTACAGTCTTTTTTTAAAAAAACAACAACAACAACAAAACACCAAAAAAAACCCAAAAAACCAAACCAAACCATTAAACAACTTTAAGTTTCTTTTAACTTTGTAATTTGGAGCTTTCATGCAGTCATCTGTGTCATATGCACAGTTCTTAGCATGATAGGTCACATTGATTGGTACTGGGTGCACAGTAGACTCTAACAACAGGCTCCAAAACGTGCTGTGAGGCTTTGGGAAGAGAATTACGGACAGGGAAGAGACATTGTGAAGAGGCTGAGAGAAAGCAGGAAGGACTGGTCTTAATTTGCTGTTTAGACTGGCTAATGTGGCTTGTTCTGCAAGGGTGATATGACACAAACAGCTCTAGGGTAATACTTTGAGTATGGTATGACTGTGCAAAGTATCTAGTGATGAAGGGTTTTTTTTTTTATTATTATTATTTTTCTCTTTCTTAGTAAGAAGGAAAATAGCTAAGCTACACAGACAGTGCTGTAAGAGATGGACTTACTCTCTAGGACAGAGAATGTTAGATTTGTCTTTTGCCTTTTTATAGCACTCTTTCTGGCCATGCAGTTTTCTTAATGGAGTCATACATCAAATCCTTTCAGCTGAAAGAAAAACAGCAGCATTAATGACAAACAAGGAAATCGGGCTTTGAATGCACAAATGAAGGCATTGAGAATATCATGGAAGGAAGCTCAGGTGATTGTGGCTCTACTAAAAGGATGAGAAGTCTGTAAAGATGGAAATGGATAACAAAATTTTAAAGTGTTCAATGAAATAGGACAAGATTGAAGCTAAGTTCTGCTTCCTTTACCATATACATAGGCGTAGCACAAAGATCTTTGGTTAATTTTTTTTTAATACTAACACAAGCTAGGGATCCAACAAGAACATAAAAGTGCTCCCAGGATGATCATAATCCATTGTTTCATCTTCTGGGTCACATTATAACCAAACCCACTGAGCTGTTACTGTGAACTAGAAGTGGTAGAAAAAGTTTTATAGTGGTAAGCTGTTTCAAAATCTTGAGTTATTTGGGAGAATGATGAGATTCACAGTGAATTGTTTTTTCTGCGTTGGAATCAGTTTGTATGCTGTACAGTTCATATGAACAATTAGTCATTGCAGAAGATTGATAGATACATTTTCCAAAGTTTTTAAGGTACTTAGTTTAAGTGTGAAGCAGTGTGAAGAAAATTAAAAAAAAAAAAAGAAAAAAAAAAAAAGAAAAGAAAAAAAATCAAGTTACCAGGGAAGCATATGTTTGTTTTTCAACTGCTGGCATCCAAAGGTACGCAGGGAGCTATAGCACAGGAGTTGTCACTTTGGGTTTAGAGGGAAGGAAAGAAAATAAATACAGGGTGGTCCATGGTTCTTGATTTCGCTTTGCATACATTACTTTTCAGATACTCGAGTATGTGACTGCACTTTGCAGAGCAAAGGATTTGTCCACAGGATTTGTATTTGTTCTTTTTAAATGTTCGCTGCATGAAAGAAAATGGGTTATACACAGTCTACCAGGATATCTGGGAGAGAATGGGAAGCAGTTTCTGGGAGTGGAAAGTACTCTTTTTTTTAGGTATGCTAAGTTTGAAATCTCGTTGCAAAGTTTTCATGCTAATTATGTCAAGATTCTGTGAAAGTAAATGTAGTAGATCTAAAAGACAGAAATCACAATTACTGATAGCTGCAGCATTTGAAAGTTCAAAGCTGAAGACCAGACAGAGAAATAATAGTTATGTATAAGCCAATGTGAGTTAACTACCTACGTATCACCTAATTTTTGTCTGCATTTTGTTAAAGACTCCATTACACTGTGTCTGCTCATGCAATATGCATAACTACAAACCTACATTTCCTCAGTGCTCAAAATTTGGGAGGGTGGGTAGGAAAACAAACTTGGCATGCTGATTTTTGTAGTTCACAGTCTCCATGGAGTTGTACTTGCTCTTCTATTGGTTCTATTTAGTATGGGCAGGAAACTCTTTTCTTGTAGATGTTATTGAAGAACTTAAACCAAACTTCTCAAGATGCTTTTTCAGTTTTGAGGTGTCCTTTATCATCTGGTGTTTGGTAACTACCTCACTTGCTCAGAATTATAAAGAGTTCCCACTTGGGTACATTCCTGAAGATCATGTGAAAGGGCTGGAGAAGGCACAGGCCCAAAGTATCAGGCAGAGGAGAGTATTAGATCCTCTCCAGTAGAAAAATAATAGGTGAGGATGGGTTTGAATTTTGTACAGTGAGGAGTTACCTATGTGTTCAAAACATAAATAGGAATTATTTATTTGACCCTATAACAATATGGAGGAAACAATATTTTTGGGGTGCAAAGTTATACAAAACTAAGTGAAGGAGGGTTATTTGCAATGCTAGTGAGGGCATATGGCTCTGTACTCATACACAGGTACAAGGTCAGTGGCTCTGAGTTTGTTTACAATTGTCAGAAAAGTCTTCTGATGCATTGTACTGACTTTCGTTAAATAAATCCATGCTACAATACTGAATCACTTAAAGCTTTGCTTGTGTGCTTGGAATTCACTTAATGGAAGAAGCACCCAGAAGGCAGCCCTTGCGCACAGGGATTTCTCAAGTTACTTGACCATGTTTAGCCAACAAAATCTCTCTGCAGTTTTGTGGTAAGTGCTAAACAAATATCTTTTGAGTTTACTACCATGAGTTCAGAGAAGCTGTTTTAAGGATTGGGAATATGCAAATGGGTTACAAGTACCTGGTACTTTCTTCTGCATCACAAAACAATGCATTTCTGCTTCTGCAGAATTGAGGTGACATGTTCTAGTAAAGCAATACATTCAGCAAGAGACATACTGTTAAGTTTAAATTTTTAACAAGCTATGGTCAAGCAACAATGCTGTTCATAGTTTCCAATGCTATTCTGTAACTACATCATAATTTCTAAGCAAAAGCAGGTATCATAAAACTGTATGTCAACTTCTCTTGTATTAAAAATTTAACAGAAAAAGGGTAAACATCTGATCAAAAAGTCTGTCTCCACGGCTTTGTGTTCAAATAGTCACTTTGAATGTGCTAGGGTAATGCATCACATGGAAGTCTGTTCTTCCATCTGCTGGTCTACTGATACAGTAAGTTATAACCAAACATTTTATAACCAAACATTAATTCCCAGTGCCTCAATATCTTGTGCTTTGTATCACTGACATTGTGATCCATTTCCTCCATGCATTTGTCAGAGGTCTCTTATCAATCTGTAACTTTGTAAAATGGCTGCAAGACTGTAATGTTTCAGGGGTTTTTCCTTTTGGTTTGTTCTGTTGTTTTTTCCCCCCAGGCTTTTCTTCCATTCCTGTCCCTCCTTTCCTCTTCCTTCCTTCCAGTATTACAGAGCAATGGGTACAGAATTGATCCTCTGAGAGTAGAGGTTTTTTTTCATGTAAATAGCTACAGAAGTTCATGCCATAAAGCCTTAGCCAGTAGAAGAAATTATTTTCTCCCAACTAGGTAAGTGAGCATCAAGACATTTTTCTAAAGCAGATTTCTCTTCTGCATCCAAGAGATCCAGTCCTCAAAGTGATGGAGGAAAATAAAACCGCTTGATAATAATCCACTGGTAGTCTTTAAAATACCTCTCATTTTGAGTTTGGGTATTTTCTTTCTTTAGCTAGGAGTCAGTATGACTTGCTATGTCCTTGTCTGAGCTACTAAAGAGCTCCTAACTGCAAGTATCTCTCTGTAAATACTGTTTTTCCCTCCACATCTTGGTGTTTTCTGCAGTAAGTTTTCTTTCCCCTCTGCAGAGACTTAGCCTACCCCAAGCAAGACCAGGGTCAGAAGCAAGTCTCACTGCAGCAGAAATCTTCATCCACTATGACAATAATGCAACCCATCTTTTCCTCAGACATTTTGTTCCTTGACAACATCTAACCAAACCCACGTTGAGGTTTCTCAAAGAGTAACCAGACCTGTGCCATCTCTCTTCATGGGGCATTGTGCCTCTGTGCAGGCTGCTCCAATTCCAGAAAGAGCTGTTTCTACCTGTTCTGTCCCAAGCAGAGACAGTGTCTGCTGAGAGGATGAAGATGACTCTCATTTTAAGCTCACAGAGATACAAGGTACTTCTGTTTTTTAAGACCTTTTAGAAAGCAGTTGCACTGTCCCCTGAGGATGGAGTACTGCCAGAAGTGCTGAGTAGCAGCACTTGGTGCACTTGCATTGATCTCTGCTATGGTTTTAAGTACCTAACCTTGAAATGGGTGGTCCAGATACTTTTTAGTTCCACAGCTAAACACTAGTTCCACAATTCCACAGGACGATGCCACAGACATACTTTCTATATAAGTTTCAGCTTTATCAGTCTTAGAAGCATTTATGGTTAATTACTGCTGGCATTTTGGGAACATGTGCAGTTCTGTATTTGTGTGGATGCACGGTTGAAGCAATATTTTTTTCCATTGCCAAGTGCATAAATATCAGTGTAGTAAGTGCTGACTTTCTGCCTGGCAGGTTGCTTGCAAACAGCATGTACATTCCTGGCTTTCTAGGTTTGTCTCTGTTACTTCATTGATCAGATGCGTTTGCAGCCTGCATTTCCACAGTCTCTAAACCTGTCCTTCTTGTATGCAAAAGTCACTGAAACAATCACAGAGTGAAAAAAGAACTTCACTTAAGTTTTTTATATGATTGACTGTATGGTTAGCAAAATTTTAATTTTTGCAAATCTCTGTCCTGCTGTAGAGCTGTGGTAATTAATCTGTAGTGTAGGTACAGTATAACTTGAATTTGGGCATTCTGTAATCTTATCTGAACCCTTTAGAAACCTGCTTAGTCGGCCACAATGAAGGTATGAGCCATTTCTGGCTGACTTTGAATTTCTAAGGCTTGAGATAGTCAAAATAAAATTAGCCACCAAATACTTGGCACAAAATAACTGAATACCAAGTGATGAATCAGAAAGAGTTTGATACTAGTTTTGTCAGCTGGCACAAAGGAACTAAGTTTAATTGGTATAAATTGTGTTTGTTAGGATTATTAGCATTTCTATTTAGCAATTTTGTAAAATGGGTTTCCAAGTGTATTTCTGTAAGTGTGCAGAATAAGTGATCTTGCCAAGAGCCTACAGAGGTGGCCCTGTCAGGGAGCAGTAAGGTAATGATGGCCGATGCAGTGGGGCCTCGCTTAAGAGCAGGGAAACCTTGGCCCAATCAAAGTCCGTGGCAAACCTCTCCATAAAGTCAGTAAATTCAGAGGTCAGCTGTAAGTCTGGATCAGAGCTAGTATGTTTTACCTATTCCAAGGGAAGGGAAGTTAATGACGTAGGATGATGAGGCCTCAGGAGAGTTTTAGGAAAAAGAGATGTCACACAGAAAAAGCCAGTGAAAATTAGATACACCTTGGTGGCTGGACCTAGAGGCTGGGTGGGGAGCTGACCGCCTGCAGTCTGGATACAGCTTCTTGTCCTACGGGGCAGTGCCATGTGAGCATGTGGAAACCAAATCAGTGCAATAAAGGTGGAACATTTTTCTTTTTTGAGTTGTTTTTTGAGACCCTTTAAGGTACATCTTAATGTGTGGTGCACTGAAGATGTCTGAATGCCTCACTGGGTCCCTCACACCTGGTCCAAAGTAGAGGCCGTACCAAATCCATCACCTTAGTTACAGGCCTTAGTGACAGCAAATGTGTTTGCTAGGAGACTTATCATTTCAAATGCTCATGATGTCAAATGTGTCAAAGGGTAATACCAGGGCTTGATACTGATGATTCTTACATTAGGAAAGCAAATGGCCAAGGGTTTCCTGCTGTGGTGTTCAGACCACATCCCTACAGGAAAAAAACGGCTCTGAGTGTTGCTGGAAGTAGGTGGAAAGCTCCTGGTGTAGACTTTGTATGCTGGGAAGGTTACCAGGAAAGCACAGTTTTCTTTTTTTCTTTCTTCTGCTTGTGATAGTTCATAGGATTTGTGCCTGATGAAACTCCCTCCTGCTGAGCATGCCTCACTTTCTGCTGCTGTGCTTCATTTCTGTCACAAAGTTTACAAAAATGTGGGGTTTTTCCGGTCTGGAGCTTTGAAGAAAGCTATCTTAGTTTCCATGTGTTATGTGACTGATGCTGTTCTTGGGCCAGTCCAACAGCATGTGGCAGGACCAAGCTGCTGGGTCCCATTCAGCTGCAATAAACTTCGGAAGCAAGCATGTCTGCACTATATCACATTTTATTGTATGGTGCCTAGAGATGTAATTATTTAAAAATTCAAAGTCTGAAATTAAAAATAGCATTCTTTTTGTTAACTTCTGCTGTTAACTTGTGGAAAATAAGTAAATATTTACATAGGCAATCAGGTCAAGTACTGTTCCAGAGAATACAGAGATATCTTATTTTTATTCTATTTTATTTTATTTTTTTAGAGAATAAATAAAGTAAAAAACATTAAAAATTTGTGCTTGGCAGAAGGATAGAAACATTGCATTACACCAGACGCTGGTTTAAGAATAAAATAATGATAGATACAGTATTAAGACGAGCCTCCCTGCCCCAAACCATACCAAGGATTTAGGGTAAAAGAGATAAAAAATCGTGCACAACACTCAGCCTCTGCCCACTGCCAAAGTTCAGGTTAATTTCAACACACTCTAACACAAATTTCTCATACAGAATATTGAAAGCCTCCCAAGGATGGAAATAAATTTCTCTCTGAAATTATAAAATTCTTCTTAATAAGTTAAGCGCCAAGCTACAATGCTTACCAGTGATGGAATAAAAGCTTATATTAAGGTATTTATTATATATATATATATATATATATATATATATATATATATATATATATGGTATTTAAATATATATATTAAATTAAGGGTAATAAAGGAAAAGCTGTATGTGATAAGATAATAGTCCAAGTTAAATTAACTGTTTTGTCTGCTTTTTAAGCACATGTAGAGGCATGCAAACATGAAATGCTCTATGCTTTCATAACACTCAGCATATAGAGATACCAGGAAGGTCATCTAAAATTGAAGTGAAGCAGTAACTTGATGCAACAGTCACATCTCTAGCTCTCTAGATTATTCCAAGGTTTCCAGGAAAGCCTGTCTTCTAAAAAAAATGCATTAAAATAGGCATCAGTTTGATGTGATCAAAAGTCCTAGTCTTGCGTCACATTTTTCACTACAATTTAACTGTAAATGCTTTTAAAAAGTATTGAAAATGAAGCATAAAATTGAACTTTGCTTGAGAAGACTTCCTTTCTTCCTCTATTACTCTTCTAATTGATATGCAAGGTTAATTTTCACCAAATAATATGTAAGGAAGCAAATGTTACTGTGTTGTAAAAGCAGGTTCAGGGGTTCTGTATGAAAATCCCAGTGGCTATAGTGAAGTCCTGACTGCAGGTCGTTGCACACAGCAGCCCTATAAGCAGTGTGGTAACGCATACATGCAGCTTGGACAAAGTGTACCAATCCTCAGACTGACCCATGAAATGAGTAAAAAACTCTTGTCAGTTTATGCCCAAATGTTAAGTTTTATGGGAGGGAGCCAACCTTTTCCTCTGTAAATGCTTCTCATGAATATCTGAGGTGCCCTCTCAGGCTGACTCAGAATCAAGTTCTTTCCACAGCAACATCATTACAAGAAACACATTTTAGACAATAAGAGACTTCACAGATCTGGGATTTATGCTCTGGAGTAATTAACAGCTCACTGAACTGAGGATTTTGTTGTCAGTAGTGTCTGTTCCTTGACGAAAATAATAAAATGGGTAATAGTTGTCATTCATTTTTATTTAATAGAGTGGTGAGGGTTTTTTGTTAGCGGAACTCAGGAAATGAACAGTCTTAACATCTCTTGGTCTAAGTTGTTGGTTGTCATTGCGACACTGCTCTCCCAAGGACAAAATGATAGAAAATAACTTAGGGTAATGTAGTCTATAAATTACTTTCACCTGAAGAGTTCATGTGTTCTTGTTATGGATGGATCCTAGGAAAAATAACACTAATTAACTGACTGGTAGACATTTGTTTTAAAGAAAATAAATGAGGAAGAGAAAATAATGTTATTAAAAGAGAACAGAAATATCATCTGGTTTTAATTATTCAACAATATTTAGTGGTGATTAATCATTGCTGTCATTACCAAAACAAAGACAACACATAAAACAATCCCTAAATGCTCGTCAGATCTTGGATCCTTGTTCTTTGATTCTTCCAGATCTTTACTGAGTTATATCTTAACTATCAACATTTCTAACAAAGTCAGACATCCAACCACTTGTGCACAAGGGAAATCAGCTGCAATTTTACCCTGTCATTATGTATTATCCTCATCCATAACTTTTCACTATATTTGTTTTCCAAAATAATGCACTGAATTATTTATATAATGATCTTTCTGGCTATGGCATGTTCACATACTATTTCCTGCAGGTCCTGCCATGAATACTCGCTGCTTGGCCCGTGGAATTGCCAGCTACTTACTGTTTCTGTAGTTATTTCTGCTCCAGACTGAATGACTCTCAAACCCACAAACCACTTTCAGGATAGTCATGTGAACATTTCCATATTTTTTCTGTGTTCATGTACTTGGACCAAGCTGCGGAAGCCAAGCAAGTGCCTTCCCCACCCCACCCCACCCCACCCCACACACCTCTTTTTTAATATTTTTTTTTTAAGATTGAATGAATCTTGTTTGATTTGTTACAAAAAACTGCTGAGTTTTGAAAACCAGCTATCCTTGCCTAACTGTCATGGCTACATGTGGAGAACCATGGTAGCTTGGATAGAGCACACTGGCTCTGATGGACTGTTTTACTGATATTCAATTTTTTGAATTTATTTCAACTGATTTTTTATGTTGGCTGTTCCGTGGGAGATGTGGAGATGTGTCATGCCCTGGGGAAATCCCTGCAAGATTGAGGACTGCTAGAATGTGGAAAAATAGTCAAAGCCATGAAAAAAATCTGTGGGTCATGTGGATTGCCAGAGGATCTTGATAAGCTGCTGTTCAAATGTTCTGTATCATTTTAGAAGGAACAGTTTAAAGAAGTAGAAGCTGTGTTTTCCTTCCTCGTGGAAGGTGGGAGTGGAAATGGCCACTGGTGTCACTTGGCCCAGCTTTCAAACTCCTGACCTTAGAAATGGCCATGCACAGATATCCCTTTGGGGGCTGGGAGAAGAGCTCTGTTAGATACAGATGTTGAATGCTTTTTTAAAATATTCTGTCACATTTATATCAGTCTGCCCAAACCTCGCAACAACTGTCCTAAGACCACTGGCCACATATTAACAAATTAACATATAAAAATGATAAATGTGGTCTCTGCATATAAATACTCATGGTGAAAATGTAAGCAAAAGAGGCTTCTTTCTGGCTTAACGATGACAGTCATGATGAATAGGCAAGCTCTGCAGAAGGTGAGCCAAAGGATACAGGCAACTGGCATAAAACTTACTGACTGTGATGTTTATTAGGATGTGACAGTGAACCAAATGAATACTGTTGTGAAGCTGTTGCAGCCCAGGCAGTCTGAAACATTTTAATTTTGTACTTTATAAAAAGCCAGTATAGAAAAAAAATGTACGATATGCCAGCCCAACCATGGGATTTCATCCTACATTTCAACTTTTATCCAGTGATCACATGGTAGCACCACATAGTGACTGCCAGTCTTTATTGGGAGTGTCTTCATTGTTCCTTTTACTTCTCTCTTAAGCCCCTCTGAGGGGCAGTACTAGCAGCTAATGCCTTTGGTGCTGGGGAACTAAACATCTGCATGGGCAGTGGGTTACGAACTTCTGGGGAGAGCAGCACCTGGGGATAAGGTCTGAGGATGCAGAGATGGATGCAGGTGTTCAGCTCTCCTTTTCATTATTTTAGTAGACATCTAACCAGGGATTCCTACAGGGTGATGTGCAATTTAGAGAGTTAGCACCTAATGAACATTTAAAGTTGCACACTAAAAAATGCTGATTGCTGCTTTGGGATAGTCAGTGTGTGGTGCCTGCCTGTAGCTTGGTGTTTCTCACAAATGCTTAATTCTTCTGTTACGCTGCCATCACTGACATGAAAGGAGAGGAAATAATCCAAGATGTTTGGATTGCAGGTGCAATGCAATAGACCTTCCTCTTCATTTGTCATCAAAACTGAGCTCTGGTATCCCAGTTCTCATTTAGTTGACCAGTGCTTTATTTCAGGAGAGACAGCAACATGAGGTGAGCTCAAAGCTGCAATAGTCTGCAATCCTTTCTTATCCATGTTGTTCTTAGTATCTGTGTGAGCTGCATGAGAACTTGCCTTGGCATTACCTTGGCAATATTTATAGGACTTTCTGAAGTTTTTTTTTACCCTTCATTTTCTTAGAGAAAATGACCCTCAGCTGAAGTTGAGTAATATTGATCGCGTAAGTTGGGATTCTGACCCGTTGTTTGTTAGCTTTTGTGTAGCCCTTTGAAAATGCAAACTTTAGCATAACTGTTGCATGTTCCTGCTCTTCCATAACACTCCAGTAGCAGCTCTGATTGACTGGTGGAGATTTTATTGGTGGACTTTGGTAACTGACTTTTGCCAGAGCTGGAGCAGCAAAACCAGAAAGAGCTTGTGGCAGGCACATCATCATACACAAGGGCAGTCTTGTGTCCCCCTCAGACAGATACTTCACAAGCCTCAATGGCCTGGAGACTGGAAGATTGATTTTTCTCCTAACTAGCTTAGGATTTAGGTAATTGGTTTTCTGAGGGCTTAAAAAATAAAATAAAATTGTAAATCTGACACAAAGTCAATGTTAGTTGTTTACTTATCTGCTCTAGGCTGTTCATGAGAAAAACCAAATCCATTTATCTCTAAAACATTTGGAAACAAAATGCTGTAGCAGTTCATGTTTGTAGCTGGAATTAGTAAATATACTAGGGCCTGTTTAAGGTCTTGATGTTGACAAAATCATCGTAGTATCTTCACAGGAGGACAGCCTTACAGCCTTGTCCTTTGGGCTGTTTGAATCATCAAATGGATTTTTAAGGTCTGATGCCCTCCATGCTCAGCTCTCTGTGAAACAGAATAAATTAAATTCTATGGATGCCACTGGAGACCTTAAGAACTATTACAGACATCCTCAGACTGGCTCTTCCGGAGATGAACTGTGCAAGGGCTGTGGGGGCTGAAGAAGCTGTTGTTGCAGGTCCTTGGCTGGTGGAGGCCCTTAGCTGGGCATCACAGGTGGTGAAAATTCAGTGGGTGGCAGCAGCTGAATGTGACCAAGACTAGAGAGAGCAGCTGGACCACAAATCTTGCAGGGGGTAGTCTTCCAGGATGCTTCATGAGGAGCCATGCCGGGCATTGACTGGACCCCAGACCACGGCACAGGCTGCTGCCCAGAGCTAAAGAGCTCTTTGCCCAGCTCAGAGTCCAGCATGCTCAGAGAGCTTGACATTGGGACAAACTTGTGGCCATCACCTAGCATGTTGTTTATGATACTCCCTGTCTAAAGCATGCACAAAAAATAACAGTTTGTAGTGCGACAACTTAAATCACATCTGAGAGACACTGGTGTGACAGGGGGAGGAGAATTACTTAGTGTGAATGAGAGTATTAATAAGGCAGAGAATAGGCTTTGTTTTCTAGGGCTGGTCCCTGAAGATGATCAAATCTTAAGAAATTGGAAATCGAACCCTGTCTCCTATTTTTTCCCCCTCCAGCGAAATGCAGACACTTTTTCATGACTGCTGAGGTTGTAGTTTCTCTTGACTTAGTGCATGAGTCTGTGCCAAGGCAGGCAGGCAGATGAATGGGGTAGCTAATCTTCCCATTCCTACTTTCCTCCTACTCATGCCTGTAACCTTTTAATCCATAAAGCTCAGCTGCGGCATAAAAAGATAGTTTCTGTTATAGCAGCTTATTTAAATTTAGGGTGTGCGAAAACCAGAGAGATCAAAGTATTTTCAATAGCACAGGAAGAACTCATCCATAAAAAAAGCCCTTAAAGCTAACTTTGTAGCTGCAAGCTGACTTCATCAAGCAGGTCAGTCATTCATTGGCCAGTGGCTAATCGTGGCTGTAGGGTTGTGTTGCAAAGGTGTGACAATCCTGCTTGTGAGGACACATCTTGGGCTGGAAGTAGCTGGCAGCTGCAAGGCTAGCGTGGGCTTTCAGCTGTGACCTACAACACAGAGTTAATTCCTAACTGCTGTTTCACTGCCAGGCATTCGGCGCTGCGCATGAGGACAGCCAGCGTTTTACGGAGTGCAGTGGGGAGGGAGAATGGGAAGTACGTCACTGGATATTACTGTTGTAACAGTGGTCTGCTGCCAGTAACGTTTAGGAACTAACAGGCAACTCTGTCAGTCCTTTGTGATATTTTATACATGCACATGTTGCTTGCTCTTGCTCTCTCACCCACTTGTTCATATTCTAGCTCATTTTACAGGTTTCAGAGGGTTTGATCTGGTTAGTTTGATTTGAAAGCTTCTATTAACTAAATCAAAGTGGAATAATGAAAAAATGTAAACTCAGTTGACTACGGCTCCAGTTTTGCCATGGGAATTGATGTTTTGTATATGTCTACATGCTAAAGCCAGATGACACAAGGACATCTTCATCCAAGCTCATTTGGCTCATGGCTGACAGACCTTCACCATTTGCATGTTCACATTTGGTTAGAAGCACATGTTCAGGAGTATAAGCAGATACATCTGCTTTTTTCCTCCCTGAAGATTCAAATGGCGAGAAGTCAGTTACTGCCTTCTATTTGCACACAAAAAAATTGAACAGGTGAAATTTGCCACTATCTGGACTCCCTCACCTCCTCCTGCACTGGCCTGTCGCAGTTAGTTGGTTTCATTGACCATTAGGCTCTTGTTGTTTTGCTTTTGACAAGACACCTGAGCGCTGGCAGAGGCCAAACTTGTTCAGTATTTTGGGGCTGAGACAAGGAAGTTTCTACCTCTGTTTTGCCTTTTTTAGCTCTGCTTGGCAGTTAGGAGCTGATGGCTATATGCAATGAGACAGATAATCTCAGTATAGTTTCTGTGAACACTTCGTCACAAGCACCTGTCCATAAATACTCCATCCACTGGGCTGTATCAGCAGCCAGGAATGTAATGCGCATGAAGCAGATACTGTCAGAAATGGCAGAACTCACAAATGTTAGATGCACACGTGTGTTTTAATTGTTGGAAGGATGGGACTGTTCAGCTTTGGAGAAAAGTTGCACTGAGGAGAGGTTTGAACAAGACTTTGGCTTTATTTCAACTAATTATTGTCACTCTTTAGAATCAATGTTCTTCACTAGGTCTACAAATTAATTGTGTGCCTGGAGAATATTACATCGACAAGTATGTTAAGAGCATTAAGATTGATTTCGTAGACTGATGCGACATCAAGTATTCATTATACATCCTCAGCTGTGGTAAGAGATAAACTAGGAGGTAGAAAGGAAGGAGAGTTGTTGGAGGTTGTAAGCTTCCTCTAACAAAAAGCACTGGGGATGCTTTTGGCAGAAAATTGAACAAATTTAAGGAAAAGCATGACTAACTGAGAACGATGCCAGATGGTATAGAAAATGTAATTAAACTTTGGCAATGCAGGAGTCTCAAAACAATGAGACAAAAATTCACTAGTCTACTGAGATGTTCATACATAAAGTGATCAGTTTTTCTACTTCATTATCAATGTTATTATAAAAAATGTATGGGAAGTATATCAAGACTCAGAAGCGATCACTTAAAAATTAAGTAGCCAAAGACAAGAAAGGTAAAAGTGATGGAGATGGCCTAACATAAAGTAGAAAATGACTGGCTCTTAGTTAGCCAACTTACAGGGCGAAAATGGATCCTTCTAGCAAAAGGGAAAAATTAGGATACATGCTACTTCACAAGGAAATTTGTTTTAGTGCTTCCCTCTACCAAGGTGTAATTTCTTTCTGACCCATTTTTTCTGTTGCAGGCTAATAAACCTTGGGATGCCATTAAACTGATAATGAAGCACCAGATAAAATTTGTTTGTCTGCTTTTTCTCTGGTTGCCAGGATCAGCAAAATTATCTGTGTAATCAATTTACTACTGAGCTTGAGAAATTTCTGTGTGGAATCCTCCTCGGATGAGAAGTGTCATCTTTTCTTTCTGTTGCTCAGAGTAGAGTTCAGTGCTCATGATGTACTGAATAAGCAGATAGAATTGAAAACTAGTTATTTGATCCTGTTTGTTTGCTCACCGTGTTTGGATTATCGTTACATGGGCTTTGAAACTTAAGCCTGAGCACTAATTCAACAAAAGAAAGTGCTCTTCATAGAAAATATCATATGCTTGTTTATTCTTTTAAATAGTGTCCAGTTTTACACAACCCCTTTGAAGCCAGATCCTTAAACTTCACATTTCATGAGCTATGTAACCATAAATAGATCTCAATTAAGAAACAGAACTAAAGTACCTGGGTAGAGGTATTGTTTAGGACTTTTAAGGTTTCCATTTTTAAGTTTCATTGGTAATCATCTCTAGCTATACTCTCTTCAACTGCTGTGTATAGGCACTAGATGGTAGATATCACAACAGAATAGTCACTGCCTAGACTCTAGAAATTTCCACAGTCTTGGTATAGGTTAGGGCTGGCTGAAAATAAGTTGTCTAGAGTAGTGGAGGGGACAGAGATCAACAAAATCCAGTGTTGTGGAAGATGGAAGTTAACCAAGAAGTTATGGAAATCCTACATCCTAAACCTCCGTCAGAGCGTTCCTCCTTACCTACGCAGGAGGGCAAGTCTTGCCCTACTTGGCAGCTAGAGGAGAATATTTAAGTATTTGGTTTCTAAGAACGGATAATGTTTTGGAGGATGAAGTAGGTTAGCGTAAGGCATTGCTGAAGGCAGAAAAAATATCTTAGCTTTTAATTCTGGCTATTCACAGCTTCTCCAGAAACCCCAGAACTTTGCAGCCCCTGAGGCAAAACTTTGAGCTCTTTAGTTATTTTGCCCTTTGGCAACAATTAATTTCACATAGATGCACCTGCAACAGAACCGACATGCTCAGCTGAGTTCTAGTGTTTCCGCACTCCTGGATACTTTCTGTGCCATCAGTGATGCTTTGTGATATGCAAAGTGGTACATGTGTGTAGGTTTTGATGAGACATAAGTTGGCCTTCTTATGGAATTTGGTCAGAGTCCCTTCATCTTATCCGTACACACAGGATGAACTCCAAACAAGAGCATACTGGTGGCAAGGTAGTGGCCCACTTCTCTCTACTGTTCTCTGACCCTACACATATTAGTCTCGACAGACATGCGTCATCTTCGAGAAGAAAAAAGCTACCTTTCAGGCAATGAATAAACAAACTTCAAAAGAATTCATATTCAGTATACACTGGTTATGGGACTGAATATTGGCTGTGAGTTGGTGAATCACAGAGGGCTGGAGCACCTCTCCTGTAAAGACAGGCTGAGAGAGTTGGGGTTGTTCAGCCTCAAGAAAAGAAGGCTCCGGGGAGACCTTAGAGCTGCCTTCTAGTACCTAAAGGGGGCCTACAGGAAAGCTGGAGAGTGACTTCTTATAAGGGCATTTAGCAATAGGATAAGGGGTAGTGGTTTTAAGCTGAAACAGGGTAGATTTAGATCTGATGTTAGGATCAAATTCTTACTGTAAGAGCAGCAAGACACTTGATCAGGTTGCCTAGGGAAGCTGTAGATGCCCCATCCCTGAAAGTGTTCAAGGTCAGGTTGGATGGGGCTTTGAGCAACCTCATCTGGTGGAAGGTGTCCCTGCCATGGCAGGGAGGTTGGAACTAGACAATCTTTAAGGTCCATTCCAACCCAAGCATTCTATGATTCTATGTTGTCCCTTTAGATACGGGTATGTGGTGATTTTTTAAAATTGTTCTGGCCAAAATAACATAAGGAATTTGTTTCATGATTGTAAAATGGTGTGCATTCCTGTGAAGTATAAGCATGAAGCCTGATCTAAGAGGCATTGGAAGAGTTGTTTCAAGGGCACTTAAGATGGACAGCTACATATTTCTTATTTTGTTCTTTAGCATTGTCCACAATGCAAGTAAGATCTTTTTCTCAAGGATCTGGGACTTGCTACTGCTAGACTAGTAAGAACACACTCAAAATCACTGCAGCTGTAGAATACATTAGATGAAGATCACAACTGATGTTGTCTTAGTGATAGGGGTCCAGAATCACGTTACGATAGCTAGCTAGGAATTTTACCAGTTGAGAGAGCTATATAGTAGTATACATCAGGTGAACTATACTGTTCATCTAGCCCCTGAAGAATTAGATGGCGGTTGTACCACTTAGACAACAGTTATTAGACTGCTGCAAAGCTTAAAGAGCACTGTTGTGAGCTGAAATGTCATCATCGAGCAGTTTCACTAGCACAGTACTGTACTAAGCTTATTACAAGCATGCAAGAAAATCTGCATCTCAGTGTTGATTTCAGTGCAGAAGTCACAATATCACAGAGACTAAAATCCCACCTGAGTTCGCCACCTACTCCAAACTTCCATTGCCTTTGTTTCTCATAGAATTAAGGCTAACACCTTGTTCACTTTAACTCTTGTTCTTACTATTTTTCTTGTTGGTATTTCTCTTGAATTTGGATAAGAAGAATAATGTTGTCCAGTCAGATTTTACCTATCCTGTTTTGATCCTCTAGTTTTGATTCACTGGTGCAGCATTTCAGTAATTTTCTTGAGAACTACTGAACAGAAGTCAGATTTTATATGTTTTGTTTACAGCAATTATTTTTCATTCCCAGGTCTGCATGTCAGGTCTGGTTTGTTTGACCAGTGCCAAGTTCATTTGACAATGACTAGAAGCACTCTTGGTGTGCTTGCTGCTGGAAAAGGAATGGGACTGTCGGGTCCCTGTAGCATATAGTTTTATACGGCACAACACATATGCCTGTAAAACTAGTTAGTGTAGGGAGCTATCACTGGTTTTAATTAACCTGCAGTATTCCCATGCGCTTGTCACATCTGGAGTGATCTCTAGAGCACAAGTCTTGGAGTTTGATTAAAAACTCTTTTTCCCCAGAATTCAAGTTCAGGAGGAAATCTTTATGTAGACTTTATAGAAAACTATGGAGTCTACATTTTTTTCCTGCTGTGAAAAATAAACTATTTTTATTTTCATATTCATGTATCTTCCTGCATGGAGGAAAATGCAGAGAGAGTATTTTTAGCTGCTTTTGTCTGAAAGGTAAAAAGAGTAAAGAGAAGAGGAAGAAGGATGAATTTTGAGTAATTTTTCTTTAAATAATATGGGGTTTTTTTAAACAATATCTTTAGTAGACTAATTCCCTCATCAGTAAACATCAAAAGCTCAACTACCACCTACTAAAATACTCCAAGATAAAATAATACAAAGTAAAATCTCTTAAGTGAAGGAGAAGAACTTGTTAGATGGAAGCTTCAGAAACACGTGGGGTGATCACACAGTCTTAGAGTAAGAGAAAGCATATATTTTACGTGTGAATATGTTTGTCTGGGGCAAGCTTTGCAAAGCATCACATACAACCCAAGTTTCATGTAGTTACAGAGTACCATCATTTGAGTCATGGCTGAATAAGACAGAAGACTTGAATCTACCCCAGGGAGTTTGCAGTCTCATTGCAGTACTGACAAACACAGTAACTAGGGGAGTAGAAGCCTTCACTTCCTTCAGGTTAAGTTTCCACTGTATTTAATGCATGTAGGCTTCAATACAGGGTACCAGACACTGCTTTACTAGTGCAGGTATCTTGCATAGGGCACTACTGAAAGGCTCCACATGCTAAGATGTTGGGAAGGAGGGAGGTGCTCCTTAAAGGAAGTAAATGTTAATATTAATCTATTGGTTATGTTAATAACAAATATTTATGCAGATGAAGACTAAGAAAAGATAAATTAATATAAAGGTATGTGAATGATTTTAAGTTAAAGTGCAACAAAACAGAGGTATTCAGGGTAAAGTAATAATCTTTGTCCATTTCAGAACTGAAATCTTAAAGAGAAGTCATTCGTTGAGCTTTTAATGGAGTGTTTGTTAGCAAGTGTGACACAGCCAATATTGCCAAACTCTAGAATTAAAATATAAAGCTATTAAAGTGAGATGTTTGTAATTTTCTACTTATTTTAATTTGAAAGTGATTTTAGCGTTTTTTTTTACCTTCCATACATTCAACTGTTTTTTCATCAATGATGAGAACTATAAATGTGGTATTTTTAATGAGATCATATTTGAGTGCAGTCTTGACTACAAGAGCTGGAAAAATCAAATATACTGAAAGCAGGCAAATAATAGACTTGGCAACAATTAACAAAGAATTAGCATTTTAGTCAAGTTATCTGTAGAAATACTGTGACCACATTTCTCCAAATATTCACCTTTAATAATTAAAAACATTTTTCTTTTTGCTTTTCACCCCTGGCTTTGTTTGCCCAGCAGTTTTCAGACTCTTTACTCCACTGCCACCCAGCCCTGCTTATGTTCTCGGTGATACAAGCTCCTGTACAGAGAAGCTGCTCAGTAGTAGTCCTGCTCAAGATTTGTGTGAACTAGACCACTGTGAGCCACGTAAACCCACAGGTTTACAAACTGTTTTCATTTGTCAAAGAATTCATTTATACGAGCTTTACACAAACAGGAGATCATTACTGAACCCCAGGCATAAATTTAAGGAATATTTATGCCATTTGGAGTTTAAGCAAGTGTTTTTTAGCTTGACATTACCTGGTCAGGAATAACCAGTTGAATTCAGCTGGTGTTTACCTGTGTAAGCAGAAAATGAAGCACAGTTAGGGATTTATTATGTGGGACAGGGTGATGCTATAATTCATGTGATGCTAGTAGCCCTCCTTTTAGCCTTGCAGTGGAAATGGTGACAGGTATTTCTGAATGTTCCCTGGGGAAAACATAGCTTTGGGTGTATATAAAGATTTAACTTCGGGCATTTTTCCCCTGAGCTTCATCCTACAGATGCCAAAAAGTAACTTTGAGGCCAATCTAAAGCTCGAAGAGGTCAATAGTAACATTTCCATCAAACGCAGCACATTTGGATCATGTCTGACTTGACTTGTTCTCTTAAGACTTTGTACTTGGCAAAGATATTGGTCCTCATGCTGTCTTGGTTATCACCATCTGCTGAAAAAATAGTTACCTATAAAACATCAGGGTAGTAGGCATGATTTCTGTTACATTTCTTTGGTGCATTTAGCTGCCCTGAAGTGTGCTGCTTTAGTGTTGAGTTCCAGAGGGCACAATGAGATGGGCTGTGTGGAAAGAGCATCCCACACCCTTGGATTGTCACAGCACTCTCCAGACTATCAAGCTGCAACAAGGTCTTTTACCATCTCATACCAGCATACTCTTCATACCAGTCCCTCTGCTGCCTTCTCCTCATCTCACCTCATCCAGGGCACGTGTTCTCTCTCTGCTTCTTCCTCCTCTCTCTTCCTTGGCTGCTCTCTCTTCATTGGCTGCCCAACCACTTAACAGAACCACCCACAGCTGCACTTTGTCTACATCAGCCAACCCACTGCCCCTGAAGCCAGCCCACAGCTGTATGTTATCAATATTAATTAACCCAGCTTCATTCCTCTACATTGGATTACACTTATTCTGATGAAAGAAGCACCAGAAATGAAGGAATGTTTTGCCAGTTGACGAGGTCAATAGACAGCACACAGACACCAATACAGAAAATAACCTTAATTTACAGTTCATTTCAAATTAATACAGAAGATAAGGCAATATGCGCATACAAAAGGATTAGCTTATGATACTCTGATTCAAGCAATAAAACAGATAAGCAATGCAATGCACCTAATCATTAATACTCCAGGTTAGTTGTAGGGACATCACCAGCTGCCCTAATATGCTACCACCATCCAGATGCACAGTCTCTGGGGAGCCCCTGTTGTGGCGAGGAGTTGGAGAGCCTGTCCCAGCAACTGGGATGTCCTATGCAGACCATCCCCTCGTAGATGAAGTCTCCCAAGTCACTGCAAAAGGGCCCAGTTTTCATGCTATTGAATGAAAAAGCTCAGATAATTTCAAATGCAGAAACACCTGGTTTCACCCTCCTCTCAGATCCCGCCCAAGCCTGGCCAGGTCTCAAGGAGGAACGGAGGGAGTTTCCTTTATCTACTGTATTTTAACCACCAGTTCCCAAGCAAGACCAAACATCTGGTTTCATGGCCATGTCCCCCTGCCTCTAAGCAAGGAAGGATGCACTATACCTTCAGTAATGATTATATATATATAATATGTATTATAAAAATATTTATATATTTATAAAATGTATATTTTATCTAAGCTATATCTTTTGCTAATGATCATACATAGTTTGCTAATGATCATACATAGTTCGCTAATCATCAGATACTAAATATATATATATATATAATGTTCAGTTGGCAGGCCTCAGCACTTCAAGGAGCTAAACAGAAGAGAGGCCAAACAGAGTCCAGAGGTACTGACTGATCCAGTTAAAAATGTTGCTGCTGGATGTTGAAAAAGACAGTAGGTACTTGCAGAGAAAGGGATTTCTGAAAGTTTTACAGTTCCTGCACTACAGAAAGTGCCATATCACTCATACGTATTGTGCAAAAAAATATTACTGCTCTTCAGAACAAAGTACATCTTGATTTTTAAAGATGAATCCTGGCTTTAGGGGACTGACATAACATTCCTTGTCCTTTGGCCCTCATTGAAGAGAAATTAAATTCTCATGGTGCAAGCCTTATATTACAGGTTTTAGACCAAGAAGTAAACATGCATGTCTGACATTTGATTGCAAAAACTACTTGTCTCATCTGTATGAAGTGACCCATTTTAGGAGAATAAAAGGGAATCTGGAACATACTGTGTAGTGCAATAACAAGCTGCTAGGCCTCTTAATCTGCAAATGTTCAGCATATGAGCAATAGTAACTTTGTTGCTGCGTTTTGGTGCTTAGGTGTGAAAACACCTGCAGTTTAAGCCATGTCCTGGGATGACACAAGGTGTAAATAAATCACTTGGAAGCAGTAATTCAGGGCAACTCCATAACCACACCCTCCTGGCGAAAGCCACCCTTCAGATTCATTCTCGGTCAAACCTCAGGAGCTGTATTCATCCAGCCACATTGGTTTTGTGGGAAGTCAGACTTCCCAGTTCATACCCACTAATCAAAAGGAAAGTAGAAAAGCACTGTCCCAGCACTTAGCTTAATTCTGATAGCAATCACCATTTTGCAGCCCTGGACTTGTTCTTCTAATAAAGGTAGCTTTGTGTTTGTACTTGAGGGGTAACTCATGGACTTGTGGCTGCAGCCTGCAGAGGGCTGGTGCAGGGTCAGCCCTGCCCCCCAGGTACAGTCACCACCAAGGCTGGCAGAAGCAAAAGGAGCTGCCAGCTTTGTCTCATTGTCCTCCAAAATCTGTCATTAAGCAGGGCCAGAATAAGCAGAATGTTTGTGGGCAGGAGTGGGGAAAGAAGGGAGAGTGTGAAGAGGATGTGGCAATGAAAAAAGGGGAATTTAGGAATGTGTTAGGGTGAGCACCTTCCTCCATTTGCAGCAGGGACTGCCTGTGTGTTGTCACCCAGAAACAGGTGCAGGCAAGCCTTAGTCTCCAGTTTCTTAGACTCCAGCTAAGTATTCTTAGCTTTCTCTGTCAAGGAAGCCTGGGAAAAATATTTTTATAGTGACAATCAGCATAAAGGAGGTTGGGGAAAGAAGCTGGAAAATAATAATTCTGACTCCTCCATTCAAGATTGTCAGCAAAACTACATCCTTCCTCACTGAGGATGCTTATCTCAGAGCAATGTGTGTCTTTAGTATCCCCATCCAGTACAACCTTTACCACTCATGCTCCTGCTATCTTTTCCTAATACATCAGTCACAATGCACAGAGGCATGGGATGTTGCCCAGTGTCTGGAAGCCAGAGGACATCCTACTCCAGGGAGCTGAGCACTGCGGGGGGAGGGGGCTTAGACCATAACTTGTGTTAGCAAATGGCCTCTGGGCTTGAAAGTTGCAGCAGCCAGTTTTGTGGGCTGGGGGAACTGGAACATAGTTACAGGGAGTGACAGGTAGGCAGAGAGAAAGATGGGCTTCAGCTGAGCTTGTGTGTATGTCCAGTGCATGCAACGGGCAAGTGTAGATTGGCTATTCTGGGAGTCTGGCACACCATACCAACCCATTTCCAGGAATTTACAAATGCAAAATTGGTAGCATATACAGAAACACTCATTTATTTCCTGGATTATGCTTAGGAAGCATGCAATTAAGCACCTTAGGCTGTTTTATTCACGGCTATCTTTTACCAGCTTCTGCAGGCACAGGGAGGCCATTCACACAAAGGGCAGATGTGGAAATACTGGTACTCTGCAACCCACGTTGCTCCAGAGAACCTGGAAGCAGCTTGTTCAGCTCAGGAGGGAAAATCTGTTGGCAGCACCATTCATTATGCTGAATCACAACTTCCTCTTGTTTGTCTAGCAATCCGAAATGTCTTCTAGGAAAAATGAGACAAGTTTTGCATTTCAACTCCTGTGAGGAAAGACATTTCCGCTAGAAAAGACCAATCCTAGAAGAGAAAATTTATGTCTGTCTTTATAATTCAAAATAAATTATCATTAGTATTTCCAGATCAGCTATAAATGGTATGTTCTGATTTTTATTACTAATGCAAGACTAACATGCCACCAACATAAGTATTATCATGTAACAGCTTCTGTCTTGACAACCAACAAAAGAAGAAAAATCTAAGCAAAAGAGTTAAGGTAGTGGCCATGCAGACACATAAAGCAATTTATTAAAGACTACAGTGCCAAAAAGGTAGCCTGCTGCTTTCATGAGAAGTGGTTAAAGGTTCAGTACATAACAAAAAACCATTGATTTATGGATGGGCAGTGACTTTTTACATGCATGGGAAGACTTAAGGACTATTCATGCTGAACAGTTTTGTACTACTGCCTCAGACTAGCAGTTCTCTGATGTTCTTGTTTATAAAATTACACTTTACATGCAGCCAGCCACATGGTAGTTTTTAAGAGGCCCTGGTGCTCTCTGCAGTCAGACCAGCTGAGCTGAAAATGCTATCTACAGCATGAACAATTAGTAAACTGTGGGCTGAAACAGCCAAACTAAAATTGCCTAATATCAATGAGGATCAGTATTGCACTATTTTCTATATGTTGACATGCTTTCAAGTGAAATCTTGCAAGGAACATAAAGTTTACTACCCTCCTCAACTGGTAAGCAAGTATTACATCTTCCTTTTGCAGCATTTAGTTGTCTCTTACAGCTCCTTGGGAACATGTGCTGGTGGTGTTATAGCTGTTACAAACTGAATGCTGTTGACCAGGTTGTATGGATTCTTAACAAAAATGTTCTCCTACATCCTTCTCCTATCATTGTGTACAGGAATTGCTGTGCCCTGGTGCTGGTTCCCCTCTGCCTTTCTCACTGATGGCTTGATGCCACTGAGTGCTTTGCACCTCCACAGTAACAGGGTAGGTACATCTTACATATCTTCCTGTATACTAAGCCACATGTGACTATCAGATGTAGGCCTTATTTCATCTTCTCAGGTTGCAGAAAATAATTTTTTACTCTGGAGGACTTAATGGTCTTACGTGCATCTCCTTTGAAGTTAAGGTGTTTTTGCTGAAAGTTTATGTACCTTTTTATTTTCTGTATTTTTTTTAAGAAACAGAGCAAGTCTACCAATTGCACTGATCCTTATGTCTGCTAAGGCTGTAGGAGAGCTGGCATTTCCCATTATGAGTGCTGGGCTTAGCTGCTTTAAATTCTTACTTCAAAGAACAGCCCTAGAGCATGCACAAGATCACACAACAGGACTGGAACCGAGTCCTGAGAAAAAAGTAAAGAGTAGCTGATGAGCTGGGTTCTTTGGGAGGCAAATGCAGAAGGAATGGGGCATGGCCAGATGTGTGCTGCAGGGACAGGAGCAGCAGGTTGGGAGCTTGTACTTGCCCTTCAGACATCTCCCATGGCGCAAGGTTCCTAAGATGTAATTATCAGCTGACAGTTTTCAGCTGATCTCTAAGAAACATAATGGGAGAAGTGCGGATCTATCCCCCATGTTGGCAGACAGCATCTAGGGCTGCAGCTGGAACAGCCAGTTACTCCATCAGTTTCTTTTCTCAGTAGCCTCAGTAGGATTGAAGCCAGGAGGTGATCCATGCAGCTCTGTGTGGTGGAGTGTAGAAGGAAGTGTCAAGAAACATTCAAAACAATTCCAGCTATGAATGCTTTGGAAATGACGCACAGAAAACTACTTCACAACTGTCAGAGTTACTAGGAGTTTCAAGTGCCCCTGGGTGTTGTGTTCTTTTGGAAAGGTTCTGGCCATGCTGTCTTCACAGTCCCCTGTATTGTTTCTTAATAGGTAAAAAATCAGTTTCAAAGTACTCGGAGTTAACAATTTTAGTTCTTCTCTTGCATTTTTCAGAGGCAACAATTTTGAGAGACAAAGCAGAAAGCCATCCAGCCACTGCAATGCCTGTTTTAATCTCTGGAGCATTTTAACATAGCTGCAGTGGAATGGGGTTTAGTCACAGCTAGCTTAACCGCCTAAGTATTTAGCTTCTCACAGAGGTTTCCCAACCAGTCCTGACTTCTGTCCTGCTGTAACTAAACCCCTAATAGTCGTTTAATGAAAGCAGAGTTGCATGGTAGTGTATCTCTATAAGGATCATGCAAAGTCAGAATAACTGGAAGATGGACATGTTCTGTATTGAGAAACTACTAAAAAAGAATCACTGCCTTAATAGGCAGGACAGCATAAAGATAATGGCTAAACCTCAGTTGGGGAAAGATGAATTTCTGTTCTCCATTTGAAAAAACAAAGCATAATATACATTGTAATACTTGTTTAATAGGTTTGAAGTCAGTGAAGAACACTTTTTACACAGCCTCTGATAACCATATAACGGAGAACTTTGGAAACCAGTAATTTATTCATTACTTACAATCCAACTATTTGCATTCTGAGTAATGAGCTAGGATTGATAGAAGAAATAAAAGTGGAAGATATTTCTCCACAAGGTGCAGCATTCTTCCAGATTGCAGTATGATGCAGAATTGTATCTATGTTTCAAGTCTGCTGACCTGTTCTGAAGTGAAAATTTTTCCATTAACACTGGTCACTGGGGGCCAAACTGTTAGAGTAATGTGTGCAAAAGAGATTGGTTTATATCTGCAGAACCTGTTGGGCAGACTAAGGCAGTCATGGGCCCATGTAGGAGACAGCCCTATCAAGTCAAACAATAAGTGGCCAGGTTTCACTCCTGGCCTTCAGGACAACTAGTTTACCATTTTGACTTGGTACTGGATTGTAATTTTAATCTTGAACACTGGGTTGTGGGTAGATTGGTAAGAGAACTATTCTGGTATGTGAAAATACATAATCAGGAAACAAAAACATGTATCTGAAAACTGGGGGGGGGGGGGGGGCTGTTAATAATGGCTGTGTTTTATTAATAATGCAGTGTTTCTTGGTAAAATGTCCCCAGATGGGAAGGTAGTGGCTTTTCTTCCATGTTTTTAAGTCTTGAAACTGATTGATACATGCTTGAGTTAAATTTCTTGAAACTGATAGGGTGACTTATGAGACCATGGAATAAGAAAGGTGAATGAATTTACAAGTTTGATACAGCATGACTATGAGAGATGCAATATGTGCTATTCTTAGCAAAGATGCTGAAAAAAAGGGAAAGCAAGCAATTCTCAAACAATCTCTACATGAATATGTGTAACTTTACAACCCGATGCTTGAAGTGTTAAGATCTTTTTGTCTTGTGCAAATCTAAGTCACTCACAGCTTCAGCAGAAAAGCACCACAGTCTACTGTGGTAATTTAACCCACCAGCACAATGCTTTATGAGTTTAAGAAGTGAGGTCAGTTCATGCACAGTAGGAAAGAGTGCCATGACGATTCCAGTTGTAGGTGCTCATTGTACATGTAGATGGTTTCTTCTTTAAATTCCTTTTCAGGGCAGTAATGGTAGTTTTTAACATCTCATACTTGAGTAGTATTCAGTAAGAGTAGCAGTGCCTCCCTCAGTGGCATTTGTTGAGTCTCGGTTTCTCTTGATACAGAAGTTCTAAATTTCTTAAAAAGGAAAATAAGCGTAAGAGGATATGCTATAAATACCTTACAGCATATAAAGAAATGTTTGTTGATCTCAGTGGGGGTGTATTGTTGGCAATAATTAGCGGTTGACTAAGCCCAGAAGTAGTTTGTCTCTGGAACAGATTGCAAGTGTTTGGTGGCATTTGTTTGTGGGACTAAGGAACGTTTCCAAAGTACTTGTGCTCACAATGTCAAGAAGAAAAATACTTCCAGATATCTGCTAATAACTACTGAAGCTCTAAAAAGCAGTCTGGACTTTCGAATGAGTTAAAAAACTAAGCAGGGGAGAGAGGGTGGAGAGGCAAGGTAATCAGATGATGTTGACTTACAGTTTAATGCTGGTGGTAACAAGCAGCAGATCAGGAGAGAAAAAAGGAACGTAGGCTATCCCTAATATTTGCTAGAATAGCATCCTGTAAATTATTTTGGGGCAAAGGATGTAGGTTGCACTTGAATCTTCTACTCAGCTCTAACATGACCTCAGGTAATTTGCCTGAGTACACTCTGTCTCATTCCCTTCTGTAGTTTCTTGCTTCACGGTGACAGACAGTCTTAATTTACTAAGTGTATGTGTAGTACCTGCACTTTTTTTGAGGAAATAGGTTAAATAACCACAAACAACTGTCATCATCTGCCTCTGTAACTGTATAAATGGAACAGGGGAGAAGACCTGTTATTATGAGACCTATGATTTTCATGTCTGTAAATCAGAGCGCTGAATGCAAAAGTAACAAGAGCATATATGAGACTCGCAGTGCTTGCTGAGGGGATATTTACCTCTTAGGCCAGTGAATGAAGTGGAACGAATAGATCACAGCCAGGACACTCTAGTAGAATCTGTTCCACTATGTTCAGCCACCAGGAAAACCTGTACCAACCTCTTTCCAGCCAGGAATCTGAAATTTCTGAGGTCACAGAATAGCTCTGAGAGTTTAACAGTTTGGGGTGTATTTTTTTCCCCACACACTTATGGCACAAAGAAAATATGTGCAATATCTTTAGTTTTACTCTGATACCCATAAACCCAAAATATATATTTGTATAGAAAATGCAGCATATATATATATATATATAACACACTAAAAAATAATTCATTTTTATCTCAGGATTTTTCAATTTGTGATCATTAAACAACCCTGAAGATGGGATATTTGTATAGCTGATTGAAGTAATTGCACAAGAAAGTGAAGACATATACTAAGAACTATACACTTACCAGTGATGGTTGGAAGATAGTGCTGTAAGTGGAGATTCACTCTAAAAGAAAGACTCCCGTCAGATCTCTCTCATGCCATGGAGGTGAGAAGATGGAGTCAGTGACTGGTACCAAAGGCAAAGCAGAAAAACTAGAACAGGGAAAAGATCTGGTTTAAATATTACACTAGTAAGGTAGTCTTAAAATAGATTTTGCATAGATGAGAGACATGCAAGAGGAGCAGGTGTAGTAACAAGAAAAGAAAAAAAAGAAATAATCACTAGGTTTCTTCAAACATACATCCGTCGTGTAGAATTCAGCCACTTTACTCTGAATTTTCTGACAGCTGAAATAAATGTTGATATTCTGACTTCCCCCCGCTTAACATTGTTTCTCTCCCTAAACAACATCTAAACACATATTCCTGCTTTTGTTCTTAATTTTTCCTCTTCTGTTAAGGTACTTGTGACAGATTTCCACCTCTTTCACATGAAAAACATTCTGATGGGACATAATACATACATACGGGTAAATACTGACTTTGGGTTTTGTGGATATTAAGAATTATTATTCCTTAATGAAGTCTTTGAATTCATGTTTGCTTAGGATCTCTGTGCTTCTCAGGACAATTAATCTTTATTATTTATCCTAGGGTTCAGTATTGAAGCACATATTGTCTAAATCTGTAATTGTACTGCTTTCATGCACATACACTGATTTAGTGTGAAAATGATTCTTGTGAAATCAGGAAAATATTATAAGGAATAAGGAAAACTTCCAACTTTCTTTAAAAAAAAGAGTTAGGTAGAAAGAGGTTACATGTATTTGCTATGCCAAAGTGGGATATTAATACAGTACTGTACACAGAAATTTGAATTAACATCATCAGTGGGATATAGCTACATTATTCCTGGTGTGCTTTAAAGCTCTGCATTTAGTTGCATCATCTGATGCTTCAGCGAATGCTCTGAACTCATCAAGTGGCTGATGGATGTGTTTGTAAAAGCTTGGATTGTTACTTCATACACAACGATAAACCCACTGTAGAATTTAATGAGGTCAGTGAAGCAACCAGAAAAGAAATACATAATTTAGTAGCATGGGTCTGTAAGCATGGTACCACCTAGGCTTTTTAAGTTAAATGAAGCAGCTACTCAGCTGATGAATATTCTTGATAAACAGTCTCAGCATGGATTTTAAAACTGAAATGTTGCTCATACCATGGTCTCCCTGGAGAGTCCATGGCTCTTATTCTATTAAAAAGTATGCATCTTTTATGTGTTAATGGCTTGGAAATCAGCCATTTGCTTAATTTTCATTGTGAATGAGGGCCAGAGTCTGATTCCCTTTCCCATTCCCTGAACACTATATGCCCTGTAAGCTGTCTCATCAGCCTAATTCTGCTCTCTGTGGTATGCACGATCTGAAAATAGCTGGGAAAATCCTGTAAAATAAACACTTTGCTGAGCATTTTGCTGTTTTAGATACCTTTCTAAGTGGTCTAGCATTCCCATCACATCCTTAGACTCTACTGCCAAAGACATCCGTTCAGGAGACTGCAGAAAGTTAGCACTGCCATTTGCTCGAATCTAGTGATATCAGATTACAGGATTTCTTTTAAAACCCAGAGAAATACCTCTGTTTAAAAGAGTGTATTAATGTTTAATTTTTAAACACTCTTCCCTGCTGCAATACTGGTATTACTCAAGTAACAGTGGTGTCCGGGTTAAATGCAGTGCAGGCAAACATGCCTGATTTCGACATGTGAATATCGTAGTAGTAACCTGTAGCATTTAACTGTGACTTCAGCCAAATGCCTCAAAGGATGCTAGGAAGCCTTTCCCTGCTTTTGCAGAAGGATTAATCCACCCATTCCCCACGGAACCAATCCACCCCAACCCATGGTCGGTTGTTGGGTGGGCAAGCCGGCAGGCATGTGGCCTGCTGTTCTGCCTGTTGAACCACACAGCCTCCTCTCACTGACGAGCACACCCAGCAAGGACCGTCATACAAAAGGTATCAGGAATCTACACTCCCAGGCTCTTTGTTACCAGCATAACCCTTGCTTTCCAATTATCACCATTGCAAGCATCATACAAAATACACTTTAAGTGATGGGAGAAAGAGCAAAGCAGAGAAGAAAGACAGAGGCAGGCTGCCATTTCTGCCTCACCTTGTGGCACAATATCACTGCACGATGGCTGTTATCAAGCAGGTCTGTGTGACAAAAGCCCTGTACAGGATTATTTGCCAGGTCTGTGGTCTGCCATGGGTTAGTGATGGAAGGCACTTAGCAGCAGTGGAGTGTTTTCACAGGAGATTTGGTGCTGACCCGCCACTTCCTCCTCCAAGACATAACTTTCCCCTTTGGTGGACAGGGGCAGCCTTTAAATTTACAAGCACACAAGGTGAAGATTGTATATTCCTTCGCAGCATTTGCTGGGGGGGGAAGACAAAAAGGTGCAGTTTTTACATTTATCACTCATGACTTCAGGAGTCTGCAGAGAAAAAAAGCAGCACAGAGCCCCAGCTTGCTGTTTCCGAGATGTACAGGCTGTTTTTCCATGACACATCACGTTGTAAGCTTCCTTTCCCTGCTGAGCGCATTTCAGAGGGCTGGGGCAGGGCAGGGGGGATGTTTTTTCTCATGCCTGGTATCAATCAGTGGGGCAGAATTGCAAACAAGGAGGGACATGCCCCTTTCTGCTGCCACACCGCCCTGTCCTCCCTCCTCCCTAGATGGGGACCCGCTGCCCACCACCATGAGGATGCGCTACTGCAGCCACCTGCCAGGAGTCTTGCCGGAGAGCCCACACCCGCCAGCACCCAGCGGCAAGACCCTGCTCAGCGGGTGGCAGCCGTGGTGGCCCAGCCAGCAGCTGCCTACAGTATGTCATGCAGGTGTCAGCCAAAGATGGGCAGCTGCTCTCCTCCGTCATGCGGACGCTCAACACACAGAGGTACGTAGGGAGTGGCAGGATGGGCCAGGGCCCTTCTCCCTGCATGGGCTCCCCAGCTGTCACCCACCTACAAATCCCACGGGTGCTTGAAGGGAAGATGCAGTGACATGCTTCATGAGGGCCTTACAGGGTGCACTTGTAATTAAACCCTCATCCTATCTTTATAATAGTTAAGCTGCACATGTAATTAAGCCCTCACCACTATACTCAGCGAAGAAGGGGGAAGCAAGCTGTCTAGCGCTGCTGCTGCTCAAGTGCACCAGCTACAATAATTTGCCTGATACGTAGTGGGAGGCTTCTGTGGGCACCAGCTGGCGTGGGATGCAGTGTTTAGCCTGCACGCTGCCACCAGCACTTCTGTGCCACGTTTCCTTCACACTTCCTAAGCCAGCATGCTGAGCAGCCAGACAAAGCTATTTCTGGCAGAGAGGCACACACAAGTGTTGCTGCTTCAGCCATCACCCAAGTGACTGAGAGCAGCTTTTTCTTCTGTTGGTTTAGAATGGCAGATTAGTTGATGAAACATGCCTTTAAACTATACCTTACAAAACATTAGCCTGCTTCAGGTTTACTTTGTTTTCGTTAGAAGCAAGAAGAAGTAAAAAGATGCTTTTCCATATCCAGACCTGATAATTGGGTCAACATCAAGTTTCGCTTCACTGGTGTGAAGCTGGAAAGAGTGCATAGGTCTTGAAGTTGCCCTGGATTTTCACAAAACAGCGAACATAATCCAAGACCCTGCACTCATGTGAAAAGTGAAATTATTAACTGCTACTGCCATATGTGATGTGACAATTTGAAAGGGCTTTTTCCCCTTTACTTGTAGCAACTTTTTTAAACCCTGTGCATTCTGCACAGCTCAGATGTGTGTGCAGAGCACTGAGCATAACTTCATACCCTTCTACCAGGCAGGCCGAAAAAAGCAAGTTGGCTTGTTTACACTTTTCTGAGGTTACACTTGAGTGAGTCTACCTGTGGCAGCCTGCAAAGAGCCAGCAGAGGGACAAAGGGAATAGCTGTGTGCCACCACATGCTATCTGCCAATGACGGCAACGGTGACAAAACCTGCTTTTCTGAGGCTATCACCTGAGTGGCTATGTGGTAGGGTATGGCGTATGAAGGCACGGACTCCGGTTGTGGTGTAACCAGAGACACTTTATTGTACAGAGAAACTCATATTTATATCTCTGAGCCCGGACACAAACCGCAGCTGTATGCACCACCAGGCTCAGGGCAGAAACCCGTTCATGAAGTTACACAGCTATGTACCGCCACAAGCATGCAGACACCTTTTTGCTACTAGATAACCATATTTATCTTTCTTGCTTTCCTTCACAATACCCAGCTGTTCTCTCATGTGCCAGATCAGACATTCTCCATCGTCCTCTCACATATGTCTCTTCAGACATTCTCTATCCTCCTCTCCCACAGTAGGGAGAGCTTTCATTTCCCAGACCTCAGCCAAGAGATTGACCTCCTCAGCCTTGACAGCTGCAGGGGCTGACTTGAAGCTGCAGTGAAGTGTATCCACGTTTCACCAGCACTGGTGCTTGCAGCCTACAGCTTTCCTTCCACTGTGTGAAGTCTGAGCACCCCAGGCAGCCACATGACTGCCTTCCTCTTTCCTGAAAGAATACTCTGTAAAATAAATAAACTCAATCATTAAAACCAGAGTCTCTAGATTTTCATTGGCAGGAGGACTGCCCGTGCCCCTTTGCACATCAGTACCCCACCAGCAGAAAGACGGAGGCAATGCAGGAGAAATACCCATGGGCAGCAGTGTGCTAGGGATGTGTTTGGCACAGTCCTGCTTTTCAGTGCTGTTGATGTCACTCCTTGAGCTGCTCATGGGCTGTTATCCCAAAGAGAGGGAAACGTTCCCCAGGGACAGGAGCTTCCTGCCTGCACACACCTGCCTGGCATGACCCTGCCTTCACAGTGCTACAGGGCAAGGTGCTGTTGTTTCAGGTCCAGCAGTCTTTTGCTGTTGATCACTGAAAACAGCTTACCCTATAGGTCAGGGGATCATCACTAGCACAAGAGATGCTACCCTGTAGGTCAGGACTGAGGGCATGGATCACCACTAGCATAAGAGGTGCCCAGCTGTGGCAGGTGTAAAACTTCCCTGATGCATTTAGAGATTTCTTGAAGTGGCTGCACTGCTGCACTGTGAAGAGGTGGGAAATAGAAAGGTACAGAAGCACTTGGTTGTCTGTCTTTCATCTGCCACTCGATGTTTTTCACTCTTAACATTTTTCCCCCCACAGAAGAGGTATTTTAAACAGTACCAAAATGCCTGTGACCATTAGCCCAGCAGCTTGGTGTACTAACTGCAGAGCAAAGTACACAAGCTGTATGTTTCCCACATAGTTAATTCATGACATACAGAGAGAAAGAGGTAGAGGCTGCAACACAGCCCTGTATACTGACCAGTAATTTTCTCTCCTTCTCCAGTAGCCCCTTCAACAACCAGCCGATGTGCAGGATCTGCCACGAGGGCAGCAGTCAGGAGGACCTGCTTTCCCCCTGTGAATGTACAGGGACCCTGGGGACTATTCACCGCAGCTGCCTGGAGCACTGGCTGTCATCTTCAAACACCAGCTACTGTGAACTCTGCCACTTCAGGTTTGCAGTGGAGCACAAGCCCAGGCCACTGGTGGAGGTCAGTACATGGGGCACATCCCTGAAAGCTTAGCTTTAATGAGTAAATCATGTTTGTTTTTATGTAGGTATCACAGAGCCTTTGCAGCTCCACCAAAGCCAAAGCAAGCTATGAGCTTTGGGCTCTGCAAGATGAACACAGAAGCTCAGGGAAAGAGCAGGAATGACAAAACCCTTATTTTGAACTAAATCAAAACAAGAAGAATGGGTTCCATGAGTTTGCGTGACTGTAAATGTGAGCGATGGTTTGGGGAACAGGGTACCAGCCAGCTTGGCAGAGGATGGAAGTAACAGTTTCTGTGGAATGCAAGACCAGTATTCAGCATATTAAATATAGGTCAGGAATTACTTTTTTTCTCCCTTGCTTCTGAGAGTCGTAACAAACTGAGGACCCTTATAAATCTAGTTTCCATGTAAAGCCCACAAGGAGAAATTTTTCTTGCTCAGTGTATGGCATGCTTAGCTCTTTGTAAGTGACCTTTTGGCCTCTTCTTGTCTGTGTACCAAATTCAGCAGTGAATTGGACAATTGTTTCTCCCTTACCTATTAAAATTAATTTTTGCCAACTAGAGATGCTTTAGTGGCTTCTTGAAGTTTGCCAGGTTTTGGGGTTTTTGTCCTCAGGAGAAGAAAGAAAAGAAGAAAGAAGCCAAGAACACTATCTTTAAGCTGTTAATGTTCTTTCTCCTCCCCTATTTTAATGGGGACGGGGGGAGTAAAAGTTACGGTTTGTGCTGGAATTAAAGGTGAATTACAAATAATGGCATTTTATAAAGTAAGAAGCATCTTATTGTACCGGTTGGTGATACAAGCATTTTAATGCCAAGCATGTGTCCAGGACAGCATGCCTTTCCTGTGCATCTTCATCGTTCCTGTAAACTGTAGCGGAACTGGTTGATAGAGATATGGTATTAAAAATAAGGTGGGGGTTGGGGGAGGCGGATTTTGTTTTCCTCGTGTTCACATTTGAGAGGATACAGGATAAAACTGACCGCTGGGAGGTTGGTCAGGGACCTGTGCAGTGAGGGAGGGAGCTCACTGAAGACTATCAAAACTGCTTTATCTTGGATTAAGTTAGATATGTGCATTTTATATATAAACCTAAGGATATCGTCTTTTTTCCTGAAGATCCACAAAAAAGAGATGTGACATGGTATTTAGCACAAGACCTGTAGTCTTGTCAAGCCTTAACCAGAGCAAGCCTAGGCCAGCTGTGTTCAGTTGCCTCTAGCTTTCTGTTTGGTGCTTCTAGCAGGACTTCAGCCTCTCCCAAGAAGCTGATCCTGGTTTGAGAAATGCTGCCGTTGAGCATTCTCAGGCTGCCAGTAAGTGAGCAGCAAAATCTTTATGACTGAGCATTCTCCAGTGAAGATTATAACATATTCTTTCAGTCAGCTGCTCTGAGCCTGTGCCAAGCAGTTTTTGGTTGTGGTTTTGGCACAAGGACAATGCCACTCTGAATTTGCCTTCTGAAAAGAAAGATAAGTGATACTGAGGCAGTGCAACGTAAACAGTTTCATTTGAGAGTCCAGCTTCTTCAAGATGTTCCCTTGCAACAGCTGTTGTTGAGGCTTGTTTTGCACAAATCACACATGACATTGTTCAGAGCTAATGATGCTTGAAGAAGTTGAAAGCAAAGCTAACCCTGCCCAGGCTGGAGCAGTCTGGTTGTTTCATCATTCCAGGATGAACTGAGGCTTCTCTTTGGCAAAAGCAGAAATAAATAATAGCAACAATAATAATAACAATAATAATGATAAAGCTGTATTTTCTTTTTCAGCTGAGGACAAATGAGAACCAGGTACAAGAACATTTCTAAAACATAGTTCACACTGTTAATTGATGTTTTTCTCTTTACTACCTAATCTTTTCTTGCTTCTCGGCTACTATACCCACAGTATTTTAGTGCAGTAATCAATAATTACATGCAGTTGCAGAGAAGTCATAAAAAAAGCAACTGACTTTTTTGAAGTCTTTTGTGATCTTATATGAGGAGAACGTTTTCAGTTTAGGAGGGAATTGAAGGTGTAATTTTGAAGTTGACAGCAGCAGAGACAGAGTAGCTAAGATGAGCTGTATGCAAGGGGATAAATTAAGCAGAAAGATATTAGCCAAACTTCTTGGTTTGTGTTAGTATAATTTAAGTTTGTCCTTAAAGTTCGTATTTATTTTAATACTTATTGCTTTGAAATCCAAAGACCTCCTCACGCAAATAATTGCAGCAAATCTGAACGTTCACAAAACATGACTAAAGCAGATGCAAGTTGCCAGATTCTCCCAATTTCTGTGTCCTAAAAGCACTGTCCTATCTGCTTCCCTGCATTACCTAGAGTATAAGGGGATGGAGGGAGGTGTATCAGGTATAGTAGGAGCATCTTTCACAAAAAACTGCTGCAGTGTTTCAATGAGCGACAAGGAAGAGTGGCCACCTCCTTTTAACTCCATTATGTATGTGTGTGTGCATGCATGTGTGTTTCGGGTGGGGATTTTAGTAGGATAATTAGGTCTCCTAAGATTCATCTGAACTAGATAATGGAAATGGTAAATGGCCTTTCAGTGGAGGTGAATGATGTGTTTACCAATGCGTTTTAGAAGGTCAAGAGGGACTATTGTACTCTTAAAGTAATTTGTAGAGCATAGCCTATAGAAGTTTACCCAGTAACTCCTCAGCAGGCCCTATCTCGTGCAGAGAATATATCCCATCCATTGGTCAGTGACAGGTAATATAAAAATGCTTGAAACAATCATCATATTCATATTTTCTCCTGAAGATTTTCCATCAGGAAGAAAAAAAAAAAAAAAAAAAAAGCATTTCTGACTATTCAAAAATGTACTATTCACTTTATTAAAGGGGCCAAAAAAAAAGAAAAAGAAAAAGAGAGAACATGGTATTATATTTTCTCCTTATCCCTTCGTTGGATTGATCACTGCTTCTTAGTGGCTTAGCTGTGGGTGTGAAGGAAATCTCAATGGAAACAAATTGAGATACTTCGTTTGCTTTATCTAGAGATTTGCTTTATCTGACTTCATTCCTGCTGTTGGCACCCAGGAGAGGCTGTAACAGTAGTGGGCTTGAAATGAAGTGAGCAGTAAGTGTTGGCTGACTGATCAGCCATATTCCTGCCTCCCTTGTGTGCATTATTATGGAAGCAGCAGAGGATTTCTTGCTGGGCTTCATGATTGATCAGAACAGGCCAGTGAACCCGTAGCATTTCTTCCCCGTCCCCTCACCCTCACCATGTTGCTAGTTTGCCATTAGTTCATTATGAAATGAAAGCCAGTGCTCCATAAAAATTTGTTGCAAGATGGCTTTTTGCCTTCTTTTAAGCAGCTGCTCCTGTTCACACTAAGTGTGTGGGCCCATGTGCTCAAACAGGAGATCTTTAGCTCAGATACAAGGGACATATCTACAGCTATATCCTGCCTCCTGCATACATCACACATAGGGTACAAAAATGCAGAAGCTTCAGATACTCTTGGCCAATTTATTTTTTTAACTCAGATTATTTTCTGCAGAAGTATTGTGTTTCTGAACCATGAATTAGACACTGGTGGTTACTAATACCTCCTTCATCATTAAAGTGATTTGTTTACTGCCATCCACCATCTTTGTCTTTTGCCTCCTCCTACATGGGGTGGAGGAGCTCTGTGACTTGCTCTGCATCAAGTCAAAGAAGCACACACCAGAAAATGCTCACATTTCACCGCCTCCACAATTGTTGGTCAGAGGTTGGTCAGCCAAAAGGAGTGGTCTCCTTTGCAGTTCCTTGTCTCCATACTTTTGGCCTGCATGTATCAAATGTGCCCTGCTGTGTGATTTTACAGTTTTTGGTAAGAATTCCTTTTTGTTGAGCCCTCATTAGTCACCCATTTAACAGATTTTGTTACACTTACACTGCTTTGCTTATGGAATGAGCTAAGTGGGAACTGTCACTGCCTCCAGATGACCCTGCTTCTGGTAGGACTTCTGCTCAGAGGCTGGGTTGATGTTCCTCAGCCCTCCATTGGGATCTGGAACTTCTTTATTTCTCAGTCACTCACAAACTTGTCTCTCCAGCTGCACTGGAGAGATCATGATACATTGTTGCAGAGGAGCAAGAGACTGATTATGATCAAAACCATTTTTTTTCATGCTGAAGATCACCGAGTCCTTCTGTTCATCTCCCTTCTGCAAGGCACCCGGCAAGCTCTGGCTTTGAATTTATTCAAATTCAAGGTTAAAATCTGAAATCACTGACATCAATCAGACATAATCTACTGGAGGATAACCTTTCTGTAGCATTTTCAGAACTGTCATTTGGAGTCACATTTTTGCTAGGCAATATGTTGCTATTTAGGCACTTGGCAGGCATCAGCAGAGCAAGCCTAGCCATTCCGCTTGATTTCAGATCTCTTTCAGATAAGGGGATTGTTTGAGATATCCACAGCCCTACAGTCAGTTAAAAGGAGCTATTTGCCAGTAACCTTAAAGACGTCCATTTACACATTACCAGTACATGCATATCCAGTCAGTCCCTGAGCTCATATTACTGCAAAAATCAATTCAGGAACTGCAGGCAAGGTCTGAATCAACCTCTTCTACTGTGTGCTAGACTCACAGCACCCCTGTACAGTCTGGTGGAAACTAGAGGTGTGTGGGACGTGTGCTTGGGCACATAGATGTCTCATTATGAATGTGCCTAGGAATGACGCTTCTCAATGAGAAAAGCAGCTACTGCTGAGTAGCCCTGCTTCTCTGTCCCATGTCTTGGTCACTCCACTTCCAGTGAGAGCCTGGCTGTATTTGATGCAGAGGACCCAGACTGAAGCAGCAGAAACTCTAGACACTAGAGGAAAGAAAACCTGCAATACGGTGGTTGTATGCATAGACTTGATGTTCCTTGTTGCAAATCTGGAAGGATCTCAAAACAAACACAGTGAAATCAAACTGCAGTAGTTTCAGTTTGTGGCTTTTGTAGACCTTCTGCTTATATATAAAAGGGGAGTTGCCTGCTTTTTTAATGCAGCCAATCCACAGAAAGAAGCACACTCTAGAAATGGGTGACATTATTCAAGTAGAAGCTTTTGCTATGTTTCAGCATAAAGACTAGGCAAGCTTTATATAAGTATTTAATATCATCTTCATTTAAATTTCCATATTGCATCTATGTTACTTCCACTTGGTTTAGTACAGAAACAGACACAAAACATGGGAATACAACGTATTTATGTGCAACGAAATTTGTTAGACAACAACCAGCCACAACATAAATATTATATAAGAACATCATGCGACCATATAAGTCAGGCTTGTATTGCCTGTAAGTTATCTACATGTTTTAAACCAGCCAGGATTTGGTATCTATTGGTTCATTTCTAGCAAACAAACAGAAAGCACTTGATTCACAATATAAAACTCATAAGCTAAAGAGCATGACTTGAAAAAAAAATAGTCAGGATAATAATCACAATAATGGGCAGAAATTAACTTCAGTTTTTCCGAGTCTATTGCTGGCTGTACAGCTCATTCTAGAAAAGAAAAAAATTAAAATAAATTTAGAAAAAGCCTTACACTTACATCTATGCAGGAAGTAGTTAAAATGAGCTTACATTATAATTTAAAACTTCCAGAAGCCTTACACTGAAATATGAATTTATTTTTTGTGCAAGGCTTTTGAGTCACATTGATTTTATCTGTTGGGAATCTTTTTACTTATTTTTCCTCTCCCTGCTCAGTGAAGCAAGTCATTAGCATTAAATTAGTCTAACGAAGAGATACCAGATTTGCTGCACTTGATTTGTAGAAGTCTCATTCTTAAAGCCAGAAGGAAAACAGTGACTCAGCATAGTCACCAGCAAGGAAAACCTTCATGAATGCAAGTTTGGAAGGACTGCAGCTGTCAATAGAGCACATTAAGAGTGGGAGCAGATAACTTAAGTATGTACATCATTCCTCCCCTCTTCACCCAAAAGGGCAAAATAAGAAGGGCAAGGTGATGGAGATGCTTTTGTACCTAGCTGTCTTCAGCTGCAAAAATGTCCCCGAGACCCAAGTCACACAGGGAGAATTTGAAGCAGTCACCTAGATTTCCAGTACAAGTATGTCTGAGTTACAGAAAGTATTACAAAAATAAATAATGAACTCCCCAACACATACAGTTTGAAAAACATAACCCCTGCAAGAAGCACTTTTTACACCTAGTATACTGTACTCTATTCATTCTTAATGGGGAAAAATCCAGAGAACACAACAAGCTGTTACCTCTCCTTTAAAGAGAAATGAAATAGTTGTTTTATGTTCTTTGCAGAGAAGTCTTGTTACAGTGCTTGACTTTTCCCAAGCACAAGTCTTATAGTACTGACAGCAAGAATGCAATCAAGAGCAACCCACCCCCTGCAAAAACAAGCAAACCGCCCCCCCCAAAAAAAAAAAAAAAAGAAGAAAAGAAAAAATTACTTGTTAATTACCAGACTGTGACTTCAAACCATCACATCTGTAACTGCTCTTTCCTGAATTTAAAGGACTAGCAATCAAGGGCAAAAAATGGTGAGGAAAGTTCTCGGGAGAAAGTAGCTGAACAGAGAGGAAACAGGAACTTTGAAAAAGGCCAATTGCTGTTGTTTAAGATGAGGGAAGATGCTGTGACTTTTCAAAGGTACAGCTATTTTTGTTTTACATAATGGTTTTGGTGACTTTTGTTTAGACATCATGATTCTGTAATGCAGTTTTGCACTGCCTGGTTATCACGTCTGTCCTGGTAACATTTCCTACCACCAACAGAAGCCAGTCAGAGTTTGCTTTTTCTGGAGAAAAAAAGAGTGCTAAGATGAAAGATTTTATTATATCTGTCTTTTTGGAGAACTACCAAGCATTTATTATCTATCATGTCTTTAGTTTCCATATATTTGAGCCTGTAGATCAGATATCTGCAAGATGTGGAAATATGTGTTGCCAATAGCAAATCTGTGTTGCTTTTGATTTAGAATGCAAAATGTGATTTTTGTTGATTGATTTTCTTGAATGCATACATTTGTCTGCCTAATTGGGAATATATTAATCTAAAATAGAATGGGAGCTTTGAAAAACATACAGATAAAAGGAAATACTGCTTCTTCTAGAGTTCCACAAAACCTATTTTCTTGAGACATCTGGAAATCTTTTACCTGTTAGAAACATCACCTGAAATACAAACTAAAAGCGGATAGTTGGAAAAAATAGCAGTAAGCCAGACTGATATTAAAGAACATAATATTGTATAATTGGATCTGCAAGAAATTTCACAGATTTTTCAGCACAATTTAGCACGCTCTGTTGTTTGTTTTCAGTATCGGAGAATTACTAATCCTGTTTTTAGACACTGAGATTGTGTAATCCAGAAACTAAACACCACATCTACCAGCCACTGTATAATTGCTATGTGGTGGAACATTCTATATCAGAGTCCTGGTTTTCAGTTGGCAAACTACACAAGGTCCAGATTGCAAATTCAGTTATGGTGTGACAGCAACAGCTTGCAGTGCTCTCCCTACACTTAGCTACCACCTAGGGTTGGTTCCTATCTGCACTGTGGTTCAATCTTTTTAGAAAAAAAAAACCCAGACAACATTCAAAGGTGTATCATACACCACCCTGAGAATGGATAATGTATTCTTCCCACTTACAAAACCATGCAAATGAAATTAATTTGCTATTTCAAAAAGTAGCTTTGTCTCATTCAGACATGCACAATTAAAATATTCCCTGAAACAGGAGTTAAAATAAGGGTAAAACTTAAATAAGAGCAGACTCAGTTACAAAGAGGACATAACATTAGCATAATAATGTTACAGAGGTCAGGTCGTTCAGCTCCTAGCTGACAGTCAGACAGGCCTCTGCCTCTAGGACCAAAGGAGCATGTCTGCGAGCTGTCACCATGGCCTTTCTAAAATCACTTACTGAAGACAGTAACACTGTGCCAGTAACTAAATGTTTGATCTAAGCAGGAAACCCAAACCCTGAAATATTTTTTCAACTGAAAAGTAACTGTCAAATGTTTGTTTTCATTAAAAAACATTAACCTAGAAAAGTTTATCACTCCAAATGTTTCATTGCACTGAAAAAAAAATACGTATAATTCTGGTCTGGGCGACTTTATTTTGAGTTGCATGTAGTTTGTCTTAGTTTTGAAACGTTTCACTGACAAAGGTTAAAACTTTTTTTCAAGTGAAAAAGGATTTGAACAAAGCTGTTCAGATGTAATTTTTTGAGGGTGTCATTGCATTTTTTTAAATGGTGCTCCTGGTCTTTAAAAATGTTCTTCATTCAAGAGAAACACCCTAAAAACCCAGGCAATATCACTCTTTCTTTGCTTAAAGCCCAAGGCAAAATGCTCCTGTTGGTCACTGCTGGCATGAAACCAGAAACAACAATAATTGCGGGCAGTTCCGCTTGGGTACAGAGTGCTTTCATCAAGATTCACTGTAGAGCTATCAGCATGAAAAGAATTAACTGATATGTTTGATGTATAATAAGCTATTTTTAGTTCAAAGGGAAACACATTTGGGGAAGACCTTCCTGTCTTCTCCCTCCCAGCTTCATATGTGGTAACTATTTCAATACTTTTAATTAAAAAGCAGTGTGAAGGATTTTCTTCATACTCTGTGGAATCTTCTTTGCTGCTGGTATAATTCCAGCAACATTTACGTAAAATCAATTTTCAAAGGAAAATGTAGTGAACTAGAAATGTCTTCCCAGTAGAAACAGGCTGTAGCCTTAGGATCTGATGTGGAAAACACTGTGCACATACTTTACTTAGCATTTGTGAGTCATCTAATTGAAGTTAGACTTACAGAGGTGAACGATTTCAGGGTTTGGCCTTTGGCAACACTGAAGCAGCTCAAACTTGTGGAGGCGTTTTACAGCAGCTTTCTGCTGGCAGCTCATTTTGGTTAGGTTAGATAAATTCCCAGAGTGAGCCTCTCCAAGGTGTTCTGGTCCTCAGTTTCTGCTTGTTCTGATGATGTCCTTCTCCAAATGTGAGGCTTCACTTTGCTGTCACATTGCACGAATGCCTCAGTTGCGTCCCCCTTCAGACGAGCAGTTCTCCAGTTACATTTGCTTAGGCAGGAAGAAGTAAACTGGTTAGAAGGAAGCTGAGCCCATCCGCTCATCTCAGGAGTCTGAGGTTTCAGATTATTTGTTGATGTGAAATAAACACCTCTGTACCTCCACACTGAAAACATATTTGGGACAGTTTCATAGATGTGGTTTCACATGCAATTGTAAATATCAGATAAATTTTTGGAAGCCAGTAGTGGGCTCACAGACCACAAACCTCCCAGGGACTGTTGCAAATCCACATTACGCTGCTGAGCACTAGAATTTGCATTCAGCTGAAAGAGGAGTAGAGGCCCTCTGGTGAAGGTCAAGAGCTCTAATTTTTCTTATAATTTCAGATAATACAATTCAACTCTGCTTTGTGAACTAACTGCAACAAATCCTTAGATGTGCATTACACGTCAGTGTATGAGGTGAAGGAACATCAGGTACGTTGCCAGTGTTTTCTCACATCAAATGCAGTACATCAAAAATCCCTTTCAAAACATAAGTAAGTTCCTTCATAAAACTGTTTCAGCTTTGGGAGTTTTAGCCTACACCACACCCTGGGAAGCTGTTCCAGAGCTGGATCCGCTGCAGGCTGGGATTTTTTTTCTGGTTCTTACCTACATTTATTTATGGCCAGCTATTACTTGTTTGTTCTTATGTCAACATTGTCCATTAGCTTAAGTAGCACTTCACTGATGTCCCCTTTCAGCTCTCCCTTCTTGTGGCCATCCCCAGGATGCATTTGGAGCATGACTTTTCTGGAATAAATAAGTCAAACTTTTAAAGTCCCATCTTGTGGTGTGGGCTTTCTGTTTTCTTGATGCCCTTTCTGTTTTCCAGTCAAAGCAATCCTTCTGAGCACTGGAGCTCACCTTCGTGTCTCAGCAGAGCTTTGCCACTGCCTGCAGACTTAGGCAGATGTTTCTTGGATCTTCAGCTGTGGGGCTGAAGATTGCAGACCAATTGCTGCATCTGCCCTTTTGAGAGTGCCCATTCCTTGGTGGATGGATGGTCTGGGTCATTTCAGCAACACCGGCTCCTAGCTGAGCTTGGCTGAGTGGAGAGCACCTGTGGTGGGACAGTGTGTGGTCCACACAAACGCAGCAGCAGCAGCAGCAGCCACCGCTGAAGGGATGGCATGAGGGAGCAGAGAGGTGTCCTGTAGGCACAGCCATGAGCTCAGGGTCTGGGGTGTGTTTTGCTTCTGAGCAGAACCCATTTGCTATGTGTCACTGTGAGGGATGAGGTGGGATCCCATGCTTCTTTGAGGGACTGTTCTTATCAGGTGTGTATTAGTCTCCAGGCACGGTGTCTTTGTGTCAGTCATAAGCTACTATTGGGTTGTGCACCGGGCACTGTGCTTACCTGTTCTTGAATTCATGCTTGCTCTCATTGCTAAAGTCAGTTCATGTCTTATTACTGTGGCTCCCCACCTGTGTATCAGGAACATGAATCACTGTTCACTTGAAAAAATGGTGCTTTACCAGGCAGGCCAACGTCTTGCTTCAAACGACCCTATGACCATTTTTATGACCTCTTCTTACCTCCCCTCCCCCAGAAATGGAAATTATTACACTGACAGTCTCAATTTATTGCAGAAATAATTCAGCACATTGACATATTTTAATGAGACAAATTTCAGTGTATTGTAGTGCAGATCTGATAGTTGCATCTGGCCTGACATCTCATTCTTTCCCGGTCCCTACTGTACTGCCATGCTATGCTAATTAATCAGCTCAGCTCTTTGTTGGGATCATTGTGTGGGTTTCAGTTTCACAAAAGGATTTTCTGACTTGGCATTTTAGCTATAGAGTAACTTGACAGTGCGCATTTCCAAAACAAAAGACAGAGACCTAGAATCTAAACAGAAGTACATTTAGAAACACATGTGCACTACTTCAGGAGGAAGATATGGGCTGTGGCTAACATCCGTACAGCCATTGAAATTACTTATTTGTTGCTTTTGACTTCTACTTCAGAACTAGCTAATGAAATTTCTTTACCTTTTAAGGTTAGACTGTAGAATGGTGGGGGTTTAATTTATTATTTAATACTACTCTTGTCTGTCTTAGCCTCATCTACTATTTGAATTGCTTGGGTTTGAGTCTTTATTCAAATGGGTCAGATGACACAAGGAGTGCAAGGAACCATCAGTCTGTGAAGTTGTCTCACACCATTGTTGTCTGCTGTTGTGTTTGGTGGCACACCATAAAGTGCTATCTCAATTCAAGTGCTTTGTACTGGGTGTCATGAAAGTCGTAGGGCAGAGACAACACATGCCTTAAGTGTGTGCTTCCTCACATGTTCTTGCTGTTCTTCCTTCTCATTCAGATCACTAAACAGTACTTCTTGCACTAGCTGAGCTGCATGGGTGCCAAAAGGATCACAACAGACTGCAATTTCAGGATGCAGCCTTCACTATTGGAACTCTGAAATGTTACAGTGCATTCTTCACTACCCAGTTACAGGGGGGGTGGTCACCACATAGCACTGAGATGAGGAGATACTGGCATTTAAGGTCTGCCCTGGTAAAGTGGTGAACATGCTGCAATTCCCATTGAGATCAAGGAGAAGTGCAGGTGCTCAGCAGTTCTCTTGCAGGTCACTTTTTAAACAAATAATTTTCACAAAAACTTTTCACAGTCATCTTTAAAAGCAGAATCTGCGTGACCAGGTGCTTTCAGTTCATCTAATTTTCTTGGCAATTTCACATTACAGGGATTTGTGGAAATTGAACAAGGTGAAGGTTGCAACCAGTCATGTCTAGAAGCAACCAAATATAACCTGGAACTGTTATGCACACACCCTTGGTGGTGCTCTTAAGTAAGTGGAATGAAAGCTCCAAGGAAAATGGTGTGAGTCTTTCACACAACTCTATAGTGTTGTCTATAAAGACACAATAAAAGAAAAACTTGTTCAAATGTAAATGTAAGTCTCCTTCTTTAATAGCCTACATCCTGCAAATAATGTTTATGAACATATTTTTCTGTTTTCCTAATTCCTGAGTTGTACATGAAAATGGATCTTAGGCTGCTGAGTTACTGGTTTGCAATTAAATCTCACAAAAGTCCTGTGAAGTAGTTAATTATTTCCTTCTGAGATGTGGTGAGGCTAAGGCAAACTTGTCTACTGGTTTGTGTCTTTCTAGTGACAGATCAGTTCCTGGATGCACTCAATTTCTTGACTGTTGTTTTACCCCATATAAAGATGGAGAGAGCAATGCTGTATTTGTTTTCATGGTATGGCCAAAGCAGGAAAAGATGAAGCAGGGTCTGAAAATAACAGAGGGGTAGGACACCTAGATGAGAAATATTCATTAGATTGCACAACACTCTCAGTCTTACCTTCTTTTGTCAAAACTCTTGAGTCCTGCTGTTCTTGGTTATGGCTGTAGCACTGTAATAGGGAAGAAGAAAAAAACCAGAGGTGGCTGGGGATAAAGGGTATTAACTGGTTAAGGGGTGAAGTTGCCTCCCCAGCTTTAGTTTCTGGAGCTAAAGAGACAAGACTTCTACTGCCATGTGTAATATGCTGGGAGGAGCAAGAGGCCAAAAAGCTTAAGGACGCATGAGCCTTATCCCTGTTCATTGGCAAAGAGCTGCAGTGGCTTTAGCTTCTTGTTACGCTGATGATAGATAATGCAATAGCTCTCTAGAGGAGTATGACTTTCCTTGCCTTCAACGCGGTCTCCACACTCAGAGCTGGGGGCCTGGGAGGGACGTGCTGACTGGGAATTGATAGCCTACCCTACGCCCAGCTCTGCCCGTGCAGGCAGCTGGGGTTATGACAGCTCACTCCACCTCTATTGCCTGTTCCCAGCTTTGACTCCTCTGCTTAGATTGTGGAGTGCCTGGGGCAGGCACAGTCCTGTTCTCTGTGTGGTGTGTTTGCCCTTGGTGGCTAGGGTAGTATGTACAGCTGCCGGCCTGGCTGGGGTTCCCAGGTGCCACAGTAAGAAATGTTTGCTATTCTTGGTAGTACCATGCATATGGTTATATGCTCAAAGAATAACACCCCCCAAAAGCCCCAACCAACCAACCAACCAACCAACCAACCAACAACAACAACAACAAAAAAACAACAAACCACCAAAACCAAAAAGATGTTGCAGAGTGGTTTTGACCAAATCCTACAGCTTACATTGGCAAAAATTGCACATCTTGTTAGTCTTGCTGTTCAAATATCAACTTGAGTGAGGAGATTTTTTTATTAAAAGGTCTCAGTGTACTGTTGTAGGCTGAAATTCTTTCATCTCTGCTGTCTAAAATCCTGTTTATAGAAATGTGCGCATGTGGGCTTGATAGCTGTTCAATCAACCTTCACTTTAGCAGATGACTTTCAAGCACTCTGTTCTGCAAGATTACTACCCTTTTAATAAAAGTAACCTTCTGTGCATTCAACTCTATCTGCATGTGAATATCTGTAAGCAAGTTGAAAATGGCTTTGCCAATATTACAAGCAGAATGTTAAAAAAAAATCTTAAAATAACATATGAAATATTAACAAACATTTTCTGCATTCTTGAGTTGCCAGGAGAGAGCATGATTCTTTCCACATTAAGAAGAGTTTCTCAAACAGTTCAGTGGCCAAATGCCAGGGGCTACGCTATGCAAAACTCTTCCCCTTCTCAAAGGCAGCTTTTTCTGCAGCTGAATAAACTTACACATGACTAGAGGTGCACATCAGCAGGCACGGAGGGGGAGAAGTTGCACTGGGAGGCCTCTAGGAACAGATGAAGTCATGTCCTGTGTGAGGTCCATGTTCCCTCCTCAAAGCAGCAGGTCCATGTTTTGCAGGTGAGCAGCTCATTTTGGGTACAAAGTCCTCCCTGTGCTGACACTGACTTTGTCTGCATTTTGCCTGCAGTGGCTGAGGAACCCAGGCCCCCAACATGAGAAACGTACGCTGTTTGGAGACATGGTGTGCTTCTTGTTTATCACTCCACTGGCAACCATCTCTGGCTGGTTGTGTCTACGAGGAGCAGTGGACCATCTGCACTTTAGTAGTAGGCTAGAAGCTGTTGGCCTCATTGCCCTCACTGTCGCACTCTTCACTGTTTACCTCTTTTGGACCCTAGTAAGTACTGGTTTTCTGTTCAGCTCATGGGAATAAGGGAAAAAACAAATCGGTGTATTAATTAACACAGAGTGCTGTAGAGCAGGTGGACCATTGTATGAAAGCATTGCTTATATTTACCTTCTGTACTGATAAATTCAGGTTACATCTGCAAGAAACCTCTTGGTTCCACACCATTCAGGTTCTCTGGAAAATGAGAAAGACAGTTTGCCTTTGGGATCAGTGATTCCCAAATCCCAGACACCAGAGGGTATAGCAAGACAGAGACAAGGAAGTAACAAGGAGGAGTTCAAGGCAGATGGTACAGGAAGGCATTTCATCAAAGATCATGCATGAAAGGTGCAGGCACAGTGCACAAAAAAGCTTTAGGTGAACAACCTGGCTGCCACAGAGGATTCAGGTTTTACTCTAATGCAACACCTAGCCAATTTTACAATTCAAAAGCCTTGGATGTGGGTTTATCTCATGCTTTCCCCATTCCTCGTGCTCATGGTGCTGTGAGAAGTTCACAGCAGAACACCCCTTACACCCAGTTCTGTGGAAGTGAAGCTGCCTTTACAGTGCAGGTTATCGCTGCCTTATTCCTGCCCTGCATCCGTGTGTGCTGTCACTCGTGTGCCAATCCATCCTAAAAGCCACTTGTTTTGTGCCAAGTTGTTAAACTGAGATCAGTTCCTGGCCCCAACACACCAACATTTGGCTCAGCAGAAACGAAGGGAACGCAGAGGATCACTGTGAAAACAAGTGTTTATCAAGTTATGGTCTAGGAGTTCACTGAAAACCCCAGGTTACTGTTGAGTTTGACATTTCACATCTCTCACTGTGGTGGCCAGAGGAGAACAGAAGAGCAGATGCAGACACGGAGCATTCACACTGACAGGGTAATGCTTGTGTGGTGGTGCAAGGCTGTGCTGCTGTGAGGGGAGAAGCTCATCTGAGGGTGTGCTGCCCTGAGTGGGGGCAAAACCACCCTACCTGTGGTGCTGGCATGGCCACTAATCACACAGGACCAGCACTCAGCTCTCCCCCTCAGTGGGTATGGCCACACACTGTATGGCTGACCCCTCCTCAGCAATTTTTGGTCAATGTAAGCTGTTGAGATGGCACTTCAAAACTGCATTGGTAGAGCTAGCCCACAGCAAGAAACACCCATGCTCACCCTAGAGTAAGCTTGAAAAAGTCAACATTGTTACCTAGCTCCAAGAAAACTATGAAAAGTAACATCTCGTTTCTGTCCTTTATAACAGTGAAACCCTGTCCCATCCATAAAGGACTGCAGGCTAATTTTAGCAGCACAGAGCATCAGGGAAAGCTCAGAGTTTTGCCTCAGCCTTCTGCAGTTTCTCTTTTTGTTGCTTCTGCTTGCATTTTCCACGAAGCAGCAGCACTCCCCTTTGACAGGGTGGCTGCTTGCTCCAGCAGTGAGGTGGCACTTGTATTTCCTGCAATACCATGTGTAGGCATGTCTGTCAGGTGTTCAAGCAAAGGTTGTTCCATTTTTTTGTGTATGACTGTCTTAGAAACTCAAATGCTGTCCAGTTCACCTAATATACGTGATTCAGAAGCACCAAAATGGTTGGAAGTTGGAAAGAATAGTTTGGCTAAGTAGTTGGATTTAATTCAGTGGGCAGAGCAGAGGGACATGGTGGGGGAGATTCTCAGTCTTTCTTCACAGTACAGAAGGTGCCCACATTGCCCTCACAGCATTAGTACCGGATGGAAGAGTTTTGAAGATGTTCCAGTGTATCTGCAGATAAATTCCACAGGCTTGAGGGACTTTTCACATGCTTCCTCAGAGGGCAGACAGACAAAGTCAAGGTAGAGGTTTAAAGCAACCGCTTTACCAGTGGCGCTGAGTACCCTACATGTGGAAGACATGCCCTCTGTCTAATGAGCAGGCTGAGACCCATCAGTCATGCAGGAAAGCCCCAGCCTGTATTTGCCTTGTGGGAGGCTCCTACTTCCAAAGCAGGGAGGAGCGGTCTCACACGCAGAAGTACTAACTCCATCAAGTGCTTCAGCAGCACCTGCCCTTTCATTTTTGAAAATGGGAGAATCCTGTACTCCTTGCTTAGCTATGGCTGTGCAGGGAATATACTGAGTGCTGTGGGGTAAGTTACACATAACAAGTGATATAATGCTCCTTTAGGTCCTGGGATAATAAAGAAAATTGTAATTGAATTTTACTTCTAATAAATCAGCTTATTTTCTCTGGATGAAAAAGTTGGTATATAGATTATTTGCACACCACAATTATCCTAGTGATCACAGAACAGGAGAGATGCTCTTCTTAGCATCCAAGAAGCTATCTTATCCCTTCCTCTAAAACAGCCAAGTTCTCCATAAAATGCTGTTGCTTTTTCTCTGCATTTAATCACTGTAACTGATACACACACACACAAATCCTGTTATTCCCAAGAAGAAAGCTTCAGACACAAAACAGAGATTGCTATCTAAACTAAGAATTCAGGGCCACACTCTACTTTCTCTTGCACATGGGTAATCTTAACTCCTGTAAGATCAAGTAGCAGGTTGGGGTACAAAAGGATTTGGCCCTATAACTTCCAGTATAACATAACTGCTGGTTTAAAACACAGTCTAGCCCAAATTATTTCAGAACTCTGAAATAGTTAGAAAGATAGATACTGCACTTGCAAAAAAGCAACCCAAATCAAAGAAAAAATGTACACAAGCATATCATCTTACAGAGACATAACTCTCACTACACTTGGCAGTCACTAAAATAAGCAGTAAGCTATTTAAAATAAATACAGGGCCAAGCTATCTCACACACACATAGCAATCAGTAATTTCTCTTCCACTGTTAGCAGAACTGCATTAAGGTTGAAATTGGTTAGCTGGTAACAATAAAAAAATTCAAAGACAATCTAAACTGAGGTACACACTTTGGCAGATGGCTCACACTCACCTTGTTGCATCTTTGCGATCTTGATTTTGATGCATTTAACAATAAGGCATTACATGGTAGAACATACAACCCTTTCAGCGTTTGCACGCAGCTTAGCTACCTGTAAAACTTCACTACTCAGCCAGTTACCTAATGTGTCAGTTTAACAGGTTGCAGCACAGCAGTACTCCAAACTCATTCTCATTTTAGGTGGCTAGCAATACTTCAAGCTCTTGGGAAAGACAGAGGCACAATGTCAGATTTTTCATGTTATACAAAAGGGAATGAGAGGTAGGCAATAGCAGAAAGTAGGGCACAGGCTGCTTTTCTTCTCTACTGTGGCAGCTTGGGGAACAAGCCATCTACATGGTAGGTCTCAACTTTGCATACTACTTTTTGCTCATTTTTATCTTGCCCAATTAGGCTGCTCATCAGCTTTTTTGTTCCACTTGAATGCCCTTTCCACCAAACCCCAGTTGATTCTTGGAGTGAGTCTAAACACAGTGCATCTCTCTTCTTTCCCCAGGTATCGTTTAGGTATCACTGTAGATTATACAACGAATGGCGTCAGACCAATCAGCAGGTGATACTCCTAATCCCAAAGTCGGCCAGCAACCTCTCCAACCAGCAGTCCCTGCTGGGCTTCCAGCCCCTCAAAAGGAACTCAAAGGAAACAATCGTTTGATTTGGGCTGTTCTACACAGGGGCCATGCACTAGAAGTATTTTCCTCGAACTCATTGGGGTCGGGTACTGTCCACAACCTAGGAGCATGCTATTCTGATTTACAGACTCTTTGCAGAGTAAGTCACTGCTTGAATTCAAACCATGGATGCTGCAATCATAGGATATTTACTAAGCTGCCAAATTTATTTATTTAGCAGATACTGTATGGAATTCTGCAAACTCATGCTAATACTTGCTTCATCAAGCGATGCAAACTTTTTTATTGTTTAAAATATTAAACTATGATAACTAACAGTGTGAAATAGGTTTTAAAAGTACTTTGCTTTCATCATTTCCTGTTCCTATGGTATTATTTCTTTAGATAGCTGTACAGTAATTGGTGTACTTTCCTAAACACAGCAATGGCATTTTCCCAGTTTATTTTATTTGAAGGACCTTTATACCAATATTTTTGGAGTATTAAAATGTGTGTAATAAGTTCTACAAATCAGCATATTATTTAAATGCTATGAAGTGATTAGAAGATTATCTTCTGTTTCCTATTTGGCAGGGAAGTTCTAACAGGAAAATATTTCAGTAATAAATCTAGCGTGTGCAAAAGAAATTACAAAAATTGGAATGGTCTTCCTACTCAAAAGTATTCTAAAGAAAAAAAATACTGTATTTTTTCCACTTGGAAGCAACAAATTAGGCACCATATTTGGCAATGAAGTGCATATTCTGCTGGTTTACATTTACACCAAGCTGAATTTAACCCTAATTGTATTTTTCCCTAACTTATTTTTCTAAGAGAACTGTGCATACATCATGAATGAGATCATTAGACATGTTTCAGGAAGCAGGAACTTCTCTTCCATAAAAATTAGCATTATTTTAAAGCTGCAGAATTTTCAGTTTGACAGATAGATTTAGCAGAGTGTATGTAAACCCTGGTTTCTCATTGTAGCACTAAAACTAAGGCACTTTTTAAAAAATGTAATATACAGCCAACTATGGTGACCAAACTGCATTTGGTGTTTAAAGACAAGACTTTATTCCTGGGAGGCATTATCTAGTTCCCCTTGGGTTTATGCCCCATTCATTCAGAATTCTTTACCCTCAGAGGAGACACATTTATGTAGGGAGACTTATTTTACACAACTAAACAAAATTTAATTAACAAATGCTGCTAGAATTAGAAATTGATACATGAGAACCTTTGAATAGATTTTTTTTTTTTTTAGGAGTATGCATCGATTGCAATGCCACCATCTGGCTTGTTTTCCAAACTTGGCAGGAACTGCAAAGAAAAAGGAACATACAGTAAGAAAGCTATTAATTTATAACTCCATAGTTCAAGATGTTATGGGTGTCTACCATCAGACAAGAGCCTATTTGATGTTGTGTGTGCTTTGTGGGAGATAAAGCTTAGTACACAAGACCAAAGCTGTTAGCTTCTTTATTGGAAGAATTTACTCTTCTTCTTTGGACCAGTCTAGCTGTAGTCATGTTATTTAACAGTACTTTGTCAATTTCATGGGGATATACGAATCAACTACCTATATAAAGCAATAACAGCCTCATTCAGACATAAGACTAGTTTCACAGCAAGCCAAGATAGGTAAGAAAATCATGAACCTGCAGATCTGTACTCATTACTCTCAGCAATAAGGTCAGAGGTCAGCAGTGAATACATGCTTCTCCAAGAGAAAACTATACAAGAATCTGAAGATATGGGTATCACAAACTCTGTGATGGCCTAAAACCTGTAGTACCTTTTTTTTTTAAAAAAAAAAAAACTCTTCCCAAAGGCAACTAACTGTCTGGATGGAAGACTGCACATGCACGTAAGCAGAAGAGTTCTAGGTTGTAAGGAAACTTGCTAGCCAGGGGTGCAGAAATAAAAACAGTTTAGCTGGGTCAGGACACTGTCAGCGTCTTAATGCCTACATGCTTGCTTTAGGTAAGCTTCCTTCAGAATTCTGTTACTACTTTTACTTCTTTGGGAGGTGCCCCAGAAAGCTGGCCTACAAAGGAAGTGTAATTCTTAAGTACTAGTCTTGGTTTTGTTTCATGAAACAAAAAAATAGGATACAGAAGTAAGAAGCAACTAGGAAAACAACTATCAAATCAAACTGCAAGGTATACGCACACAGATCAGCATAGTAACTTGGTCCAGCCCACCTGTGTTATTAGAAATTTCTTTTTTTTAATTTCAAGACAGTTTATTTAATCTGAAGAAGGCATGTTATTGTGCTGTGCTTAAACTGTTCAGCCTAGTACCTGTATGAAGTAGTAAAAGCCAGTCCAGTAAGAATTAACATATGAGAAAAGACAATGCAGAAACAGTTATACAACAGAATTTGAATACAGCTCTAAAGAATTCATTTTCCAAATGTGAAGTTATGTTACCCATTACTTATAAGAAATTCTTACAAGCCATTTGCCACTGTTGCATTTACATGGACATTTCACCAGCTTCAAAATCTACCAGTTCCAAGTATTCAATGCTCATTTAACTTTTTGCTCAGTTCCAGGAAGAAACAAACTCCAAAAGATTTACTTTTTAATATCTTTAACAGTCATATATTATTCAATGCTTTTTCAAGCATTAGATTAATGCAAAATGGACAGAAAAAATCTCCACATAGACAAAATTACAATTGTTTTCCATACACACTTAGACTAGACCGCTGAAGACTTGTTTTGTTCCTAAAAATTGTAAATAAGCAAGACAATCACATCAATACATCAAACCATATCAATACAGCCTTCTATTTGTCAAAAAATCATGTAAGCAAATTTAAGCTGGTTACACTATCTTAACACCACAACCAACATGTTTAACATGAAACCATCTCCAGAATAAGAAATTTAAATAAAGGAAGAGTACCAATAAGGAATTTCACTGCATCCTTCACCCTCTAAGTGCTCACATGATCAGCTGGGCCACATTCTTTTTTCTGTGTGGCTTTTTTTGTTTTCATTTGGTTTTATTGTTTGGTTTAAGTTTTTTTAACAAAGCTGTTCTTTTCTATTAAAAATATTTTAGAGCCTTGATTGCTCTGTAGGAAAAAACAAAGTTTCTAGCATGTAAGCATGCAGAGTGTTGAAAATGCCTTCCCCAACAGCACCTCAACATGAAGAGGTCAACAGCAACTGGGTAGTCTGCAGTGGTATAATCTAAGAAAATTGATACCCAAAACCACAGTGGAATATTCCTATTCCAGCAAGGTTTCAATAAAACAGAGACTAACACATAAATCTGGGGGACACAGACATCGTTTTTCAAACAGCACATTGCTTAGAGTCAACAATTCACATCCTGCAAGAAAGTTACAGGTATTTCTTTTATTAAAATTCTTTTTTGGCAGCAAAGGAAATAAATGCCATCAGGCTCACAGATTAAAAATTCACACAGAGAAAGCACAAAAATATGTTGTGCTTCTGAGAAGGCTCTATTAAGCTGGCAAGGATTACCATGATTTGAGGAACCTGGCTGACTGGAAGTTTACATGATCATACAGCTTTTGTTAAATGTCCTTGGGTCTTTCTGTTACAAATACAAAGAGTTATCTCAGAAAAAAAAAATCGCGCAGTAAAAGGTTTAGGAACTCAATATATTGTGCATTTTTAATATATGAAATAATCAGCCTGGCACAGTCTAATCAAGAGTCAGCATGCAAAGCTGTACAACCTGTTATTCCCTGTGAGTAAATAAATGCTGGTTGTCCTTTCCTATGAGGGGTAATGGAAGACGGGTTCAGAAAAACACAATTTAAATAATCACTGTATTTGAATCTCGAATCAGAAAGCATCACTGAGTTTAAACAGGTGGTGAATACTGCAGGGAGCATATACCAGTACCTTGAGAGTTTTTATCTAAAGAAATCTAATCTCTCTATAATATTTTTGCAAGTAAAGCTACCACAACTTAAGCTGAACTACACAATCCCAGGAACTGCAAGAGCAGCTGGAGGTGCTTCAGTACTTTGGCATAGCTGCAATAAAAAACTGATTTTGTATTAAATGCCATGAAATTAAGATTCAGTTATAGGCCAAAAACTATGGCTGCCAAAAGATATGATTTCCAACACAGCCAGCTCTCTCCATTTTTTGTCCATTTTGATATGCACACTTAATTACTGTTCTGTATTACCTTTTCTAACTGACTTTAAGATGCCTACTAACAGAAACATGGCAAAGTAGCAAACTCAAATGTTGCATTAGAGAAACTTACAATTGTTACCCTTCCCTTTTTGTTTTTTTGGGTTTTTTTTAGAAGAACTGGTGAACACAGTAAGGTAATGGATAAAACTCAGAATATGAACAATCAAATATATCATATCTCATTATGCTCCCTTGTATTTCAAAACATTTTATACTGTTACTGCAAGTTCACATCTTTCCATTGCCTTCAGAGTTGCATTTCGTCAGCATCCATGAGACATTTTCTCTGATAGTGTCTTCAAATTTCTCATTTCCTGTATCAGAGAAAACAAGAGATTTAAGTTCTCAAAACTTTAGGTAAATTTAGGTGTACCTGCTTAAGCCAAACTTTACAATAAACAACTGGTCTGGAGGAAACTGTATCAGGAATAGAGTTTAAGAAAAAAAAAAAATCCTCAAATCTATGAACTTTAAAACCCTAAGAAGCATCTACTTCTCTCCATCAACAGAGTATGTGAATAGAATTTATACTGTTCTCAATTACACAGCTGCATGCTTTCATTAAATTACTGATTAAACAAAACAAAAATAAAAAGAAAATCCACACCCAAACAGGTGTTTTTCCAAAAATTTATGACTTAGATGTCTGTTTCTTCAACCTAAATAATGTTGTTAACCTGAAACAAGATACCTGCTGTCTGTAAATGTCTGCTTTCTGCACAGGTTCAGCTGCTTCTTCTTCTTCACATATAGTTCCTTCAGACAGTGCTTCTCTGAGAAACCTCCTGCAACAGAGTTTTATCTTTAAGACTTGACTCCTCAAAAGGTGTGGTGCCAATCTACTTAGACTTTGAGAAATGGGAGTTCCAGTTGGGAAAGCTACTTGTAATGATTTCGGATATATACTTTTCATGTACTGCTGTGCAAAAACAGCATTCATAACACCTTAGTTTTAAATCTCTTAATAAAGAGTTTTTGTAACAAGACACTCATCAAGTTCCTCCAAAATCTGCTTTTTTAATATATTTAAATGTTTTCTTTCAATTGCAAGATGTCATAGTGACTGTTCTACCCAAAGTTTTAACTCCCACCTTACCAGAATTAATGCTTCATTGCTTAAAGTCAGTTTCACTGTAACATTCCCCATCCTTCATAAACATGGAATTTTAAGGAAAACTAATTTAAAAGACAAATCACTGAAGAGTTTACTAAAACCTTTCCTTGTCAAGGCATATTCTAAGGCACTGCCTAATTTCTGGCATGAGGGCAGGCTGTGTTTAAACAAGTCATTCTTCTACTACTTACACTCAATATATGGGAGCAAAAATTCACACACGTGAATAGACTGCATTCCTAAATTCCTAAATAAAAGACAGACAGGGGTACAGTATCCTTGGTTTGAAAGCAAAAGGAGAAAACTTTACTGAACATTCATGTATAAAGTCCTAAGACCTGCATCTTTATAAGGGATGGCACCACAGAAAGACAAGTTTAAACACATCTGAAGTACTTTACCTCTCCCAAAGAATTTTTCAGTACCATTTCCACATTTTTACCAGTGCCGCAAGAATTCTCGTGCTCCCAGAGGAGGTTATTGGGAGGCATAGCAGTTGCTTCAATATTTTCAGCTCAGATCTGTTAAAAGAAGTCACACACAAGCATTATTTGCCAGTCTTATACATTTCTAAGTTATTTATTGAGTTAATGTATTCCATTTAAGTGACATCGATGAATCTTCTCCAGTTAAGAAAATACGAGTGTTAGCCTACCTACTTCCACAGTTTCTTACAATAAAACACCCCTATGTTTTTCAATGCAGACTTTTGAATATGTAAATGTACTTGTTTATGGTCAAAATTATCGTTCCACATAGAAAGCAAGTTTCTGAAAAACATGGCTCTGTCCAACTTCTTCCCAGCAACTGATAAAAACTAATGCCCAACACAAATATCAGTAATTATTTTCTGAAAAAACTAAAAAGCTCATGTCTCATTGACACACACAAGTTGGCCTAAAGCCCATGTCAGCAAGTTGAAGCTTGACAACTTACTGTAACAGACTGACCTGCCTTCAGGAGGTATCTTGAGCTATACCTGCAACTAGCCGTAGTGTCTCCCGTTTTTCAGATCATCTCCCAGCCTTCCACAGGTTGATCCTGTGGATAAAAAGGAGGGAAAAAAAAAAATACATCAATGGTCATTTTCTCTTACACATTTAGGTTGTTTTACGTATAAGGCCATGAGGCACATAAAATTTTCAGTAAAAACAATTATTATCACTTGATCTTCAGCACGTAATTGGAATAGTTTTAGTTAAGTTTGTCTTACCTCTTATTTCAAATTAAAGCTTAATACATTCTGCTTTTCAGTTCTGATGTTATATTAATAAGTTACATCAATCTTGTTATCGTTTGGTCCAGAAAGACACATAAAAATTAAAATCCCCTTAAAAATGCATAATACATTTTTTGCAGCACAGAATAAGCAGACTTCTTAGAAAACAAAATATACCTGTCAGCCATCTTAAAAAATGCTTCTACATATGCACACCTTCCGCTACATACTCCTTTGCAAGACCTACATTATTTTTTCCTTTCAATTATTTTTTGCCTATCAACTACCTGAAAAGCATTAGCAAATCTAACTAACAAACATGCACAAGTCATCATTACAGAATGACTGTTTCAAAACAAGAGCAGATCATACATTCCCCCACCAACAGTTTCCAAAAATTAAATAGCTGCCACTGGTGTCTGAAAACAGATAGTTAAGATCATCTAAAGTAAACAACCTTATTTATCTTAATGGGTGCTGACATTTCAGTTGGTCATGACAACAAAGCACACCATACTTAAAGAATTTTAATATATTTTCTATCTATTTTTATATATATAGAAACTGTTGAACACTTGTGAAAGTTCCCCGAGTACAGTTTATTGCACAGCACTACAGGCAGTTGCTCAAATCTAGACCCTTGACAAAGTGCTATAACCATGAACCATCTGTGACTACTGGTAACAGAACTGATGCTCCTTCCATGGAGCAATGGATGCAGAGAGTAGAAGTAAATAAAAGGTGGGTAAACCCATGTGGTACACAAAGTAGGAGAATCCCGTACAATTTAAAAACCCAAAGAGGAAAAAATGTCAGGTTCTGACTCACTAGAAGTAGTCCGATTTGTCTGAATTTAGTCATCTAAACCCTTAGCAGTCTAGACCAAGACAGCTGCCAAAGTTTCTTCCATTCAGCAAATGAAGTTAGCATTCTCAGCCAACACTCCAGGCAGGTAATGCAGATACACATGTATCACCATCTGGAGGAGTCTGTCTCTTCATTGATTAGATGGGACGGAGACACTCAGGACCAGCCCCATCTTTGTCATCTAAAACATCAAGATCAGCTGCCTTTTAGTGAAAGTAAAGGATATGAAGTTAGACAAAGCCTATGTGCCACTGAAAATCAAGAATGCAGCTGACACACTTCTGCTCACAGCTAAGGCACAGACAGGACAGGAGAAGGTAAGAATTACTTGGACCTTCTCTGAAATCCAGGCTGCAAGAAATTAGGTCTTGTAATTCTGGTGTCCTAATGAGACAATGCTCAGTTCTCTCTTCCCTCAGATACAGGATCTAAGAAATCACAGTCCCCAGTTCCCAGCCTCTCCTCTCGCAGAACTGTATATAGCATAGGACACTTTTTCTTAAGCAGAAATTACAAGTAACAGGTAGGAGGTGGTAAATCTACTGAACATAAACAGTGAGCATCATTCTGAAGGCAACATAAGGAAAAGTCTTGATTATTACTCAAATGAAATACCCTTTGATAAAAATACAGGTGTGTTCCCCCCAGTATAAACTCCAATTTCTATTGGAAAATCCAAACTCTATTCTATTCATAGAATTAAATACTCTGATCAAAAGGTGGCTTTGGCATAGGAACTGAGGGCTCCTAAAAACTGTGGATGCAGCCAAGGAAGAAGGAAAACTATGGTTCAGAGATGCTATATGCAAGCCCAAAGGACACAGGCCATCAATTACATGTAGACATTTATTTCGCACAAGTATGTATTTCTTCAAGGGCTTTAAGGCAGAGAAAGTTCTTAAAAGGCTTCTAAAGGAACCTAAAGTCTGCTTGCATAATTCTTCAGTGACAACATTATCTGCAGAGCTTTACAGGCAGATCACTCACAAGGTAGAACTCTGAAGAGTGATGCAACACTTTGGTGGCTGGGGAATCTAGCAATAAAACAATTGGTATAAAAAGCATTAAAAATCATTAGGAAGAAGTCATCATCAATCCAGAATACTGTATGAAACCTTATTTTGTGACACACTAGTTTCTTAGTGGCATCTCTTAAACAGTGTGCTTTAGCTTCACAATCAACATGAAGCCTGAGGGCTGAAACGGTGCTGAGGATGCCTTCTATCTCTAATCAGCCCATTGTAAAGTCATGATACATGTGCATTTTCAAACACCTGTTCAGAGGTGTTCTTCAAGTGGATGAATTTTTCACCAGTGTGTATCTCCTCACTCGGACATCTCCAGCGGCAGAAGCTGAGTGGGAAACACTAACACTATTGCTAGCTTCACATTTCTCCACATCAGCTCTCCTCCTCTTCCCTCTGGCAGTATGCACGTTACAGCCCAATGAAGCCTGTTAAACTTGGGAAGATGGGCCCAAAGGACATTTCAACTTATATTGAAGAAAGGAAGAAATACGCATACATCACACGCTGGTTTTACTTTTTCCACCTTTCTGATAAACTTTCTTCCTCTCTTCTCTTCTTCCCACAGAATTATGCAGCAAAAAGGTACAGGAATATAGTAAACAAAGCGTGTTACATGACAAAATGAAGCCTTAGGTACTTTGTGAAGGATTGACTACCATGTCAAACAGCTGATTAATGCTTTTGTAGCATAGAATACTGATGGATTACTACATTAAGATCATAAAGGCATATCTATGCATTTGTTAAAGACTGCATTCCTGGGTACATGGAACACGTAAAGAAAAAACCCTTAGGGGGCTTAAGCCAGTGTAGGAAATTTATGTACAAATCCATTGGTACAAGCAGTTTTGCTGTTTCATACCCGCACTTGAGAGAAATCAGCCTTGACCAGTAGTATGTTATTCAGAAAAGTTAAATATCAAACTACTTTTAAATCACAGCTGCAACTTACCAGACAAAAATTCTCAGTATTGCTGAACTCTGGGGTCAGATGTAGAAAACGCAGCTAGCTGATAAACGGGGCAATCATAAGAGCTAATACCTTATAAAAATTACTCTATATTTTGAATTATTTGGCTAACAAATAACCCTGTAATTAACTCTGAAAAAGGATATTAACCATGGCACCAAACAGACCTACAAATGACAATTCATTACATCCTCAGTGCTGACAAGGGAACAAACACCATTCTTCTAGGAGCTGCTGGTCTAATACTCAAGCAGCTTTGTGTCATGGGGCTTTACAAGTGTGACAGACATGAGGAGGCAATACCAGAGTGACTTGGAAACTGTAATAAAGCACCTAATGAATGCATTCCCAGTAAGAACTGTCTTTTAAGAGAGAATGAGACAAGCAAGGGGAGCACATAAATACCAACATTTGCTGCTACATTCTGTCACACCTCTTCATGCTCCAGCAGTTTCCATTATGCATCCATTGCTGCATCAAGTGTCACTTTAACATCTCAAAGTTTTTCAGTTACTCAACTGCTCCTGCACCCAATTCCCCATCTCTGCCATTTCCTTCTCTTCCTCACACATTTGTGAGACCTTTTCTGTTCCTTCCACAAGCCACCCTCAAGCTCCCAAACTTTATCTTGCCATATTCCAGACTAGAAAGCACTGAAAATATCAGTGGTGCAAATGAAAGCTCACCCAAACCTCCATGCACTCTGCTATTCAGGTGACATGGAATTAAAAACACCAGGTTAAACATCCTTCCCTGCTCTGAATTCAAACTCACCCATATTCAACTTCCTCTTCTCCACCTCATCTACTACAAATACTGTACCTTAAACTCCAATGAAACTTACAACATACTTTGAAAGACAACTACCTGCTCCATTTTTCTGAGATCTGAAGATATGTTACAATACCTCACTTTATTCAGTCAAGAAAAACTGAGCTTCAGAGTCAAACCATTTATGATGTATGTGCAGCTCAGTGTACTTCAGATCCTGCCGTCAGTAATTACTCTTTAGCTTTCAGGTGTCTACTTCCTGCTTCAGTTTGCTGCTGCCAATTCTGAATCTGGGAAGAAGTTCCTCTAAAGGAACAGGGGTTGTTGTCAGTGAAAAGTGACTGATTTCCCATTACCAAAGCCTTCAAGGCTTGCTGAAAGTACAGTGGTTAACTGTCCCATGAAGAAAGCCAGTTTGTCACATACTTTAAAAATCACATCAAGCCAGTAAAAGTTAGTATTGTACATACAGAATGGAATGCTTCTCAAAGAAAGGCCAAGTGATGACAACTTTAAGGTTTACCTTCCCTGAGCATGCCTTTTTCTGTTTGATAGTGTATTGAGATTTTTTTAATTACAGGACAGACACAGGAGCCAATACCCCACAATTGCCTTGTCTGGTTAAGTCACCAAGTTTGCTATACAGGCACTCTACTTAGGGAGTCAAAGTCGAGAGATAATGAAAACAGGCAGTCTAGAAGTCTGACACAGAGGACGAGTGTAACTGGCTGTCAATGTTTTAAGTCAGATAAAGAATTTAATTTAAGGAATGTAATAAAAGGAGTTGACTGTCACAGTGGAAACTACTACAAAGCTCTGTGTTGGTAACACACCAGACCGGCATCAGTAATAAAATAATTGTCTTCTTCCAAGTGAACAAAGCTGAAGTTAGTGCTAGCAAATGGAAAACAAAACCCTACTGGTTAACAGCACTCACACTACAAGAAAAAAAAAACAAAACAAAACCAAACACACAGCAGCAAAATGGGGTTTTTTGATGGACAATTACAGACAAACTGGCAGAAACTGATTTTGATAGCCCTGAAGTTCACAACCAACATCTCTTCAAATTTAGAAGCAAGTTCTCTGAACCTAGCTGTCACTCCCAAGTGAGCAACAGAACACAGGTAATTAACTAAAGTAAAAAGGAAAAAAACCATCTGTTGACTGAATCACCAAAAGCAAGATGATGGGAACCTAAAGGCAAAAACAAGAACCAAGAGGACAAAACTCTCAATCCAATTCTTGTGTAACCATCTTTTCCAGAGACTCATTTGCCTATCTAACAGAAAAACTGGGAAGACTCATACTAGTATCTGCCAAGTTTATTTGGAAAATTATGAAATTATGTCCCCTGCATTCTGCAAGAGTCCACAGTACAGGAGAAATACAATTCAAAATGTATCACAAAAAGGATCAAAGGCAAATATTACTAATATTTTATATTTTTCAAAAAAATAAATGTTTTGTGCATTTTAAGCTGATTAGTGAGTTACAAAAGCCCACTTCAGAACCAACTCTTAACGTTTCTCATTTTCACTCTAGATTTTCCACTGCAGTGCACATGAAGTTACTCCCAGCAAATAAGCTAGTACTGAACACATGGCTTGTCATAGGTTGTGTCATATTTCTTTGGGTGTGATCTATATACTCTGTGACCTGACTAAGCATAATTGGTTTCTGTTCAAGACCTTGCTCTACAAATACTCAAGTACAGTTATTTGATCTATTTTCTTAGTCTCGTATTTTATCCTAATCCTGGTAAGATCACTCCATTTTTAAAATTTATTTTTTTTTAGAGTCCTTGATGCAAACTGGATCTAGGATAAAGAGAGACACCAGACAGACAGAGACTGCATATTCCAGCTCTGGTTTTGAATGTTGCTTTGTGGAATCCTATGCTAGGTTGTCCAATTACTATTGAACAGTAATGAACTGTTTAGAATGTCAAGAACTTTTAATACAGAGATCTTGTCTAATATTGTCCCATCATTCTGCAAAAGTTTCTTCAAAAGCCAGTTAACAGTACAACCTTTCACTCACTCTATCTGTAGCATACTGCATAAAAAAATTCAACTTTGTCAAAAGGAGACATTAAGAAATTTGAGAAAGTACAGTAGAACAGAAGACAAATTCAAGTCATTACACTGAACGTACAAGTTAAGGGAAAGAAAGTCCTTTAATATATATTTGAACTTTAATATAAAAGTCAACAACTGTACTTGGCAAGATTGAAGGGTCACTGCCACGGTTTAACCCCAGCCAGCAACTAAGCACCATGCAGCCGCTCACTCACTCTCCCCCCTACCTCCCCCTGCCCCTGGCTGGATGGGGAAGAGAATCAGAAAAAGGTAAAACCTGTGGGTTGAGATAAGAACAGTTTAATAATTGAAAAGTAGTAAAAATAATAATTAATAACACCAACAATTGCAATGAAGAGGAGAGAAAAGAGGAATAAAACCCAAGGGGAAAATGTAAGTGACGCATAATACAATTGCTCACCACCTGCTGACTGCTGCCCAGCCAGTCCCCAAGCGTACATACCACGCTCCTCCCAGTTTATATACTGAGCATGATGTTCCATGCTATGGAATATTCTTTCGAACTGTTCAGGTCAGCTGTCCTGGCTCTGCTCCCTCCCAGCTACCTGTGCACCTCCTCAGTGGCAGAGCACGGGAAACTCCTTAACTTAGAGTAAGCACCTCTCAGCAACAACTAAATCATCAGTAAAAATACATCAGTATGCTGTCAGCATTACTCTCATACTAAATCCAAAACACAGCACTGTACCACCTACTAAGAAGAAAATTAATGCTATTCCAGCCAAAACCAGAACAGTCAAACAGCTTGTTACCTCCTCCTGAAAGATGGCAAGATGGGTAGACAGTTTACCAATTCATATGTGATAATTCCATCAGTTCTTTTGTTATGGTGACTACAGAACTGCTTGCTTCAAAGAACATTTTAGCACTGTTAAGCTGCAGTAGACCAAGTTAAAACATCAGTTTCAAAGTAGCTTTTATTAAAAGAAAAAATGAGTCATTAAAACCCATAAAAAGCTCTTCTCTGCAGCTGTAACACAATGAAACACCTCTTCCTTTAGGGATTCGATATAGTGGCTCGATTAATGTACTGCATTACTCTACCTGAAATTATAATCCTCTGAATATTCATTCTAGTGTTAAAGTGTTGCTTGTAGACAATACTGAAGTTCAGTTTTCACACTGGCCAATGTTTAGCTTTATGTATTTAATTACTGTAGCACTGGTTTTGAGTATGCATAAATAGAAGCTAAACTGAAAACATCAGTTTGCTTGTTTTCAGAGAACTGGTAATTTTTAGCCAACATAAACAAATCGGTCATGTGCCCTCAGATTACAGGATCAGTGCCATGATTCACAATGCTTCATTCTACCACAACTTGAAGCTCAAATAATTGGTTTGTTTTTTTTTTTTTAAATTGGCTACATCATTCCTGCTGAACACTACCATATCCAGCTGAGGAGCACCACAGACTTATTATTGAACTTGTAGTTGCAGAAGAAATGGAATCTGAAAAAACTTTTTCAAAATAAGAAACAAAACCCACAGAAACGGTATACCTGAAGAGAGAGACCAAGGTGGCTTCAGTTATTACAGGATTTTTAGACTAAAAAATATTTTTTATTAGATCTATTTCAATAAATTTTTCCAAGTGAGACTGAAGCCGCGAAGATAAGCAACTGCACACTTTAAGACTGCAAAGACTGAAACCACTGAAAAATATGCTAATAAATTCAGCTTGTATCAACTTTTCTGCTGTAACATCCCACCTTGTTTTTAAAAATACTAACTGCAACAAGTATAGCCACAGAAACCAGGTTCAGCTGAGACATCAGGATCCCTCCTGACTGAAATGCTTAATCATAGCAGAGGAAGAAAATTAAGTGCAACTGATTTCAGCTTGATTATGCTTCCTTGCTATAAGAGTGAAAAGCAGAAATCATTCAGTCTGGTAAAACTTCCATACTTTTGCACAGGGTCAGAGGACTCAGGATGCTGTCTTCTCAGCAAGCCCTATTAAGAAATAAGTTTTATAGAAAATATGGGATACCTTAATGATCACCAAGACTATGTGACAGCTGATACATAATAACACATGAACTTCCCTGCAATTCATACTAATCCCAGTACTAATCAATTTTTCCCCATAGTTCACTTTCACATGGTGCTTCCTACTATTATTGCACTTCCCGAGGATTAAACTTGCAGAGACCTGAGAATGTAAATTCACATTCAAAGGTATGATAAATTTAAACCAAGCTCCATAATAAAACCTTCTGAAATGCAAGTACTTATGGCATCTTTCCATTAAACAAAACAAAAATAAAGTACATCAAACAAACATATGAAAAGATGTTCTCACTTTGGCAGGGTAAGTCTGTTCAAGCTCTTTTTTTGTACAGCTTCACTTCTGCATCATGGTGCTGTCTTAGTTCACAAATGGTTTGGGCCAGTTTATCTTGACACTCAGTTTGATGCCTACTATCAGCCTCATCTAAGCAAGTTTTATGTGTCCTTCTTGCTTCACTGACTTCCTAAGAAAAACAGATAAATAAAGAACATCCAGTAACTATGAGACAAAAGCTTTAGAACACTATCTGCTGAGCAAATAGCAGATTTTAGCTAGCCTTGTGGATCATCATTAGATTGGTTTGACATTGAAACTTTCAGTAGAAACACAGGGCCATTTCCCCAGTCTGATCTGCATAGTACCTTATTCTGCAATAGCCAGTTATTGAAATAAGACCTAGGATACCATCAGCATGTAGAGACACATATCCTTGTACAACGTGTCTGCATTTTCAACAAATACACCTCAATATGATTAGAAACCCATCCCTCTCTTTCTTAACGTATCTTCTATGCTTGCACAAAATGAAAACACTGTGAAATTAAACAGTCACTTTCACTAACCAGCATTTTCCCTATTTATTTGTATGCTTGTCCATGGCCTCTGGAAAAAAGGATTCCAAAAACATGAACAAACCTGAAAATACAACTAGCAAGAAAAAGTGCACATGGAACAAAAGACAGTGTGGTTAGGTGCATTTGTTAGTGCTCTAAGGTTCCTCCTGGAAAGCCTCAAGTACTACAAGTGACAGGGAGGGTGGCAAGAAAAAGCTCTAAAAGACAAATATTCATCAACTTCCATTTCCAGTATTCAAAAGCACCATATTAGAAAGTTCTGAAATTAAGTGCAAGTCCATAGCATCTGTTTGAGTGCCTATCTCCATTTTATTTCTCTCAAAGGGATTATGCAATAAATTATTAACCCACTGTCTCATTACTATGAAAAGACATGTACATTGCAATACCACAGGTAGAATTTAGCATGAAACATCATATGTGATGCTATTTTATCAGAAGAGCTCTGAGTTAATGTATTTTTCCTAGAAAAAGAAGTTGGAAATCTTCCAACTAGAATAGAGGTAAACCCCGCCCTGAGTGGGAGTTTAGATCAGATGACTTCCTGAGGTCCCTCGCAACCTAAATTGTTTTAGTATTCTAGAATGGCTCCACAGTTGTCTTCTTCCCTTTAAAAATGTGAATTCTTGAGACTAAAGCATTTACTTTCTTAAACATATTTTCATGGAATTCCAAGTCCTCAGTGAGAGTCTGACACCAGTTTTCAAGATCTGCCTTCGGTATGGCTTCAGCTGCAAGCTGTTCCTTGGCACTGCTAAAGAAACTTCAAGCTTTAAGAAAAAGAAATTCAAAAATAACACAACAATGATTATGTAGCATAACTCACATAACACAATGACCTCAGCTACCTAGAAGTACAGCTAAATACATGTTATGGTTGAACTTGACAATCAAATCCAGTATTTATACCGCTAATGTCTTTTCCCCCCACTTTTGCAATCACTTGCACAAGTGAGTTTTAGATATTTCACACTGGTAACTAGCATTAAAAAGCTACTTAATCAATTTTCTTTACAAAACCTCAGTGTTCCTACACTGCAAATACCAGTTTTCTGATCTCTTAAACTCATCCTCCTGATGTGGTGCTGCTTAAGATCACAAGTCATGTATTTCAAAGGGTTAACAAAACAAGCACGAGACTTTTTCCCCTCGCTCTTTCTTCTGTCAGATGCCCAGAAGATGGAGGACTGCAGGAAGAACACCACAGGAGAGCAGAGAGAATCATGAACTGTTACTTGTCAGTTATTCATTATCTGTATTTGTGAAGTCAGTCTCCCCCCAAAACCATTCTATAATTAATAATGTTTATTTTGACTTTTGACCTGTTTTCTTCAACACAAGTACCATCCCTTGCAATTTTAGAGTCTGCAATTTTAGAGGCACTCTATTCCACCATTCATGTTGTTAATAAACTGAACAGTTCTGGACACAGGCACCTGCTCAGTAATGCTTCCAATGTTGACAGTGAACCACAGTTTGTTCTACTTGTGACGAGATGACAAGTTTGCATCCATTTTTTTTTATCTACAAAGTTGCATTATACCAGAATGACAGCTCTTACTATGGATGTATTATACATAAAAACTCCTCATTGGCTGACAGAAGCTTGATGGTTAAATATTTCTTCTTCTCACCTCTACAAATTTGATATTTGAAATACTGAATTTCTCTCTCCAGATTTTTCCTATCACCAAGGGCTGTAGCCAGTGCAGCTTCTTTAGAATTGAGGGCTGTTTCCATCTCTTGAAGTCTGATCTGGGCTCCATTAAGATCAGATTTTTTTGCATAGCTGGAATAAATCAAAGAAAGTGGTAAAAAAGTCTAGAAATGCCCCCAGAGTAGACTGCTGACTAATAAAACAAGGTGCAATCTGAATCTTAAACTTGAGACACATCCAACAAAAACACTCTGTCTTGACTTAATTTACTCTGATTTAAATCAACTCTTCAGTTCTACTTTCTCATCTGGTATAACACTAGCTTAATATTCTGCTTGGGCTGTAGAAACCTAAATATAGGGGAAACTCAGAGTGTCAAACAAGTCTGAAAGGCAGGCATGGAAAGGGGAAACTGCGGGTTCATTAAAGGCATGTCTTATTTTCTCTTTAGCTAGCCACTGTAAAAATATCCCACCTTCACTAGAATCTTAATAGGAAGAAGTAAGTTCTCCCATCAGAAGGCTCTTTCCATAGGTTAGAAACAAGTAACTTATCTTAATTGCCTTTTGTTTACTCAGGAACTAGTGCACATCCACTGGCTGGGCTGCAAATAGCCCACTTCCAATGCAAAGACCAACTTCTCAATGCAAATTGATGTTCACTATCTATATGACAGTCCATAAGTAGAAGCTCGCCATAAGCAGAAGCGGCAGCCTTGTGAACTGCTTTGCAGTAGCCTTCTGACCATACACCGACTCCACAAATCTGAGGAAAGATATCCAAATCCTGTCCATCCAAAGATGTCCAAAGTGTGCCATCACTGAAACGGCACCGGTGCAGAGGTACAGGTGTCTTTTTCTTTATGAAAGCAAACATAAACTTCTCAAATTACCACTCAAAATAGTTTTTGTGTCTACACAAGCAGTCAAACAGTTTAATTCAGTCAAATTTAATTCAGTCAGGAGAAAAGTCAAGTAATGCCACAAACGCAGACCCATGCTCTTCAGCCCATATTCATTATTCAGAAGTAATGCTACAACAAGCTACTATCAAAAATAGCAGAAAGGAAAATCACACTCAGGACTCAAAATTACTGTTGTCCTTCAGATGGCACAAGCAGCTGTGTTTAAACATGTAACACAAGTTCTTCCATCTTGAAGTTGATTCCTTTTCACTCTGACATATCTACATTTCTCTAGCAAAGGCAGTAGCACACAGAAGCTCTACGTGTTAATCATCAAACTATGTACACTTTTCAGGAGTGGAGACATTCAGGCTCAATAAGACAACAGCTAGCACATTCTTCTTCAGTTTTCACACCTCTGCAGAAGTGAAAAAAGACAGAATTCACAACACTAAACCAAGGAAACAAAATTGGACAAAGATTCTTAAGAACAAAACTGAAGTGTTAAAGCATTAATACGTTCACTACTTTTGTAATCACTGTACTGCCCAGAAGAAACAACAGCAACGCTTCCCAGAATAAGGTAAAATAAAACCACAATTTCAAAAGGAGAGACTCAAATTTAAAAGATACTTTTCCAAGATTACATGCAAACATACGCAATTGACATCATGCTCAAGAGAGGTGTGTGCACAAAAAAAACCATCTGTAGAAATACAACTGTTTGGCTATTTTGGCACTACAGCCACAAGATAACAGGCTTTACATAACAGACTTGGCACTAGCTAATCCTGGTCCTGTTGAGTAACACCACACTCACAGAAGTGGTAAACTGCAAGAACCTGTGACACACACACTCTTCTACACTCAACTTTTTTTTTTTCCATTTCTGCTGCTCAGTGCTATTCAGTCCCTTCATGGGATTTAACATACCATTTTTTAGACCCAATGGTTCAGAGCAGTTGGGAGCACAGCTTGGACAAAAGCACAGGATTTTTGTTTTGGCCATGTAGGCTCCTACTTCCAGCTCTCACGCATTATTCACTGGAGGCCTCTGTTCTGTCCCTCCCCTCCCACCCAGACCGTCAGTCAGTAGCTAGATCCCAGGTATCATTTAAAGTTCCTTTGAAATCAATGAAGTGCAGAACGCCCTCACCCTACAGGAGATTCTTGCCTCCCATGCCCACACACTCATTTCTGCCAGTACTTACAGTCCTATCATAAAGCTAAGCATTACCAACATTAACCAAATTCTCCTCAAAAACCACTGGTTTTCAGCCAATTCATGACATAGCTACACAAGTGTTGTAACTCATGATAATACAGCCTATATTTGCACACTGAGTTGGTTTTCCACTGCAGTTGTAGAGAAATACGAAAATTAAAAAAAACAAACTACAGTCATTAAAGCTTTGTGATTTGTTTAGCTAGCAGTCAGTTTTCCATGGTTTTTGCCTATGACAGGCAAAACAGTAAGGCTATGTTTTGGAAGGATGTGATTTACAGTAGCATAAGAAAGATCTGTCTAAAAGCACTCAAGTTTTTGTATACAGATCAACATGACAGTAAGAGTAATTGGACAAGTTTGCCTTTCCTGCAAATAAATATATGTAACCTGGTTTCAGCTTATCTCACTGTCACCCACTTTATTTAAGTGGAGACAGTTGCTGTGTGTTTGAAATCAACACTAAGCATAAATCATCTCTAGCCACTTATCGCTCAATAGTGACCCTTCTTCAAGACCTCAGTCAATCATGTAAATTCCACTACTCTGACCAGCAATCCAGGCAGAACTTCACACTTGCAGTGCACACCTTTCAAGTCACTGCCCATTACCATGTTATCATTACACGTCCATGAGACCACCTTTAAGCCTACAGCAAATCATTCCTTGCATTGTTGTATCTTATTCTGCATGGAAGACACTCTCAGATAACTTAAACCATAATCATATATTTCAATTGCTTAAATTACTGTGCAACAAGTTAATCACGCCCCTCCTTACTTCTCCAGGCGCTCTCTCTCAGAAGGTGGTGGTGAGTGTCATCCTGACTCAAACCTCGGAGCCCTCCCATCCTGTTACATGAGGGTGCACTCAGGCGAAGTTTCAAGGATGCTGCCAACATCACTTCAGTCAGAGGGCTTACCCTCCAGAGCAACAAGTACATGGCTGTGGCTCTCTGGCAGCCAGGCACTAGCCATTGCCTTCCCCACAGGCACAGTTGCGGGGCCAGCAGGTGCAGGCAGAAAGACAGGTGAAAAGGTTTTGGCTGTCAACCAGGTGAACACATTGTCACCTGGTTCCTTCAGTGCTGGGACAATGAGGCTAACAATTTGGAATCAGAAGGCAGGGAAGCCAAGCAGCTGGGATCACTTTCTAAAGAAGCATTGACAAGGCGATCAGAAGAGGGACACAAGTCCTCAGTCCTTGGAGGCAACTTCTTTCAAGTGTGAAAGAAAGTTATCTCTTCAGGGAGGATATCACACATCATCCAAGCAAATGGACTGCAACAGAGAAAGGTATTCAGTACCTGACGGAATTAGCTATGAAAGAGATGATTTATTATGGCCAAGATGGTGCACACTTACCCACAGAACCTGACAAAGTCCTACGCACACAACCCATGTGGCAGAAATTTGTATTAAGTGCACCATCAACACATACCACATCATTGGCAATAACAAGCTGGAAAGATGAAGTGCCACCAACAGTGGATGAGGTGATTCACCATGTCCACAACTACAAAGACAGCATTTCTACCTCCCTCATCTCAGCTATGAAGAAACTGGTCCAACAACTCGATGAGGATATATCCTACTCCCCACCTCTATGGACCCCCATCTCAGCTATTAATCGCAGGCACCTTTCTGCTCAAGAGGGAGAGTATAGGAGGTATGTACCACGGGGTACTCTGTGTTTTTACCTGCAGGACCACGGAGAGGACATGAGAAGGTGGGATGGAAAACCTGCCTCAACTCTGGAGGCACAAGTACATGGATTGAAAGGAAAAAAAAGAAAAAATCATGAAGGGGTTCCTTTAGGAAGGCTGCTGCTCCAACCTCTAGTGAGTTTCCCAGAGAGAGTGGAAAAGCTGACTGTACTCTCAATCCTCTGGAAATGAGTACTAATCCATTTTTACAAGACCTAAGTGGGCATGACTGTGATTGCTCTACACAACAGCCACTCTGCACCACTTGCTGCCATGGTAGGTAATCCTATGACCAGCACTAGAGGGACGCTGCCTCCAGCCAGGCAGAGGAGAGGAACAACAGGGTTTACTGGACTGTGTGGATCTGATGGCCTGGCATGACAAACCCACAGTACAAAGTTCTAGCAGACACTGGTGCACGGTGTACTCCAATGCCATCAAGCTACGAGGGGGCAGAACCCATTAGTATTTCTGGAGTTACAGGGGAATCACAACAGCTAACACTGTTGGACGCTGTAATAAGCCTGCCTGGGAATGAGTGGCAGAGGCACCCATCTGTGACTGGCCCAGAGGCTCTGTGCATCCTTGGCATAGACTACCTCAGGAGTGGGTATTTTAAGGACCCAAAAGGGCACTGGTGGGCTTTTAGTATAGCTGCCTTGGAGAGAGAGGAGATTCAGCAGCTGTCTACCTTGCCTGGCCTCTCAGAAGACCCTTCTCTTTTGGGGTTGCTGAAGGTCAAGGAACAACAAATGCCAGTCACTACCACATCAGTGCATTGGCGGCAGTATCACACCCACCAAGACTCCCTGATTCCCATCCATAAGCTGATTCATTGACTGGATGTGACCAGCACGACCCCCTCACCCTTTAATAGCCTCACATGGCCAGTGCAAAAGTCTAATAGAGAATGGAGACTAACCATGGACTATCGTGGCCTAAATGAAGTCACACCGCCGTTGAGTGCTGCCATACCAGATATACTAGGACTTAAATATAAACTGGAATCAAAGACAGCCAAGCGGTATGTCACCACTGATATTACAAACGCATTCTTCTCAATCCGTTCAGCAGCAGAGTGCAGGCCACAGTTTGTTTTCACTTGGAGGGGTGTCCAGTACACCTGGAATCAACTGCCCCAGGGGTGGAAACACAGCTTTACCATCTGCCATGGACTGATCCAGGCTGCACTGGAACAGGGTGAAGCTCCAGGACATCAGCAATACATTGATGATATCATCATGTGGGGCAATACAGCAGAACTGACCTGAAAAAAAAATTATTTCAAATGGGGCTTTGAGCAATAACATGCCTTTGAACAAATTAAATATTCAGGCAGTAGCCCTTGAGCCAGTTTGAACTGGGCAAAATGTAAAAAATGTGCTCTACACCACAGCAAGGGAGACTGGTCCTTCCTGGAGTCTCTGGCAGAAAGTACCAGGGGAGACTTAAGGTCGACCCTGGGGCTTTTGGAGTCAGGGATGCAGAGGATCGGAGGCCCGCTATACTCCAACTGAAAAAAATACTGGCAGCTTATGAAGGGGTTCAAGCCACTTCAGGAGTCATTGGCACTGAAGAACAGCTCCTTCTGGTGCCCTAGTTGCAGTGCTGGGCTCGATGTTCAAAAGGAGGGTCTCCTCTACACATCATGCAGCTGATGCTACATGGAATAAGTGGGCTGCATTGATCCCACAATGAGCTTGAATAGGAAATCCCAGTTGTCCAGGAATCTTGCAAATGATCATGGACTGACCATAAGGTAAACATTTTGGAATGCCACCAGAGCAGGAGCTGACACATGCTGAAGAGACCCCATTCTGCAATAAATTGCCGGAACATGAAAAGCAATATGCTTTGCATCAGTCCTGCTGTATTGTAGGAAAGCATTGGAGGTGGAAAGTGGCTGCATGGAGTCTCCTACAACAAGTTGCAGAAACTGCTGAAGGAGAAGGTGAATCAAGTCAGTTTGCAGAGATGAAAGCTATCCAGCTGGCTTTAGACATTGCTGAATGAGAAAGATGGCAAATACTTCATACTGACTCATGGATGGTGGCAAATGCCCTGCAGGGCTGCAACCAAAGCACAGTAACTGGCAGCACCAAGGTAAACTCATATGGGCTGCCACATTAGGTGAGATACTGCTGCCCAGGTTGAGAACCTGGTTGTAAAGGTACATCATGTAGATGCTCACATACACAAGAGCTGAGCCACTGAAAAACACAGAAATAACCAGCAGATAGATCAGGCAACCAAAATTGAAGTGGTTAAGGTAGATCTGGATTGGCAACATAAAGGTGAATTATTTATAGCTTGGTGGGCCCATGACACCTCAGGCCATCAAGGAAGAGCTGCAACATATAGATGGGCCCAGGATTGAGGGGTGGACTTAATCACAGACACTATTGCACAGGTTATCCATGAATCTGAAACACACGCTGCAATTAGGCAAGCCAAGCAGTTAAAGCCTCTCTTGGTATGGAGGCCAATGGCTAAAACATAAATATCAGGAGGCCTGGCAGACTGACTACATCACGGTCCCACAGACCTGCCAAGGTAAGTGCCATGTGCTTACAACAGTGGAAGCAATACCACATGGCTAGAAACAGATCCTGTGCTCCATGCCACTGCCCAAAACACTATCCTGGGCCTTGGAAAACAAGTCTTATAGTGACATGGCACCCCAGAATGAACTGAATCAGACAATGGAACTCATTTCCAAAACAGTTTCATAGACACTTGGGCCAAAGGGCATGGCACTGAGTGGGTATATTATAACCCCCAGCATGCCTCTTGGAAAATCAAACAATGTAATGGACTGTTAAAGACTACACTTGAGGACTACTGAAAGCAGTGAGTGGTGGGACTTTCAAACATTGGGATACACATTTAGTAAAAGCCACCTGGTTAGTGAACACCACAGGAACTGCTAGCCTGCCCAGTCAAAGTTTTTACATGCTGTAGAAGGGGATAAAGTTCCTGTAGTGCACCTTAGAAATATGCTTGGGAAAACACTCCACATCATTCCTGCCTCAGGCAAAGGCAAACCCATCATGGGACTGCCTTTGCTCAAGGACCTGGGTGCACTTGGCAGGTAATGTGGGAGGATGGGGAAGTTCCATGTGTGCAAGGGGATTTGATTTGGGTGAAAATAGCCAATGAATAGAACTGTGTGATGTTCATTGTTATATACTATTTATAGTCACTGTTACATGCCTGTTTGCACCCACTTTGGATTTGGAGATCTGAACCTGACTCCCTTCCAGTTGCCACAGCAACAAAGACTGACCGGTGAAACCAGACAAGCACATCCCTGACAGAGTCAGAACTGGTTTCAAGATGCAACAATCCAACACCTCATACCATCTTCCCTGCCTTGAAAGACTGTTATAATAGATGGAGCCCAATGTCACAGACTAAATGAACTCTGAACAGAGTTTTGAGGGATGGACTAAATGATAGGAGAGCTGATGAGGTACTGGAAAACACAGCATGACATAAATGGTATGGAATAAGGAGTGGATACTGTCCTGGTTTCAGTTGTAATAGAGTTAATATTCTTCTTAGCAGCTGATGCACTGCTGTGTTTTGGATTTGGTGAGAGAACAATGCTGGTAACAGACTGTTTTAATTGTTGCTTGGTGATGTTTATACTATGTAAAGGACTCTTCATTTTCTCAGGCCTTGCTGGCGAAAAGACTGGAGGGGCATAAGAAATTGGGAGGGGACACAGCCAGGACAGCTGACCTAAACTAGCCAAAGGGATATTCCATACCGCAGAATGTTATGCTCAGTATATAAACTGGGGGGAGTTGGCCAGGGCCTGCGACTGCTGCTTGGGGACTGACCAGGCATCGGCCAGCAGGCGGCGAGCTTCCCTTTGGATTTTATTCCTCTCCCTTTCTCCCTCCTTTTCATTATAATTGTCATGATTACAACTGTTGTTATTATTATTGTTGTCCTTTTTTTTTTTCCTCTCCTATTTTATTTTAATTATTAAATTGTTCTTAACTCAACCCTCAAGTCTTACATTCCTTTCTGACTGTCCCCCCTATCCCTCAGTGAGCGCGAGTGAGTGAGCGGCTGCTTGGTACTTACATTTCTGGCTGGGGTTAAACCACAACGTGACCCCAAGACTGAATTTAAAACAGCAAGTGGGGCCTAATTAGCGAAAAAAAGCAAAAAACAGAAGATTCTCTTTTGCTAATGGTAAACTACCTTAAATTTTACTTCTGTGACTGCTGTAAACACAAACAAGGAAGCAAATAAACAGCTGAACCAAGTCAAGCGTGTAAGCAGCAAAACGTAATAGCACAAACCGTTTCTTTGCAAGAGTGGAGATCCTGGCACCGTGCCATACAGCTTGCACTCGAGGTTATCTGGCCAAATGAAGATACAGAAGGTGTGACCTTCTCTGTCATCTGAAAATCCTGCAAACGAACAGAAGTTAGTCATCTTCTGTTTCAAGTAAACCCTACTTAATATCGACTCCTGTATTCTCGTATCACTTAGATAACATCTTTCGGAAAGGGCACTTGGAAAGCCAGGACCCACAAGAACCACTACACGAACCGCCATCACCGCACATTTTTCGACCTTGAAGCCGCTGAAGCCTCAAGGACAGTGATCTGTCTGCGGGGCTGGGGGTGGCGGTGGACGCCCCCCCGACTCAGACCCCGGAGCCCTCCGCTCCCCGTTACGCGAGGGTGCGCGGCGCGGCGTTCCGAGGCCTCCCCCCGCGGCGGGCCCAGCCGGGGGCCGCAGGGCGCGGCGGCGAGGGCGGCGCTCGGGGCCGGGGCAGAGCCCGCCGCGGGAGCCCGGCCACCACCGCCCGTCGGGGGGAGCGGCGCTGCGCAGCTCCCGTGCTGCCATCCAAAGCCGAGGCGGTGCCGCCGCCGTGCCCTCCCGGTGGCGGGAGCGGCCACCACCGCTCAGCCTGGCCGCCCTCCCGTGTCTCCCCTCACACGTCTGTGCGCGCCCCGCCCCGTGTCCCCGTTCACCTGTGCAGCCCCCCCGCCCCGTGTCCCCGTTCACCTGTGCTGCCCTCCCGGCCCGCTCCCGCGCCGCGTCGGCCCACGACCAGGCGGGCCCCGCAGGCGCCTCCCGGCTGGTGACCCGGCGGCCGCACCTCCGCTCCCGCTGCTTCACCCCGCGCTGCAGCACGGGCACCTCCGCCTCCGCACCCACACTTGCCGGTGCAGGCGGCCGGGCGGCCATCCCGCTGCCGCGGCAAGGACGCGCACGGGCAGGCCGGGGAGGCCGGGGGGCGCGGCGGCGCGCAGTGAGCCGTGGCGGCGGACGACCGGGGCCCGGGGGGACGCGGAGCGAGGCGGGAAGGACAGCGGGCGGGGGCGCCGGGGCCGTGCGGGACTGGGCTCGCAGCTGCGGGCGGGCAGCGACCCCGTTGCCGCCGCCGCCTCTCGGCACTGCCACCGTCGGCTTCCGCGCCGCGACCTAAACGTGGCCTGCGGCCCCCCGCCCCGCGGGCCCACCCCCGACCCTCCGCTGCTGCCGGGAGCGGCCGCCGGCCTGCCGCAGCCCGAGTTGGGCTGGGGCCGAAGTGGCCGCGCCCCGCGCTCGGCTGCCGCCGGCTCCGAAACCGGCTGACGCCATGGAACAACGGGGGAGGCTGATCCTGCAAAACTTAACCAAACCCCTGTGCATGTGCCCAGACTTGGGGTCAGGGGGCTCAAGGTGCCTGGAGGCCCCTGAGGAATGTTGGGCACGTACACCATTGCCGGGTGGAAGGTGTGGTTAAGCAGAACAGCTTGTAACAACTCTATGAAAAAAATGGAACCGACTAACATCAGATGGAACATTCCCCTCCAGACTTGGAAACGAATCGGACTGTTGGAACGCCGCGGCTCTGGGGTGGTAGCTATTGCTCTGAACTCTCCTTCCCCTCCCCCCCCCTTCTTTCTTTCCTTCTTTTCTCTCTATCTCTTGCTCTCTCTCCTTCTGCATTTGCAGGTTTATTGTTGGGCAAATAAAGTTCCTTGGCTCTTGACTACGTTTTGAGTCTTAATTCTGTTCCCGTTGAATGGTGATGCTGTACCACTTATCTAAAGGATAACACGCCTGTGTTTAGTTAGGGTTGGGAGATGTCCAGGGACCCTTATTGTCAACATGACGGATGCACAGACTGCTAAGTCCTTGGGTTGGTTATCTTTTAAAAGGGACATTTTGTCTTAGATTCCTGTTGTACCTGCAACATGACGAAGATGGAGGCTTTAAACTTGGCCGCTAAGGAACAGAGTCTGCGTAGAGACAACTCCTCAAGGACATTGTCCAGGCACAAGATATGTTAATGTTGTTAACTTGAAGATGTGCTGGGTCCTTGAATGGAATGTGCTGATTGTCCAGGTATGAGATATGTAGACATGAGTGACTTGTATAAGGAGGGGGCTGAGGGGTCCCCTCGGTGTGCATGACTTTGGTGGAGCGATCCCCCATGCACCCAGCGCTGCCAATAAGGATACTTAGTCACTAAGAAATTTTGACTTCTTTCTTTAAATCACCGTGAATACAAACAACCACGCTCGGGTCTCAGACCGACATGCGACGGTTTCCATTTTGGGAATGTCTGCTAAAGAACAGTTACACACAGTAAATGCTATGGTCTGTGCTTTCAAGGAACAGAACAAAACTACAAAAAAAAATGAAGAGAAATGTTTTTCTGTAACGGCAAGGGTTAGAGAGAACAGCTACAGTCCTGCAACGTGTAGCAGGGCAGCTGTTCCTGTCAGCTACATTCAATGTTAAGTATGTGAAACTTCTGACGTACGGAATTAAACTCTGTAACTCAAAAGTTATAAAGTAGGTATGTTTATTGCGCGCAGATGCATGCATGCCCGAAGTGACGAACCCTCTCATATTTATACAAAAAACCAAATGAATGTTCAACTGACGCCTATCCAGCCTATCCATATTCGTTACCTAAACCCCCATACTCTCACTTTGTATGTTAATTAGCTTATCAGTCCTTTTCCTGGAATGTGGTGGTCTTGTAAGTTTGCAGCTAATTCATGTCCTTGTCGATCATCTGGTTTTCTTTAGTGAGGAGATCTCTAGGTGACATTGGAATGTTTCTCATCCTTTTTATAAATAGCCCCTTTGTTAGAGGAAGAAGAGTAGGTATTTCCTTAAAATTATATGGTTACGTGACCAATCACCACACCTACACTCCTTGAGCAGACATATACAATCACAATCGATGTTTATTGTCCCTATTTTGCACTATTTCTCCACATCACTTTGCTCAGGATTTTCATGTCAGAGCAGAAAACAAGCTTGTACATACATGGCACCATACCAGAGCCTGATCCAAAGTCCAGTTAAGTTTACACTTCAGTGCTGAGAAAACTCCCTGTCAGGAGATTCCTTTTTCTGTTGTGTTATCATATATACATCATAAATACTACGGTGTGTAGCTCTGGCAAGCCAGCCAAAATGTTGATTTCTTTGCTTATCTAATGCCGACTCGAGACCACTTCTGGGGGCAAAGCAGCTAGGAGACAGAATCTTACTTTTCCCTTGAGATGTTGCCACAGCAGGAGTGGGGAGCACAGGGGTGTCTGCCAGCTGCTTAGGAAGACAGCAAAATCTGGAGACTCCTCATATGAGCAGATGGGGTAATAGTAATACTCCTTACTGTTTTTTGGCTTCAGTAATGCAGAAATGATGCCAGTTAGGGAAGTCCTGCATGGTCCATGTGTTTCTAATTGCTGCTCTATACAGTAATGGCTCATGTATGACTACATTACTCTTAATAGGTCTGCTCATGCATAACTTGAAGACTTGCCTAAAAGAAACTTCTAAAATATTAATTTTGCACTGTATTTCACTAGGATTCAAACAGAGCTATCAATATTGTCTGCATGCAAATGAAATACAAATTTTAAAAAAATCACAGATTTGTTAAAAATTACTGTTTAAGGTACAACGAAAACTCAGTTCTTCATTTCTACTGAATCTTTCACAGTAGAAAACTTTACTTAGTCTTCTGTGGGATCTCCTCCTCCAGGAGTGCAGGAAGGAGCCTGGAAATCTGGACCATGGGTGTCAATCAGTTAGCTGAGGCAAATGTGCTCGAGCTTGTAGGTCAGGAACCCTGGGAGGACAAGGAGTGTGAATAGACAACAATTAACAGGATGGGTCATGCCAAGAGAGAATAGGTGAGTGGGGAACGGATGGTGCCAAGGAGAGGTAACACCTTGCTGTTAAGGAGAGGTAACACCTTGCTGTTAATCGATGACTGTAAACACTTACTTAAAGTGTCCTTTTTTTGTAGTTAACCACCAATCGGGGATTGCCTAGTATGTAATGCTTAGCTTAAAGAACCAATCTGTTTAAAGCACGCAGCTTCTGAAAACATACATAAACTCGTGTTTGTGTACAATAAATCGACATTTGTTTGCATCAAACAGCGTCCCGTCTCTCATCGTGGCACAGGAGAGGCCAAAATAGAATGAATAAATGCATTTGGGATGCAGCCACACTGTATGTGCATGCCTGTGACAAGCTGCAACTTTGATGAGAGGGGGGAGGGGGAGGAGAACACAGCCTAGAGAAACAGTGCGGGAAAGAGAAGCGGTAACTATCGCAGTGCTCCTCAGTATTTGTTGTTGAGACCACAGCTCTTCAGTTTGCCTTGATCAAGCAGATCCTAAACCATGCAGGGATGCGTGTTTAAAGGAATGTACACGTGGGGGTGGATGGCTGATTTTGGGTGAGAATAGTCCAGGGACTAGTCTACCGACACTGCTGAGGTACCGATAGGGGAGATGTGGTGATACGACTGTTAGTTGTAGTTGAAGTCACTTCCCACGGAGATCACAAAAGCCCAAAGGAGACGGCAAGAAACTGCAGATGGCAAAGCAAAGCAGGAACTGGTAACTGTATGGCTCCACATGAAGATCTGATTAAGTTCACTGTAAAAATGACTGTGAAAAACTAGAAACGTTATGTTTCTGCAGAACAGGCTATAAACCAGATTACAAATACAGAATCTCCTTGCTAAGAATGCAATCATAAGCACAGATGCCTTATGCTTTTACAGAAGTACTAGTTTTGGGGAAAAACTTTTTGCCAAGAAATTGCAGGGGTATTAATCCTACTAGTATATGAGAGTGCTTTGTTGTAGCTGGTGACAGAACAACTCCGATTCACTTTGTAAGGGTATGGTTAGGGTTGCCAACTTCTGTCACTTTGTCATTAGTTTTATAAAAGTGTAGTATTGTTTTTTTCCCAAGACTAATTATATGAATTCCTCTGATTAATCACAACTCAAAGTTTTAGTTAGATTCTTGTCCCCTTAGATGTAGAGAAAAAAAAATGTTGGAAGTGTGAGTCACTGCAAAGTTAGGCATCTTAAAATTAAACACTTGCTTTAAATCTAAACTAGTATCTGACAAGTAATACCAGGCATAGTGAGTTTCCCAGTTTCTCTGCATTAAGATGAGCACTTACGCAGATGGTGTGCTCCACATCTCTGAGCAAGTGTAGCATAGAATTTCAGAAAACTGGATTTTAACAGCCTGTTTGTCTCATATATGCTGCGCTCTCAGCAGTCAGAGATCCTTTCCTCAAGAGAATAAGCACTTGGGAAAGCCAGGTGAAAGCCATGGGAGAAATATCTAACTATATCTGACACCATGAGTCACTGGCTCACCAGGCTGGATCCTCCATACTGCCTGAGCATAAAACCAGTGGTGCTAGCTCACAGAAAAAACACAATGAAACCCAAACACCACAACCCATGTGCAGTGGTGATGGGAAGGGTCAAGAAGAGTGACTCAGACTGATGCACAGTATTAGGATTTCCTTGCTGTCATCAGAACCTTAGCTCCAGACTCCCTAACAACAGAGTTATGAGGGAGTGCTTTTCGAGACCTTCAGTGAAAATATTGAAAACTTTAAATATATACAGTCTGACTGTCCTACAGTAGCTGATGTGGGTGACAGTGCAAATATGCTGCAACAACATCTAGCCGATTTCAGATGCAAACATGCTCTTATATTTAGTTTTATATACCAACAGCTTCTTTTACATGGATGGAAAGATAAGGACTATCAGTGTTTGTTCTAAGGGTGTTATGGGCATTGGAAATACTAGTTTTTCACACTACACACCTGAGGACAGGGAGGCATATGAAAGCCTTATGAATTTTCAAAATAAGTTAGCAAGGTAGTAGTTACGATTGTAAAGTTTGGCATCTAGGTTGTAGAGTTATTCTTTTAAAATTATTTATGAGTGAGAAGACTTATAAAACTGCGCTGTCTTTCAGAGTTAGGAACTGTGAATACCTCAACATGTCAAGAGATTCCTAACGCAGAGTATTGGAACAGTAAACCACAAGACAGTTTCAGTGCAAGTAAAGCTAGTCTTCCTCCTAAGTCTTTTGCATTTTTCTATAAGGAAAAAGTGTGAGAGGAGGATAGAGAATGTCCGATCGTTACTGACAGGAGATAAGAGAAATGTACAAGAGAAGGATGGAGAATGTCTGATTAAAAGAACAGATGGGTCTTATGAAGGAAAGAAAGAAAAACATGGTTATCTAGCCAAAAGGGGGTTTGTGTGCTTGTAATGATAATATAGCTATGTAACTGCATGAACAGCTTCCACCCTGAGCCTGGTGGAAGATACAGCTGGAATTTGTATCTGGGCTTAGAGATATCAATATGAGCTTCTCTGCTCCATAAAGCATCTCTGGTTGCACCACAACCTGAGTCTGTGTCTTCATATGGCACAAATGGCACCCAAAAGTGGGGCTTGGGTAGGAGGCTCATGGAGCCTGAACCTGTGGCATAGCGGAAACTAACTTTGTGCACCCGTCACCTACAAAGAAGGTGAGCAGTCGGGAACCATGGGAGGGAAGTTATCGTGAGATCAGCAGCGCAGCCTGGATGTATTGCAATGGCTGCTTGCAGCTCAGTAACAAGCTGTGACTCTGTTAGAACGGATCCGTGACAAAGTGCCGGACTTTCTGCCTGATGGCACTTTGCAGACGATTTTATGATGCTGCTGCAGAGGGGGACTCTGCAGCAGGAAAGCATTCAGCAGCTTGGTGGCAAATCCTGGCTAGTCTTCACCAAGCATCCATGAATTCCAGTAACAGTGCTGAACCAGGGGAGTCTGTAAATTCCACTGACAGCGTGACTCTTCTCAACACACCATCAATGATGGAGACTCTGTGTGCACCTCCTCTGCCCTCAAAGCTCCTGTCACCAATTGCAGCAACCCTCACAGCACAGCACCAAGTGTGGTAACAGGACAACTCGGGCAGTGATTCCATTGGCACTGAGAAACCTTTTGATCCAGGTCCTACATATCCAGAAAAGGAACCAGACCTTTTTCCTCCCCACTCCCCCTCCCCACCCCCGATAAGTTGACTGTGGTTTTGGGGAGGATGAAAGGGGGTCTCAGTGATTGGTGGTGGGAATGCAAGCAGGAAGCGCTTATGTGAAGGTATCTGGGAGTCGTGATGACACGTCCAGTATTTTAGCAGCCAAATCAGCCTCCAGAGCCTGTGCAATACGAGGTTGTTAAAGAGTTAAGAAAAGCTGTGTGGGAAGGGGGGAATTCATAGTACATTTGCTATGTCCCTTCTTGAAGCAATGGCAGAATCTTACACACTTGCACTGCATGATTGGAGGTCATTGCTTCGTATGGTACTAACTCAGATGCAGTATATGATGTGGTTATCTGATTTTTGTGAGCTATGTTTAGTGGCCTTAATTGAAAACCTTAACTGAGGATTTGAAACACTTAAAGATATTCCAGGGGTCTGCATTCTGCAGGTGAGCTCTGATCACCTTTAGAGACAACTGCAGCAGATGCTTGGTGGTACTTGTGTGGGGAAGAGGAATGATGGCCAGTCCAATGCTACGTGAACAGCAGCAATCTGAAGAGAGTTGTAAACATGCAGGAGTGCAGGAACAGCCATAGATGTGGCTGAGGTAACATACAGCTGACATTTTCCTCACATCTCGCTCTTGAAGCCTCTTTCCCTTCCCCCAGTACTAAAGAAATTTCTCAAAGAAAACTACTCTTCCCAATACAACTTTATAGATAGGAGGGTCAACCACTGGGTATTGAAAGAAATGAAACCCCAACTTTTTTCTGAAAGTAGCCTTCTCAAATAGCCTTAGTACAACTTCACAAATGCCAACAACATTTTTAACTCTAAAATTCTGCTGAACAAGACCAGGAAGCATAGCAGTAAGTCCTTGTTGAGTCATCTAATTCCGTTTCACAGGAAATACTTTTCTCTCTTTTCTGCCCAGTGCAAGATCAAGAACTGATAAATAAATGAAAGCAGTAGCATAGCCTTGTTCCCTGCAATATGACCTGGTACACACAGAGCAATGAACTCTGAATTGCAAATCATAGATAATTCACAGGTTTTTGAAAGAGATTCATTAAATCATACTGCATGGTGTTCTGAATTAAAAGGCTAAAAGTAATACGTGTTGAACTGCTAGCATCTAGCCACTTTATCCTGATCTGAAAGGCAAGGCACATGCATCTACTTTTGGTCATTTTTAAGAGTTTCTGAACCACAATGAATACATGGCAGTTTTGAAATTGCATATAATTACATCTGCAGGGAAGAATATTCTGCTTTTGCACATTTAAACTCATTTCCTCATAAAAATATCTGAAATCTATTACTCATATCAAGTAGTTTTACAGGGATGCTTTAACAGTATTATTAGTTTCAGTTCACAGCTAGAAGGCTTAAGATTCCCTAGAAAAAATTGGTAACTCCTAAAATCTCCAGAAAGACCAAAAAAGTATTGTGTGCCATTTTGTGTGCAGTTCTGGGCCCCATAATTTAAAAGGGCTGTTAAGGAACGTGAAGTTGAGGGGCAACTTCATTGTTCTCTACAGCTTCCTGAGGAGGGGAAGCGGAGAGGGAGGTGCTTCTCTTCTCCCTGGGGTCCAGCAACAGGATGCATGGGAATGGTTCAAAGGTGCATCAGGGACAGTCAAGACTTGACATTAGGACCATTTCTTTACCAGGAGGGTGGTCAAATACTGGAACAGGCTTCCTAGAGAGGTGGTTGATGCCCTATGACTGTCAGGGTTTCAGAGGCATTTTGACAAGATGATCATTGTAGGTCCCTTCCAACTGGAACTGTTCCATTCCATTTCCTATTTTTTAAGGGCTTGTTGGAGGAGCCTACTGGTTCCACTCTTAGAAATTTATTGGGCAGGGACTATGATTTCTTAGATATCCCCAGAGTGCAGAGTCCCCATAAGCAACCTCTTTCTCATTGCTCTAATCTTATAACTTCTCACATAATTGTTAAGATGAACTCACTCTTAGAATTGCTTTAAAGTTTGTCTCATATACACACTCCTCTATTCTCCATGGGATTGGTGTACTGAGAAAATTGCAGCAGCCCTATGTCTCCCTTCCACATGTGAAAGCATTTTTCTGCTAAGGGCTGCTAGAAAAGGGTAAACAGAACTGTAGCAGGAAGGAGGGGAGGGAGGGAAGACAATGGTTTGCAGAGAGGCCAGGCTATTTGGCTTTTGCATTTCTATCCACCTACAGGAAGCTCATGGGGGCATTAACACTGCCAGAGACAGCTGCTGAGCACAAAAAAATTGAGAGCAGAGGCAGTCTGCCAAGGCAGGGATAGCAATGCAAGAAAAAAATTAATTTATTTCATTACCCAGCTATAGAGGGTAGGGAATCCTAAAGTCCCCTCTCTTCCTGCTTGCTTGGCACCCTCTTCTTTTCATTCAATCATTCTGAAAAGGGCAAAGATGATTAGAGCTTCACAGCTGCAGTGCTCAGGTATTCATCTGCTCTATACTATTTTGGCTAAACTGGGAGCATACAAGCCTGTAACTGCCTAAGAAATCAAAGGAACCCAAGAACATCTTCAGCTTGTAAGCCTCAGAGGAAACTGAGATGTTAAATTATGGCACCAGATACTGTCAAATTAACTTCTGTGGGAAATTTCACAAAAGTCTACTGAAGTATTCTCTTAATCCCCGTTATAAATATTTTGACAAAGTGTAGTTATAATTTATCCTTAAAAAAGAAGAAAAAAAAGGAATGTGACACTACTGTTCTCCTTCCACATTGTACACATGCATATACTAGCATGCTCATCAAAAAGACAATTAGTAACAGAAACAGTCTTAATTATAGATTGTATCCAAGAGCTCAAATTCCATCCCAGTTTGTTAAAAATTTTCCCAAGCCAATCTTCTGACATATCCTTTTGAATTGTTTCAGTTTCTTTTTCAATTTTTCCTAATTGGTCTAGATCATGTTCCACATCCTGAGTGACATTTGGAATGTGGATACAACAGTGGTCCAATTTATCCTTGAGATATCCACATACTCCATGTTCTTTAAGTAGGAGCATATCTAGTGCCATTCTATTTTGCAAAGTCATTCTGGAAGTTGCCTGTAATTGTATATTCAATTCCTTAAACCCCTTTTTGGTAACGTTTGCTAATTTTTCCACTTGACCAGTTAACTGATAGAGCCATGCTCTGTTTCTATATGAAGCTATAGGATTTAAAAGTGATTCAAGTGCCCAGCCAATTTTCACTCCTGTAGATGGTTCATTCCAAATATCATTATTTATCTCAGATCTCTTTATTAGTTTCAATTCTAAATTCTCTAAGGATCCCCTAAATGGTGATTTCTTCCAAATTGGACACAATGTTGGCATGCCTAAAGTAATTTGTTTCACCTTACCATCTAATGGTAAATGTGTGGTCCAGGTTCCATCACTTAATGCCCAAACTAAATGTTCTGGACTTCAAATAGTTTTCCTACAACTAAACAAAGTTCCTTTTCTAACTGTAAAAGTGCTGGTTAAATTGAGAGTGTTCTTAAGACCTCGACAAAAACAACCGTATTTTAAAACAGTGGCCAACGGAGGAATTCTTTGGATTACTAAGTCTGCATTACTGCAGTCATACACTTTTTCACATTTCCACCACAGCACTATTTTATTTTCCTTCTCTCCCGATGAAATTGATCTATCATTGACCAGGGTAATACTGAAAAAAAACGTTTCCATCCCAGCTAAAACACCAAGAAGTTCTTGCCATATACTGAAAATGGGAAAATATGGACATAGACCATATAGAGTCCCATTGTTCTACTAATTGGGTATCTTGGCCAGTCTTGTTACACTTCCATTTCATGATACTTCTGCTCACATTGGTTTTAAGTTGTTCAGCATAAGAACACCATCCTAACTGGAGATTTGGACCCCCAGGAAGAACAACTCAAGCTATGGCACTAGGTCGGGATCCTGTTATAAAATCATAATTCAATAGTTTTTTACAATCTGTTTCTTTACCTGGCGACTTCCGCTGTTTTCTAATAACCTTTACTTGTTCATACCATTGAGTTACTGGCCTTTGTTCACAATGGGTGGTCTCATTTTTATATTGGTCAGATTCATGGTTAAAATTCCCCATGGAATAGATTCACCTACTGCCCTCAGTATTGGCAAACAAGCAGTGATCTGTGTGACATTTTGTAAACTGGCAAATTCTTTAGTCAGTCCTACCATCAAATTTTCCTCAGCCATTTGTTTGGGAATGTCAATCACTTGTTCTGTTTCTACTTGTCTTTTGTTCCTGTCCACCAAGCCAGCCCATGATCCCACCAACACTACCAACCAAAATAAAATCAAAAAAATAATCATAACCTGATTGAAACATGTTTAATTTTTCATAAGTCAATTTTAAAGTCTCTGGGTCACAATTAACAATCTTCCACAAAGTAGGTGCTTTCTTCACTCAATAGTACGGACACAATAGCAAAGCATTGCCATCTGGCTTGATGTTTGGAACTGGATTCAGTAAGAGTTGCTGGAGATACCCAGCAGCACCTTGGGAAGTATGGGACAACTATTAAGCTGCATACAGTGTAAAAACATTTTCTCATCTCACTATCCCTACCTTTAAATTCAAATTATTCTTCGTATCTTCCTTCCAAGGCATCACAGTAAACATTGAGTCATTCCATGCTTGCTTGAGAATTTTGGAAAATAGGAGTTTATAAGCCTGGAGGACAAAATATTTTAATGAAATCATCTACTTGGAAGTGGAAGGCAAATCTGTAATACTGTAATTATAATTAAAATGATGCTTTCATGATCCACTATGAAACTGAATCACTAACAAATCAATTTTCCCTGTGATAACCAAAAAGCATTGTTTTCTCATTTGCATTTGGGATGTAAGAAAAACTTCTTTGGTTACAAACAAGCTGTGCTTTCAAACCACAGCATGTTTCCCTCATTTTCACTGTCTGCTTCAGGCATGACAGAGGCAGCTTAGCTGCTGTAACTTAATGGACAGAGGGCAATATTTGTCCCACAATGCATTTGCAGAAAAGTTGATGCCTCAATGTCATCTGCCCATCGGAAAAACTTCAGAACAGAAAACACAACGCTTACATTTGGATTTTTGTCTGTAAAACAGCAGCTACTAAAATCTGAACAGCCAGGTCTATCTGTTCCCAGACAAAACACAGTCCACACAATCAAGTTTAGTTCCAAGGCACAGCTGACAGCAGCACCACAGAGCTGCTACCTCTGCAAGTATTGGTTCAGGACAGTCTAAACAAGCTGAGTATGTCCAAGTTGAGAGAGAAAACCTCTAGCCTTACCCACACTTCCTACTGTTGCAGTAGTTCTGGGGGAAGAAAATAAGGAGGAATGAAAAGCTGGTTGATAAGTAAGATGAAGATGATCACTGTCTGTCTCTTAACACCTTACAGCAACTTCAGATACAAAGAGACAGATCTGTATCAATGTGCACCAACATCACAGCCTGTTCTTTCTCACTCCTGCACCTCTCTCATCTCACCTCGCACATCTGCATCGGTCCATTTGGAAACTGTGGTGACTGCAGCAAGGCTCCAAAGCCCCGGGCTCCTCAGCTCCAGCACTGGCCAAGCTCTAGCCAAGGCTCGCTGACACAAGCCCCTGACTGTCACACACGGACTCACAATGTGGGTGCTGCCAGGCCACCACCACCACACACCAGCAGAAGCATATGCAACCCACAAAAAGGGGCAGGGGGCCTGCGTCAGGCTGCAGAGAGGGGAGGATCAGCCCCCCCAACTCCACTAACAAACCAAAACATGACTTGCAGCCACTGCAAGCTACACAAAAACGGGTGCTGCTTTGAAAGGTCTCAGTTGAAAGCCGAATGAAATAGAAAAGAGAAAAACACAAAAGATAAGCAAAAGCCAGTTAGTCAGGCACTGGAAGGAAGGAATGGGCACTATCATTCTCCTTCTGTTAAACGAAAAGACTTCATATATTCTTTCATTACCCCTTACTTAGGAAATCAACATTAGAAATAGTAACATTTAGCAGCAAATTACATAAAAAAAATAATTTTGATTCTTTACAGAGAGTTAAAACATTCTCAAGCAGTTCCCAAAACCAGGATCAAACGGTAGTCTCAAGCCAGTTTGGTAGTACAAAATTAATTTTTCCCTTACAGAAGTTACCAATTTAGAACTCCAGCCATCACAGGTTTGCTAGGAAAGTTAATGCACAAAATCAAAAACTTCTTGTTATTTCAGCAAGAGCAATTATAACAGCAAAGGCATGCTCTGTATCTGATGAGTATCTTCTTAACAATAGGAGGTCTGGCACATGAACAGCAAATGCAGAAGTCAAAACTAATTAAATTTACTGAAATATATAATGGAATGTGCTATATGTTTAAGAACTCTTTCTTCACATGTTTCAGTAATTCAAATACCAGCTCTTTACGGTACTGAATTGCTCAATATTCTAACTTTACTATGTGTTTCAGTGATAAGCTTTGCTTCCGAAATCTGCCTCCAGGTGAAGAAAATTTACGTGCTCAATTTTGTTGTTGGGTTTGAAAGTGAATTCATTCATTCATATTTCAGAAATACTTTATACTGGAAAATAATTGCCTAGACACAACTTGTTAGTGACAAAGTATTTTAGACATCACACATATCAGTGTTGCACATGTTCTTCAGTTATATTAAAAATATTCAACATAAAAATTGTGTTCAATTGAACTCTAGAACTACACAATAGTCTTCTGCATCAAGTAAGAATATCATCTTTTGCATACTACTGTTTTCTTAAGAATTAGCATAGAAAAACTTCAGAACTTCTGCAAGACAACCATTACTTTATCCTACTGCACATGCGAGAAGCATGGAAACAAGAATTGTAAGGTGAAGAGTTTATACCTGCATGTAGAGTCTACAAACCCTTGAGGGGAACATGTTAGTACAACCTCACTACTCAGAAACCATTCATTTATAGCTGTTTTCAAACAAAAAGATCTGTATGAACTGTGTGTGTGTCTAATCATGGAAAAAGTCCAGACAGAACAGGTAGGAAGCTCAAGTCACTATTATAATATGAAGGATTAACCTGCTGCAGAAATTTAAACATAATTGCTCAACAGTGCTCGTAACAAGTTTAGTATTCAAAAGTCATTAAGTTAATTTTATAAACCAATCTGTTTTTACAGGTCTTACTCCTACAAACACTGCTATTCTTATCAACACATTGCCATATTTAGAACATACAATCTTTTATATTAAAAGTAACTTTATACTGTTTTATCTGTTCAACTGAAATGAGGATCATTGCTCACTTGATTACTTTTGTTAGCTTCAGCAAATTAAGTATGATGTATTTGGTTGAAGTATTGCCTTAATTCCTAAACCTAATGTGGCTAAAAAAATGTTCCTAAGGAATAAACATGATGCAGAGCTATTATCTAGAAAAACATTACACTTTTGAGGACTCAGCAAACGAAAAATAGGACAACTAACATCTTTCATGCTGTTAAATTTAGCTAAGAATTATATCATGTTCTTCAGAATCAAGTATTTCCCATGTTTCTGCAGCTTATGAAAACAAGAAGTCATGGGATTATAAGAAAGGCTCATTTAATATGTTTTATAGAGACTTTTGTCATCAAGAACACTACTAACTAGAAGATCTCCAAATCATGAGCATTATCAATTTCAATAGTATCTTCATGTTCCATCTTTGTTTCATGATGCCCCTCCTGTAGATCATCCAGGGAAGCCAGAGCCTCATTTGTATCACTAGCAAAAGTCTCACGAGACGCATCATCATATTCTTGCAGGTTAAGCCCTTTAATGGCCTTTTTCATCTTCTTTCCTAGAACTTGTATTCTCCTCTTCTTAGCTGCTTTTTTGTTTTCATACTCTTTTTGGTTTTCCAGATAGAATATTTCCTTGAAAGAAAAAAAAATAGAAATATTAATATTTCTAGTTTTTCCTAAAGAAAACAAAGAATTAAAATTTTAATTACAAATACCATTCGATATTTAACTAAGATACACATTATTGACAGAAGTATGAGGATAGACCGCACTTAAGTGCCCCATAAATAATATTATTACGTAATTACTCAGGAATATCAAAGTGCACGTAAGTAAGTATCACTAAGTTTTCATTTCAAGTTTGCTGATGATATAAAACTGGAAGGAATGGGTGGTAGCCCAAAGGGTCATACTGCCATAGGGAGGGACCTGTAGAAAAAATTAAACCAAAGGTTCTATGACAACTTGAGAAAAAACTTTCCTCCACAATGGAAATTTGAATCCAGCTCTCATGATCTTTACTGTCAAACATTTGTAAAACCCATTACCATCTTCTATACTACAAAACACAATTGTTACAAGTTTTCTCCATACTTCAAGGGGGAGAATATAATACAGCAGAGCTAAATGCTGCTACAAGCTTTTCTTTCCTTGCTTTTTTTTAAAAAAAAAAAACAAAACTTGCATACCGAAAGCATTAATGCTTTTTTTTTTCCCCAAAAGCTGCAAGTCAAATGCTAAGGATATGCAAATGTGTGAGCGTTACATATGCGACAACGTCCATGACAGGATTACACACATTTTTTCCCACAGGTTTGTATGACAAATGATGTCTCACACCATCGATCAAGTTCACTGAGTGAAAGCTGCTGTCTCATTAAACACTTGCCAGAATCAGCAAGAGAAAAAAACCCCACACAGTTACAAGGGTATGGAAAATGGGGTAGAAAAGTACTTTTTTTAAAGGGGTAAACTGATCAACCTTGCAACTTTTTGTGACCATTACAAGCTATGAATGGTTCGTTGTTGGTTTTTTTGTTTAAACATAAACCAGACAATCACAATTTATGTTGTTTTGTTCCTCGATTCCCAGTGCAAGGTGCTGGGATGGTTTACAAAGCGAGTTGTAGCCACCTACAAGCAAAATAAACGAGTTTTTCTATTAACAAAAGCTTTGATAAAGTGTCCAATACCAAACCCAAGTTGTTTTAATTGAATGAAGAAAATACCATCTCAGCCTATTTCACACCCTAAAAGGAAAGGCAATAATATTTACAAGCTGCCAAACTAATGTGGTGAGCATCACTGATTAGGCCAGTGAGCAATTCTGACTAGGTTCAGACCAGTATCTGACTTAATGAGGACTGCTGGCTGGTGCCACAGCTGGAGCTACACAGAACAAAAGTATTTATTAAAAGAACACAATTAAATCCATGCATAACAACACAGAGCTCCAAAGGGAGAAATACAACTGCAGATAACACTGCTGTAAGGAATACACAAATTAAGAAGAATCCAGTGTTTATCTCTCCACACCCTATAGTGTCATCATCCTCAACAGATCTTTGTGACTGGCACTACATAAAAGGCATTTTCTCTGCCTAGCACAAACAGTAATTCATAATTTTTTAGTGTATTTTTTTGCTTATATTTTGGATGTGAGAAGTTTGATTCTTTGGAATATAGAATTAAATTTGTTGGAAGTTAAGAGAGATTAAATCAGAACATTTCTAGTATAAAAACCTCAAAATTTACTTTGGATGATCATTTGCACTCTGGACAATTTTACCTTGATTTGCTCTTCTTTGATGCTAGGCGTGTTCTTCAGCAGGTTTAAATAAACGCCCCCTGGTGTTCTTCTTCTAGTTCCATTCTTAACAGGGAAAGAGTAAATTAGTAATAGCAAGCTTAATACATTCAGTGTTGATATAAAAATACCATCTAACACTGCTTTGTATTGAGACAGAATATAAAAAATTAAGTTCTGCTGTGTTATCTATTACATAAAACCAGCCATAGCAGTTTTATTTATGACTGAATTAGTCATAAGAAGGTCAACAACCAGCTTGCTACATTTGGACAGGTGAACTATGAGGTTACAAAAAAAACGTTATAACACAATACCAAACTGTTCAGCTACATACACGTCTGATTTTGGTAGTGCAGAAACAAAATGCTAATATTATTCTAACTACTCTCACAACTATCTACAACAACATATACACTACGTTAAATATTCAGAACATTCTGAACACATAAACCCAGTAAAATGCCAAAAATGAGTTTCATAAAATTACATAGGTCTCTGGTTTTCTTAATTGTGCTCAGCAATTCTACAACCGATCTGCATAATCTGCATTTCTGCCTAAGGAATATGAAACACAATGTGGACTTTGAAGTTTCTCCCCACAACATATTAGTTCCACATTTCAACAGTTTTCAGTGTTGCAGTGTACCATACTGAAGCATGGAAGGACTTAGCTTTGAAATCTCTGTAAATCATAAGCCCTAATTACCATACTATTACTCAACTACCATAGTATACAGTTGAACTGTTACTCCAGTGCTTGATATTGTATTAAGTGTGATACTTTTCTGCTAAATAACAAAGAAAAATACAACCCAAAAGTTCTACCTATAGAGATGGTGAATTTTTTAAGTATGTTCTTGAAACAGCAGATGACACATCTATCAAGCACAAAACCCCAACCAAGAAAAACGGTATGACCTGGCTTTCCAATAGCATACTCTGATCTGCAGCCAAAGGAACCTGTGCCACCAAGAGTCATGTTCTTTCATCTCCTTGGTAAACAGCTGTAAATAAGTACTTAGATCTTTCAAGACAATAGACTGCTTCTCAGACAAGTTGCTAGCTGGAAAGTTGTTGCTTTTTGGGGGGGTGGGGTGAGGGGTGTGGTTTTTCCTTCGGGTTTGGTTTTTAATAGGGCTATTTTTCCCCTCTTTTTTTTTCTCCTCTCTACTTCCAACGACAGAAGAGATGTAAAATATAAACAAATGCCTGAAAGTACTTACTAATTCCCTCCCACTTCTCTTCTGACCTTTTGCACTAAGGCTCATTATTTGATAAACACTAACACACATTAAGAAATTAATAACCTAACCATTAAGTATAGGATTTTTACCATGATTTTTAATGTAAATCAGTATTGTTTTGCTCTACTGATACACAAGGCACTGTTTCTCCAACAAAGCTAACAGATTCTGTTTTGAAAGTTACTCTTCTAACGTGACATCAGAAATGCTCACTACTCACTACTGAGTATGCTGACCTCTGATGGCATGCCAATAAACCTAGCAGGCATGTCAGTGCTGCCAAATATCCACCTGACCTACTGGGGCAATGTGCCAGAGACTTCATTCACCTGGATCCTAACATTACAAGCTTTTATTCAAGCTTCAGAATTCTTCACTCTGAAGTCTGTCAGGGAAAGATCTCATTGGGAGGCAGAGTAGAAATACCTGTCCAACCTGAAAGCTGTACAATATCTATGAGTAAAAAGTTGCGTGTGGGTCCCCCACAAACTCACAATATCACATTTTTCTTACCACTATGAAGAGTCCACCATTTTGTTCCACTTCAGCTGTTTCCATAAGCAGTTCGATAGCTTTTCTTTTCCCAATTATTTTCACTACTCGGGCAATTAAATCTTTCTTTGGCTCACAAAGCCTGCGAATGGGGGTGGGGGGAGGAAAAAACCCAACACATTAATTGTCAGTGTAACTTCTCCAATAAAACTGAACATGGAACCCCCATAATGAATAATTCATTTTGTGAGACATAAAACTGTGTTAAAATTGAAGAGTCTATACATTTAAATATGTTTCAATGGCTTCTTGCATCAGACTAGATAAAACTGACAGCTGCTTAAACCAGGGGTCCTCAAGCTATGGCCCACGGGCCAGATATGGCCCCCCAGGCTCCTCAATCCGGCCCCCGGTATTTACAGACCTCCCCGTCTCCCCCCGCCGGGGGTTGGCAGGGGGGGGAACCAAGCAGCCGCAGATGGCTGCCTGCCACTGCGCCTGCGCCGGCCCCCTGGTTAAAAAGTGTGAGGACCCCTGGCTTAGACTTAGCAGTGGCAGCTTCAACAGTCAAATCCCCACCCTACACAATCTCTACACAAATTCTGACCCTACACAATCCTCCTGTATGCGCGCTTTCACAAGCACCTGTACACTGCGACAGGAACTGAGAAAGATACAGGGCAAAAGCTGCCACAAAATAGTCAGATTTTTTTTTTTAGTTCAGGTCACTGTGTGGGCCAGCAAGGTTATAAAGCCAGGCACAGATGGCACAGCATAAATCAAACACTACTGTGATGTGTATAACCACTATCCTACTGATACAGTTCGCAATCATATCACAGAAACACAGAAAGGTTTGGGTTGGAAGGCGCCTTAGAGATCATCTAGTTCCAGCCCCCCTGTCATGGGCTGGGACACCTTACACTAGACCCGGCTGCTCTAAGCCCCATCCAACCTGACCTTGAACACTCCCAGGGATGGGAAAGCCACAGCTGCTCTGGGCAACCTGTTCCAATGCCCCACCACTCTAATTTTCAGCACCACACCTGCTATAAAAATTTAGAAAAAAGGGGCTTCTGCCCTATTTTGATCAAGTTCAATATAACAAAAGGAAAGTTTATTACAAGAGACACAATCAAAGTTTTAAAACTCATGAATAAGAATTTATTAATTTGAAATTATGATTTCATAATTCAAAATTATGAAAACTACTGAGAACTGGTAACAGCATAATTGTCTAATTGCTGTATTTCAGCATCTGGCAATACTAAGCATCACATGCAAGAATTCAACAATGATCAGTAAATCCAGGTTTTATTTAAATATTAAGTTAACCGTGAGTAAATCTTGTAACGCTTACTCCCTATTTAACATAATTTTCTCCCCTTGCACCAATGAAAAAGGATTGGGGCAACTTAAGTCATCTAAGTAAGAATGACTGCAGTCATGCATCCTCCCTCACATCATCAGCCCAGTGCTGCCAGTGCCACCTCAAAGAAAACTGCAGCAAACTGCTTCAGGAAAGATCTGTCTGCAAACTAACTCTTTAAAAACAGCAACAGGCTTTTGGACAGACAAGTTTTCTGACGCAGCTCAGTACAGTTACTGAACAGGATTGTGAAAAGAATTGGATGGTGGTAAGGGTGCATATGGCTGGAGCTTGGTAATCCCAGCACTGTGCTAATTTATGGAAGCCAGAACTACAATACAGTTTTACCACAGAGAAAGAGGCAAGGCTTGATTTCAGTACTGGTGCAGCCCTTGGTTACAACAGCAGCAAAACATTTTCTTCAGATAAGCATGTTCCACATAAAGAACACACACATTTCAGAAGCTGTACTCTTCAAAGCACTACACAGTCCAAGCAATCTACAGTTTCAAAGGTTAACAACTTAGCCAGATTTTCACGGTGACCATAACAGTTGTTCTTTGGCATCCAACTCCAAATATGCACCTTTACACATGGGGTATTTCTTCTAAAAGCCACTACTAAATCTTACCATGAAAAAAAGTATTTTCCCCTGCCATTGTTCTCAAACACCCAACTATTTAGGAGGATCTTAAAAAATATATATATATAATTAGACAGTATTACGTATGCCTCTACAAGATAATAGCCATAATGCTGCATTTTTAATACCAGGATTTTGGAAATACACACAAGGCACTCATGTTTTTTGTAATCTTGTATGATATCTTACTTCTTTAGCAGTAAGAAACATTTTTCCCACCTCTTCTTTGCCATCAACAATTACCAATACTTACTGAAGTGAAAATACACTGTTATTAAACTCACCGATAAGCAATTTCATCTGCCACTTTTTCCTCTGAATCTTCTTCTGTTATATGATACCTGCCTTTGTATTTCATCTCTTGTCTTTCACCCAGTCTATCTTTAACAGGCCGCTTCCGTTTCAGAAAGCCTTGTCCATTTTCTTCTTCTGCTGGCAATGTTTTCTTGTCATCATGCATGTATTCATCCAGTTCTTTATCTAAAGTCTCTGCCTCCTTTTGCTGCGATTCTTTCATCAGCTTTTTAGCCAATAAATAATTGTAAGTCTCAGACTGCCTGCTTCTGTCAATACTACCATCCATGCCCAGAATCCCAAGTTCAGTAGCCACCGCATCCTGATTCTGCTCCTGGAGCACCAGACCCCAAATGTTGTTGACCTTCTTGGCACCTACTGCAGTTTGTTTTTGGTGGCTCTGGCTAAGCTGAAAAGGCTCAGATTTAGCAGGAGGGAAGTTGAAACACTTCTGTCGCTTTCGTTTCCAAAGACAGCTGTCATCATCAGAATCAGAAACGCTTTCATCACTTGAATCCACACTTTTGGTTGTCCGATAAGGAACAGTTGGTGCACATGATGAAATGCTGCTCTGGAACAGTCTGCCTGAATCGTTGCCATCATGCGATTTCTGAAATAAAAGAATAAAAGTCCATTAACTGACTTTTATAAATTAAAAGAGCTATCAAGTCATGTCAAAGCTGATCAGCTAATAAACTTAATTCTGACTCATGTGACTGTCTAGGCAGTCCTCCATGAGCATTTTTTTGATAACAGTTGACAGGAGCATCCTATGAAATGTCTGTATTATGACAGACAGCATGGCTGTTGGAAGAAGGGTTCGCCGGAGTCAAGAAGTCGCTCAATACGAGTTATGCATCTTGCTCAACTTTATTAGTTTCTAACACTACTTACATAGAATAGATACACATGCATATTCGTAAAGCAAAAATATAATTGATTATTAGCCTCTAAGCGCGCACGGTTCTCACACCCCTAATTATCATGACTAAAATAAGCATTCTATCCATGTAGTTAATTTGTGTTGCTGTGCTTCAGCCTTGTAGTTTGTTACTCCCTATTTTCCCATACCGGTCCCCATCTTTCTTGGCCCTGCACCTGCTTTCCCAGCAGCTGTAGCTTGTTACAGCCATGGCCTGTTGGCACAACGTAATGACTTGGTCTCCGGATTCAAGAACAGCTCCAGGCCACCTTTCTTGTTAACTTGAGCACAGCAACTTCAGTACAATTCTGATTACAGGCCTATTCTAATACCAAGCCTGGACTGTGCAGATCTTCAGAGATTCAAAGGCCATGCTTCTGCAGCCATTCTTCTACACATGGCTACTACCCAAAACACCTACCAGGATTTGCTAACCTATTTAATGTAATCTTTGTTGAAAGAAATTAAGATTATTGTGACACTGAAAAAGATATTAAAATTCCTAAATCAGACGAAGACACAACATGCACAGCAGCTCTAATAAAGATTAAAAAAATCAAACCACCACAGCAACTTACAAGAAGTTTTTTAACAGTACAGAAATTAATATTCTCTCCAGATTCTGAAAGGGGTCAAGATTAGTGATCTGCAACCACAATACTGTTCCCACAGACTCAAGTGAGAAGAAATAATGACCAAAAGATGCAAAACCGAACCCATAAAACTTGCATGCTGACCAGACTCTGAGAAGCTAACAGTATATTGTGATTCAATTAAGACAGCACATGACCAGCTGGGGAGAGTAGCACCTTACAGAAGACTTGGTGTTTTCTTCCTTTAAAACAAGACACCACAGACTCACTATGCCTTAGTAATTAGGGCAAAATCCCTAAAGGCTTCACTAGACCTTACAAAAAAAAGTCTCATTACTATAAAAACATTCAAGAAATGTTGTTTCCCCTGTACTGGGTCTGGCTGAGCCCCACAGCAGCCCTCACAGTGCTGTGCTTTGTATCGGTACCTAGGAAAGTGGTGATAACACACCAGTGTGCTGACGACTGGTGAGCAGTGCTTGCAACAACATCAAGGCTATTCCTCCAACCTTCCACCCGACCCTGACAAGCAGGCTGGGGGTGGATGGCCAAGACCTTGCCAGGGGTCACAGCCAGTAAAGCTGGCCCTAACTGACCAATGGAATATTCCATACCATAAGATGTATGCTCAAATATAAAAGCTAAGAGAAAGGAGGAGGAAGGGGGGTCATTTGTTATTTACACTTGTCTTCCAAAGCAACCACTGTGTGTACTGAAGCCCTGCTTCCCTGGAAGTGGCCGAACTTTGCCTGCTGATGGGAAGTAGAGAGTAACATATTTTGCTTTCCTTTGCTTCCATGTGCACAACTTTTGCTATTTCTTCATTAAACTGCCTTCACCTATACCAACAAGTGTTTGGTTGGTTTTTTTTTTTTGTTTTTTTTTTTTTTTTGTTATTCCCCCCCTCTCCGTTCTGCTGAGCAGGGGAGTGATGGAGTGGCTTGGTGGGCAACAGTCATCCACCCAAGGTCAATCACCAAACCCCCCCCCACCTGCCAAATAAACGAAAACACGAAAGCCAAACCTGCTCAAATCTGTGTAACCTGTGAAAGAGCCATAGGTATCATAACCCAGAATTCTTATTCCAAATTACTGGAAACTTTTGGCCACACTGCCTGTGATCACCTGTAGTAAGCATTTTCCTCACTTATAATTCCAGTATTTCTCTGACTGACTTCCTATCACAAAGTTATATGCTATCCTGTGACCTTTAAAAAGAAGATGTCTTCCTTCAGTTTAAGGTGAAATAAAAACTCTTTAACCTTGCTGCTTTCACCATTTCTTCTTCCTTCTATTAGCAAACAGAATACAGAAGTCTTCAATTTATTTTATGGTGTTATGAAATATAAATCTTTAATTTAAAACGTAATCCATAATGTAAAATACTAACAACTCCATAAACTAAAAAAAAACACCAAAACAAACAAAACCAAAAATCCCACATCTCTAGTAATTTTTGTGCTACACACCCCAGAACTATATTGCAAGTAAATCAAAATACCTAAAGAGTATAAAAACTTACACGTGCAGCGTCATACACTTACTTATTTTGAAATCTTTCCCTGCCCACACACACCCATAAAGTTCGTAACACACTCTAACGTGAAAACAGTGTAAGGCACTTCGAAATAAGTAATACCTATTCAGGAATTTACGGATGCATAAGAGTTGTGAAGTCAAGGGACAGCAGTAATCGCCCCGCATTGTTTTCATGAGTGTTTACAACGGCTTGTTTCTATTGTTCTTGAGGCGACCGACGGTACCGGTGAGCACTCTGCTTTGCTCGCCGGACCCAGAGCCCAGCAACAACAAAAGCCTTCCCCGCCCCGCGACAGCGAGCGGTTTTCCCAAACGAACGGGCACCGGAGACACAAGCCAGTTCCAGGGCCCAGGGCCCGGGGCAAGCGGTCACCCCTGGGGAAGGGCCCCCCACCACAACCCCCCGCCCCGCCGCAGACCACGGGCTGGGCTCGGCCGGCCCCGCTCCCCAACGCGCCCCTCGCTCTCTGGCCGGCAGCGGGGCACCACGGGCGGCGGCAGGGCCCCTGCGGCCCTCTCGCTGCCTTCTCCCGGTGGGCCCTCCGCCGCCAGCGGTGGCGCGGCTCCGGCTGTAGCCCGGGCCTCGCCGCCGGCTACCTCCTCTTCCTCACCTGCTGAGGGTCGCCAGGGGAGCCGGCGCCGGGCATGTCGGAGTCCGAGTCGCAGAGCTCACCGTCCTCCACGTCGCCCTCCATCCTCCGCGCCTCCAGCGCCATGTTAGCGCCGGAGCGCGGCGGCTCGTGGACGGGAGCGGGGCACGTACGGTGCGGCGCACGACAACCGCCACCCACCAGTAGGGAGAGGGCGCGGTTATGACGGCGGGCGCGGTGCATGTCGGGAACGCCGGCGGGCAGCGGGGCTGATGGCGCGCCGCGCGTCGCCGCCATCTTGTCCGCGGCGATGTGGCCCGGCACTGCTGTGGTGTTGTTGCGTGCCGCTTGTCTTGTCGCTGCAGTTGTGGAAGTAGCCGGTGCTGCACAAAGAAGGAAGTTTAGGTGAAAATCCGTCCCGGTCGGCTTTACTGCGTGCCGGGGGCGGCTGGCAGGGCCATGCAGCCACCCGGTGCCCGGGGCACTGACCACAGCGTGCAGTTCCTCAACACAACAGGCAACAACAACAACAGGCTGTTGTACTACCGAGTTAGTAAAATGGCCCAGTTTGCTCTCGGCTGCAGGTTGTTGCGATGTTTCTTAACAAATGCTGGAAGAGAAGCAGTTTCTGCCTACAGCGTGTCACTCAAAACCCACCGGAGGAGTGGAGAAACATCTATTCTCTGCTAGTCAGCAGGGTCTAAGTGACCTCCCTGGATCCATTTCAACCTAAATTACAGTGTACCCCTATTGTGTTAGTTTGTGTATGACTCAAGCCATCATTTGTGCGCTGTAACCACTTCCCGAGGGCATATGTATGGATCTATAATGCAGGACACTAATAGGTATTGGTTTAATTAAGCAATTTATAATCTGATATGGATAAATTTTTATCACAACACTAATCCAGTTCAAAACAGGCAGGTAGGCTGTTAAATCCACACTACCACCACCACCCCCTGAAAAAAAAAAAAAAATCCGAGCCTGATCAGAATAAAGCACAAGACAGAAGAGTCCAGCGATAATTTCTAGGGCTGTTCAAAATCTGTGTTAAACAACTAAAAGAATGCTGATCATGGAGTTTAAATGTTCTCCTTACTTTCTGTGAATAATAACGCATACATGTGATGGTGTTTGATGACACAAGAATGAGATAGTGGAGATGTGAGTGAGAAAGTGATGAAGGAATATACACAGCATTGGACAAATGTCCAGTATCCTCAACCGGTATAAACAAGTATAGATCAGATAATTTAGAACAGGCCTGCAGCTATAGATTCAAATACATTGGTACATTTTGAAGTATTACATCTCTGCTTGCAAGACAATGAAGTGTTATTCTCATATCAGGAAAAAAGATCCATTTGATTGTAATTTTTTTGCAGATTTTCATGGGTACTGACTCTCCAATAAAGGGAAAGAAACCATTGTGTCACATTTTGTCTGAAAACAGATGTTTTTCCCAGTTGGGGTGTTACAGAAATGGAAAGGGCTAAGAGATTATTGGTAGGCATCCTTCAACCTGAACTTGAGAAAATGAGCATTTACTTCAATGATAGACTGTGATGGTCAGTGGTCAACCACTTCCCATTTGGCTATGCCAATCAGGAGTTCAAAGAAGGTGCTGGTTGTTTTAGCTCTGATTAATGACAGATAGATTAATTTAGATTATGTCTTCCTTCAGTAATTCATATATATCCTTTGGTAATTAATATATATAAAGTCCCACAGCTGTGTACACAAGCTAGTGGGGCAGAATGCATACCAGCTGAGAAACGCTTACTGTGTGTCTGGGTGGAATTTGAAAACCTTGAGGTAGGCATTGAGGCTTCTTGTGCAGTGAAAAACTAAGCAGAAATCCATTCATTAACACCCAAAGCAGGGAGCAGCCCAAACCTACCCAATGAGGACAACTAAGCCAAGGGAATGGTCTTTTCTGTTACCTGACATCTCAGGCTGCTGTTAGGTCTGTCACTGTTGGCACCATGCAAAAAAGCAGTGGTTCAATCCTGCAAAGTATGGTGTGTTACTTACTTAGAAATACAATTTTCTGCAAGACTTAAGAAGCTATTAACAGTTCCTGCCCCCCACAGTTTGAATGATGAGAAAATAGGAGGCTATTATTGAGTAAATAAAAAATTATAAACATTATGCTTTACAGTTCTAAATCTAGATTAAGATCAGATTAATGTCAGTCAAAGTACTAAGTAGCTGGCAGTGTGGGATGGGATGCTTTTTAGAGCTTCAGAGAATCTGCACAGAATTCTGATGCAGGAAACAGAATCCAGTGGAAATTAGTTTGATGCCCCATCTTAACGTAGGAGAAAATTCATGCAAAGAAAGGAATTGTAATTAACAGTAACATGTAACTTGTCTGACTTCCACAATATTTGCAAGCTAATTCTTGCCCATCAAGAGCTGTACACCTGTGCATGTATGGATACGACAAATTATTCTAAAAATGTGAAATACAGTCACATATTCAATGCAATATAAATTCATAAAATATGTGTCAAACAAGGATTCTGCAAAATAATCCAGTCACACAACAACACAACACATGATGTGGGTCACACAACACATGTTGAGCAAATTGTATCATAAACCATCTGACGTATCCTGTCACACAACACATGGTGTGCTAATTGTATCACAAAATTTGTGTAAATTTCTAAAATAATAAACAGGAGAAGCACCTCCATGCCTTCACTTAGACAACATTAGACTTATATGTGGCAGGTGACACAAGAATTGCATCAAGAAAATTACTCAGTTGAAGACTGGCTTTGTCAGAAAAGAGATTATTCTTTAGCCAGGTCAGTTCCCTGAGTGTCTAACGAACAGTGGCAGTGCAGGCACAAATAACTGAGAGGAGAGGAAAGCGGTCAGGTCTACCTCTTTTGCCAGCATGTACATTTATCCTGCAGGTAGTATCAGCAAAGATGCTGGAGCAGACCAATGGCCAAAGTGCTCAAGGTGTTATTTCCTGCAGAAAAAAAAATCTGCATTGAATTCTAGCCACAGAGACTTCAAAACATTTTTGTTCCTACCTTCTTGAACACACAGCACTTGGATGGAGCTTTTCAGTCTTCAGAGCTCTTGATCAGGCTCCAGAGACTATGCCTTTCCCAGGGATCCAAGACAACCCCATTACAGATCCTTATGGCATTTTGAGTGGTATTTGTTTGAATTAGTATATTTAGTATTTTTCTCTAAGAATAGAAAATTTTCTGAGCAGGTGTGAACTGGCCATTTTGCCTAACATCAAGATAAAGAGTGTGGTTGGGACATGTTAGATCAGGAAAACAAAAAAAAAACCCCTTTAAACCCATGCCCTTTCCTTTCTATCCTTAACTTTAGCTGACCTTAAAAGAATGTAGATTTCTCAGATTTGAAAACTTAAAAACTTGGATATGTTGTTATTCTTCTCAGTATTCTCCAATTGTTATAGAGCTGTGCAGCTGTGACTCATCATAATTTGGCCAAAAGTGCTGACCTTGCCACTCCTTGCCCTTCAAAAGTGTACAGGCATGCAGGAATGTAAAAACTGAAAGAAAAGAAACCTTGGTTCGGTGCATCTGTTTAATAGCAGACAATTTCTTTGACTGTTGTTGTCTAAGGCAGCTAGCAAACAGTGAGTGGGAAATGCTTTGTGAGGATGATATTCATGGGATTGGTACTGCAGACTGTGACACAGCAAATAAATCCATGTAGTAGAAGTATGCTACCTTTTCAAAGAGCGAAACAAGTTAAGGCTTTCAGAATTGCAAGAATATATCCAAAAGATACACAGCATGACAAAAACATCAGGGAAGCATAGGATTAATCACTCTACTCCATACAGTTCTCTGTGTGACAATATTACCTGTTGCTGTTGAGATGGACATGACACACAAAAGATTGTGCACAAACCCAAAAGGCCAAAAGGCCCATTTATTGTTCTAACAAGCCCTTTTGTATATTAAGAGTAAGTGTCTATCTGTACATGATTGGTTCACTCACAGACCATCAGTTCATGATTGGATGGCCTTGCCTTTGCTACATCTTTGATACACTTCTACTTGCACATCTGGCAGTTCCTTATCTTGTTGGCTCAGCTCTTCTCAAGACTTCCCCAGGCTCTTCAAGGAAACATAGGTATCTGTTCAAGGCTAATGTTAGGCTCACATTTCGATCCCTTGGACCAGCCGAGGCTTCTTACAATTACACTCGGCAGTAAAGTCATTCTCTAATGCATGTAGCTCTATATTAATAACCAGTCTTCAGGGACTGGTTTGGATTATTCCAAGGGCTGTTGCAGCCTGAAGTGTATCAGCGATATCTAGGAGTGGTCCTTTTGCTATTACCTTCTCAAGCTTTCGTGACCATTTCTTTTCCTCAGCAGCAGGCTTGATTTCTTTGTTGATTTATGGAATTGAAAGGGAATTACTCCCTTAAAGTGCAGCAGTATGCAAATGTTTTACAATTACTAAAACTTTGCATTGATATGGCTCACCTTACTGAATCTATTATCTATCAGTATAAGGTATCAATAATAGTATCAAACTACAAAGCAGTTTGAAAGCCAGCCTCTCAAATATATACACATTTCTATGCTTGTGTGCATATATGTCTGACTTTCATTCATTTTTAAATGATTATGTAAAATATCTTTGAAGAATATAGGAGACACTGTTAATTTACTTTCATCAGGAGTAAATAGTATCAACTGGAAGACAGTAGTATTTATGAGGGGAAAAATGTCGATCTCTTACTGTGCTTACATAAAGCAAATGCTGTATACTTTAAAGTTGATTTTCATGGTCTCATTAATTTTCCATAAAGGGGTCCAGCACGTCAGCAGAACAACACTTGGGTCTCATAGAGAAAGTCTACAGATCATAAGCTGAAAACATCCAGAAATCTATGCGATTATTTGAATGTATTTTCTAATGTGTAAGGAATAGCACACGTTCTGTTCATCAACACAAAACTCTGGCTTCAGCAATGTAAGATTTCCAGGCAAAGTACTGAGCTTGACACCTTCAGGAGTAGTAGAGCCGATAGCTCAGATGCCTTGTGCTCAGTACTGTATAGCTGAATCTGGACACCAGTGGCACTTTGAAGTCCTTGTCTCAGCATGATTCCCTGAGATACTCAGGCATTTGGAAGAGAAAATTGGTATGGAGGACAAGTGTACCATCATTTCCTTGAATAATGTCAGTAGAATGGATTTATCTTCTCTGCCAGGAACTGCTGCTTCAGCAAGACATGCAGGAGTATGTAAAGCAGCTCAGGTGGTTAGCTTGGAATCATGTCTTCAGTCCCACTGTTGAAATTTTGCATAAATCTATTTGGAAAAAAACCGTGAATCATGACAAGGTAAGTCCCCATGTCAGATACGGCGTTCATCTTAGTGGTCTGGAAGAGGTGACAGAGTTTGTAGATGACACTAAATCATGCAGAATAGTGAAGAACTAGTGAATAACCGTGAAAGGACCTTCTAAGACTTGTGTTTTAAGGGCCAGGTCAAGAAGCCAGGTGTAGATAAATGAGGAGGGATGCACATGGGAAAAGGGACACACACAACTAGACATATACAGCAGTGGACGCTGAGATGATCATTATAATAGCTAGTCCCATGAAAAAACAGCTGAGTGCTCAGGTGGAGTTAAAAAACGAATTAAATGTTGGGTACTATTAGGAAAAGAATGTAGCACAGAAACCAAAGTTTTCATGCTGTGTGAGTCCATAATGTGTCTACAGTTTGAATACTGGCTACTGCTTGTGTTCTTTCAAAATGTTGAAGAGCAGATGAAAATAAAGGGTGACAGCAATGTAAAACCTTTAGGAAAAATAAATGAAAGGTGACTGAATAAGTGTATAACAGAGATCTGTGGAATAGTGATTGGAGTGGGAAAGATGCTTTGGGGATATTTTTTCACTGTCTTACCTTGCAGAGGGAATGTGGGACTAGAGTGTGGCAGGTTCAAAACAAAGAAAAGGTGGTGGTGCAATGCACAGCTACACTGCCATTATTTGTCACAGGGTGCTGTGGATGTCAGAGTATTTATTTACATAATTTCAAAGGCGATTCAAAACATCAGGGAAAAAGCCCAACAAAAAAGCTATTATCAATTCAAAGATATCTTTGGCTGGGCCAGGATCTGAGCACAGAATCTGAACATAGATCAATGCTATGATAAGGACTAGGAAAACTTACTTTGTTATAGACAGTCACTCTTCACTATTTTGGTTAGAAGTTTGCTGTAGTATGGCCTTTTGTTCTCCTGTGTATGAGGACCTATGTATGTATGTTCTCATATGTGGGGAAAGAAGGACTTCTGTCTTAAAAGTATCTGTTTCTTTTCAGAAGACTTAAAATGTCAGTGTTCATTACATTTTGATATGGTTGGGAGGGATAGGTAGTTGTTTAGATGATGAATATATAAAAATTGTCAGTGAAAGTACAGGTGGTCACATCTCATTTTACTTCAGAGCTCTTTTCAGTTTTTAGGAGGCATTAACACCTAAATTCCATCTTCCTTGTCTTTCCCTTGAACGAGATGGGTTTATTTATTTTCCTGCTGGCTTCAGTAGGACTAAATTTCTATTTTTAAGTGTGTTGGCTTTTGTAAGGCTAGATTTCCATTGTTCAGAAGCAGATGTAGAATTTTCAGAAAAACCCGGTGTGCCATATGAAGTAAGTATTTTTTCAATCTAGACAAATACTTGTCTTCTCTTCAGGTTAAGTAGATATCTTGCTATCTATGTTTAAGCATGTTGTCTTTAAGGAATCACTTTAATTTTGCTTGTGCCTATGTGGCCTGGCTCTTTCCAGGAGGAAAAACCAAGGAGGATTTATCTATTTTATTTTTTTCTAGCAGCAAACTAAACACCTTGAACTTAAAGTGGTGATTAAAAGTAGTAGCACCATAGAAACTTAAGTATTAACAAACTGTATATTCAATTTAATCTTGTCCTTTCTTGAGTTTCCTAGAGTTCTGAAGCTTTCTTTCAAGCGCTGTTGTTTCACCTTTATTGTCTTGTACTCTCAGGGGAAATCTGCTCTGTAAGGTCCATTTGTTTTTCTGTGGTAGTCAGTGGGAATTCTGACATTTTTTTCAACAGCAAGAGCAGATAGCCTGATTTCTTTTCTTTTTTTGGGGGGGGGTTGGTTTTGGTTTTTTTCTCTCTTTTGCTGGAATGTTTTTATTATGATGCCACTTCAAGAATGGGATTTATCTTCTTGAAAGGTAGTTGCTTCCAATTCTAAGCCTTTGCATCTCACAGAGGGGAGTAGAACTGTCGACCACAGAGGCTATTCAGTCTTGAAAAAGACTGTATAAAATATCCTTATTTTTTTAGTAACGGGATAAAATAGATGCAGAAATCGCTGATGATTAACACACTGTCACACCACATTTGAACAAACTGAAGTGGCAGTAGAGGATGGAAGACAATGAAAGGTCACTACTTTGCTTTTCCTGGATTCCTTTATTTTAATTCCACAGCCTGAGTATTTTATTTATGCATTTTATTCTTTGTGTTATCTATAGATATACTTGTTGCTGAAGAAGTTGCTCAAGGTTGTCCTTGGAACTGTTTTATTTCTCAGTTGTTTTCAGAACTGCAAAAGCTAATGTAAAAAAACCTATATAATTGGAAATTTTCAGCTGCTCACAGTCCACTTCAGAGAAAGCAGCTAACATTAAACACTGGACCAGTAAGAAGTACAATGCTTATGAAACTATTGGTGTTAGCACCATTCCTAGCCTTTTGAATTATTGTGCAGGATATGACAAACTCCTCCCTCCCCACTTTCACAAAACCATAACTTAGTCAGCAGTTGATCTCGCTCTTCATTATTTCTGTTACTTTGCCTTGCAAGGAGCTTAAGCATATCAAATAGCAGTTGTGTTTACAAAGATTGTGTGTAATTGACTGTATCACTAGTGAAAGCAAGAAAATAACCCAAGTGGATTCTAAGGTGGAACTTTCAGGGCTGCTTTCTTTAGCCCACCCAACACGTCCTATTTTTCTGTACTGACTTAAAAATTGACCTCCAAGTTCAAGGGTGACTTGTTCTGAGGGTGCACAATAACGTGCCCACGAAAACGTCACCCAGATATCACCAAAAGCTTTCATAATGCATGTTCCAGTTTAACAAATAGGTGTCTCCACCCAGGAGAGAAAGAGACAGAAATTTAACACAGAAACCATTTTCAGCTGTCCTCATCTCAGAAGGTCACCATCTTGACACCAGAAGAGGATATGAAATGGAAACAGGTACAGCAAAAAGTATGTAAATGTTGTGTTGGTTTATGCAACCCTGTGTTTCTTCTGTTGGTGAAAGGAATGTGGAACTACATTGAGAAACCTTTTAAAGCCATGCATCTTGACAAATTTGTTCAGTGTCACACAGTAAACTCACAGAGCAGAAGCTGTAGACAAGGGCATGCTTATGTTTGTTATGAGGGCAGCACAATCAGCTCGGGGCAAGAAGATTGTGTATCTCATGAAGAAGTGATGTGAAGATGGCATTTTGTAGAAAAAGCATGTTAGAGTGGCAGGAAGGCAACAGTGTGACTTACTGACTTTCTGTTTTTAAATCAGAAGGTAAAGTGACACACCTGTGCCTTCTCAGGTGTAGTAGTACTTGATCCAGGGGAAGTTTCTTCCACAGAGCTGGACTGTCAGCTTCATATGTCCTATGTCCAAGCTGAGGCTTTGGCCCTCAAACCTGATCTGGGGAGTAGAGCTGCATTCGTGGGGACCTCAGCAGGGACAGACACTGCTTGTTCAGGGGGGCCTGAGCAATCACAGGGGTGTACAAGCCTGACTGCATGGTCCAACGGCAGAAGTGGGGCTGGGGCTTCTCTCCCTGAGAAGAAACCGTGCTATAATGCCCAATACCTGTTCCCAGTACCTTGCAAGAGCGTGCTCCCTTTCTCTGCACTATTCTGAAGGGGCTTTTGCTGAAAACAAATTTGTTAGCCTGCTTTCAAGCGCCTCCCTTCTCCCCTGTCCTGTACATCCTATCTTACAGCATCTGCTGTTACGTGCCTGTGCCTTCCATGAAAACAACCTCACCAGTTATTCTGCAGACTGGCTTTTAACAGCTGAAAGAGATCTTCCAGCTGACCGCATTCCTGCTTTCAGAAGTCACAACTGAAGAACAGATTTAGTCCATGAGAAAAGTAACACACACTGAAATACAGACAATGTAAGACAGCATTGCTCCGCTCTAGAAATTTTTCGTCTCCTGATGACTGGTGGGTCAGCACAGCGAGAACAGGGTCATCTCGCTGCCTGTCTCTGGGGAGCATCAGCAAAGTCCGAGAGAGGCTGTTGGTCAGTCCTTACACCCTTCCCCGTCCAGTAAAGGGCAAATCCACAAAGAAAGCGGTACTGGGCAAAACCAGGCCAGAACAGATCAAAGAAGGGTAACAAGTGGGCATGGCTGCCTGGGAGGCTGCTTACGCCCGTGGCAGGACGCTGAAGCCCCTGTCAGGGAAGGCTTTGTGCAGCCTCTTTCCTGAGGTATCTCCAGTTATACAGGGCTGTAACTGGCTGGGCTGACAGCTAGGAGCGGGGCACAGTCCTCTTCCACCCAGTAAATCCTCCTCACGCTGGCTCTGGTGTTGCGTGCCTAACAGTCACCAAAGAGCTCTCAGGCCAGCGGTGGCCCGCGCTGGGTGAGCGCAGCCCGCACGCCGAGAACAGCTGCTGGGGCGGGCAGCCTCCGGGGTGGGCATGGCCCAGCCCAAGCAGCAGAGGGTGGTGGGTGCCGACCTCGACCTCGCTGCTGTTCCGTGAGCAGAGGGGGGCCATGCCGCACCCTTGCTAGGGTCAGCCGTCTGCTCCAGGACACAAGAAGCTCAGGGCTTTGGTCAAAACCCTTGGCAGCAGCCCCCAAAGGAATGGTTCCTCATGATTTTCAGCATGGTGTGGAGCTTTGATACCGTTCAGGGGATGTCAGTATGTGGGAGAAAAGCCTGTGGTTGTCATGCATGTGGTTGTCATGGGGCCTAAGGAAGGTGAGTATGCTAATCCCATTTTGGAGAAAATACTACTGATGCTAAAAAACACGGAGTGAGGTTTGAGCAGGTGGCTCCGGTAGGGTTTCCATGGAAGCCTGAGCTGTAGCCTTGTCAGTTCATAGAAGCTGAAAGGTGTGTTTGGTGAGCTGCCACACTGCTTGAGGGCTGTGGCCTTTTAAGCTGATGTGACTCTAAAACCATAACCCTGGCAGATTCAAGCCTGTTCTTCACCTCCCAATCCACAATTTCCAATCAGGCTGGCATATAGGAAAACTGTAGAAGTCAATTAATTAATTTCATGATAAGCTATGTGCAGGAGGGGGCCTGCAAATCAGGACCATAAAGTGGCAATCAGCTGAAAGGAATGTGCTCGAGCTTGTAGGCCACAAACCCTGGGAGGACAAGGAGTGTGAATAGATAACAATCAACAGGGCGAGTCATGCTGAGAGAAGATAAAGGAATGAGGAACGGATGGTGCCAAGGAAAGGTAACACCTTGCTGTTAATTGATGGTAGTTAACCACCAATCAGGGATTGCCTAGTATGCAATGCTTAGCTTCAAGAACCAATCTGTTTAAAACGCACAGCTTCTGAAAGTGTATATAAACTCGTGCTTCTGTACAATAAATCGACTTTTGCTTGCATCAAGCTATGTCCTGTCTCTTCATTTGCCGCAGCTATGAAAAATAAGCTTTTGGCTACAAGCTCACTGCCCATCCTCAAGCCCCTTACACTTTGTAATTTCCAGAATTTCTTCAAAACACACCTGTTTTGACAAAATAACAATCTTCAATACACTTTTAAGCTGAGTGTGTATCAGCTAAGTAAGTGGAAGAGCTCTTCTGCTTGCTTTCGGCGAGATGCTCTGTAGTGACAAACTTGTCCTTTGGACTCTTAAGACAGCTACATGCCAGATGTGTCTCAAGCAAAAAAGGTAGTAAGGGAGGTAATAAGCTGTGGCCTTGTGACAGAAGACAGAGTCACGTAAGCGGTCCAGGATGGGGATGTCCTCATGCCTTCATAGTTTGCATGGATAAGCATGCTTCCATTCTCCCTTCTCCTCCCTAACTGACCTTGGTCACCTTAGAGTCTGACTTTGTCTCATTTGTCACAGGTGATGAAAACTCATTAAATTTGGGTTGAAATGCTGACCTTATTACAGATTTTTTTTCTGTTATGACCTTGGGTGTGTTACTGAAATCTCGGAATGAAGAACTTACTGACACCAATGTGATGTAGATAAGCAGACACTTTTTTATTAACGGCCGGATGCGTGAGTGAGTCTTCTCACGATCAATGCACACCAAGTTTCAAAACCAGACACCATATATAGAACTTATGCATATTCATTAAGTATTCATGCATAATCATGATATTTCCCGAAAATCATTAACATATTCTCCTCCTATATCCGATTCTGTGCAGTAAAGGTTAGAAAGGTCCAGAAATGGGTCTGGGGTACGATTTGGGTAGGTGGTATATGAGTCGGTGGTCGCGATCTCCCCCTGCCGGAATTACCTTTTACTAAAGTTCACGGTTTCTTGGCAGGTAACCACAAGCTGTTCCAGTCGACTCTTCCCAGTTCCCATTAATCCTATATTCTGACATTTCAATACACTTTCTACATGTGGAAGACTAGTTAACTACAAAGAAACCTTTCAAACCCTAAATTTATTACCTAAGTTTTAAACACTGATTCTAGCCCATTCTTCTGGCCTTGGCATGGGACTGTACAAAGGATTTCATAACAGCTTTTACTGTGCAACTATAAGTTTCATTAAGATATATCTCTTATCCCTCTATATTTCTATTGAAAATTATTTTATAAAATCAAATAAAGTCATCAGTCTTAACTTATTAGCAAATCTGTAACAGGTGTGTCCCATACTTTCTCTTTTTCTATCATGGTCATAATTTTTTAGGACACATTTGTACGTGGACATTGCATAGCTTCTTGGTCCTGACTTTAGCATGTGCATTAAGCTACACCGTCACAGAATAGATAACCATTTTCTCCCAAAGAATAATTTTCTGCTTTCTTTCCTGACATACAGTATTTTTTTGCCTTTCTTTCCTGAGAGACACACAGTATGAAGAACATTTTGCAAAACGCCCCCATCTATTGAGTAAGTTTAAGTTACTCACAATAATCTGACCTGCTCTGCACGACAGCAACTGGGAAAAAAAAAAGGGGGGGGGGAGAAAAAAAGAGAAGATTGCAAATAAATACGAGTTTTGCTAAGAATAAACTGGAATGCTGTGACTTATTTTTAACACCAAGGAAATCATGGCCAGTAGAGGGCATTTGACCTCTAGACTTGGGCGATACGATCTCCATGTCACAGTATTTTCAACTGAAGCTGCCCTGCCATGCCTTCCCCAGAAGAAAGCACTTGTTTGGTCACCGGTGGCTGGGGAATGAGGTGGAGTCACCTGGAGAAACGCCTGTGGTTTTCCTTCTGCAAGAAGCCAAAGCCCATTAGACTGCCATGCACCTGTGTTATGGTAAGTGCCTGAAAGCCCGAAGTCCAAGATCCGTGACACTACATGCAATAATTGTATAAAGGAACTCCTGCTCCAAAATGGCCACCATCTACTATGCAGATGAGAGGCACTGAGGAAGAACTAGAAAGAACACTAAAATAAAGAAGATGCTGATCAAAACTGTGAAATAGCTTTCATAAAAGTTCTTCTCCAAGCTTTCACGCTAGGGAGAGCGTGGAATGTGGAAGGGTATCATGGTAGTGGTGAGGAACACTGGGAACCTGATGTTGCCCATCTGCCAAAGAGCAGTCCTTTCCAAGCTGATGAGAATTGGTGGACCAAGACTGGATCTGAAAAACCGGGAAGAAAGCCTGTGCTCAATGGCAGCAGCATGTCCTTCTTTCTTGGCTTGTGCAGGACCTTTTCCCTCAGAGCTTAGCACCACGGGGGCTGGCCCTGTGTCATGCAAAGCCTCTTTGTCCTGATTCAGTCCTGATCTGCATTTGCCAGTGCAGATACTAGGCTTCATGGCAGCCATGGCAGGGAAGAGAAGCCCTGCCTGAACAGAAGACCAACCCAAAATCACTTTTGGGTCACAAAGCACACCAGTAGGATGTGCAGGAAAAATGTATGCCTGGACTTCAGGAGAGCGAACTTTGGCTTCTTCAAGGATCTGCCTGGAAGAGTTCCAGTGTGAAGGGCCTTAAGGGAAGCAGGGTGCAATCATTATCCAGCATTTGGGAAAGAAACCAACCAAACCCAAAAACTAAACTCCCAAACCCAAAAAACCCCAAACCTCCCAATGTCTGTGTGTCAGCTTAATCATATTTACATATGGTATCTTGCATAAAACAGGAAAGAAAAAAATATTTGCAAGTAAAAATTTTAAGATTTGCAGTAGGAAATATTTTCCTTTGTTCAGAGTTAAATAATACAGCTTATTGGCACATGTCATCTTTTAGATGAATAACTGTAGTTTTTTTAAAAATGTTGTGTATTTTAATCAGCAAGAATGTTCTAAGTTATACTGACCAATGCAGAGAAAGATTTAAAAGGGATAAAACTTTATGATAAATTTCAAGTCCATCTTGTCTTAGGAGATATGCTGAAATATTTGTAGGAATAAACACACTTTCATTTCTGCAGTTCTTATGCCTTCAGGCTCTGCCTGGAAGTATGTGCTGCTGGAATACTGAACTTTCTCACCATGATGGGCAAGAAGACCACCACAATAATTTTCCACATTGATTACAGATGAGTGGAAAATTCTACAGTAGCTTACAGTCAAGTGTTTTTGTATAATGAGTAAGGATATGGTGAGTCCCAGTAACTATCTCAAAATCTCATTTTTCAGGTTTTAAGAAGTGAAGCACAGAAGTGAGCTTTCTTGCAGGAATACCCTTTGTATTAAGGAAAATCTAAACCTCTACCAGATTTACATCTGGCTTCTGTACTGATTACCTAATGAGATCCTACAGAACTACTAAGAAATAGCTGTCAAAGAGTATAAAGTGTTGTTACCAGATTTTTTAATTCATATGTGAGACTAACAGGCAATGCAAGGTTTGTAGGGACAGATGTAAAATATAATCACTTCCATCTTCTTTGAGCTTAAAGTAGCCCCTTTTCTGTGGTTTGAATATGTTTAATTGTAAGCAGAACAAGATACCTGGAGGTGATCAAGCTGAATCATTAAAGACAAGAAGAATACACCAGCAATACTTACTGCCTGAGAAGCCATGCTAGAAAGCTCAAGACCAAAAGCACAGCTTGAACTGAAAACACCCTGGATATGGCAGAAGCACAAATCTCACCACCAGATCATAGTGTCTGCCATATTTTCAGCACTTGACATTTTTCCAATTCATGTCGTCAACCAGACCCTCTTTCCATTCCTTTCCTGTATTGACCTGTACCATCTGATTTATAACAAAGCCTCACAAAATCAAGAACTGCTGTTTCATTTGTACTCCGCTCCATGATTGTCCTGGCAAAATACAAAGAATCATTATATTTTATTACTTTTATTCATGCTGTGGGGTACAAAGTTCTCAAGACCATCAGGGACAGAGAAATCTTTCTGAGTTAGTGATTAACAAAAGTTGCTATTCCTAGAAGGGGAGTTACTTGTCATATACCTAGATCTTGCAGAGAAGTTTTACTTCAGTAAATAATTGCCAGAATTAGCTAATTCCATGCTAATTTTGCTTTCTTTTTCTAACCAGAGGTACCCGTCTTCATAATATATAATACAAATTACAGTAAGAGTATGTTTGAGGCATAATGAAGTGTCTGTTGAGATCAGGAAAGTTTTCACCAGCTAAGTCCACTGAGACCACTAAAGTCAACTGCTAACTGTCAAATCAGAATCTCTACAAAATTTTGTTTTGGAAACATCATTCACTTGAGAAACTGAACTATTTTATATCTGGAAGTCTGGCCTGCAAGATCCTGTTTCTATTTCCTGAAGTAACTAGATTACCTAGGATATATCCAAATCCTCTGTGAGTAAGTGCTGAGAAAGCACAGAGTTGACTTTGATCCTGGTTTCGTACCTCTAGCCCTCAGAAATGTATTTTCACATTACTCCTGTTAAGTTCATAGTAAACAAAGCATTTGAGTATATGGCTCTTAAGCAAGGCACATGAAGGCAAAGGCACTTGAATTCCTGTTTAGCTCTGTTTAATAAGGAGCAAGAATGCAATATTAGATTAGGGATGTGCCGTTCTTCTTTGGCTGACTGTCAGCAGTGGGACATATTTCAGTCAGATGACCTTCCCTTCCTACAGTCAATGGCCTACATTCTAAAGCTAGTAGAGTTATTGTCAAAAGCCTTGACTGATCTCACCTAACAACTAATCTTTACTGTAATAAATCCTGATGAAGGTATGTCTTTTATGAAGTGCTGCTAGTCATTCCGACAGTACCTGCTCATGTTTTATTTAAAAGTTCTGTAATCACAGAAATAGATTAGAAGGGGAGATAACCAATTCAAAAAGAAGAGATACAATTAAAAACATTGGTTCAATTATGACAGTTTTTCAAACAGTTTCAAGAAAGCATTAAAGAAATGAAAGCCCCAAACCCAACACTTTGCTGAAAAGAAAAGGTTTTATAGAAGCATTTTAAGATAGCAGAACACATTAGGCAAGGTAAGGCAAGTCAGGGAAAGCTTAAAAATATTACCAAATAAAAAGCAAGAATCAAAAGGAAAAAAAAAATTGAAGAGAAGATGGCAAACTGATAATCAGAGCCATTTGCTTAAGAATGACCTGCTGGGGCTTCTGTAAGAAAGCCTTGGTCAGTGTGCCCCATAGGTTATGTTACTGGATAAATGGCTAAACTCTGACTATTCTTATCAAAATCAGTACAAAGAGTCAGCAGTGTCATGACAGGAGCTTCTCTTCAGGGCGCTTGATTTGAACCAAAAATTTTTCCCTTTGTTCACAGTTCACAGTTCCTAAGCTCCGATGCAGCCTGGCCTGCCAGTAATTCACATTCAGTGCACAAGGGGCTGCACAAGGCCATTACTCAAGCACTAGTGTGACCTTCTTGGGGAGAGAAACATCATGCTAATTGGACTTAATACGGCAAATAAAAACTAATGTTAAAAAATGTCACTCCCCTTCTCTTTCCTCCCTCTTAATTTTTCATTATTGGGGATGAATACATTACACGAAAACAAAAATTTACAGGCAAAGTAAATAATCAGAATTGCCCTAATGCAAAGAATGAATTGGCATGACCTAGCAAGAGGAATTCAGGCACTTTAAAGATTTGCAACCAATGCGAGAGAAAAGATGAGCCTGAAGAAATGACTTACTGAAGTACAGTATTTTGAGCTTTGTATGTACTTCTGGGGAGATCTCACGTAACTTTCTGTAAAGGTTTACACTTTTTGTCGCAAGCAGGATGCCTTCATAGCTGTCAGATTCACAGTCCCTCTGAAAAGCGCCCTTCCAAAGGCGCACCCGTGCGCTCCGCTACGAGCTCATCCGCACAGAGGAGGGGAGCGTGTTGGCTTTCCTGTGCAGACATTCTGGCGTTGGTCTAATGGAGACGTGGCTCGCTCTCTCTGTCACCAGACTAGTGCCATGGAGGCAGTGGCTAAACCATAACAAGACCTTACTTGTATGTTATTAGTACTAACTGTGTGAAAATGCAAGTTCTCGCGGGAAAAACCGCACTTTCAAAGCACTCTGCTGAATCCCAGCTCTTTGCTTGTTTCTCTGCTAAGCTTGTTGTACTAAAATAATGATGCTAGAACGAGAAGCATAATTCTAAAACTAAGCTGCGCTTTGTAGGAAAAAATAACAATTTACAGGATTGATGCAGGGAACAATTCCACGAACATGAGGCAGCCATGCTCAAGCTTTCTTGGTCCAGCCAGCCCAGCTGTCTTGTGAAATTCCACAGAAGCTGCGGCATCACTTGAAATAGGACTGTGTCAAAGTATGTGAAGAAGAGCTCATAAATGTGAAGCTGGAAAATAGGGAGAACACAGGCAAAGGCCTTTCCACCTGTGAGGAAATACGTAATGCCACGGTGTCCACTGGTGGAATCTGCCTCCAGAGTGTCTGGGAGATGGCTGCGCTGTGAGCTTGTATGGGGAAAGCTGTCCTGCCGGATCAGACCCACGAGAGGCCTTTTCCAGAAACCTGTTTCTAAAAGAGAAAGGTGGAATTCCATGTCTTATTCTTCCTGTCCCCAAAATCTTCAAAAACTGTGAAAAAAGAAGTGTTTTCCTTACCCCTGATGGAAGATGGCATAGACTTTACAGCATGAGCACCTATTAGCTGACGGAAAGGCACTTGGGAAGGGAGTGGTGAAGGGTTTTTTTCAAACCTCTGGCCATTTTATGTTCCTCATCAAATTATCTTGCCCTGTTTTGAAGTATTTGCTGCAGTGAAATCTGGGCTCGAGGAGACCTGCCAGCTGACTGTGGATAGTGCTAACAATTTCTTTTTTACATTTCATTTATCATTTACTTTTATTTTCACAGTGTTATGTTTTTCTTTCCTGTGTGTACCCAGTTTCTGTTTCTTCCTAGCTTCCTTTTTAAAGCTTTTCTGAAGGCTTATTTTATGTGTAATTCAGGCATACATATTGCAGAGATAATTTCTTCTCAGGGACAGTCTGTTCATGTAGTAATGTGTTTGGTGTTATAATTACTCAGGTGCACTTTTGGTAAAGAAGGTAACCAAAGCTGCAAAGTGGCCCAAGAGAAAAGAGGAGCTAAATTTTGTTATTAACTGTACTACTAACAGCAGAACACATTCGGGATGAAACACCTTGTCTAGCTCTGTGCACTGACTTGAATCTGAATTGAATGAGAGCAGCTGACTTCAAGTGGAAGTCCTCGACAAGTTCTCCTTAGCTGTATGACAAAATACTGTTTGTCTTGGCTTGCCTATCGATTCAATATGCACACTCAGAAGTATCAAGATCAGGAATAAATTTTCCTTTTACATTTTTATTGTGTTCTCTGTTGTATGTTTGCACTGTGCTATGAAAAACCATCTGTCCTCAGGGAAGGATAAGGGCAAAACCGGAATGAAATTCTGTTCTCAGCGTGGCATCAGATGAAATGCCAAGAGATCAAGTATTGGTTTTTAATGGTGTTCCTCTCTAATGGCAGGGGAGCTGCTACAAGGCATGCCCAAATAGCCACGATTTAAGATGAAAGCCCACACCTTGCAGAAAAATGTGTGCTTCAAGGAACTGAAGGATTAACATCGAGCTCCCATGCTTCATTGGGAGAGAAGTTCCTAACTCCTCCAGGAACAAGTTGTAAGCCCAGTTCCAGTGACACTGCTATTTCAGGGCAGTTTTGGTGAATGCAAGGGGTGGGTGGGAAGAAAAAGAGGCTCAAGTACCTCTTCCTCTCAGCTCACTGGGCCACCAAAGCCACCGTGACCTCAGATCTTCCCTTTTGTGTATCACCTTTCCTGACCTGCTCTTCTTTCATGCAGTCTAAGGCATTCCTTTGATTTTGGCAAGAATGCATTACTTGTTAGGGATTTCTGCTTAGATTACTGGGTACCAGGGTCTGAAAAAGAGTTGTCATTGAAATTGTGTGGTAGTTCTTGCCCTCTCCTCTGTTTGCTTGCTTGTTTTCTTGTCTTTGGTGGTTGTTTTGTGGCCATGTTGCACAAGAAATTGTAAATATGTAATGAAATTAGAAGATAGCTTTTGATAATGTAATGCATTCAAGACTTTTTTTTATATGCTTGTTGATGAAATGTCTTATATTGACTTGTATATATTATATTATATATATATGACTTGTCATATATATATATATTATATATATATGACTTGTATATATATATATATTGACAATATATTCAACTTATATTGAAATGTCTGATGAAAATAAAGAACCTGGGGGCGTACAAATGATTAGAGGCCATGATCTTCTTTCAGGTTCCCTATAGTACACTGTTTTCATTCATAAATTGAAAGATTTCAACCCCTGAACAGCAATCTTTCTGCCCTCTGCCCCAGTCCTATGTGAGCAAGGGGAAGAACCATACGATATAATATGTAATCTTATCCTTGAATTGTTTAGATCATGTTGCACCATTGGTCTCCAGGCAGAGTTTGCAAGGGTGTCCTGGGGCATTCTGGGCTTTCCAGCCCCAAACCTCTGTTTCAAACTGTCAGCAAATCTCAATAATATTGCAAAATTCGAAGTAAGGAGGAGAGGGAGATTTTTATTTCAAAATAAAATTTATTTCACCCATTCACATGCATGCTGTCATAGCCACCTGTCTGCAAGCAGCGAATGTGTATTCCCACCTAGCCTGGACAGAATTATTTGAGGTGAGGTGAGGACAAGAGGCACAGCCTTTGGAGGCCTTTTCACATCTCCCGGATTGTCCTTGCCTGGGTGTCCTGAGAAGCTGCACATAGATGTGATCTTGAGGAAGTGCTAGTGTGAGTGCCATCAAAATCTGCCATTGTCACAGCCCTTTTTCTGCCAGTCCTGAGGCATCCACACACCCCCCATATTATTTTCTTAAGTGGCCAGAAATGGCTACCAAGAGGATTCCATACTTTCCACAGGTGCAGAAGCAAGGATGACTCTCATGTTTGGTGCTCTCTAGACCTGGATGCCTCCCCCAGGCTCCACGACCTTTCAGAGGTGAGGGACACCAGCCTCACAGTGACATCAGGAGCTCACTCAACACCCTCCAACAGATCCCATCAGGGTCAATGGACTTGTATGGGACAAGATTTCGCAGGAGACCCCTGAGCTGAACATCTTCAGATACTGGCACTCCTCTGCTCCTTGCTCCCTGCCTCTGGGCTAAAATGCCTGGGAACGGTGTCAGTGAAGACTGAGATGAAGGTGGCAGGCACTGAGGACCTCGGTTTTGCCCACGTTTGCACTTACGATATCGCACAAGCCACTTGGCAAGCAGGCACGTACTTTCCTTGCCTGATATACTGTTCACGGAGCAGCAGAAGCAGCCCTCTTGTTGCTTGCCATATCCCTTGCAAAGCCTGGCTCAGCTTTGGGTTTCCTGGTCGTATCTCTGCATACCTCAGCAGTGTTTCTATAGCCTCTTTCACGACCTGTCCTGACTCCCACCAACCATCCACATCTTGTTTTGCGTTGCTCTGCCGTGAGTTCCCTTTTTAGCCATGCCAGCCTCCTGATAGATCTGTTGTGCTTTTGTCTTGAGCACCACCATGGACATTTCTTGTGTTTGGAGAAGACCGTCTTTAAAGGCCTGCTAGCCCGTTTGAGCTCCTTTGCCCTTCGCCATTGGCTCCCACAGGAGCTGCCTCCCACCTACCGCTTCCCTGACTAAGCCACAGCTTTCCGTTGTGAGGCCCGGGCCACGTCCCTGCCTGCCCCATCCTGAACTCCTCTGTATCAGGCTGCTATTCACTGCCACAGCCCTGACCAGTTCTTTCTTGTTCTTACGCAGTGCATCCAGGACAGCATGACCCCAGGTTGGTCCATCCAGCATCTCTGCTATCCCTGACACCCTCCAGAAATCTCCCTGATGGCCTTTCCCTTGCAGCAGGTGCCAGGGAGGTTGATGTCTGCGACGAGCGAGGGGAAGCGAGCGGCCAACTCAATGTGAGTGATAAAGCAAGCTTCGATTTATTACGGCGCGACTATGTCTTATATACAGTTCCAGTTAATTATATGCCTACAAATCATCTGCTAATTGGCTAAGCTCTAAAGGATTACATTTTTATACGTCCTCCTATTTGCGGTTACAGCGGATAGCTACAGCGGGTTCGGGTTACACCTTGTTCTTCATGCTTACTCCCTTAAAGTTGTTTTTCTGTTTTTGTACAAGGTCAGCACAATCTTATCTCTCTTCTCTCTTTCGTAAGCCTGGTAACTTTCCACTGCAGCTGAGCTTCTTAGTGTTTTTTTTCTCTCTGCGGCCTAGTTTGGTTCACTCAGACCTAAGCCAGACTTATGTCAAAAAGTCGTATCACACAGTCCTTCCATAGTACCGTGGCCGTTCTCTTTCATCCATTCTGCAACAGATGTCCCCCAGGAGAACCAATCCTAGTGATCAGAAACTCAGCCGTGCCAGGAACACTGCAGTTCTGTGCCCACACACGGTGCTCCAGCTCAAACGTGGAGACTCAGAATATAAGACAGGGCCAGCAGATCAAATGGGACTCCTTATTTCCTGTTGGGGTCTGCAGTGGGTCTGCAGACGATTAGTTGACTTCGAAGACTTAGCCGTGTACCTTTAAGACAGCCACAAAAATGTCAAGCATGTAAACAGGATGTGAAAACCCAGAAATTAAAACCGCAGCACAGGGGCACATACAGCAACAGCAAATAGCAAGCAAGCAGAAGAAGAAGACAGAAAGCCTATCAACATCTGACACAGGTACTATCTAAGATATATAAGCAATATATAAAAACAATAAAAAGCCATTTTTGCCATTTTGTCTGAACCCAGCCATGTAGATATAGTGTTTTTGGGTCTGTCTCGACTTGCGTCGCCACATTTGCTAACCCCAATGTGCCGATCTGACCCCGGTAAGGGCTATCAGGAGGAGACCCTGAGGCTGTGCCAATGCAGCCCCGGTAAGGGGTATCAGGAGGGGACCCTGAAACTGTGCTGATGTGACCCCGGTAAGGGGTGTCACAAGGAGATCCTGAGACTGTGACCAGCTGGGGAGACAGAGCCTGGTGAAGCGGAGTAGTGCAGTGGGGTGGCTGCTAGATCCCTGGAGAGTGTGATGCCGGTAAGGTGAGCCACCAGGGACAATGTGGGGATTAAGTTATTTAAAGAAGATATTATTGTGCTGTCAATGTGGAAGTTAGTGTTATAGACATGTGGAACTACTTTAGATGGGCTGTGGTTAAGACGTATGTTATTGTGGGCCAAGAGACAGGGACCAGAAGCGTCCACCGTGACTGCTTTTTAGTGTGTCAACCTGGGAGAATTTAGGATTGACCCTGTTAGAAGCTGCGGTGAAAGGGGGCAAAGAGGCATCGAGGCTTTTGACTACATGGGGACTGCTTAGAGATGCTGTGGAAAGCTTGAAAAATCAGCAAGACGTGAGTAGGGGCTTAAAAGTCAGCAAGAGGGGAGTAGGGATGCATCACCCAGCCTGCCTCCCCCGGATCCCCCTCCAGACAACAGACAAGAGGGTGAGGTGATGGGGCAGGGGGAGAGTCCGTGCCCCTTACCAGGCGCCACTCCTCAATGTCCCGAAGCCCCCAAGTCTGCCCAACGGCATCGACCTATGTTCGGTAGCGATTCCGAGGACGAGGACGACAGGCAGAAACCTCGGCGGACCGGTCCCTGCCTCCCGGAGTCCCACCGACATTTGTGCCAGCCCACGTTTCCTCGTCCCCCGGCTTTTCCTCCCCTCCCGCCTGCCCCCCTGCTCCTCCCCTGCCCCCGCAGGGTGGAAATGCCGAAAATCCGGAGTTGTCAGGCAGTGACAAGGCTGTCAGTCAGAGACAGCGAAGAGTACGGAGGCGGTAGACACCCGGTGACCCAGCGTAGCGCTCCAGCCGCGCCCCGCCGCCGTCTCTCAGGTCACTGTCCAACCATGCAACTGTGGGGGTTCCGCGCCACCTGGCGGGCAGCCGCGGAACAGCAGGGGCTGCAGAAACGAGCTTTCCACACGGGGGCCGACAGGGAAGGGCCTTGGTGCCTTACTAACAGGTCGAAATACATGCCTTGGTTTCTACACCTGTGCCTCCAGTTACAATTCCAAAAATTACACGCTTGCTCAGCTTGTGCCTTTTGTGAATTGTGTTCCCCGAACAGAGCCTATACAGCAGGGTGATGAAGGATTCGGCTCCACAGGAATACCCTCAAGTGTGTTGGACACAAGAACTATCTCCACAACGACCCAACCTGACCTGCACTCTGGTGTTGTCGGGAGGCCCTCCTGCACAAGTGAAGTCGAGCAGTCTTCTGGATACTGGAGCAGACATAACTGTCACATCGAGCAAAGGCTGGCCACCTCAGTGGCCTTTGGTAAGTAACAGAGCAGGAGTTGTAGGTCTGAGGGAAATGACTACTAGCTGTTTGTAAAACCTACGTAGATCAAAACACAAGGAGGACAGACTGCCACCGTCCAGCCATATGTTACCACTGCACCACTCACTTTGCAGGGTCAAAATTGTTTAGGACAATGGGGAGGGAGTTCTATCACCACGGATTTTTGACTGGGGCCATTGTGCTGCAGGGAGTGAAACAGCCTATCCTTGGTCTCACGTGGTTAACCGACAAACCAGTACGGGTAGATCAGTGGCCCCTACCCCAGGAAAAGCTGTGCGGTCTGCTTGAATTAGTTAAGGAACAATTAAACATGGGCCACAATGAAGAATCACATAGCCCACGGAACACCCCTGTATTTGTGATAAAAAAGAAGTCAGGTAAATGGCGATTGTTGCATGACCTGCATAAAGTCAATGCAGTGATGGCCCCTATGGGGGTCTTGCTGCCAGGATTGCTGTCTGCCACCATGATACCAATGGAGTGGGACATTTTAGTTATTGATCTGAAAGTTTGTGTTTTTACCATTCCTTTAGATCCAAAAGACAAAGCCAAGTTTGCCTTTACAGTGCCAACTAGAAATAACTCTGAGCCCACAAAAAGGGGCCACTGGACTGTGCTGCCTCAAGGCATGAGAAACTCGCCAGCCGTTTGTCAATGGTTTGTAGCCTAAGCTCCGAGCTCAGTGAGAGACAAATACAAAGATGTTTACTGTTATCATTACATGGATGACATTTTGCTAGCAGCACTGTCAAAAGAGCTGCTGGAGACAGTTGAGAAGGATGCCAGACACAGTTTAGCAGAATTTGGATCGATTGTAGGTCCTGAACAAGTTCAGAGACAAGAGCCCTGGAAATATCTGGGCATGAATGTACTGAAGAGAACTGTGTCTCCACAACCTATCAAATTGAAACTGGATGTAAAGTCCTTGAATGATGTCCAAAAACTTGCAGGAATGCTGAATTGGCTACAGCCTTATTTAGGCCTTACTAATGAACAAATGCAACCTCTTTTGCAACTTTTAAAAGGAGACACTGATCTTTTAGCCCCAAGGTGTTTAATGCCTGCAGCCTTGGCAGTTGTGAAAGCGGTTGAACAGTTGATCTCTGCATGACATGTGTGGTGTGTAGATACCACGCTTCCTTTAAGTGGCTTTATTTTAATGGACCAATCATCTGCTTATGCTATGTTGGCCCAGTGGAACCAGGCTTGGGAAGATCCACTGCATGTACTTGAATGGTTGTTTTTGCCTTTGCAGACTAAGACAACTGCTGTTGGATAGTACAAACTTGTTGCCGACTTGTCATAAAAATCTGAAAAAGATATTTAGAGTTGACTGGAGTTGATCCATCAGCTGTGATTATCCCTGTATAACAATTCTGTTTTGAGTGGGCGCTGTCAAAATCTACTGCCCTTCAGTAGAAAACTGCTTTTGCCAGTTTTCAAGGGCAAGTTCAGTACCATCATCCACCTCATCCACTTTTGAAAATGACTGTAGATCTAACTTTGCAGCCATGGCAACTAAGTCAGAGACGACCAGTCAAAGGTGACACAGTGTTTACAGATGGGTCTGGAAAAATGGGAAAAGCTGCAGTTGCTTGGAAACAGAATGGGCAATGGCATTCCCAAATTGTGAATCAGGAAGAATCCCTGCAAGTCATAGAGTTGCAGGCTGCGGCCTTGGCATTTCAATACTTCCCAGGCCCTCTTAATCTTCTTACTGATTCGGCCTATGTGGCAGCCCTCCTTCCCAAATTAGATACGGCTGTCCTTGGCCATGTCAACAATCCAAAGCTTTTTACAGTTTTGACTTTAGTTTGGGAAGAAATTCAGAAATGCCATTCTCCATTTTATGTTATGCATGCTAACAGCCATACTTCCCTACCTGGTTTTGTAATTGAAGGCAATGCTAGAGTTGATGGTCTAGTTTCTGTGGCTCTGTTGGTACCTGTTGCTGACATCCACCAGCAGGCCGTGTTAGCCCAGCAGTTTTATCATCAGAATTGGAGATCCTTGTGTCATCAATTTGGTAAAAAGGATCTCTCTCAGGCTACTGCACACAGTATTATTGAGCTTGTCCAGACTGTCAAAATGTTACTTCTGTGCCAAATTATGGAGTTAATCCTAGAGGCCTTCGAGCTTTACAACTTTGGCAAGCAGTTGTAACTCATTACAGTGAGTTTGGCAGACAAAAATATGTCCATGTTACAATAGATACATATTTTTCTGCAATGATTGCTACTGCCCACACAGGTGAGACCAGTCACAATGTCATTTGGCACTGGCAGTGTGCTTTTTCTGTGCTTGGTGTCCCCCTTGAAATCAAAACAGAAAATGGACCTGCCTATAGGTCTAAGTTGGTCAGTCAGTTCCTTTCCCTGTGGGGGATCTCTCACAAATTTAGTATTCCCCATTCCCCCAGGAGACAAGCCATTGCTGAATGCCTGAATGGTACTTTTAAACGCCTAATTGAAAAACAAAAAGGGGAATGAAGGGAATGACCCCAGAGGCACATTTAGAGAAAGTATGCTATGTTTTGAAAATCTCTCTCGACCATGGTGCCTCCCATTGTGCCGCACTTTGTGTCAATTGGTGATAAGCAACAAAAGCAGGAAGGAGTCTTAGTACACATGAAATACCCTTGTACCGGGCATTGGTCAGGACCGCATGAATTGTTAACTTGGGGAAGAGGTTATGCTTGTGTCTCTACAGATTAAGGTCTGTGATGGATACCTGCTTGCTGTGTGCGACCTGAGTTTAACGTGCCGGATCATGGGCGCACGCCTGCCACCAATCAAACCAACAGCTAATGTGTGGGTCTCCTTAGCACAGCAACTGAACCAATCCTGGTTTGGTGTGTCTCTGGTGCAAGGCAGTCAACCTTTCCACACATGTCTAGTTGGTGTGCGCTTCCTTGAAACTGACTTGCAACGTGTGTTAACAGACATTATTGCACAAAAGCCAAACGTACGATTTCAACAAAGACTTTGGGGAGTGAAGGGTCTTACTGAAAACCTTGATATTTAGGGTGATTGGTTACCTCTGTATAATGTTAACCCACAAGAAATTGATATTGTTGGCACTTTGAAGGGCAATAGTTGTATCTATGTAGATGCTAATGCAACAGGAGGCCATGATGGGACCATGGCACCCGCATAAATCACCATGTGAACATGTTGATAAGCATAATGTGCTTAAATGCAGTATAGCTTTAGATGAAGCATGTAATGATATAGTTGATTTATGGAACCAATGGGAACATATTGCAGCAGCTATTCTCTTACCCGGAGCAGCAGCAGGGAAAGCATTAAAAGAGGTAAATCACCGTGTTTGTTAGGTAGTTAAGAATGTGCGTCAAACTTCTAGTGTTTTGGGATTGTTAGCTGATGATTTGCCAGAGTACAACCTCTGGTTTTACAAAACAGAGCAACTATTGACTTTTTATTGTTGACTCAGGGATGGGTGTGAAGATTCTGATGGCATGTGCTGCATGGATTTAGGGGCCCCGTTGCAGCAACATGTTACCAAAATCTGAGAAAATGTCAGTTTTTTTGGCATTGATTCACTCAATTGGCAGTGTTGTTTGTTTGCTGTTGCCTTGCTTGCTGTCATGTTTTCAAAGGGCCCTGCAGCGCACAGCAAACCTGGTACTAGCTATTCAAAAACAAAAAGAGGGAGTTGGGGTCTGCAGCCGGTCTGCAGATGAGTTAGTTGACTTTGAAGGAGCACAGGGGCACATACAGCAATGCAAATAGCAAGCAAGAAGAAGAAGAAGAAGACAGAAAGCCTATCAACATCTGACACATGTACTATCTAAGATATATAAGCTATATGTAAAAGCAATAAAGAACTATTTTGGCCATTTTGTCTGAACCCAGCCACATTTTTTGAGTCTATCTCGACTTGCATCACCACAATTTCCTAGAAACATCTTAAAACAAATTCAGGCTGGGGTTTTGTGGTGGTCGTTTGGTTCAGGTGTTTTTTGTCCTTATGAATAACCCAAGAGTATGATGGGTTAGAAACCCCATCTTCTGAATCCAAATGTCTTCCCTTCTCCAGCATAAATGGCAGCATGGCCATTCAGGATTGCAGTGTTCACACCGTGTTCCTGTACAGTAATTATGCACCTCTTGGCTCCCATTTTGCAAGACTAAATATGCCAAGCTTTTCTAGTTTTGCTTTCTTTCCTAGGATCGTTTCAGTTTTCCTTCTCTGCACCTGTTTCAATCTTATCTAACCTTTCCTGGTCTTGAGCTGGACCCTACATGACATCTCACCAGTTACAGTTTGTGCTTCAGGATCTGGCTTTGCACCTGCCCTGTGAAAGCACCTGCCCTTCCCACAGCACTGGCTTTGTAGTGATGCGCAGATAAGTTAGGACCAGTTACACAGACTTACCTGGCTGTCTTGGCAGTTTTCAACCATTCACCTGCAGCTTAGAGCAGAAATTCTTGTATTGTTGCTGCAGGGATGATGACCTTGGAGGCTACACTGCTTAAAATTTGAATGCATTTGGAGGTCTTCCAGTCCTCAGAGTCGCATCTTTTTTCCACATGGTTAGTGCTTGTAAACTTTGAGCTGATCTCTGAGTTCCTGCATGGTGTTTCCACCTTTTGCAACACAGCTTTAACGGAAATTTCCAGTAAGGTGGGTCCAAATGGCAGTCCCCGAAGGACTTCTCCAATAACTTACTTCCAAAGGAGCAATCCCTTGCTGTCGTTACAGATGCTGCGGCACCTGTTCTTCCTATAACGAGCTTCTTATCTGCTCTGCCACAAGGAATAGCATATACAATCCCCATTTTTGCTAGTGTCATGAATTATTTCCAATATGACACTGAGTCAAATACTGTTTCTGCTGTGCAAAGGGCTGCCTGTGGGAGAAATCAGAGGAGCCCAGAGGGCTGGCCAGCAGTGCTGGGGTGTGGGGAGAGCCTGTGGGACCTGGCCCTGTAGCCGCCCAGGGAGGCACGAGGTGTTACCGAGGCGGTACCCTCTTGCCACCTGTGCCTGGAGGTGCCTGCCTCAGCCAGTGCGACCTGATGGGGCTTTGGGAAGACACAGCCGAGGCCTCAGTACCTAGTGTGAAACAGCCATGCCAAGCACAAGACAAGAGATGGTGGGATGGAGGGGGCACTGGTGCTGCAGTAACCCCAGACGCGTGTAGCGGGGAGAGCACTGCGGACGAGGATCACCCTTTGGGATGTCCCCGAGTGATGGATTGAGACCATGCGTCAGAAGAACAATCTAGCTTTCAGTGAATGATTTTCTGTCAGACCACTGATGCCATGAAACACCATTTTTATGGTATGTTTCTCAAAGTGGATCAATCCGTCCTCCCATGCAGAGTCACAACGTGGAGAGAACATATGCAGGAAACATGGTGCTGAAGGACATACTTGTGAGCCAGATGTTTGTTTAGCATTTGCTGGTTTTGGCTAGTGCTTGCTGGAAAAGCTGTGCATTTGAGCAATAGGCTTGATGTCACCTGCTCTGTGCGGGGCCTGATTCTCCATAACCTTTTGCTTTAATTGCCATTTAGGCAGTGTGAGGCAGAGTCTTAGATGCTGCCCTTCACAGGCCTGACAACGGGAATGCAACAAGGCTGTGAGTTGGGAAAGACACAAGCTTGTGGCAAATGATGGCGTTTATTTGAAATGATAAAATGATAAGCAGCAAAGGCTTTTGTACTCACCGTCTGTTTAGCAACTTTTAAAAATACGTTTTTACAGCTGACAGTCTCAGGTTTTAAGGGGAGGGTTTTTTTTCAGCCAAATTGGATGGCCAGACTCAGAGAGTCAGAAGATTTTTCCAGATCCTGTTGGCAGTGACCCAGAAGCGACTTCAGCAAGCAGCAGCAGGTACATGAAAGTACCATTGCTGCAAGCTTGACATTTTCTTGAGTGTGGCAGGAGGCAGAGAAGGGCTTTCAGGCAAGCACTCTTATGCAAAGGGCCTGTCAGTTTCTACAACATCAATACAAAATGCCTTTTCTTTTTACTTTTATCCTGAGCTTTTTCTTTGAAATCATTTGCAAAGAACATTTGGCAAGTTTTGATATGAGGGGTACTCCTCTCTCTTTATTTCCTTTTTCTGTATTTTCCCCCTCATTCTGCCCATGACTTTGCTTTTCCTTACGGTGTTCTCAGGCGTGTCTGCACCCTGGGAAGGTAAGGAGGCTTTCCAAAAGGCATTTCCACATCCTAATCCTTCTGAGTACAAATGAAATATTGATGTATTTAGGAGAAGTCAGGATTGTAAAAGAGTGTTTACTGAGGAGACAGGCCCCATGACAGCTGTTCAGTGACGGGATTCTGGTGTCACTGCAGTAAATACCCTATGAACAGTGGATACTGAGGAAAATACAACGTGAAAGGGAACTCTGATGCCTGCTGCCAAGCAACACAGAACATGTAACTTGAGATGAGACAAGAACGTACATCTTCTAGCAAGTTTCCCAGATGTCTTGACTTTATAGGCGACATCCGTTTCAGTTTCAGTTTTGTTATTCTCTTCCTCTTTTTGCTTTTTCTGTCCTTACAAACCACAAGTGGTTGTTTAGACGGAAAAGAAGGAAAACATTGAAGTTAGTTGTTATGAGTATTCTTCCAGCGCAAGTGTCTCCTCTGTATGGGATGCAGTTAAACTTTCTTCCGTGTGTGTATTCACCACTTTGTTCTCTCTTCAGGTGATCTATGTTGGTATGTTTTCATCAAGACCTGAAATTTAGGGCAAATCACAAGTTTGACTGGTAACACCTGCTTCTTCTGAACGACAACTGAAAATGTGCTTTGCTCCTTCTGGGATTGGGATTTTGTGCCGCTTTGTCTCCAGAGAAGGTCAGGAGATTTAGGAAGCTTCCTACCTGTGAGTGGGTGGGTTCTGTGTGCGAGTCCTCTGTGCAAGTTTTCCATCTGAGTAATGCTGACCATGTATTTCCTGCCTGCACAAGGAACCAAACATTGCCAAAAGCTGCATCTGCTAAAAGGGCAGCGACGGTGATCTTCCTCGCTAGAAGTGTTACAATGAAGGCCAAGAGACATTTCCTTTTTTTCTCCCCCACCACATTTGTCATTTAGATACATGTCTATGCATTGCTCCACCACAAAAAGGGACAAGGTGTATTTTCTAAAATTAAGCAGAGTTGTGCCTTGTCGCTTGCTTTGGCGATGATGTTGCCTTTTTCTTCTTTGTCAAGAAGGCATTTCTTTGTGGGCTCAAAGAAATGTGAGCCTTTGGAGAAGCTCAGCTCCTGTACCACATGGTGGGGCGGGGAGGGCTTGGAAGGTTTTTCGGTCTGTGCAGGAAGCAGGGGAATTCTCTCCTAGTTTGATGGGCAGAGCAGCCAGTGGTGTTTGCCCCTTTGTTGCGCATTATCGGGACTGCAAAATATTCTTTTATTTCTTCTCCCATAAAACAGACGATAGAGATTTTTATTCTTTCACTGAATTTCTGGAAGACACTCTAACGGGTTGTTCATCAAGAGGGATAGACTGAGGTATTTCTTCCTCCTGCAAGAAAACCAGGAGAAGTACTGGCTTTTCCTTTTGTAATTGCTTTTTTTCTGTCAAAGCATGCATCTGAGAGATAGGTGTGATCCTTCTGGTTAAATCTGTTTCCTTTTGAGGAGGAAGAAGGAAAGGAATGCGGCAACTGAGAAAAAGCACCACCCCCCCACCCCCCCACCCCCCCCAAAACACACAGACTTGCTAAGCAGAAGTCTCTTTACCTTCTCTTTGCAGCAGTTTCATATACTACAGATATGGAACTGGATTAGGAGGCCAGGCAGGACGGCATTTGACAAAGTTTGAAGCATTTGCCCTGTGACTGTCTTCAGTCTCATTCTCTCGCTCACAGCCCTGCCAAGCAGTTTTCCAGCTCGACCTTCACAGGCTGCCTAAACACAGTGCAACCGTGCTGGTAAGCCTGTCGCAGAGCTTTGTACTTGATTTGCAACGTAATAACAATCATTCCTGTTTGATCATCCAGGGCCCCCGAGCTGATGTCCAGCAGTGCCTACGAGGGGATGCTGATGCCTTTTAAAGGGTAAAAAAAATACTCTGCAATAATTCTTTTTTACTAGTTCATTTTAATGAGGAAAATATGATGAAGAAAGGAGAAAATAAATCAAAACATGTTTAGCTTTCCACTTCAGCAACGTATCTGACCTTTTTTTTTCCCAGCTGCTGTGGTAAGCATAAAAGTGTGAAGAACCTACAACTGAAAACACGTGGCTGTATGTTATCTAGGAGTAACTATGTGTTAAAAGCTGAATGTCTTTCACAACAGCATATGTGTGCTGTCCAGAGAAGGAAGATGGTGTACAAAAAAAAAGGAAGAGATGGCTTCCAGGTCAACAAAGAACTTGTAAATCACAACAAGAGACTTCTTGTAATTACTGTGAAAGCTGTGGTACATGAGTGTGGTTAACTGAATCGCACATGAGGATCCTTTCTTGGCAGAAAACACGTGATGTGAATGGCATGTATAGCAACTCTTACCTTTGCTGCATAAGAAGGTCAATAGATAGATCTTGACATACAAGTATTACAAATAACTCAGGGAAGGCTCCTGACACAAAATGCCATGTCCATGTGCCTTAGAGTCAGTGCAAGTATGACCTTGAACCCTAGGGAAAGAATCGTATGCCTATTTCTTGCTAGAAGCTCTGTGGGCAGGAAGAATACTGTTCCTTTACTTGCTGGGGCTTCTCTGTTCTCACCTCCCAAAGTCCTCCTTCCTCATTTCCTTCTCCCACTGCTCATGGGTGCCACAAAGCCCAGGTGGGCTTTTCTTCATTCTTCATATGCTGTAAGCCTGATTGTCCTTCACTGTAGCTCCTGAAGGAGCAGGTGAAGGACACATTTAATTAAGACAGGCACATGTTTGATTAAGACTGAAGTCTTCTCAGAGAGATAAGAATTGCGCTCAAATCTCATTTGAGTTAATATTTTCAAGCCTTTGAAGCACGCCGCCTGTGTATCCTAGAGAAGGCAAGGAGGTCTGCCCTGCATTTCTCTTAACCCATACTACCAGCTGTCATACTGGGGGTCCATGGGACCATCAGGAATTCCCAGTAATGATGGCCTGTACATTGCACCTGAGCACATGAAGTACAGTTTTCGTTTCACACAAAGAAAGCTACTAGTTTTGCACAGCACAAGTGAAGATGAACACCAAAGTGGAAAACCACTTGAGCCACTCAATCTAATTCTAAACTCCGAGTCCTCAACTCATGAAAGCATGGAGGTGATTGCCAGGTAGTTGAGGTGACAGCTAACACTCTTACTAATAATTAGAATTTGATGAAAAGGAAATCAAAAGAGCAGGTATCTATAAACACACACACACACGGTGGGCCAAGTAGCATTTCACAATACCCCCAGCTCAGAAAGCCAGGAAACTGTGCTGACTAGAGCCCCATGAACTCTTTGCAAGGAAGCCTTCTCCTTGCTCTCAAAAATTTAAAAGGAAACGTGAAGCAGACGGACTTGCATTTGGCTCTGAACTTCCCACAGAGGCTGGACTGAGGTTATGCTAGACGGGCATCTGAGCCAGGGAAACAGAAAGACTGTCCCTGAGCAGTGCTTGCCATGGGATGAGTCGTTCTGTCTCCTAAAATGTCCCTTTTTGCTTTGAATATCAAAAGTCTTTGCAAGACATCCTTGCCTCCAAAGCCTTGTGTCTGGTTGGCTTCTACGCTTCCAGAAGCCATCTGCTGCAGGGCATGCCTGCTCCCAGTACTGTGCAGGATCTGGGTCTTCCTCCCTTCTGCCTGAGGCATCTCAGAGGAAGCCACAGACCCTGTGTGTCGTGAAGATGTTGACGGGCCTCTACCATTTCCAAACAAGCACGTTGTAAAAGTAAAGGAAACAAGCACAATGTCTTGTAGGGGTCAGAATATCCGTTTGGCAAAAGCAAACCCTTGCAAATGCCGTAAAAGTGGGGCTCAGCCACAGCTTTCCCTATAAATGATGCTGGCATCTATTAGAATATTGCTGTAGCACGCAAGAGGCTCCATCACACACCAGGCTCCATCGTGCTAGGACACTATAAAATACACAGAAAGACAGCTCCTGCTCCAAAAACTGGCTGGCTCTGCAAACAAAAGTTGTTGCGTATTTACCTTATGTGTTTACACTCTTAGAGGATCAAGAAGAATCCATTAAAATGGTGCCTCTTTAAACGGATAAAATGTATTGAGGTGGGAAGCACACTGAAGCCATAGACACAAAGAGTAGAAAAAAATGCCTGAAAAAGGAAGTCACCTCTAATTTTAGAAATTTGTGGCCATATTTCTTAAATTAGTTGGTTAAATATATACTTGTCACTGTTATTAACAGAAGACATGATGCTTTTGTAGTTTAGCATTTTTTGTTAAGCAAACAATGCTGCTGCTGTGTATTGTGGTTAGTGTTCCCTCTAGAAGAAAACTTCTCTTGCAAAGGCAGTAGTTCAAGGAGACTTTGTTTCCCTAATCTTCCATGGTTTGAATATCACAAACGACAATTTCAGTATTTTTGTTTTAAGTTTAGAGTCACCTTTCCAATGTTCTTCCTACATGGCATGTATTGTGGACATTCTCAAAACAAAAGTAACCAGCTCAGAGCTGATACAAAATGCAAAGGGTTCTTGCCTTTTCCCATTACAATCTTACCAGAGATGGAGATGGAGAGCCAAGATACACCTGCCCTGCTGCTGACAGATAGATGCCAAAGGGACTGTCAGTGTGATGGCCACTGCTGTCTGCTAACATTAAACCAACGCATCACCAAGTAAAAAGTCCACACATTGTTTGTGTGTACCTGGAATACCTGGGGCATGGAGGCTCCTCCACCTTACAGGAATTTGGTGTTGACCCAGACAGTTACATCACTCGCTGTCCTTACTGACAGGTGCTTAAGGAAACTTTATAGAGAGCTTTTAAGATAATTGTATAAATTCTTCTATAAATATGCTTCTGAAGTTTACAGAGGACCAAATGATCAATGAGTTTTCACTGCCTTCATTAATATCAGCAGCTAGAAATGGATACGGTAGATAACTTTCACAGGCTTCATTAGGCATTATACAAAATACAATGCCATCCAGAGGGACCTTGACAGACTTGAGGGACAGTCCTGTGTGGACCTGATGAAGTTCAAAAAAGGCCAACTGCAAGGTCCTGCACATGGGTCAGTGCCATCCAAACCACAAATACAGGCTGGGCAGAGAATGGATTGAGAGGAATCCTGAAGAGAAAGGCTTGCAGGTATTGATGGACGATATGACCTGACAATGTGTGTTTGCAGCCCCAAAAGCCAACTGTATACGGGGGTGCATTAAAAGGAAAGTGTGACAAAAGAAGTGATTCTCTTGCTCTATTTTGTTCTCTTCAGACCCCACCTGGAATACTGTGTGCAGCTCTGGGGCCCCCAATGTAAGAAGGACATGGATTTGTTGGACTGAGTCCAGAGAAGGGACATGAAGATAATCAGAGGGCTGGAGCCACTCTCCTGTGAAGACAGGCTGGGAGAGTTGTGGTTGTTCAGCCTGGAGAAAAGGCTGCTTCAGGGAGACCTTATAGCAGCCTCCCAGTACCTACAGGGGGCCTACAAGAAAGGTGGAGAGGAACTTTTTGCAAGGACATGTAGTGATAGGAGAAGGGGTAATGGCTTTAAACTGAAAGAGGGCAGATTTAGCTTAAATATTGGAAAGAAGTTCTTTACTATGAGGGTGGTGGGACACTAGAACATGTTGCCCAGAGAAGCTGTGGATGCCCCATCCCTGGGAGTGTTCAAGGCCAGGCTGGACGGGGCTTTGAGCAACCTGGTCTAGTGGAAAGTGTCTCTGCCCATGGCAGGGGGGTTGGAACGAGATGATCTTCAAGGTCCTTTCCAAACCAAACCCTTCTATGTTTCTAAGCATGTGCAAATCACACCAGCGCTCTATCCTGCATGTTTCTACCCAATCTTCCTCCTCAAAGAAGCGTCAAATTTAGAATTGCATCAGTTTTCTGAAGGCCTCACTCTGTTTTGAAAATCCCCAGAGAGGCAGACTCCTGTGCTGTCTGAGTACTGCTTCCAGTAGTTAACCTCACTGCAATATTTTTCTTCTTATGTACAATCAGAATTTCTCTTGCTGCAACTTGTGGTTATTGCCTCTTGTCCCTCCAGTTGTGTTTACTCTTAGTTCAGCACCTGAAGACAGCTTATAAGATGCTCCTGAGCTTTTTCTTCTCAGGTTTTGACAGGTTCAGCTCCCTTCACCTCTTCTCATATGTCAAGTGCTGTAGCCCTGTGTGTGGCCTTCATTGACTTCTCTCCGGTCTGCTGATCTCTATTGATCACAGTATGCCATATACAGTTATAGAGCTGAGGGCAAATAGTCACTTCCCTTAACTCGTCTGTAGTGTTACTAATGCAGCCTGGTATGTAGTTAGTTTTAATCACTGTAAGGACACACTGTCAACAGCGCTATGTCAGTAGAACTTATTATGGTTTGCTTAAATAGGCATCTGGCTCATAACATACACACAAACTCTATTCTTTGAGGTATATAAGTATATATGCCAATATATTTTTTATTCTGTATTCAGCACCATTGAGTTACAGTACACAAACTGCTTATTTTTACAGTTCCTTGATACAAGAAAACTTGTTAGAGAACAGTTGAATAGTTTTAAATATACTACAGTATATTTAAAGAGACTTCAGCTCTCCTTTCAATGGATAATATACGCAAGAGATAAATCGTGAGACAGTCCTTAAGGGCATAATTACTGCGTTATGATTTCTTCTGTGTTGCTTGTAAAAAAACTTATGTTTTTTGTCTTTATGTCTTTATGGGAGTTTCTTACAAGGACTGACACCTGTGGGAACCACAGTCCATGCTAACACACAAAAACGCATGACCAACTGAAGTCTCACCAAGTTCTAGTAAAAGTTTGTACTGAAGTGCAGTTCTAAAGCATATTGAACAGGGATGGACAGAGAACGTAGCACACATTAGGACATGATTCTTCCATGTTTCAGAAAATGTTTTTAGACTGGATGCTCATGCTGTCTTTCAAAGGGAGCTCAGTGGAACAATGGTATGGAACAATAAGAACCTTGTGAAGTTCAGCAAAGGGAAGTAGCAAGTCCTGTACCTGAGAAGGAATAACCTCGTGCACCTGTACAGGCTAGGAGCTGACTGATGACTGGAAGATAGCTTGGCAGAGAAGGATCTGGGGGTTCTGGTGGACACCCAGTTGAATGTGACTCAACAATGTGCCTTGTGGCAAAGAGAGCTAACAACATCCTGATCTTGGTTAGCAAAAGAGCAGCCAGCAGGTCTAGGGAAGTGATTCTATCATGCTCTTCAGCAATTTTGGGGCAGCATTTAGGGTACTGTGTGCAGTCTTGGGCTCCCTGATGTCAAGAGGGACATGGACTTATTGGACCAAGTCCAGCAACCAAACAGCCATGCAGATTTTTAAAGGGCTTGAGTATCTCTCGTATGAGGAGAAGCTGAGAGAGCTGGGACTTTTCAGCCTGTACAAAAGAAGGCTCAAGGGAATCTTATACAAGTGTATAAATCCCTGATGGGAGAAGGGGGAAAGGCAATAAAAAAGATAGAGCCAGGCTTCTTAGTAGTATTCAAGTGACAGGATGAGAGGCAATGGATAGAAACTGAATTACAGGAAATCCCATTTAAAACTGAGGAAAATAAACCTTTGTGTGGGTGGTCAAACACTGAAAGAGGTTGCCTAGAGCAGCTGTCAAGTCTCCATCTCTGGTGATACTTGAAACCTGACTGGGCATGGTTCTGGTCAGCCTGCTGTAGCTAACACTGTTTTGAACAGGGAGTTTGACTTAGGTAATCGCCAGAGGTTTTTTTCATTCCAAATTCAATGATTCTGTGATAGCCTTACTTAGTCCACAGTCTTGCTGAAATACTTTTAAATAAGAATACAGGCCAGAACTCAGCCTGTTCTTCATCTGCTCCTAGTTTAGGGCCAAGACTATAGGACATGTTTAGATTAGATTATGGTACTCTATCATGCTGATATTAGCTTAATTAGCAAAGTTATTTACAATATTTCTTGATTCAATGCAACATTGAGAATTTCCTTCTAGTGTGAGCTTACTGCCTTACAAGTGTCACTCTGACATCCAAAATGAAACTTCACTGGTATATCACTCACTGCCTCTTTTGATATAAAAATGTTTTTTTAAATACCCACTCTTTTTCTTTTTATCTCTTCCCCCTAAGAGCCTGAAGTGCCATCTGGGGAATAAAGGCAATCAGAACAATATCCTTTCACACAGACTCTCACCCATAGCCCTGCATTATTGCTACTGTAAGTGTTCCGTCTTTCATGGTTTTAGTGGCATGTTTCCCAAAGCTAGCCAGCCTCTACCTCCCCAAAACATGCTAGGACTGTGTTATCCTACATTACATCACTGAAATGCCATGAATGTGTCTGAAATATGTCAAAATGCCCCATACACACAACACATAAACATACAAACTTACATCAGAGTCAATGTGTTCTGTTAAGTGTAGTGAGTATGTATATGAATGTTTGTTGGAGTGACTTCAGGAGCTCATGCTTGTAGGTCTTCCTTAGCCTTATGCTCCGCTTTCTTATCTCACTGCACTGTGTCTGAGGTGTGATGCAGGCATACTTTGGAAAACCTGAGTGAAGCCAACATGGGTTGGAAACCGATTCCTATCTGGTCTTGTAAACCTTCCTGGAAACCACTATCTGAGTTTCCTATCCTACACAAAGACTTCATTTCACATTTGCTTTGTTGAAACCCCTCAGAAAAGATGACTGAACTGGAATGCAAATCAGTTCTTATTGCAAAAGGCTATCAAGAGCACCACCAAATTAAGATTATAATGGAGAAACAACGCAACTGAGAACATATCGATGTTGCCCTGTAATGTGATCTTCTTTACAAGTAATTAGTCTTTGAAGAAATTCCTTTCTGACAGACAGAACAGTAGCACTAGGATGCTCATTTGTTCTGGACATTGACTAAATATTGCAAGAGGAACAATTTCCCTCTAAATTATTGTGCAGCCTGGACTTTCCACAGGAAAAAGGGAGGACAGAGAGATATAAAGTTTTTATACCCAAGATACAAACCAGGAATTCAATACAGGGACATTTAGACGTTTCCAGTGGTACTTGGGAAGTGGGGAAACCAACTGTCATGTCTGTCTCTGGTTAGCAAACCCCTCCTGCTTATGCCATTGAAAAACAAATCAAAATTTAACCCACTAATCAGCCTGCCTCGGAGTAAAGCATGTTTCCACAGCATATGGAAACTGAAATAAGTAAGGAAATGATTATTATGGTGATTACGAACAGACAAGTAGAAGACTTCTCTGTGCACTGATGGGTGATAATTAAGTCTTCGATAAAGTACTTTTGAATTCTGTGGCACCAGCCATCTGTCACACGTGAAGAAGCAATCTTCTAACAAGAATGTTTTTTCCCATTACTACAGTTTCTCGACTTAATCTCCACATGAAACTCCTTAGCAGTGTTCACAGCTGAAAGCAAGCATGAAAGAGTGAAAGGAAAATTTCTGAGACATATATATGTTTTTGTTTTGAAAATATCTACCCCTTCATTTAAATCCTTTCCCACATCCCTCTCCACTGATGTTCCTTTGAAATCCAGTATTTGAAAACCTCGCCATACTCCACGATAAAACTGATAAATTCTACCTTGCTTGCTAAAGCCTGATCAACAGGGTGTGTCAATAAACAGCTTTAATGCATAAAAAGTAATTTATAGGATACTTTGCTTACAGTAACATGCTTTATCATACTTATGTAAATCAGCCCAACGTGGAAGATATCTAGGAATGCCTTTGAGAAAAACTTTTCCTACTTTTGAAGATCTCATGTAGAGAAAGGACATAGAAAATGCCGGAAGACCCATAAACACCCTCGTGAATTCCCAAACCATTCTGCTCATGAGGAATATTTGTGTAATTGCTGATGCTGTTTTTTCTGCATAGATAGTTCTTAGTAAGTATTTTATTTGGATTTCCACCCCACACCCCCCACCCCACCCCTTGTGGTTGCTTACATATGAGGTTTTTTCGTGGTGGTGGTGGTGGTGTGTTGTGGTTTTTTTTAAGCAAAACATACTTATGTCATTTCTCTCCAAGTTATTTACTAGGGAAGTGATTGTGCATCTCAGACAACACAGAATAGCTTTTACACAAGTTCAATGTTTTCTCTGAACTGCAGCAGCTTTTGGGGTGGAGAGTTTTCCCCGTTGTCAAGTGTGTGCTGAGATGATCTTTACTGTGTGCTATTGTTCACCTCGGGGTCACTGCTATGTACTACACCCTTATCATAGCAGGTACTTACTCTGAGAACAAATCTCTTTTACTATGGAGGTCATATACTGTAGTCAAAAGATCATTATACTGAAGCCACTATTAAAGTGGAAAAATCTTTCTTTTTTCATGTAATCTTTCAAAAATACTTAACAATTGCCGTTTGCGTAAAGGTTCTTGCCAATGCATTCACAACACATCTGTTGAAATTCTTTCCTGAAAGTCTTACCCGAGACGAGGCACGTTTGATTCATAGTGGTGGAGAGAGGTAAACAGGGCCTAGAGCTCCGTGAAACACTGATGGTCACCCCAGAGTCTACCTTCCTTGAAAACTGGGCTCTGTCTTGCTTAAACTGGCCACCTAAAAATTAACACATGAGAAGTCTAGCAGGTAATGATGATTTTAAGCGTAAGGCAGATGAACCGGGTCAGAAGTTTCCTAGAAAACCTCCAGACTCACCTAAAACTGGTTTAAATTACTTTCTTCTCCACTGAGTTTGGGAATGAGTTTAACAGCAAGTTAACCCAGGGGAGCTAACCTATCTTCTGCTGTGCATGTAGCATTCTGGAAACTTAGACATGGAGCAGACAAAATTCATAATAAGGAAGAGATCTGATGTGGAAGAAGGTTCTGTGTGTAAAGGGAGAACTGCTTACTCATCTGCTGTCACTCAACAGGAGGTGGGGAAGATAACTGTCCTGGTTTTGGCTGGGATAGAGTTAGTTTTCTGCTTGGTGGCTAGTGCATGCTGTGTTTTGGCTTTGGTGTGGGAACGGTGGGGTTGGGACCTCTTGGTTTCTCAGGCCTTGCAGGTGGAAGGGCTGGGGGGCACAGGAAGCTGGGAGGGGACACAGCCAGGACAGCTGGCCCAAACTAGCCAAAGGGATATTCCATACCATGGGGCGTCGTGCTTGGTATATAAGCAGGGTGGGGTGGGGTATGGTGGGCTTGGCCGGGGCTGCCGGTTGTTACTGGGGGACTGGCCGGGCACCAGTCAGCGCGTGGTGAGCGGTTGTATCGTGCATCATGAGTTTTCTTTCCTCCCTTCCTTTACCTCCTTTTTATTATAACTGTTACATTTATTATTATTATTATTGTTGTTGTTGTTCTTCTTCTTCTTCTTCTTTTGTTTTTATCTCCCTCATTAAATTGTTCTTATCTCTACCCTCAGGTTCTACATTCCCCTCCTGTTCTCCTCCCCACGATCTCGGGTGAGGGGGTGTGAGTGAGTAGTTCTGTGGGGCTTGTTTACCAGCTGGGGTTAAACCACGACAATAACCTACCCCAGCTGCTTTTTCTTCCCATGTATGTCACCTACTTCAGAATGATTTACTAGCTGGCCTAAGCTGTGCAAATAAGGGAAGGTTATTTTAACAGACTTTTCTACCCTTAAAGTTGAAAATACTCTACCTACAAAACGTGTAGAGAGCTATAAACAAAAGGCAACAGCTTCCTCCCTACCCCTGCAGTGGATGTGATTTTTGCGAAGGCTCTATGTCCTTTTCTGATAAGAAGCTCAAAGAACATTTGTCAGCCATGCCTGGCATCATTTGGTTTTGTGAGGTCTTACGGAAGTCTTAGCAATACAGAGTGCTGTTCACTCCGATTCAAATTTATAGGGTGACCAGATCTCTACCACTACTAAAAAAATGCCCAGCTCTCATTCTCTAACGCTTTGATCTCTGACTTCATTGGCCCCAATTGCCAAGCACCTTTCATCTTCCAGGACAGTCTTTTCTGCTTTGTCTTGTACGTCCGTTTATCTTGTTCACATACCATTCTCACTTTTCTTTGTTATTTCAGAAGACCTAGAACAAACTTGCCACAGATTGAATTTACATTCACAGTAACACAAATTACAAGATAAACTTCTAGCACATAGATGTGTTCTGCTATCCATGGCATATTGACTGCTATTCAAGGGTCCTTTCTAGCTTAACTGGATTTTATAAGCAATAATTAATTGGTTCCCATGCTAATCAATCAGCTTTAACTAAAGGAGAAAATCAAGCTTAAGCATGATTAATCATGGATATCACTTGACTTAGCATATTTACATAAGGGGAGTCGTTACCCAACAGAAAACTTACTATCAGTGTCGCGCTGTCAGCTCTCACAGATTATACCCACAACAGTCCTACTTGGACTATGTAAAGTTAATTTCAGGCTCAAACAGTTACCAAAGAGAAATATAATCTTTGTTTACTTGCACTCCTGAAAAGACATGAATGGCAAAGCCTTAACCATCCAGAAACACCAACAGACCAAAGATATCCAACAAGTGCATCACCAGTCAGAGCTTCAGTTCCTAGTTGCCTGCCTAAGCTCAGTTGCATGCAAATTTATAAAGAACAAGCATAATTCAAATTTTCTAGAGTCAGAAGAGCAAAAATCCTGATTGCCTGCAAATCATCATCCTAGAAAGCTGAGCTTCTCTGGTATCAGTAGCAGCACCATCACATACTGAGATAGTTCCACATTCCTGCAGGATGTTCCAGCGTGGTTAAACAAAGTGCAAAGCACAGTCTCTAATGATACTAATTCTGCCCTCATCCTTGTTTATAAGAAGTATATGTGCATATATATATTTTTTATATAAATATGTGTACCTCTACACATGCATATATGTACATGCGCAAACACACAGTACATACACACACAAACTATTAATATATGATCCTCAGCCTTTTGGTACTGTGATAAAGAAACTGATCAGATTTACAGAGGTGACAGGCAACAGTTTGTTGATTGAGCACAAACACCTCTCCAATCAAAGTGCTTGCTAAACATTCCTCTTGTAACTAAAAGCCATTGCCACCTAGTGTGGCATTGTCCCCATCATCTCTGCAATATCAGGAAAGAGGACCTTAAGTTTTCAAATTAAATGTGAGAAAGATTAATCTTAATGGGGAGTCTGTGTCAAAAAGAGTACTGCAACTAAGATGCAAAAGACTGTCTCTGAAATGCCATTTAAAAATCACCGCTTACCTTTTCTGAGTTTTTGTCTGAGGAATGAGCATAGAAAGTTACATTCCTATATTGTTCACTTTTCATATTCTCCCAAGGAACAGCACTAACTACTGTGTCAACCTTTCATATACAAGATATGTAGCACTGGTGTTACTTACCTTTTGTAGTTGACTCTTTACATCAAATATGAACTCAAGCATACCCGATTTCATTAAATGGTGCCAAGAGGCTTCAACAGAGATTGGGAAAAATAATTTTCAGCACAATGTGAAGAGTGCAGGAAATTACTTTTGCCTGAAGACCTTGACAAAATGCCAGGAGGTACTTCCAAGCAAAGTGATCACACTAACAATGTCTGCAGCTGACTTCTGGCAGATCTGGGACTAGAAATGCAGGTGTCCTTGTTCCTGTTGTGTTATGACTGACTCTAAAATTTAATTTTGTAGGGAAAAATGATTGCCCATTTGATCCAGGTTGACAAAAGGTTACATTCAGTAAAATGCAGTTATCTGCACTGAAGGAGGTAGTATGACTTCATTTGGCTCTGTACTGGGAAACTTTCACCACCACTGGTCTTGTCCTGGATTCGGTTTTATTTTTTACTGGTCCAGCATGACTTCTGCACATCTTTTTCAAGAATATGCCTACATGTATTATGATTGTTTTATGAGGAACTCCATACAATACCAGCCCGAGTTGCTGCTGCTGAGGCTGCAAGTGGCCTGTAATATTTACCCCTGTGCTTCTGACAGAGCTGCTTTATCTCAGCATGGAAACCGTTCCTTTTAAGATTTTTCTATTCTCACAAAGCATAAGGAAGTTCTTCTAGTGAAGGAATCCTAAAAAACAGTGGCTTGCAACAATTTTTTGTCTCTCAGTATTACTAAAGGAAATTGGAAAAGCAGATTGAGCAATGAGTTGTGATTTCTTAGTTCATATCTGGGGTACACTTACTTATTTTTTACCCCTGAAATTCTGCAAGCTTATGGATTTAACTTTAAAAAAAAATAAAAATCAAGCACTAATAATCGCAGAAGCTGTGATTGTGCGAAACATTGTGGGGCTCATAATAGAATCATAAGTGGCAGTGCTGAACTTGTAAATTCAGGTGCTGCCAATCCATGAAAAGTTGGCAGGTACAGTGCTTCAGAGGTAGGCAGTGTACCAGGGTGTTGCATCCTCAACATGACTTGAGAAACAGAACAGAAAAAACATTCACAGTGTTTTCTTTTTCTACAGGATTTGTTCAATTAAGAACTTCTTGGCTGATAAAACTAAACAAACCACTTTAAAAACATACAAATATACAAATGTACAAATACCAGTAACTTAAATAGTTGTATTAAGAGACAACTTTCATGATGGCAATTAGTGAAGATGAGTATTGGTTTTACACTCTTCCAATGCATTTGCAATACGCAGCTGTGAAATACCAGTGAAAATGAGATCCTTTACACTAGTCATAAACTGAAAGCAACGAATATGCATGCAGGCACAAGAAGTGCATGGCTTTGTAACTGAGGCCATGCTGAAACAACCTTGTAAAGAAAGAGACATATGAAGTCATATCCTGGGTGTTTGTAAGGAGAGTTTTCAGGTTTCTGTGCACAGAAGGTTGTTTTTTTATTTCTCCCTATCTTACTCTGTTAGAATTAATAGGCAATAAATTAAATTAATTCCTCCAAGTTGAGTCTGTTTTCCTTGTGAAGTTAGTTGGTAAGTAATGTCCCTATCTGCATCTCAACCCACAAGCATTTAATTGTATTTTTCTCCCCCTGTTCTGTTGAACGAGGGGGAGTAACAGGGCAGCTTGGTAGGCACCTGGTGGGCAGCCAGCATCAACCCACTATTAAATCTCAATCCTGATCTCACTGAAAACTTTCATTTAATTAGCAATTGGCAGCTTTTCTATTTCAGTTCAGTATTTTCTTTCTAGTACTTCTACTATTATTCATGGCATTGCTGCCCTTTGTGACTGTAGCCTCAGAGGCTGCATGGTTAAGACTTTACTTGAAAAGTTGTGTGAAGTGGAAAGACATTCGGGAAATCTATTTGCATTTCAAATGAACTGTCACAAATAAGTGCTTGCTTACAATAAAGCAGTTGCTAAAGATTAATTGCTAGCTGATAAAAATATATGAGCAGTAAGGAAAAATGTGCCTGGTCACTCTATCTAAAAGTTACACAGATAATGAAATATTATAATCATTATAATATGTTACAACTATGGATTTAACATTTGCACTGGGAAATAGACAATTATTAATCCATTGAACAGGCCTTGTAACAATGCTTACCAAGATCAAGACATTTGTCAATAGTACAGATCTGCCAGAAGTAAATGAAACAGGTCCAACATAAAACCAATTGAAATTTAGCAATATATTTAATGTATTTCCAATGTGTTCCAGTACTTGTAAAACAAGTAAGTGAACTTGAAAAGTTTGGGGTTTTTTATTAGGGTTTGTGTAGATTGGTCCTGATGCAACTGACCTGAACATCCGGTGCTGCACTGTTATGAGTATTTCAGACTGTCCACGTCACAGAGTCCAGTCTTCTAAACCAAAAGATGGAACATTCAGTATGGTATAATCCCCAAGCTGCTGACTGAAGACCTATGGATTTGCACTGATTCTGTTTTTATTGTTCTTACACCATCTGCATCAAACCAGTAATTCTTTGGGTAAGAAATAGTGGATATATTCCTAGATACCCCTCAGTTTTGGAAATTTTCAACAAATAGCCTGTCAGGCAATTGAGTTCCTTTGAACTTACATCAGGTTTTCCTGGGAGCATAACTTCTTTTGATAGTCCAACTTCCCATTGCACATCAAACCTTTAACTATAAATTATTATGTTTTCATAATTTTATTAGACCATATCCAGTTATTCCATGAGGACATGAGTCTCTGAGAAGAATCTGGAATTGACTTTTCTTTCTCTCTCTGATAGAAAAATAAACAATTTCCTGAAGGTAAAATATGTCCTTTGAAGATAAAATACTACGTCTGCCTTTGTTTTCTGCTCCAGTGCCACGGAAGAATGAATGGAAATTTTTATATTTTGCCAGTGAAATACTCAATTAAGAAAAAAAGGTGGTCTGCCAAGACTTTGTCACTGAGAAATAATAATTTCACAGCTGATATTACAGTGCATATGGAAAATACTGTCTGGGATAATAGAGTAGCATCTCACTGCTGTAGATTCTAACAGCTTGAAGTAGGATTATTAGAGATACTGAAAAATTTGCAGAGTTTATTTCCTTGTATTCCCCTGCCACACATTTTTTTCAAAAAATGCTTTTCCAGTGAACTGGGGGAGGGGGGAAAGTTACTGATTTCCCAGATACATATATTTACTCTGGAATAATAATAATAATAATAATAATAATAACAACAACAACAACAACAACAACAACAACAACAACAGCAACAACAACAGCATTTTTATATTAAACTGAGGTGAATTTTAACTATAATATATTGGCCCAAGCAAGTTTTTTTTCCCATTGTAGCTACTGAGAATCAAATCTACTTCATTGCATATTCACTAACAAAACCAGCCTGGCTGGTCAAAGATACCCAGAAGTAAAGTTTTTGTTACCTAAATTAAACCATTCCCACTACTGAGATCTCTGTGCAGACTCCTTTTGGTAAATCCTAGAAGGGTAAATTGTACATGCACTGCTGATCTGATGTAAAAGGAAACAACAGCAAAAGGTGATTTTGCAGTGCTTACAGACTAACAAACAAATAAATGAAGGTCAAGCAAAGCAAAACAGACAACATGCTGAAGAGAAAAGACAAAATTTGGACTTGGACTTCTCTTTCTCCTAACTATACCTGCACAAGTTACGTTGGAAAGGAATAGCCAGACTTTGGGGCAAGGAAACAGTTCACCAAACCCCTTTAGGTTTAGGTTTCTCCTGCTGCCAGCGTCCCTTGGGTATCTCAGATGTTTCAACCAGACTGTAGGTAGTGATACATGAATGAAATCCGTAACCCGCCCTTAGAAATGTTGCAGCTCACCAAGGGACACTTTCCAGGTTCATGATGTGAATAAGCACAGCCTTGTAAGTGATTTGGAGCCAGCTGCTCATGACTCACCTTACACCCTGGACAGTAAGGCATATGCCCAGTCCTAGCTTTTTCTTACTGCAATTTTAAGGACAGCACCTCATAAATTTTCCTTAAGAGGCTATCTGACTGACACAATTTGGCCTAATGGCTGTATTTTCTTTCTTTGTTAAGACTTTTTTCCACCACATGTTTTTGTCTTAACCTGGGGCTTGATTTAAAGAATCAGTCACCAATATTCGAGTGAGCGGAGGTTATCTTTAGGAGGTTATCTTTATTCGGCAGCACTGGGTGCATGGGGGATCGCTCCACCAAAGTCATGCACACCAAGATTTTTCAGCCCCCTCTTTATACAAGCAACTCATTCATTAACTTTCCGGGAAATCGTTTACATATTCATTACAATTCCTGGAAGTTATTTACATATCTCACTAAACTAGTGACCATGATTTAAGTCCTTGTCTTTGCCATGTTGTATAAACAACAGGAACTTAGGACCAGATAGCCTTTTTAAAGATGACAAATCCAAGGACTTAGCAATTAGTACATCCGCCATGTTAGCAATAAGGGTCCTTGGACATTTCCCAACTTTTAGATAAACATAAGTACATCATCCTATAGATAAGTGGTACATCATTCATCATTCAGGTTATTAAGGTAAAACATTTTGAGGAAGCTGCATCTGCAGTTAAGCGTTCAGCTCCCCGCTCTGATCTCTCCGGCACTTTGGAGTGAAAGGCAGCTCCCATCCATGTGGCTATTTTTTATTTTCTTTTGCTTTCGTTGTCTCGGTGACCTCTGGGAAAAGTCCTGCTGTACAGAATGCCATATAGAAGGACTGAAAAATGAAAAAAAACCCACAGCTTTGTTTATGTCAAGGTCTTGGATCTTGTGAGCACTATGCGTGCTTGCAGAACTCAATATTGCTTGAGGCTGGTATTGAAACGAGAGCAACAAGAGCTTTGATAGAAGGCTGGACAAAGCCGTTCCATTACACTGCTGCTTTTACAAGCAGTAAGAAGTAAGAGCATTTAAATGTTAAGCAATGTAATGTCTTCACATGATCTGCTGGGCCACCTGGAGGAGTCTGATCATCAGAATAGAAACCTATCTGTTCACTTACAGGAGAAAGGGAAAATTCATCCTACTCCCTCTCCTGTGCCCAGTACTTGTTAAATTTTTGTTACTTCTGTCAAAGACTGGAGACGGTGGAGGCAGCTGAAGTAAATACGCACTGTTCCTAAAGGCATTTCACAGCACAGTTTTGGGATTTCTCATTCCTGATTGCTTCAAAATAGAAGTCAGCAGCAGACATATGGCACGGTCTCTAAACTTGCCTCACAACACAACTGTTTTCTGGTCCTCAGAGCTGACAGTGACAAAACCCCCATCAGTCACAGCCCACAGCTGTTTGCACAGCACACTCTTGGGTGAGCAGCAAGAACAGAGAAACAAAATATTCATTCATGCACTCAAGTTTCCCACTCCCATGGTATTTAAGTTTCCCGAATTCTCTGAATCAAAAGGATTGCCATTTTTCTGAGCTTTAACTTAACTGGAAAGAGCTTTAACTTAACTGGATGAGTCAGTGGCACCTAGAAAGAGGGAATGTAAGCCAATTTCTGGTTTGAATTTGGGCGTGCACATGCAGGGAGAAGTATCAGAGAAGAGAACAGCCAAACTGGGGGTAATATTAATAGCTCTATTTTCAGTGCTTTCCAGCATTTTTTATGGCATTTCCTAATGTAATGTACTCTGTGTTCTCATAGAGAACAGTAAGAAAATATATGTGAGTAAAAGATCTGAGCTTCATAATAAATAACTCAAGGTAAACATGAACAGTACTATGAGTAGTTTCCAACACCATCCTTGGTTTAGTAACAGAATGAAACTGTCTAAGAAATGTGTTCATGAAGACCAGTTTTGTTAAGCTGATGAGCTGGTTTGTTTGTTTGTTGTTTTGTTTTTTTATTTCTTTAAACAAGCTATAGGTTTTGAATTATGTATCATTTTGTCCTATTGGCAAAACCATGTCAAGTGCCACAAAAAGTGAGTTCTGATCTTTCTGAGCAGGCTGAATTTCTGAAAGTAACACAATTCAGAACTGGAACAAGAAACATCTTGTTATGAATAATAATGTTATAAAAATATCTGGAAAAATTTCAACACATGTAACTTGGATGAATTATTTTGGTAGTTAAAGCATTTGCCAATTAAATACAAAACAAGCTTCATTGTTCTATCTGAGGGTACTAGCAACTACCAGTTTGATTGCTGCCTTACTTTCTTGATAAAAAACAGCAGCAATGACCACAATAAAAACAAAAATTTAAATCCAGAAACACACTTAGACAAAGCAGAATTTGGGTCTTCAGAGTCATACAGCACTTCTTGGTTTTGGAGTTGAAAGATAATACATATGGGACACTCAAGATGTTTAGGGTGAGAAATTCAATAAAAAATTTTGAAAGTGTAAGAAATTAACAATACAGAGATTCAGGATTGTAAGTGTGGTACTTAAAATGGCAAATCTTTTTTTCTAAAGGCTTAGATTTTGCCACTAGTTATGAAGGGCTGCGTAGAAATTCTCACACACACAAAATGTCAGAGCAGTGACAGTCTGCTTCCATACTGGAAAGGAAGAAAAAGGAACACTGCAGGTCATTGTTCCTGAAGATCCCATCAGAGCACAGACATCTCTTGAGATGCAAGTGGAAATGTCATTTTTTCAGACTAGCTAGCTAGCATTACCTGACTGCATTTCCACTGCTAAAATGGAGGGAAAAAATATTTTCTATGTTGTCTATTCTTGCTTTTGCAGAATGACTGAATGTGGCTATAGCTGGTTTTTATTAAACAGAATAAGGTTGACTTACAAATAGGAAAAAAAGCTCTAAAAGCATTTAGGCTGCAAGATCAACTTCTACATCTCTGAGTCATGCGGTAATACATGCCAATAGCAGATATGCAACGATTTTCAAATACAGAACTGTGCTGCTCATTAGATGAGAAGTTCATTTCTTAACAAGTGGATCTGAATCCCAGGAGCTGAAATTAATCTAATTAATAATATCTGTTGCCTACCTACACCAGATACTAAAAGGATTCTTACTGTTGCCTAAAATCCCCTATTACCAAACTCTGATCTAATTAAACAAGAACGTGCATGGGGTTTTGGTTGGGCTAGCGCACCCACTCAAGTCATTAATGCTCAAGTACCCACCATCTCAAGTTGTCAAAACTGATGCCTGAAAGGACTTCTGGTCAAGTGAGTCAGTCTTGGGAAATAACAGATAATGATAAGAACACATTATGTATATTATGCAGAAAGAAGCCTCCAAGTGAAAAAGTTAAAGAGGAGACAAGCTGATAAGGTGTTACAGTCACTGATTTGCCGAGAAGGGAGAAAGTTGTAACCAATCCTGTGTGTGATTGAAAATGAATATGGAATGTACTCTGCTGATGTGTACCCTGGAGTAACTTGGTTGTGCATGTTAGGAGGAAAGATCCCCTGTGCACCCAGTGCTGCAATAAACCAATGTTGGCTTTCTAAACTGTCACTGGGTTTGGAGGGTTTTGCTGGTTACGGTTTTCAGTAACACTACCAAGACTTGCAAATACATGTGTATACAAAGATACATGTGTGTGTATACATGTACAGATACACACAGGCACAAATGTCCTTAAGAAGAAAGTGTATTTCTGACTCTGAAAGGGCTACAAAGCATGACAGCCTGATGCTGTGATGTACCTGCTGCTGGTAGGTGGAGTGGTTTCCCGACCTGTTCCCAGACACTGGTAAGAGCAAGTCTGACTGTCCTCTCAGAGGTGCGTGGCTGCAAGAGCTCCTCGCCCTGGAGTCAGAAGGCGGGGAGAGCTGCCCCCTGTCTCAGCTGTGCAGCAGAAAAGTTGACAGACAGCAGCTTAAACTGTCTCTGCCAAGGCCCCAGGTGTCAGAACTCGGCCACCTCAGAGAGGCATGGCGCACTGCCTGTGCTGGGTAGCACCGGGGAGGGTTGGATGGTGGTCCACATCACACAGGAAGAGTCTGGTGGTAAGAGATTAGAGAAGCTTTCCCTGCCCAAGGGTTGTACTTAGCCTCACCAAGTCCCACAGAAAGCTTGGCATTCAAGAAACTGGTAATTTTCTGGTTTGAAAGTATAATATTTCAGTGTTTCAATATTTCTACTCCAGAGTAGATGTGACTGACGTTTCACTGTACTTTGAGAACCTTCGATTAAAGACAGCATTAAAAGTACTAGAGATTACCATTAAAACCATTAACATTCACTCCTCTGGGTGCAGTATTCATGTCTGTAGGCATGCCTTAGACAGGAAAACATCACTGATTAGTTGGTTAAACAGTGACATTTTTATTCTGCACTTAAGGAACTGCTGAAAGTTGCTTTGGGTGCTCAATGAATTTTAAATCTGGTTTTGATATTTTGCTTGGAAAAGGTCAAATAGGCTCTAATCAATTTCTAAAATTACTGATTTTTTTCCTACAAGATAAAATTTTGAGTTCAGTATCTTGCATGTTATGAAATGAGGACCTTTTGCTTTAAAATTCTAGTAAGAGTATTTATAGAGAGTCATGGAAGACATTGGAGATACTAGTTTTTTTTACCACAGAAGACCCTACCTAACTTAGGAAAATCTGTATTTCACAGTTCATTACAAGTAATAGGTTGTAAGGTTTCCTCAAGGTCTAAGATGTTACCACAGAACATTTGTGTCATGAGGCAGTCATAAACCCACTACAAAGACTTTCAATTTTATTAATGATCCCTAGCTGGACTACAAAAACCTTTAATACCTTGACAAATAAATGGTGCCTCCTGGAAGAGGGGAGATGTATTTTGTGAGCCCAGCGTGGACGTGCCCAGTTACTTCCAACATATTTCTACCTATATGGTTAGGAATTTCATGGTAGCACAACTTGGAGGCACCCCTCCTGAGATAAAGCAAAACAGCAAAATTTCTACAGTTGTCATAGGGTAATATGAGACTACTGAAAGCAAGCATCTTGCAATGCCTGCTAACGGGGTGATAGCACTGAACAGTTGAAAAAAATCACATAACAGGTAAGACTGACTTTGGACATGCACACCTTATATTATTGTATTCCAACCCTTGCCAAAGGAGTAGTGGCTAAAGCTATGGGGTTAAGCTGTGTGGGATCCCATGGTCATCTCTGAAATGAGTACAGTGAACAGATAGGTGGCACAGCTTCTAAAGATCCAGACACTAAGGTAATGTCACATCAATTCATATGCTAAGGCGAGGAGCACAGAAGAAGAGCACAGGATGAGAGATGGGTCTTTTGCATACCAGGGACAGTTTGTAAACATTTACAATCATCCATGCTTGTCTGGAGAACTGAACCTACAGCAAGGCTAAATGCATTTATTGAGTCACAGGAAATTTAACAGATAACAGATAAAAGATTTGTCTGAGAAGCCCATCTGTCATAAGGTGGAGGTGGAATTGGGAGGAAGGTAATTTGTCATTATGTCAGCAAAAGGAAACTTCCACATCTGTTATCAAATTGTCTGGGTAATTTAGTGGTAAATCTAGTGGTGAATGCAGAGCTTAGAGTAACCATTTTGCAAGTACCAGATGTTCAGGCAGGTTTAGGTACAGCAGTTTACACATATGACAAAGCATAAGATTTGAATGAGCTTTAACAGCTCTGAGAAGCAAGTAATCCAGTAAATACACCGAAGTCAATGAAAGAAAGACTTAGGTTTATCAGTCGATACAGCACAATAAAGCTTTTCTTGCAAAGATTTAATCTATCCAGTCAGATGCAGAAGGAGTTACTTGCAAAACCGCATTCTAATGAACATTTTTAGGAAGTCCTTAAATGCCTAGTGTGGAGGAGCTTATGCACATGCCAAGCTACCCCAGAGGAAAGTATCTTATGTGAAGACTGGAAAAAATGACCTTTGCCTATAGAAATTTCTATCAAACTTGAAACATCTGCTGTAGAGCCAGTCCGGTAATATGACAAATGCAAAAGAGTAAAGTGTTTATCATCATATATACGTTATTGTAGCCTAAGCAGGGTGCCTGGAAGAGACAGTAAAAGGAGACAAAAAGAGTATGTCTGTGCAAATAGAACTGTTGCTTAAACCCCATTCAGTAGATGAAATATATTGAAAAAGTGTTTATTAACCTTGCCATTGTAATGTGAGGTAAAGGACCAGACTTGCATAACAGAAGGGGGAGACAACATCAACAATTGAGGAAAAAAAATCTGGTGTGGTATGTTCACATTTATAACCTAAAATTGGATCTATAATGCAGACTTTAATACAGGTTCTCTATTATGAGAATTTCTGCTACAGAGAAGGATTTATTAGAGATCTTATGCAATGATCACTGATTACCATGCAAGCACTACAAGTGGTAAAACATCTGTGTGTTTAAGCCCTCCTTGGCAGAAAACAGAAGAAAGAGTATAGAAGCAGTTTTCCAAAATATTCTCAATGTTACCTGAAGCTTCTTTTTACAATCAGAAATGAAAACATCTTAAATATTCTAATTCCTGAGAAATGTATATACTATCCTGCACCACAGCTTAAAAATCTATCCAATCAGTTGGAGAATATTACTGCAAACATGTAGTTTCACTGTAAAACCACCTGTAGGAATTTCTTAGCATGAAAATACTATTCTTTTTAATGCAGAACAGTTTATGGTGTTCCACTTTATGCTATTGTCCGCAGAGGAAAAATTCATATGGAATCTGTGATACTTACATCTAGTTCTGTAAGATGCAACCTTTCATAATAATTCAGTTTTCACAAACTGATTTTTTTTCAATGTATTTTAAGTATCAATATGACAGCTTGGAGGTTGCAAATTGTCAAACACAAGTCTTAATTTCAGCAATAATGCGTAAGTTCCCATGATCCAGTACCAGAGATACTGGAGATGTGTAAATCTTTCAACAAACTGTATTTTTGTTTTAAAATCTGAAGAATAAAAATGCACAGTAGCACTGCACAACCGAATTATCAGTATGTGTGAGGTCCCTCTGTTTCAAGCTAATAACAGTAGACAAAAAAACCCCAAACGCCTACCAAACCACCTGTAAAAATCTAAATTCTCAGATCAAATTTGCAGAAAGTAGATACAACGGTCTTCTGTCTTGTCTCAATTGAGGAGTACTGCTGAAGACATAGATTTCCTTTGTTCTGTTTAATATTCATCAGTGATTTATTCTGCCCAGCATACACAAAAATGGGAACACAAAGACAGATCTTAGCAAGTTGTCATGCTATGATTTTTTTATATTTCTTGTTTTAGGGGCACAAGCTGAAGGAGGAGATATCAAATAGCATGGAACCTTTTGTAGACTTTCTCGGCTTGGACCACAATATGTGCTCTTAATAACCTATGTGTGGCAATATATTTAGGAACCATAACATTTTATTTATAACAAGGTTAAATAATTACCTGGATTTTTAAATTACATTAACAATTTAAATTTGTCTAATAGGTCTGGCAAACATGGTGGAAAAATGCACTTAGTGGCTGGGAAGGTTCGGTCATTCAGCATACAGCTGTCAGGACTGAGCCATCATTCAACCAAGGCAATAGTGGGGAAAAAAATTCTGTCAAGTGCAACCTTCTGTGCCTTTCTGAGGCACCAGAAGGGGGTCTGCTTAAGTTTAGAAACATAATCTACTTCTCAATTCCTTGAATTACTTCTCCACGTGACCATTTTCAAAAAGTAAAACAAGTGCTGCAAGTTTTCAGGAAAAATACTACTTATTTAAAAATAAGTCCCTTAAAAATATGATGGTCTTTAAAAATCAATCAAATCATAATAGAAACTATTCCCAGAGATTCAATGCAACCTGGAAAAGGCAAAATTACCAACCATGGAAAGAATTAATAAGAAAAAAAAGGTTATTTGGTTGCACTGAGAGAACATCTGAATAGGATGCCTGCAGGCCATTCAGCACAGATGAATTTCTTACTACTTATACTGCCTTATAAAGTGACACCATTTCCTTTGCATCAACTGTAGCTGGTGATACACCTGTGGGGCTTGTGGTGTGAGAGAAAACCTCAACATCCAGTGTTTTGGCCTCAGTTTGACCTGGCTTGGTGAGCAGTCTTCTGCTTTTGTGGGGCAACCTGTTCTGCTGGTAATTTCTTTCCTTAAGAGCGATTGCTCACTTCAGGCTGGTGTAGGGAGTGTAAAATATGTCCATTGACAGACATTTCAGATTAAATGTTTATGATATCTTTCCTGCCTGTTTTCATATAATACCTTTCTTTGAAGGCAAAGCAAGGGTGAAAAGGGCTCGTGGTTTGTCACAGCTGTCTCTTTTCAGAGGGGACACGGCTGTGTTAAGAAAAATGTGTCGGGAGCTGTTTTGGATGTTCGGGTCAAAGCCTTCATTAGTAGGAAATGTGGAGGTACATGAAGCTATTTACCGCTCTTTTGTTGAACAGCAACAGCAGAGTGTGGTTTAAATCCAGATTTATCAGAAACAACATTGCCATGGTCACTAAAATTGTTGTTGATTAGCTAAATTAGATAAATGCTCGATAAAAGAATTATCATCAGCAAACCTGGAAAAATCTAAATTCTGGCTAGAACTGAAGAAGGTGAGATGAGGAGAACTAAAGAATTCAGAGCTGAAAAGGATGTAGTAGATACACTTCAGTGCTTACCCATGCTTTCATGCTTAATTGCCTGATTAAGAAATTAGCTACATTTTCCTCAGTTGAATTACCATTTTTGATACACACTGTATGGTAACATCTTCTATAATAATTTCTGAAAATATTTATTTATACCAAATTCATACCCATATTATGCAAGAATTAGGGTACTTAAGTTAAAAGTGAGGTATGAGTAATAATTTAGTTTTAATGGTGGTTCTGCTAGGTACAATGCCTGTGTGCACACCTTCACTTTAGCCATCAATTCCCTGACTAGTTCAGAAACTCCACTTCTGGTTGTTTTCATAGGTGGGATGATAAACTGGTTTGAAAAAAATGGGCCAACTTGAAACTAGGTGACTGATCTAGCTACTGTCACTGCAGTTTTTGACTAAGTGGTGCAAGAGGACTCTGTGTGGGAATTTTTTACTGTCCTAAAGGATGTCTCCCAGGGCAGCTCCTGCTGTGCCCGGAACAATTTTGAAAGGCTTATTTGATACTGTAGGTGGATAAACTGGCCATTTCAGAGACTTTCCTAGGTAGTACTTGCTGAACTTGAACACAGGTAAGGTGCTTATAAATGGTCGCTAGAAATTGGTCCTGCAGATGCAGAAGCATTTACATAGGATGGTCCTTTGTGCATGGACAAGTTAGCAAGATGCTTTGCACATACTTTAACACCATCACTGACAATAGATCATGCATGTACTGGAGTAGCTATGAAGGGTTGTGGACCATCTGGATAGTTAGGACTAAGCAGAACTAACTTTAGGGAGTCCTTTGTTACAGCTGAAGACATCATTGCAAGGAGCCTTGCAACAGATACTCCTTCCAGCACCTAGTCATGACCAACCCTTGCTTGAGACATTTGCTTGCCTGTATGAGCATTACTGTATGCCAAGTTTCAAATAAATTAGCTTTGTTTTTCTTTTAAATCAATATTATGTGCATGAATGTCTGTGCAGCAGCAGCCTGCCTGTGTAGCCTTACAGTCACCCAGCTGTTGGTCCGAACCGAGCCCTCAAAGCTTCCCCGCAACTGGAACCCACCCCCCCACCCCCCTTTAGTTTTTATCCTTTCCTTATTGTTGATGTTGGAAGCCTGTCAGGAGAGCGTAGAGTTTGTACAAACATACGAATCAATGTAAATACAAGCAAGGAAAATTAGCATCAATGAAACTGTTACTGAAAATCATACCCAGGAAAGCTCTCCAAGGCCAGTGACAGTTTTGAAAGCTGACATTAGTTTATTGGAGCGCTGGGTGCATGGGGGATCGGTCCTCCTAATGCACACCAAGTTACTCCAGGGTACTCATCACATACAGCAGAGAACTTGCACATTCACAGTACATCACACATTCATTTTCATTCACGCACAGGACTGGTTACAAGTTCCTCACTTCTAGTGCAAATTAGTGTGCAGCCTCAGATAGCCCTGCTGAAAGCATTTTTTTACCAACTATGCATGGCCCCCAAGCATGGTTTGCCCTCTTCTCAGGGGGCTATTTGTGTTGGAGGCCATGTCCTCCCATTACCATAATTACTTTTCTCCTCCTTTCAACTAATTTTCTGAGGATTGCAACACCTTATCAGCTTGTCTCCTCTTGCGGCCAGAACTTTTTCACTTGGAGGCTTCTTTCTGCATAATTTAAACAACAGTGTTCTTATCATTATCTGTTCTTTGTTTCCCAAGATTGACTCCCTTGATTAGATGTCCTTTCATTTATCACTTTAGACTAGGTCAGCTTGACCTAAACGTTGTGCACATTCTTGTTTAACTAAATCAGAGTTTGATAATTCCAGAGTTTAGGCAACAATTCCCCCCCCCCCCCCCCCCGTTGGGACTTATTTGTATATATTCGTATATCAAGTAAGTCTTACTCTTTCTGAACTTCTCTTAGCTGCAGCAATACAACACTTCACCATACAGTGTAATATAATGTACATGCATACAAATGTAACAAACATTAGTACAATAATTACAATTAACTTCTTAATCCATAGGTGTAAAACAGGGAACAAGGACGTTAGCCAATTCCAAACTTCTTGAAATCCAGAAGAGGTGTCATTTTTCTGGATCTCACACAAGATTTTAGTATGTTTCCAAATCTCTTCTAAATCAGTGGAAATTCTCCCACTTTGATCCACATAAATGCAACAACTAGTATTAACAATAGTACAAACTCCGCCTTGAGATGCCAACATCATATCTAAAGCTGTTCTATTTTGCATAGCTATATGAGCTATTTCTGAAACTTTTTCCTGCAAAGCCTTTACGACATCTGCAGTGTCGCTGGCTATCCCCTCCATTGCTGCAGATGTATTTATCATTTCCTTTTCCAATTCAACAACCCCCAACAAGGAATAAACCAACTAGCAAAAGAATGCAATCCAGTGGATCTTTCATAAGGAGGTTTTGACCCTGCCTATATCTCCACAGGTAAGCTCTTAACCACAGCTTATTCAATTTCTCAGCTGTAGTCATGTTGGGAAAAATCACTCCCAATGCACAAGTACCTGACTCTCATGGTGGTAAAGCTTTTCGTGCTATGCTGCCATGTATCCACTACCACCCAGTCCCCAATGGAACATTCCAGTACTTACTCATAGTTAATTCTGACGGGTTCATCAGTTGCACTGGGCAATCACAATGTGAGTAGTGCCCCACAAATACGTGAACTTCATAAATGGGAACATACCCAACAATTGATCTTTTTGGCTATCTATGTGGTTTTCTGAATCATCATAAGTGTCTGTTTTGAGTCCGTGGGTTTCTCCTGATCACACTGAATTTGAGAGTTTGTCATACCACATAACAGGCAAAATCTCATGCATCTGTAAAATGTGTTTAAACAATTATCTGCAAAGAAATCATGTTAACAAACTCAAACCTCCTTGGATACAATCCAGTTCTATATAGGGTCTTATTTCAGTCCAAGAACAGTTCATTTATAATATCTTCATTTTTAGTTTCAGAGGAGCTGCTGCTTCTGGTTTCCACTTTACTTCAGGACTCCTTTTAATCCTGGTGTAATGGATCCAGGAATCAATTCCTTGAAGTTTTACTGCAGTATTAGTTATCAGTAATACTAAATATGGTCCTTTCCACTGCTCCTTCAAAGGCTCACCCTACCAAGTGTGACGATATACTTGATCTGCAGGTTGGAAAGGATGCATTGGCACGTCCAATGGTACAGGTGCTCTCTGTTGAATATACCTGTACAATGAAGAAAGAGTCTTTCCCAAAACCAATATATATTCAGGTAACACCTGATCACCAGAAAATATGCATTTGGTTTTCCTTTCCTGTAAAATTTACAGCATAATGTCTTTCATATAATACTTCAGTCATGCTCACCTTATCCTAACTTTTGGGTGATTCTGATTCTTATTAAAGCGATAGGTAAAACATCTATCCATTTTAAATTAATTTTTTGACACAATCCATCCAATTTTTTCTTTAAAGGTCTACTCATCCTTCCTACTTTCATCTAGACTGGGGTCTCCAAGGTATATGTAAATCCCATTTTATTCCTCTGTAGCTTGGTTGGTTCCGCACAGCAAAGCTGCAGGCCATCCTGAAAAGGTATCTGCCAATACCTAAAGATATTTATAATTATTGCATTTGGGTAATTCAGAAAAATCAACCTGCCAATATTCCCTTACATTACCTGTCCAGGTGGCGGTCTTAATTCCACTTTAGGATTATTTTACAACATATTACATACTGCTTTACTGTTTGATCAGCATAGCTTTGCATCTTTGGCCCTATTGCATATCTCCCAATGCTTGCAGTTGCAGCATCTGCTCCCACATGAGTTCCCTCATGTGCCTGCTGTAGCAGCTTCTGCATAATGGGAGCTGTTACCAAACATCGTTCGGTAGATGTTACCCACCGTCTGTCTGAAGGCCTTATATGTTTTAGCATCTTAGCTAATTCATTCTCCTTTTCATAGTATTTGGGTTCTTCACTTCTTGATATGTTTTGAGGAATCAAGGTTCCCCTTATTGCTTTGTTGGCTACTCTCTTTGCTATTTCATCAGCCTTACCATTCCCTTGTATGACTTCAGTATGCCCAGGTTGGTGAGCTTTACAAGGAATTACAGCCAACTCCTTAGGTTTCTGAGCCACTTCGAATCATTTCAATATTTCTGATCCATGCTTTACAGGTAACCCTTGTGAGGTTAAAAGTCCTCTTTCTTTCCGTATTGCCCCATGTGCATGTATCACTCCAAAGGCATATTTAGCATCAGTAATATATTGGCTTGTTTATCCTGTGACAATTTCAAAACTCTAGTCAAGGCAATTAATTCAGCTTTTTGTACTAAAGTATTTGATGGCAAGGCTTGTGATTCAATCACATCCTCCAAAGTTACCAATGCATATCCAGAGCATTGTTCTCCATGCAGCATAGAGTCCACTTCATATTTTCCAGTAGAGCATCCTTCAGATCTGGCCTACTGGAAAAGACTTGTTTGATAGTTGGTATATAGTTAATATACAGTCATGGTCTAGGCTTCTGCCATCAGATACCAGAAACAAAGTACCAGGATTCAAAGAGGTTGTTACCGCTAAACTTACATCATCCAGTTCCAAAAAAAACTGCTTGAGATGGTGGGTTCTCAAAAGGGTGAGTCATTTAATGACTTGAGAGGTTGGGTCAGCTTGACCTAAACTTTGTGGACATTCTTGTTTAACTAAATCAGAGTTCAGTAATTTTGGGAGTTTAGGCAGCAAAGGGTTTACTGCCTTAGAAATGCTATTCTGCTCATATTAGGGTATATGCAAATGAATAAATTATATATGTTTTTGTATTTAATAATGGGGAGAGCAATTTTACAGCAACTGTGCCCACAAAGGTAGCTTCTGCAGGCAAATTCTTACTCAACACATCTAGAAAGGCCACAAAGATGAGGAAATACCCATCAAATACAGTGATCATTTAGTTCACATGATCCACTCCATACATTGCCTCCTTCCATTCTAAAAGGGTGGCACATTGGAAAGTTATTTTTCTCTGTGGAAGTTTTAGGTCTATTATATAGTTATAGCTGAAGTCTCTGATTCTTATTTTTGCCCTTTTATTGCTCACTGCAGTCACATGATGGCTCGGACTTTTCTGTGTGCTTCACTTAAAAAAAAGGGAAAAATAAATAGATAAACTAATTTGAACAAAGCAACTATTTTTATCTTGCTGCACATTTTCACAAATTCAGGTGATGTTTTCAAACTGGATTACAACCAGATCTTTCAAGGGAAAAGAAAAAGACTATGAGGATACAGAGTTATTGCTTTTCTATCCATAAGACTATGTGGATTAAAAATCTTTGGAATGGAAAATAATTTTTCATTCTTAAACTGATATGAAACTCACAGCATCCCATTCCAGTTCTTTTTTTGAAAACCCGTATCTCTTTCCCACTGCAAGTTTCTGTTGAACTTTTAGAAGAATTCTGGGAGCTCCTACTGTTGTTCCTAGAAAAGGACCCCCAGGGGCAAAGAACTACAAACCCATGGGTTTCACTAAGCTAAAGGCAGCCTTCTCTCAAAGTAACAACTGTTCAGACACCATTAGTGGTTTCTTACAAGGTGAAAGCAAGGCCCAGTGTACTTCACCCTGCCAATATGTTTCATCCTACTACTTCGTCTAAGCAACTGAACTCGTCAAATTATGTGGCTATTTGGTATGCTCTGTGCCTTTAGCTCACTCCTGCAGGTGCTTCATGGATTTACCTAAATCTCCCAACAGATTATGGTGATGATTGTGGTGGAATAAGTGAATTGAAAGAGTCAACAGTAAACAGAGTCATGTCACTTTATAACACGAGAGAATTAAGGTTTTTGGCTGAAGCAAGGTGGCTTGGCTTTTCTGGCAAACCTCTAAATTTGCAAGTTCTTTAGATTCTGTTACCCCAAGCGTATGGTCAGAAAATGTTATTCTGAAATCCAAGACAGGATAGCTGGTTATAAGAAATTCATAATATTTATCCTCCCTTTAGCAGACTACTCACAGGTAAAAGGATGAGATAGCTCAAGTAAGAAGGCGGTTTCTTTGGGATCCAAGATGGTTATTTCCAGGTGTCACCGAAATCTGGAATCAAACCTCTAAACATCAATGCAGTATTAAGAAGCAGGCATTCCTTTATTGCAGTGCTGGGTGCTCGGAGGCATCTCCACAAATCAAGCACACCTGTGTAGATTTCACCATTACATTTATACACAAAATTACAAGGTCGTACACTCCCAGTTACAATGATTGGTTAGTAATTTGTGTATGATTATAATATCTGCTGTGTCATCCTCTTCTGTTACTATGCTTACGTAGGGGAAGGGTCTTCGCCTGGGAAAGGGTCTTCTTGACCTGTGGGTGTGCTTTTTAGTATTATAATGAAGGTAGTTCACTTCAGGACACCTTAAAAGTAAGTTTTGTTGCCAAGTTGGATGGCTCGATATTGGCCTTGCCAAGCTGTACAATAACTCATCCTATACACAATAGAAGCTAGGTGCTCTGGTTATTATGGTCTAGAGAATAAGGACTAAGGTTACTATGGTCTACAGCGTAGGGACTTCAAGTAACAGTCTCAGATAACAAGAAGCACAGTCACTCATACGTCACTGGTTAATAAGTGCTAACATAATTCTAACGTGGAGGTTAACTCCTTAAAATCAGAATGCTCCTAGCTAACTTTTCACAAACACAAAATATATAAAGATTCAGTAAAACTTTAAGATAACCTGCAACACAGGGACTACCCTGAAGTCACAGCCAGACTTGAGTCAGTGCTTTAAAGCTTTGGATCACTTTACCTGCTTGAAAGATCTGATCAGGTCCTTAGATACACCACACTTTTTTACAGCTTTTCGGACCTGAGTGTCTGTTTCTGTCATCTTGTGATACCGTTTTGAAGAGCATGGGTGTTGAAAAGTAGCTGAAATCCAAGAGATGCAACAGGACAAAACAGCTGGGTAGAGAAGAGCAGAAGGCAGGGCATGACTGCCCCTAATATGGCAGTGACATTGCCTGGACAGGTGTCCAAAACAGTATCCTGAAGTCACACATTACGGGTGTAAAGTATTACTAAATTTTTATAAATAAGCTAAAGAATAAAATGCATGCTGATAAAAGCTTTCCTTGCTCTCCAGGGGACCCTCAGTGCTTCCTCTCCCTGCAGGGCTTTTGAAGACCTCAGAGTTGCAGTGGCTGGAAGATGACTCTTCCTGTGCTCAGTCAGCCTTGTACCAATGTCTGCTTTATTGTATGGATTCTACTTTGTTGTCAGGTCTGTATATCTGCCAAACCTTACTGCTTTCTGCAGGCTATTCAAATAATACAGAACAATTACACAGGAAAAGCATTAGAGAAAAATATGGTGAGAGCATGAGAAACAATTTATTATTTGTAATTGCACATTTTTATTAACTAAGTTATATTTATTGTGATACTATAGGGCTATATGTTACAGACAGGTCATATTAGTGTAGTGTTACATTAAACAGAAGTTAGTTGGTCACAAAATTGGGAGAGGAGGGGGGAGGGGAGTGGGGTCTTCCTGGTTAGGTGTTGCAAAGAAGAAACAGAATTACTATGGTGTCTATAAACATACATGTCACTTTACTGATAGTAAAGTAAAACAATAGATCAAAGTGATTACATAAGTTAAAATACTTTATATTACACAGTAAAAAGAGATGTCACAAAACATTTATGTTCCTCTTAACTGAACTTATGCTGAAGTTGCTCTCTGTGGGTGTTCACACTCCTATTGAAGCACTGTAACTGAGTCTCAGTTTCCTTTTTTTGGCCTTTCATCATGTCATAGCCCATGAACTTTCAAGGCCAGATCTCTGTCACACAGGTCTACTTATTACCGTGGCAGTGTGCTCCGCTCCCGCCCCCCCTTGTCTCTATGACAATGGTCAAGTGATAACCATCTGTGACATCTGGGGATATATCCAGGTCCTAATGGCTGTATCTGATTGGAAGTGGGAGACAGACAACAGGATAGCCAAGGGCTGATTTGAACAACGTGCCCATGTAACAATGCTGGTCAAGGTCTGACTCAAGCTAAGTGTGAAAGAAATTAGCTTCTGTGGTCAGTGTGCAAATATGACTATGAGTCAGTTATCTCATTCCATACGTAGTTGGCAACCCAGAGATGGTTGAGCTGTCCTGCACAGCAGGATCTCCCCCTGAGCAGGGATTAAGGTCACTCCTCGAGGCTGAGTTTCCTTGCTGCAACAGATAATCAGTCAGTGATTAACAGCATGGTAAACTTTGAAATCTTAGCTAAGTGGTAAGGGATTGATTATGCACATATAATTCTTTAGATATAAACTGTTGATCAAGTCTGGGACTAAGTCTGGATCCAGCTGCACCTAAGCTTCCCTTTGAGAAGGAATTTAGAACGCAAGGGGGTCTTTTCTGAACCTCACGACTCAGCGGGAGGGTCTCTCTGACAGTTTTATCTGACCCTGTCCTCTGTGCAGTAAACAATAAAGTGTACCTTACCACTGAATCTTGTTAAACCATCATCACATTTATTATCAAAGTTTGTTAAGTCTCTGTTTTGTACCAATAAACATAATGCTACTTCTTTCTTAAGAGTGAAGTGTGTCACTCCATCCACAACAATTATATTGCATGGGTAAAATTCTTTGTACCCGTTACCCTGAAAACTGTATGTTACTGAGTCACCTTCAGGCAAGATCCTCTTCTTTAATTTGCAGGTGTAGCTGGTGCTCAAGGTTTTCTTGTTTACCTTGTAAAAGCCTATCATTTCAGCTGTTTTTTGCTTCAGACAGCTCAATTCCCTTCTATATCCTTATCTGATTGTTCAGATGGCTTTTCTCTGCAGCCTGCTCCTTACAGGAAAGCACAGTTCAGGCTTTCTTGCAGAGCACTGTCAGAACCACTCCCTTGCACCGGTTGCAGCAGTTTGGACACCTCCCAGGCTCTAGATCCCTTAGAGGTTGTAGAGTGCAATGCAGTGCATGCCTAGAGTATTTTTATTTATATGTGTTGCTTCCAGACATACAGGACCTACCAAATTTGTCTCTATTCTACATTTATTCTAGTAAGCCATAGGGTTGATATGTAGCATAGAAACAATATTGCAAATGCAGGACACAGTTCTGGTTTATAGTCTTATAACCTGCATTAGTATCCTTCACCCAGACTTTCTTCTAAGATGCATCTCAACTATGGTAGGGGAAGCTGGGGCTGCTGATCCCTATCGGTCTCGTTGCTTTAGTTGCATATTTATTTTCAGTTGGCTCTAAAAGCCTTCTAGACATGTCTCTTCACAGCCTCTGTTCTTTGTTGTAAGTGAAATATTCAGATCTTAGCTGGTTTTGGAATGAAATTGGTAAAACTATAAAATGTTGGTTCTGCAAAATAAACTAACAGTATGCTCAATGAAGTAAGGTGTTAAATCTTTGTGCTTCATTTTCTCTTAATTTTGTTTCTTATATCTGAAGAGAAGCTCAGTGCTTTGTCAGCAAGATTTTTTTCTGAAAGATGCGTGAAACTGGAAATCGAAGAGAAAATTTAAGAGCCTGGTTAACAGATAGAACCACCAGCAGTTCCTGCAGAAAGGAGCCAGAAGCTCAGCTGAGGGTGGCGCAGATGTGCTCAGCAATGCCGCTGGTGGTGGTGCACTGCAGAACTTGCTGCCCAACATCAGCTGGAAAAGCTGCCCTGATACATCAAACTCCTTGGCCCAGATTGAGGTCCCAAGGGAGCACACAGCCCTGCAGGCCTGGGGCTGCAGGTGAGCAGGGGGAGGGTGTCCGTGCCCACAGGAGCTGTGTGCTTGCAGTGGCTCTATGTAAAGGAATTGCGGAAGGAGGTCAGCAGACTGCCCAGGATCAGTGAGTGCAAAAAAGCAGATAGACTAGATTTCTCCTGAGACCCTCAATATACAAGATCCCAGCTCTATTAAGGGAGGTGCAGGCAAAGTCTGCACTTACCAGGCTGGAAGATGCAGCTGCTTTCATGGTGAAGGCTGGAAGCTTGTGAATTTCAGCACCTGGAAGATGACTCCTGCTCTGTTCATGCATTGGCAGGTACAGAGCAAATTCGGTGCCCTGGCAGCTCTGTCCAGTGCAGCACCTGAGCCGGCTGAGCCTCAGCCCTGCAGCAGTGTCAGCACCAGGTGAGTGATAGTTGTCAGAGGCTTTGTGCTGTGGGGAACAGAGGTCCCCCATCTACCAATGTGAACTGCCATTGAGGGAGGTTTCTAGCTTGCCTAAGTCTGGGAGCCAGGATGCAGTGGCTTCTCAGACTGTACTGCTCTTCCACGTGGGCACCAGTGACACTGCCAGAGGAGCCGGTGACGGGGATGCTTTGCTAATGGTTACGAGGGAGAATATATCTGGGGTGTGAATGTCAGGGCAGCCTTGGCTGCAGTGAACCAGAGATGGTAGAGTTCAGGATCCTGGGAGGAGGGAGCAAGGACAATGACAGGAATGCAACCCTGGATGTCAAGAGAGGAGAGTTCAGCCCCTCCAGAGATCTACTGGGAAGCATTCCAGGAGATATGGCCCTGGAAAAGAGGTATCCAGGAGAGCTGGTTGATTTTCAAGCATTGTGTCCTTAAAGTTCAGCAGTAGGCCATCCTGACGTGAGGTCAAGCAAAATTAGCAGTAGACCTGGATGAATGAACAAGGAAGTCCTGACTAAACTCAGACATAGAAACAGCCTGTAGTAAAAGAGTGAAGCATTTCCACCTGTTCTTTCTACTATTGGAATCACATGTGTGAATAAAAGCAAAATTTTCTGTACACCAGTAGGTGAGGTCGATTCAAAAGTTGCTTAAAATAATCAGGACTTGCACATTCTGTCAGCTGAGGACTTACAGAAGTTTTAGATTTGTCAATTATTTTCTGATTTAGAGTTACTTGAAAACCAGCCTCTTCTGCTATGTGCAAGCATATTTGTCTTATAAGTCCTTCAGGCTCTGGAGAAATGAATGTTAGTGCTTAATGGTTTATTAGAGGTATGTTGAATTGGGCTTTTTACTCTGGAAAACGGTTAGACTAGAAAATTAATAGGTTGAGATTTTTGTGATGCTTAAACAGGGTTGAAAAAAAATGATTGAACAAAAAAAAATATTCAAGGATTCATCATAAGTGTAAAAAACCCTCAGGCTGAGTAAGATTCAATACATTCCTCTGTGTATACATTTTTTGCTTATAAATTGGAGATCCTTCCAACAGTAATTACATATTTCAGTCTACATATTAAAAAAATAATAATCTTGTTACAAAATACTGGGTGGCTACAATTTCAAATATATGTATTTCATGTGCTTCATAATTAGAAATTCACCCCTCCTCTCCCCCCGCAGCATCCTGCCCCCCTGCCCCATACATCTTTATTTGAAGCAGTCTCTCGCTAAGATAAAAAACAGGACTCAAAGGAGCTCAAGGGGAGTTTAAAATTTTCAAATGGAAAACACACAGAGATTATGAAGCCTTTTTGGAAAAGTCACTGAGGGGGAATATTTTCTCCCCACACTAAAAAAGGAAATCCTCATTAAAAGAAGAAAATGGGAGACCAGTGTTCGCATGCTGCTAAACCAAAACCTGTCAGTCTGAAAGACTAACATTTGAGCTGTGAAGTGCCTGAATGAGACTGAACCTGCAACTTACTTTCCAGCTGTCTGTTAAAGCAAAACAAAACCCTTTGCCAAACGGCCTTATTCGCAGGAGCTACTGAGGCTTCTGCCACATGGCAGATGCGGCTGCTGCTGCACCTTACCCGTGGGCTTTCACGCTTGGGCTTGGTGGGCAGAAAGACTCAGTTCATAGCTCCTGCAGGAAGGTACCTCCACCAACAAGGCACTGCAGGACTGGCAGGGTTCATGACATGAACTGGCTCACTGAGAGGACAGAGAAACCGCTGAGGAGGCTGGATGGAAGATGTGGTGCTCTGCCACTGAGTGCAGGACTTCTTTGTGTCTCCAGCACCACCTGTTACACCAGCTCTGTTATCTCACCTGACCACTTCTTCAGGACTAGATGTGGTCCAATTCACTGTTCCGGTGGGGAAAACGAGGAACCTGTAGCAAAAGCTGACTCTGATGATGTGAGAGCAAGGATTACCTAAGAGAATGAAGTCTGGAGGAGCTCCATGGGCCAAGCCCCGCTGCAGTGGGAAGCTGGCCTGAGATTCCCTATGCTGTTAATTTGGATAGGCACATAAATCTGAAAGCCAGGCAAGAGATTTTGCATTTTTGTTTGTGGTGGCTTTAAGCGGTAAATTCTTACTCCAGTGAGACCTGTGATACTCTACCAGCGTGCCAGAGTTTGGAGGATTTATGTTTTGGGGTAGAATCAAAAGAAAAAGGACTAAACCTGACTGTTGTGTAGCTTCAAACTGAATTTCAGATTAATATAGTTAATCCAAGAAATTACGAGTCTTTAGTTCATTGTGTATGTGTCTATCAGTAGTTCTATCAGAAAGAGTGTGCCATTAAAGGAAATTTTCAACAGCTACTGAACAGAATTTGCCTCAGTTGCATTCACTTTCCAAAAATACGTTACTGAATGCTCTTGCTGGAGTGTGCACATCTCATGGTATACAGAGCTTGAAGCAAGGATTTCAGAGAATGAATTCTACGTGCCTCACGTGCTTTAGAGGAATCTAGATGATGCTATACCCATTCAGTTAGGAACAAGCAGAACGCTATGTGATACTTGTCCCGCTAGAAGACAGCCTTCTTTCCCTAGCACTACACAATTTTTTTGTTAAAAGAAGCTCAGAGCAACCACCAGAAACTCTGTCGGAAAATTCCCTAAAAAGTCTTAAGTGCTTATACAAGTAATTTCCTTTGCAGAGCTGTGCAACTACAGTGGTACAGACGTGGCAGGTCAGGCTAAGGGGATTGTGTTCAGATTTGTGAAATAGTCTACTTTTAAATAAATCCTTAAAAATACTCTGTGAATTCTGGGTAAAATCCTCTTTCTTTTGGTTTTGCTAGGGAAAGAATCGCAATGTAGAAACACAGCAGAACAAGGTCCAGTGTTTGTTTTCTCTGGCAATGGAAACAGATGAAAACATTTCCTCCTCCAGCTGCTGCACCTGTGGTCTGCTGAAGTCCACTGAGCTCTCTCCTGAGCCAGGATAACCTTTTGTAAGTCTGCACCGAAATGACCCCATTTAAGACAGTATGTTTTGTTTTAATCCTGGCTTCCATTTTACACCTCAGCCCTGCTGGGACCGGGATCAGCATGTCTTGGAGGGGAAGATGAGCTATGGCAGAAGGGCAGCCTGTGCCTGGGGAATACAATTGTTTTCTAAATGGCCTCAGCCACCATTACCGTAACCTGGTGCAGCGGTGTGCAGCCATGGGCTTCCTGGTGCTGATGCCAGGGTAAGGTCAGGGCTGTGCTGCTGCAGGTGGGAGGGATAGCTGTTCCCCTGGCAGCTGCTGGACTGTCAAGCACATGCCAGCCCTGTGATGATCTAGACTATTATCTTCTGTCCTGTTATGCCAGGTTATCAGTTTATATTTCCATTTCTTTAGGCTTCTATGCTTGAAGATTTTTATGAGGCCAAGTTAAGATTATGCAGAAAAGACATATTGTTTCATTGAAATATAAGTAACCTGTATGCCTACATTTGATCCTTATCACCTTCATCAGCAAAAGGCAAACAACATGTAAACCCATATGAAGTCTCCTACCTCGATACCATTTTTAACGTATCTGAGGCAGTAAAGTGAGTTTGTACCAGAGCAGCACTTTGTGTTATCTCTCTGTTGAATCAGTGGTGCCGTAATGACTTAATAGCCAGATTCATAATTTCATTAAATGATAGCCTAAATGACCAGCCAAGGAAATTGTGAGAATTGACATTTCATCAGTTTTCTGGCAAAGGCAAAAGACAAAGGAATTTGAATGAACTTCTTGGAGGAACACCAAATGGGGTCAATCAGGGTGAGTCTTACTTTACAGAGGGAAACACAGGATAATCACCTAGAAAGAAGAAAGTTTCCAGTAGAGGTTTAAATAATGCGACCAGTATGTCAGATAGCTAATTTGGTGGGAGACAATGACCAGCTCTGCGGTAACAGAGAAGACCTCCATGTGCTGCAAACATGCAGGAATCAGCAAAAATTTAGGAAGTGGTCTTCAGGAAACCATATCTTGATAACAAAAATAGCTACTCTTGGCCATTCAGATAAACTGCTTTCCTATGAAGAAAATAAAAACCTTCCACAAGAAAATTCTTGTATATTTTAGCTTTTCTGATGGGCTGTACAGCTTCCTTTGTAGCTGAAATTGGTACTAATCAGCAAATCTAAAAACCTGCTTTTATTATAACTATCTTACATCTCTTCATTCTAGGGACTTGTACATTTAAGTTAAAAAAAATCAATAAAGAAAAAAATCAGCATTGTGGTATTAAATTTGATGCTAAAAGACTAACAGATGCATTAAATTCTGATGTAGACAATACAGATGTGTTTTCTGGTCAAAGGTTCTAACAATAGATGGAGATTTTATGCAAGGTTTAATGAGTTGCTTACAATGTATAATGCAGGTCCAGTTTGAGTTAGTTGGGATGCTTTTCCCCTTCAGTTATGCCACACAACACAAACAGAAGTACAGTAACCAGAAAGAATATCTGCTTTTGAAAACTTTTCCAAAACCACCTTGGAGTGAAGATGGAGTTCAGTACAACATACTGCAAAAGCAAGCTTTTCTTGCTTTTCTTCTCTAAACAAGAACATTACATTCTTAGCTGTCAGTGTAGTACTGTGGAAATAGTCTTTGCAAATAGCATTTTCTCTGTGGAAAGAACCACTTCCAGTTTGATTGTGTGTGTTGCAGGAAGAGGTAAGAATTTCTGTGAGTTTTAGACGACTCAACAGTGCTTAAAATCAGAACTGCGGTGCAGTACAGAGTTGGCATGCTTTAGAAACACAGCAAACAGGTATTTCCCTGGTGAACATCATCCTTTTTTCTGCATATTAATATCTACCTTTACCAAAATGGTGGTGTGGAGGAGATGGCAGGCAATGCCATCTCCCAGACAAACAAAAGTATATAATAATGGTCTATATTCACAACATTTTAAAAAAAGAAAAATAGAAGCCTTAAATGACAAAAAATCCATGTATGTGGAATAATTTGTGCTATAGTTAATGAAGACACAGGTTTTTTACTTTGGAAAAGGCATGTCTTACAGCAGTGATGTGAAAATCATTGCTATATGATATCCGGCTCTTTGTATCCATATTTCTAGTATGATGTGACAATAATGTTTCTGCAAGTGTGTTGCTGTTTCCCCTCTGCCCATGTAGGCCATGTTCCTTTTCCAGGGAGGAACTGACAAGAGTGCTCATCATCTTTGTCCGTTAATTTAACAACAACAAAATACAAGGCTGTAGAGGAAAATACATCCTGCTGGATCCAACAGCCTGGGAGAGGCAGGACTGCTCAGCTCCACATCGCTGAGTCCAAACACCAGCAGGGCTGGGGATGTGTTCCCCACAGACAGCCGTACACAGAGCACATGTATACAGTACATACATACCTATATATGTGTCTGTAGACACCGTCAGACAGACACCCAGAGCGCTCACTTGAACACAGGCAGTGCCAAGGGCTTCATCCTGCTCCCCTCTCTGGCAGAGCTGAATGGAGGTCCACAAGTGAACAAGGTGGGTCCCTCTGGCAGCTGGCTCAGACTGTCAGCCTGACCAGCAGCTGCCCCTGAATGCCAGACTCCCCAGCTGCTGGCACTGGGACATACAGTCCCTGAGGTTGCAACTCCATGCCAGTTGTTGTGACAGACCGTTGTGCACACACATGCACGCAAACACACATGCACACACACACAGAGCTGGCTGGGACTCGCCTGTCCCCATAGCCCCACAACCCTTTGTGCTCTAGCCCTCAGAGACACCCCCCCCCCCCGGCCCCCAGCCACTTCATTGCCCCAGCACCCCATCTGGTGTGATCCTTGCTGGTGCTTGCACCTCGCTCCACATCCACACCCTCTGCGGTCACTGCACCACAGGCATGGGGCTCCCACCTGCCCTCTAACCCCAGCTGCTGCACTCAGGCCCTGTATGTGTGTACACACATGCACACACAGAAAGTGGAGAGCCATCAGTGACAGAGTGATGAAGGACTCTGGCAAGCAGCCAGGACAGACTGTACTGGCCAGACACAGGGCATGGCTGACAAGTGTACTCACCAGTCAGCTACTACTGGCCCTTTTTTCCCCACCCCCTTGCCCCTCATTTTCCCACTCCTAGTCTTCCCCAGATCACCTCGACTCTGTTTTCACACCTTTGGTTCCCCCTCCCAAAGATCCCATAATAAATCCTATGGGACTCCATGCTGCTCTTCCCCTGCAGCCACATGTCCCGCAGCCCTGGGCAACACCCCTCAGCCAGAAGAGTGACCCAGGGGTGTTCCCCATGGCTGCTGCTGGTGGGTTTCATGCTGGGAACAGCCTGGGGCTCTCCTGGGACAGTCCTGGCAGACCCACAGCAAGGTGTCTTGTTCCTCAGGAGCCCGTGATCTTGGTTCTTGCTTGCTGTCCTGCCCCTGGGTTCCTTGGGGCTTGTCTGATGGGCCTTTGATGAGCTGGTGGCCCTGGGGTTGAGGCCTGGGAGCAGCCAGAACAGGCTATTATTCGGGGTCCCCTCCTGCCATTGTTGCTCTGTGCTCCTTGGTGGGTGTGCAGACAAACTTTATCAAATAACCTAATTGAAAGTCTTGCAGACACTGGGAGACCATCCTCAGATTGCAAAAACCAGCTGCTGTCAGCAGCTGAAAGAGACCTGACATGCTTTTATCCCTACTCTCCTTTCTATTCCTCCTACTTCATGGATACTCCATTCAACAATTCACAGCAAATATAAGAAGAGCAGATGAGGTCAAAATGGAAAGAACTAAGAGCATAAATAAAGTAAAAGAGCAAAATAAAGTAATCCAAATACATTTATGAAAAATGTCCAGCTTCTAGTGACTTCAGTACACTTGGTGAAATAGCTTCCAAAGCAACCACTCTGACCAAAGCATGTGCTGTTTGTATATTGGAGCTGGCACAACCCTTTTGACGCAGTGTAAGATTGCCTTGAAAGCAATCAGCAGTCTTTACATTGTGGGAAGATGCAATTTATAAATGCCATTCATTAAGTTGTCACACACACAAAAATAATCCTATTCTCTGTTAAGAGTGAAATCCTGCAATGTAATAACAAGGTAATTGTGCTTGTGATGTTCATTCAAAATCTGACAGAATTCAGTCCTTACTCCTAAGCCTGTTGAAGCTGCACGATGACCAGCATATGATATTGTGCCAAAAAGGTGGCCTTTTATGTGCAGATTCAATATCTATATGATTCCCTGACATATGCCAACATATAATGCTTACCTTTGGCCTGTGTACTACTCTTATACAGCGAACTGTGACAATGATTTTTTTTCAAATGCAGTCAACAACAATCAAGCAGAAAACAACTGATCTCCTCAGCTGATGATTTCAGGAAACAGACATTTACAAAAGCAAGTGAAAATAACTAGTTCCCTATATTACAGCTGCAGTCCCTCCATTTTCCTTTAATAATTAAGAAGATTTCATGAGATTATTCTGGACTCAGTTATAAAAAACATAGTGCTTTTTTTTCCTTCTGGAGGTATAACAAATCTAGATTTCTGTTTCAATAATGCAGTATCAGCATGAGATTTGTAGGTTGCTTCACAAGCTTCTTAATGGAAAATATGTAGAGAAAACATTTATTCTGCTGTTTTGATCATGCTCATATTCAGAGACACTCTAACATGACTGAGTAGCAGGAACCAGTGACAGTAAAGGTCAAAATGACTTCTTTAAAGAAAATCTTGTCCATCTTTACAACTATTGTAGAAACAAAAAGACATGCATAATGAACAGAAGGCATGCCTTCAAGTCTCCTGGCAGAGAAAAATGGGCTAAAGCAGGAGTCAGGATACATGTGAAAACAAGGACTACTGAATGCAGCCCAATATATTAAATTAGGAGAAGGCAAGGTCCCCTTATCACAGTCTGTGTCAGCCATGGGGGCCATCAGCTTGTAACTGTGGGAGGTTCATGGCAAGGTGAGCTCATAGAGATTTGCAAGAAAGCAGGCCATCCTGATGACATGAACTATAGCCAAAATTTCAAGCACTGTGAGTATCTGGCGTATTTATTTTTGTGAGATAAAAAATGCAGCTCAGCAATTTTCCAAGGTGGGATCAAGGAAAGTACTGATTTTTCCAGCAAAAGACAGACAGGGTCCAAGAGGGTGGGAACCAAGGTGGCCTCCTTGTTTCTGGTTGTTTCATCACACAGCAGAAGACATCATCCTTAGGCTGTTTGTCTATCTAACTTGTAATTACTCTCAGTGGGATGGAAATCTGTCTCAGGATCTGCTGCAATATGGGAAGAGCAGGGACAATACCCAAACTGCTCGAATATCTTCTTGTCAAAGTCTTGAACTTGCTTCCTTATCAAAAAATTAATTTTGAAAGTGTTAGTGTTAGGCCTGCAGAATGTATCCTGAATGTGAAGCAAAGTGGAAAATGGGTCACTTGCAATTACCAAACCAGATATATTAGACATGTTGATTGGTAGAGACCAAAGTTTAGACTGCTGTGCTTAGGATACCTGTGCAGGGGTGTCATAGGCAGAATGGTCATGATGCACCCTGTGCCTTCATAGTACTGAAAATCTGCATGCAGCTGGTAATACCTGTGCAGTGCAGCTATTAAAGGAAAGATTTAAACATTCTGTCTTAAAAACCCCTAATCTATTTTACATGTTGAAGTACAAACCCTCTTCTTGAGGTTTTCTCAAAGTCCCGTTCTTTTAAACATTATGGTCTGGGAAACAACATCACCTTACTTGTACAGTCACTAATGGTTCACCAGTGCCAGTCACATTTCTCTGCCTATTGGAGAATTTAATCATTCACCATCAACATCATCAAAAGCTGATGGAGACTAGAGAGGTGGTTAGGCATATTCACACGGGATTTTACCATATCAGAGCATGCTGTCACCCTGACCATTTGTCCCTTTTGGCTAAGGATGTGTGATCTCTCATATCAGACACTGACACACTTGTGGGAAACTTGGGAATCAAGTGTCTTCCCCTGTGAGAGAGGTATATGGACTCATAAAGGGTCTTCTAGTCGGATCCGGGAGTCCGTCCCTCAGTCTCCTCAAATGATGACCCCTATGGTGGTGTTCCGAAGCCTTGGAAGAATAAGGACGGAACTGGTTGATAAAAAAGACAGCTCATGGAAGAGGGCTGCGTTCCGGAGCAGATGTCTTGGCTGAACGATCATCTGGCTGGCTGGACCAGGCGGACAGCCTAAACCCCGAGGATAACACCTGTATTCATTGAGACAGGTGAGCAGCCAAGAAACTTTAGAGACTTTGAAAGAAATGGAAGTGTGTACATACAGCAGCCAATTGTATGATGCTGCCGCGGAGGGGAGCTCAGTGTTGGGAATGCATTTAGCACCTTAATGGCAAATTCTGACTACTCTTTGCCAAGTGTGGACTAATTCTACTAACGGTGCTAAACCAGAGGAAGCTGTAAATTCCACCGACAGTGTAAGCACTGAACTAGAGGAGGCTGTAAATTCCACCGACAGCGCCACTCTTCTCAACGCACTGTCAACGATGGCGATTCTGTCCACACCTCCTCTGACCCAAAGCTTCTGTCACTGATTGCAGTGACCCTCACAACACAGGACCAAGCACGGGAACAGGACAACTCGGACAATAATTTCATTGACACTGATAAACCTTTTGATCCAGGTCCTATAGATCTGTAAAAGGAGCTAGACATTCCCACCCCCACCCCACCCCCCCCCGCCCCGCCCTGGTCTCTCCCAATGCATTGATTGTATTTTTGGGGAGGGTGAAAGGGGGTCTGAGGGATTGGTGGCAGGAATGGAAACGCTTAAGTGAGGGATTTGGCAGTCGCTATGGCATGTTCAGTATTTTGTCAGACAGATCAACCTCGAGAGTGGCAGCCTGTGCAATACGAGGCTGTTAAAGAGTTAAGCAAAGCAGTGCGGGAAGGGAGGATTCATAATACATTTGCTATGTCCCTTCGTGAAGTGATGGCAGAGCCTTATACACTCACACAGCGTGATTGGAAGTCATTGCTTTGTATGGTACTAACTGATACAGTATATGATGTGGTTATCTGATTTTTGTGAGTGGCCTTGATTGAAAACCTTAATTGGGGAATTGCTGTTAACTATGAGCAGTTGGCTGGAGAAAATGATTGTGCTGATTCTGTGATTCAGGCAAGGTATCCCAGGGACAACTATTTGCAAATAAAAAGTGATATAAGAGAGGAAGATGGAGAATATTTGACCTAACAAGAGATGAGAGAACAGCTGGGTATTGCGAAGGAGAATAGGAAAGATAAACATGGTTATCTAGTGTTTAATAGGTGTCTGCATGCTTATAGAGATAGATAGCTATGTAACTGCATGAATGATTCCTGCCCTGAGCCTGGTGGAGCATTCAGCTGCGGTTTGTGTCGGGGCTTAGAGATGTAAATAGGGGCTTCTCTGTTATGGTAAAGTGTCTCCGGTTGCATAAAAAAAGAGGGAATGAAGGGAATGACCCCAGAGGTATGTTCAGAGAAGGCAAGCTATGTTTTGCACTTTTTGACTGAACCAGTCCTTGTTTGGTGTGCCCTTCCTTGAAACTGACTTGCAGACATTGTTGCAAAAAAGTGAATGTATGTGGGGAATGAAGAATCTTACTGAAAGCCTTGATATTTAGGTTAATTCATTACCTATGTATAATGTTCATCCAAAAGAAGTTGATATTGTTTACACTTTGAATGTCGATAATTGTCTTTCTGTAGATGCTAATGTAGTAGGAGGCTATGATGGGAACGTATTGCAGCGGTTCTTCTCTTATCCGGAGTAACAGCAGGGAAAGCACTAAAGAGTTAAATCACCTTGTTTGGTAGGCAGTTAAGAATGTGAGTCAAAATTGCCACTGCTTTTTGTTGTTGGCTCAAGGACATGGCTGTGAGGATTTGGATGGTATGTGCTGCGTGGATTTTAGGTGCCCCATTGCAGCTACGTGTTATCAAAATCTGAGAAAATGTCAGCCTTTTTGGCATCCATTCACTCAATTGGCAGTATTGTTTGTTTGCTGTTACCTTGGTTGCTGTCATGTTTGCAAGGGCCCTGCAGAACATGGCAAACCTGGTACTAGCTGTTCAAAAACAAAAAGGGGAAATTGTAAAATTGTACGGAACAGAGACAGCAGGTTGTTATTGACATTGATAATGTGCAGCTTTGGCCTTGCTTTGACGATGTGCAGCTGCGATCCTGCAGCAAAGAGTTAAGTAACTTTGAGGGAGTACGAGAAGAAAATCTAGGATGAAGTTTCCCATCTCCAACAGAGTGATACTTGGGATTGGTTAGATAAACTGTTTAGTGGCTGGGGCATTTCAGGATGGTTAAGAAGTTTAGTAAAGACAATTATATATGCCTTAGTTGCTTTTTTTATTTGTTCTATTACTTATACCTTGTTTTTTACAATGCTTACGAAAACTAATGACTCGTTCAGTTTCAAAGGTTCTTTTTGTGCAACAGGAAGGGGGAGATGCAGGAGCGGGCTGGAAATCTGGACCATGGGTGTCAATCAGTTAGCTGAGGGGAATGTGCTCGAGATTGTAGGTCAGGAACCCTGGGAGGACAAGGAGTGTGAATAGACAACAATTGACAGGATGGGTCATGCTGAGAGAGCATAGGGGAGGGGGGGACGTATGGTGCCAAGGATGGTGCCAAGGAAAGGTAACACCTTGCTGTTAACTGATGGTAGTTAACCACCAATCGGGGATTGCCTAGTATGCAATGCTTAGCTTCAAGAACCAATCTGTTTAAAACGCGCAGCTTCTGAAAGTGTATATAAACTTGTGCTTCTGTACAATAAATTGACTTTTGCTTGCATCAAGCAGCAAATGGCTCTCCATCGCAGCACACACTGACACAGCTTCAGTTTTGATTTTTGTTATTTTGTTTTTGTTTGTTTTTTTAATGCTGTATGGTACATTCATTTAGCCGGCAAAGATCATAACCTTTTACAGTACTGAGTGCAGTCAGATCCTATTGCTGCTTAATTCTCAGGAGGTGTTCAGCATCTGCTGGGACAGGGTCTGAAGGAATTAGAGCTTATTGCTGCAGTTTGTCTTAATTAGGATGTTTTCAGTGGAGGAAGCTAGCACTGGCAGGCAGGCATCGTCCAGTTGACAAGCATGTGATCCAAGATGACAAGTCTTCTCCCAAAGGGACAAGTGAATACGACAAGTTAACAGACAGAAGTTTAAGTTACACTGCAGCACTATAGATGAGAGGGATAGCCTCTTCTCAAACAGCTTCCCTTGTATTAGCTGGGCAGCACCTGCTTCCTCCACCCCCTGGAGCAAAATTGGACTGACTCAGAAAGAATGACTTGAAAAGAAATTACCCACATGTCATCTTCCTGGTCCGTAATTTGTTAAGCCAAATTCACTATCCTGTCTGGCCTGCACAATCAGTGTAGTATTTTAAGAAAAAGCTAAAAACCAAACCAGGCCAGAGGGGATGGGCAGAATGGGAAGCTTCCCCGGAATATTAATTTTATTAGTGTTATTTTAAAATCCAGTTGGTCTGGAAGACAGTCCTGCGCTGCCTCTCCTCTGTCCCACCGTTACAGGGACAGGCTGCCAGCAAGCTGCTACCGCACATGTCCATCATAGCACAAAGAACATCTTCCATGCTGGGCTTCCAGGCGGCATATGGCAGGAACCAGCAGCAGGAGATCGATCAAGCCCTTAACATCTGCAGGCAAATGGTATTTGTTCCCATGTCTTGCTTTTAGTGACATCGTGTTCAAAAAGCTACTCTATTCAATAGTTTAGAGTCTGGTCTCAGACCTGGATGTTGCAAGCGAAGCTTACATAAACACCACTGAAGAAAGAACTAGTAGTTTTTTTGCACAAATAATGTCCATCTATGGATTTCTTTGCAACATATCATCCTGTGGGAAGGCACAGTGTTATTTAGAGTGCAGCTAAAAAGGGGGAAACATCCTGAAATATCACAATAGCAGTGAATCTCAGGGGTGGTTGTTTTATTGGAAAATAGCCTGGAACTCACTCCATGCCAGTGAATGGTGTGTTAGGCTTGAGGTTAAAGATGCTGTAGTTACAGAGGAGACCGGGAGTGGGACCACCTGGTGAACACTGGTAAAATCTGTCCAAAGCCAAGCCAGGAAGTCAAGTCAGCGTGTGATGATCAACAGCATAAATCACCAGGCATGGGTATGGCTGCAGCATAGCTTGGGCAAAGAGCTCCAGAGTTTGGAAGACATGCCTGGTGGAGGCTTCTCATGGCTCTTCCTCAAACAGCTCTTTTCAAGGCTGCACAGCAACACCACAGCTGATCTGGCCTTGAGATCAGGCAGACAGACCTTGGGGATGGGGTGGATGTGCCCACAGGATCCTGCCACAATCCAACTAAAACAATATTAAAGTGTTTCTGTTCCTTCGATAGAGATTGTGTGGCCAGAGCAAAGTGCTCAAGCGGTATTAACCAAAGTGCTTTGTCACATAAACAGGTCTTGCGGTCGGTGAAAATGGTCACCTGTATCGAGAGGATAGGACGAAAAGGGGAAGACTGCTTCTTGCAGTCAGACTGATACAAAGAGATGAGTGTTGTGGAAAGTCAAGCCTTTGTCTCTTCCTGCCTCATCATGCACAAGAGGGTATATGGAGAACACTTTTTCAGAAGCACTCAGAGTGCTCTGTGTCATTTGTTCTCTTCGGTTAATGGTGCAAACAACAGAAGGAGGCATCTGTAACCATTTACAAATCTAGCTAGTAGTTCCCCCAAAACAGTATGCTGGGGGCACTTTGCAAAAAGTGTGACTCTCCCTTTCACTGGAAGGCACCTAATAAAGATAATCTTTTTTTTTCAAAACATAAGAGAGAGGTAGAACTGATGGGTGCAAAAGCAAAAAAGCTAGTTCTGGTCCCACTCATTTCACCAGGGCTGCGACTTCCCAGAACTGTTATCCCCTGTTTCTTAAGGGTGTCTACTACTTTATGCTATTTCCCTTTTCTGCTGGAGAAAAGGGACCAAATACTGGAAAGATATTCCAACACAATTGCTAATTATATATTTTTAGGTCTGAATCCAATTTTGATATTTTCTAGAATTTGAGAAATATTTAATTGGAAAGATATCAAAGCAGAACATCATAAAAAAGTGAAGGCTAGTATTTTTTAATGAATGGTGAATGGGGAGGAGGAGGGAAGATGAAATTCATCATTCCATTTCAATTGATTCAGGGACTAGAACCAGAATGGAAGATTAAAACTAAGGTGTTGAAGAAAGAAAAAGGAGGGCTGAAGTGAAGGAAAGCACACTCATACCAAAAATCTGTTTCCTTTCTATTTTTAATATCCTCTTTTTCTTTCTCTTGGTATAGAATCCTTTAGTAACACTTTTCTCCATGTAACATGATAACTGGTTTCGCTTTTTTCAGACATTTTGCTTATTTATGATTACATTTCAACAGACAGGCATCTTTTACCCTGTCAGTCTTACCTCCAATGAAGGGCAACACATACTCAAAAAGTGGTAAAAAGCCAGGCATCTTCTCTGTCTTGCATAATGAAAGTCTGCACACATACGTGTGGGTGTGCACATATGGACTGTGTATGCACACACATAGACAGGAATGGCTGTCTCACTGTCTTTCTCAGGACTGTATGGTCCTGCTCAGGATCTGAGCTGTTCTTTTCCATTATGTGGTACATCAGAAATGGTCTCCTACCTCCTGCCAGACTCCTCCAACTGAAAAATTGGATTTACATACGCTACTGTTGCTTCAAATGTGTAAGCAATTCCTTCTTCTGACTCTGGATTATTTTCTGGGTGGTTTTTTGGTGCAAGCTTTCTGACACCACACCACAACACACATTCAATCCCTGTACTTGTGTGTACTTCAATTTTATCAACGTAAGAGCATAAAGGGGACTGTATTTTCTTTTACCTGGATTTTTAAGTGAATGGGGGCATGCAAAGAGGTCACTCTAGGAGCAGAGGTGCAAACCTCTGAACACAGTTATCATGTGGGCTAGTTAGAATACTTGATGGTGTGAGGTACTTTTATCAGCTGTGTATTCTTGCCTGACAGGAAGGCATTGAAAAGAAATATACAGTAAAGACATGTAAGTCTCCTATGTGAATGTGTAACTCTAAAGTTTTTCTCCACCTTTGTGTGCCTCTTCTATGCTCACAGAGGTTGGTGGATGGCTCCTGTTGTGTTCAGTGAGGGTGGGCTGGCTCAGAAGGGCCCTTATGCCTATGGGGGCCCATATCTTTAGCGGGTAACACGATGAGCTCTTTCACTGGTCATGGAAGAAACGATACTTGGCAATGGATGTATCTGAGGTCCCATCTTCCACATCAAAACTGCAGTGTGCTTCTTCTGCAAAAAGGATGATGGTGGGAGGGACAAGAATGTACTATGAGAGCAGATAAAATACTTAATGAATTCTGTACCTTAAAGAAGGAAAAACATACTTCTCCTCAAATTACAACAGTGAACTGATTCTTCCCCAAAGAAGAATCTTCCATCTCTAATTATATACAGATGTCCTCTTGAATTTTCGATATTGACATTTGTTATGCCTTGCCACAAACTCCTATTCACAGTCTGCATTGTCATATACAGCAGATACAACAAAACTGTGTCTCAGTCAAACACGCTTTATTGTTTATTTTCCTCCTGTCATCTTTCAGACCTCTGGAGTAGTCTGGAAGGGAGTGCTCTCCTCTCCCAGGTATTAACCCGCATTCTTACATGTAAACAGCGGAAGAAACTTGAGGTTAGAGAAGCAGTTGAGGGTTAAGCGAGGATTTTAGCTAACAACAAATCAAGTTTACAAACAGAGATGCCTGTTCAAATTGCTTTGTCTGCTCCATGTGTTGTTATGCTGTAGTTACCGGCTAGTCTGAGGGGCTGTAGGTCCTGTGAGAGGAGTTTATATTTGAGAACAGACAAGCTGACATGCATTGTATCATCAAAGGAAAGGTAGCGAGTTCTGTATGTCTTTTCCTTTTTGTCACAATCTCTGCCAAGCTGCTTCTCCTAAAAATGCTGTATGTTTGGCATTTTAGCTCAAGATTGGTATTTTAATGTGCTACAGTCCTGGTCCAAGGGTGACACACTGCAGCTCACACAATCCCTGTAATGCTTCAGTATACAGCTCATCAGTATTAACAATCAGTGCTAAACTATGCAAGTGCAATATTTAAATAAGACAACTTCAAAAACTATAAAGAGCTTGAAAGGGGTTCTTTGAATATGTGTTAAGGCCAGGAAGTGACTGTTCCCATGGGATAAGAGGTTAAACCTTGATTTCTAAATCATCTCCTTATAGCACCCCGCCTAGGAGCCTAGGAGGACAGTGTAAGGTCTGATAAGGTGCTGAGCTGAATGACAGGTCACGGGTAGTTTTTCAAGTATCGTGGGTGGGTATGTGTGGGAAATGTTTGTTCACTTTCAAAGAAACTTCCTAGAAATTCTTCTCTAGTCCACAGTGATGTTACAGAAGTCAATAATTTATTTTGAAACCAGCACTCTGAAAACCTTTCCTTCTTTCCTTTTTTTTTTTCCCTTTCTTTTTTTCATATTTCCTTAGATCCTTTCATTTTTTCAAGTCAATGGGAGAATTTCCACTGACCACAAGATAAAGGCCTTGATCAGATCTCAGTTTTCACTGAGTTGTTTTAGGCCTTGGCATTACAGAAAGATGTATTTTGAAACAGACAAACACATAAATATTTGCAATTACTTTTTTGTGTGTGAGTGCTCATTTTAAATACCTAAAGAAACTTTACTGGGGATGAAAATAAGGAAAAGAATGCAGAACACTTATTTAATCTCATTCAAACTTTTCTTCAACTAACTTAATGCAATAACAGAAGAATTACTTTAATTGAAGATTTATGTTAAATACTATTCCACTGAATAAAGCAAAGCTTATTTAAGGAAATTTGCTCATAGATCTTTTGTTTGTTACCTTAAGCTATGGATGAAGGCATTGATTACACTACTTTGCAGAAGTCACATGTCTTCATAGTTTTGAAAATATGAACTGAAAGAGTCCAAGCTTGATCTCAAAAATTACAATTTAAGCCAATTATGAAGATAATGAACAAGAAGCTGTGTTTGGAAACAGTTACTAAAAGTAATTTCTTTTTCATTTTGGGAAAGTAATTGTGCAGTTCAAGCAGATCTCTGCCTTAAAGAACTCTGAAGAAATTTTGCTTTCTTTAAGGTTTTGCAATTCATATATTCATAAGTTTTAAAACCAGAGAGACCATTAACTCATACAGCCAGTCCTACACAACAAAGCCCAAGGAATTCCATGCAGTTACTCTTACACTGAGTCCAACAGCAGACCTCTGTGTGGAACAGTATCCTGACTTGCCTGGACAGCTCTAGGAGATGGAGAACATGTCCTTTTCATGATTAGTTCATGCAGTGTTTAATACATATATCTAATTTCTTATTTTAATGTATCTGCCTTAATTTGGCAACTCTCAGTTTTCATTGCCTGGAAGGCAGTACACCAAAAATGCATATGGTTTTAGGAAGAGAAGATGACCATGACCGCTGCAGAACCACCAGTAAATCACAATTCCCGCTGAAAATGAGCAAGGCTTTAAATGAGTGACAAGGTATTTGTTGATATATATGTACATTTAAGTTCTATGTGACTGACCTTTCATCTAAAATCATGGTCAGTTCTAACCATTACCTTTTCCAGATCTAGGATTCAGAGAGCTAGAAAAAAGATATGATTAATTTCTTACTAGTACAGTCATTTACTGTATGGCTGGGTACTGGGGCAAAGAGGAGAGCTCTGCTTTGCAAGGCATTCATGTAAACCAACATTTTATGATTAAAAATAAGTAACACTGAGAAAATGAAATAACACATTTATTGGAATTTGCTACTACACAGAAGAAAAAAAAAAAGAAGAAAAATTATGGTATTATTCATTTTATCTTTCTTGGAGGCAGGAGAAAAGAAACTTTTCAGGAATCCTAAGGTGTCCAGAAGGGTCATACAAAACCAGAGCTGTACTTCTCTCAAAATTAAGTTCCTTCATTGAATCGCTAGTCCTTGTGGTGTCTAATTAACTTCCAGAAAAGGAACCCTGTGAGTACATGGTCAGTAGCCGTACTTACTCGAGGAAAGTTATGGACCAAACACAGCACGACCAGGGTTCTCTCGGTGCAGGGATCTGTGATCCCACTAGGGAGAGCTCATGCACCGCATTCTTCTCGCAGCAAACAACTCTTGCGATACGGTCCTGTCTTGCCCTTTCCTTACACCACCCCGCAGCATTACAGCAGATGCCTGAGGCCTGAAGCATGTGCATATAATATTAAAAAAGGCAGAATACAGAAGGAAATAGTTGGGATGTTTCTGCCTAGACCTTTTTTTGTAATCAAGTTTTCCACATTCTTTCCAAGGTGTAAGATTTGGTAATAAAACCAAAATAGAGACTGCGTCTATTGTATACTTTTTGTTTTTTCCATAGGCTGTAGAAGTACAGATCACCACCCCTCTCATCTCTGTTCCTTGCATGCATGGCTCATATTGGGAACCAATCTTTCTATGGCTTGGTTTCTTATCTATGCAATTTGGAAAATGATACTTTTTGTACCTACCTTCACTAGCTGACTAGCACAGCCTTCAGAGCAGGGCCCAGATGTGTCCTCACTTTCAATTGCAGCCCCCTGGTTTTTACTGTATCCTGCACAAGACATTATCTAAAGCATATCTGCAGCACAAAAAGGAAATACTAACAATTCTTTGGGGAGGGTGTTTGTTCTTTATAGTAAAGCTGGGCATAAGGGAACAGAGTGGGATCATTTTCTAATCTTGGAATGCTGGCTTGCATTAAAATAAAATTTCCATCTGGGAGCTGATACTGATATTTCTAACATAAGCACTCACACAGCAAGCTGCTACTCCCAAGACAGCTGTAAGGGCTGCTACACACCACCAGAGGTTGCTATTACCAAATTTTAAAAACCCACCACCCAACGCTCAGATCCATTATAGGACAAGTAAGTCTGCCTTCTTACCACATGTATTTATATCTCCCTTCCACTTTCTTGCCACAGTCCTCCAATCCTCAAGCCAGGCCAATCTGAAAGGAAGACTAGGAAAAGTAGGGATGTTGGTTCCCTTAACTTTTCACAAGTATGAAGGGGGAAAGTTTCCCTTTCAGACTAAGTTTCTGTGGTGAATCAAATTGCCCATACCTTTTGTTTCTCTACCTTCCTCATACAGACTCTGGCCATTCACTGTATTCTTGGTACATGGAACAACACAGTGACCACAGTTTCAGGCCTGGGGATGTGGACCTGCCAGAGCAGTACTAAAGCAATTCCTTCCCCAGATGAAGCAGTAACTGCATTTCCCAAGGCACAAATCTGAGGGAATTACAGCCAGGCTGCTTGGGCTATTTACAAGCAAGACCTCTGCAGCACCCAGCACAGCTCACAGCAGTGGCTGGGGTCTTCTGCTGCCCTTGGAAGCTGCTGGGCCTGGCAGCTTTGCAGCTCACAGCTCCCCACCCCAGAGCAGCTGGCTTCCATGGATCAGACAGCAGCAATGCACACTGCCCCCCTTCCCATGCCTTCCCTGGAGTGCTAAGGGGATTTTTCAGCCTTGGAGGAGCAACCAGGACCTGCCTGTCTGATATGGTTTTGATGCCCTATTTATACACAGTGCACTTTTATAAAAGTATTTACAGCCAAGGCTGCAACAGTCATATACCTGTTTCTTGCCTGTACTCCATAGGTAGAAATGAAAACTCTTCGATTGCTGAAATTCAGTGAAGACTAATCTTTCTGGCAGCCTAATGGTTGGCTTTCTTAAAGGTTACAGCAATAGTTGTACATGTTGCTGCTCTCTGATCCTATTAATCAAAAAGGGTTAGGTGAGCAGGGGGAGGTGTCCTTATGCACCTGGAGAATTTGGAAGCACAGGTCTCCACCTTCTTATTGCCTCATGATGTCAGCCACTGACTTGTAGTCCACCCACTTTTACTTGACTACTTGTACCCAATTGCCAGCAGTAAGGGCCAGATTCAGCACCTCCTCACTAACAGAACCTAGGTAAGGCCACCAACAGAAACCTGAGAATCCCTTGCAAATATGAATCAAAAAGCAAAAAATTATGACATTTTTTCAGAAAGGAGAAAGGGCAAAGAGCAAGTGTAATGCACCTAGAGAAGTTACTCCTTTGTCAAAGTGGAATATTAATTATTTGAGGTCCTTCTGAGTTCTTGATGTGGAAAATTTGGAGCCTCCCATTGCCTCTTAACACCTCTTCCTGATTTCCTACTATCAAATTCTGAGGCACTAGCAAAACTCAACTGGGTAGCAAAACCTCACTTAAACTGTGTCAGCAGTTATTACTAGTTTCTAATAAATTGCTGTAGCTCCTCCAGCTTGTTTACCCTTACTAAAGTAAACTTTCATTCCAAAGATGCATGGTTCTGCATTGGATAAAGACGACAGCTCACTCTAGCACAATTAGTCAGAAGTATGCTTGCTCAGGCTTAAAGATATTACTCTTCAGTATTTTTGTTCTTTAACAACTTCACTGCTCCTTAAAGTGGATATGCAACCAGATTACATTCAGACATGCCCACTCATGCTGCCTTTGCTCCCTTTCTCTTCATCACAATCTTTCTGGCCTTCTCAAGATCCGGATTTCAAAGGCAGAAGGGGAGGAAGGAGGATGGGGAACTTCTTTTTAAGGCCTTATCAGTTTTCTATACTGTATTAAAATTAGCTTCTTTTCACATGAAAATCTGGTGCCCAGTATCTAAAAGAGAAAGCATCTCCTCGAAAGAAAGAGCAAACAGAGAAAACAAATTCCCAAAGGTTTGCAGACAGAAGCAAGCACCCTGTAGGTATCCAGTGGAAAGAAGAGGAAATCAAGTAGAGAAAAGGTAACATACAGGCCTGAACATTTTACATATGCTGTTTTATTTTATTTGGGAGGCATTTTTGGTAAAAATAAAAGGAAGAGGCATACCACAAAGTGGGAAAATGGTAATGGTTTGCACTGGTAATGGAACACAAAAGTCTGCCTACATAACCAGGTTTAATAAGCTTGTTCCCATCATATCTCAGGGAACAGCCTCCACCTCTGTGTTGAAAAAGGTACAGCTGAGGGGGAGAAAGTCTTTGCTTACAGGTCTCCTGTGACTGGAAGGAGAAGGCTGTTTTAGAATTCAGGTACCGGTGGTCTAAGAGATGGAAGTCTGCTTTAGAGTGATCCATGTGTCTAAAAAGACTATATATTCCTAAATATTACATGTGATATGTGTGGAGAGCTGACATAACACCAAGCCCTGGGAAAGCTCTACTAGGTAGCAGAACAGCTGAAGAGTAGAAGTAATTTGGGGAGCTCACAGAGTGAACATGGCTCACAGCACCGGAGGAGCAGCCCCTTCATCTGGGCTTTGTTGTCCTGCAGGACTGGTGACATTACCCCAGAGCTTGATTATCTTCACCTGTAAGTAAGACCTACTCCAGGAGGGAAGAAAAACCTATCTGGCCTTGCAGGTATCTCCTCAGGAAAAAAAGAGGAGGACTGTAAAACAGCTACTGATGTTTCAGCTGTTAAGTACCAGATATTATTCCTTGTTGCTGGACTTACTTTCCCATTAACAAAAGATATTAATAATGTTTTAATAATTTCTGTTGGGGTTCTTTGTGGAGGGTTTATTTTTTTGTTTCTATTTATTTATTGATTGATTGATTTATTTATTTATTTATTTATTTATTTATGGTTGCTTGGTTCATTGTTTTTTTCCCCCCAAGTGGATAAAATTACCTTCCTGAACATCTGAAAAGTTAGTTCAATCTATCCCAAGGAAGGGAAAGTGCATGCTTGAGGCACTCACTTTGTGAGCGACACCCTTTGAATTTGAACTGAGACCTTATGGTTCCTGATTAAACCTTGGAAAAAGAGTTGCCTACAGAGGGAGAGAGTGCGTAACCCCTGGGTAAGAAAAGGAGAAGATCACTGAGATTCACGTCTGTTTCTTAGAGGAAAAAGAGACTTCTAATCACTAAAAATTGAATATGTCTGTACCCTTCACCCCCTTTGGTTTGTTTCAGGCAGCCTTGTACAGGGTTAAGGCTGTCTGCCATGACACAGAAAACAATGTCTGTTTTAATGTTCTGGCCACGGATTGCAGCGCAGAGCTTTCCAACAGCACTGCAGCAGGATCAGAACGAACGTCATGGGTATTACCACAGCAGGAAGTTTTCAAAAGCAGCTATCAGATGTACTGTATCCGTCAACAGACCTATGATCCCAATGTCTTAAGAAATCCTTTTCTCTCAAAACTCCTACCACTTAAGTGCTTGGGAAGCTCTCTTCTCCTGGTGTGTGGCTGATGTGTCCAAGGCAGGTCAGCCACATGGTGGGGCAAACTTACTGATGCACTCTCTACTTACAGGAGTAAAAGCTAGTTGCTTGAGTCTCTCACTTTATGGAGATGATATGTGCTGTGGGGTACAGAGAAGTATAAAACCAGGGTTTATGACTGATAACCTTTATTATACTTTTTATGTTTTGCTTAATATGAATCATGGAAGCCTTAGTTAAACTGAACCAATTTTTTGTATTTCAGAATGTAGCAACTCTGGTAAGTCAATTTTCCTCACACTGATCCATCCAGATGACTCCCTTCTGTGGTGCAAAGCTAGTCCAGCCTCTTCTCTTTCAGTCTTAAACACAATGCAACTGTCATAATGTTTTTCAAGAGGCATTTTTGACAGCAGCTGATCTCATATGGTGAGTTATTTTCACATAACTATGTAAATCATAGTGATTGTAAACTTCCAGTAAAGAGTAGAAAGCATGTGTATCAGAGCCAAAGAGGGGAACACCTCTAATGTTCACCACAGCCTGGCTTGGGGAGGAAGTTCTTGGGTGCATATCTGCTTTTTAACATGCCTGGACTTGAGTAGAAATTAACTGCAATATTTACATACAGAACTGATATCTGAGAGGCAAGGTGAACCTAGGATGTGGGATGAATGGGAGACTGCAGGGAAGCTCTTGTAGTGGCCACGTTCTGTGTGAGAAGAGGAGACATCTTCACAGATCTCAGCTGTGGAAGCTGAGGAAGAATGTAAAGTCTTCCCCTTCCTCATTTACCCTTTTGTAAAGAAATACTTAGAAGTAAGTGTAGTGAGGCACTCAGAAAATGTGCAATGACATATGAAACCTTATGAGATTTTAATCTTAAAATCACAAATTTACTTTTCAGAATAAAGCTCAGATACAGCTTTTGGTCTCTTTGCATATTCCTTGAAATCCTTACATGATTGCACAAGCCCTTATATTACTAGTAATTATTTTTATAGAGTCAGTTTGCAGACTTCTTACTTTGTGAATAGTCAGATCCAAAGAATTTAAAATCTTCCTGTGATGATCTGTGTAATTCCACTCTACTCAAAATACAGCTAATAAACTGCCTTTTTTGCTGAGTATGGACATTGTAAACTACTGAATGTGAATGCTAGTTTGTATTAGTAGGAAGAAAGCTAGAATAGCTGTTCTACAAATATGCAATGGAGATAACATGCATAAACTTCACTTCCCCCTTCCCCCCCCCCCCCCCCCCCCCCCAGCTGTACGTACTGCTTCATAATGCATGAAAATGGAAAGAAGAAAATGTACGGAGCTGCAGGCATAGATTTAAGAGCATGGTTTGGAAGAAAGGAAAGATATTAGATCAAAATAGCAATCTCTGAAGGTGAAGCCAGACAAAAGCAATGGAATGAAAGCTGGCAAAACCAACAGAATTGAGGCAGATGAAGAGCTGGCAGAGATTAACTCAGCCGCCGGTTCATGCTGATGGCGTGCAGTCTAGTTTTCAATGATTTCACAGGTGCTGTCTCTGCTTCCTGCAAGAGCCCAAGATCCCCATCCTGCTTGTCACAGGCCAGTTTACTCCAAAGAGCTATTAACTGCATACATCTGTGAAGGGGAAGCTCTTTGCAATTCATGCAGGCCGTGGGAATGCTTTTCTCAGCAGAGCACACTGGGCTCTCATGTATGAGCAGTAGAGTTTGTCTTGATTTGCCCTCTACTTCCAAAGCATTTCAATGGCCTGCTTTGCCATAATCCCCATAAAATAATGCAGGCCAAGGCACAGCAATTAATTTTAATTGGTAACTCAGCCTATTGACTTCAAAGGGAATTTAGAGATTGAATTCAAATTTGAAAAATACAAATGAAAATATCACTGCTTCTTAAATAAAGGGAGTGTGAAGAAATAAGTGGAAATACTCCTGCTGGGTGACCTCCAGAAAATCATTTGCCTTAGTTTCTCTGATCAGTAATGAGGCAATAAAGCTACTGGATCCCTTACCAACACTGGAAGATTTGCAAAGAAAGGTTTATCAGTGTAAAATATATCCAAGTATTTTCATACAACATTTTTTTCATTTACAATGTCAGGCAGCAGAGTAGTGTTCAGCGTTGTGATAAAAGGTTGGGTTTAATACCTCAAATATCATCCTTTGCAACTTGGCAAACAAACATAAGAATTTAGCTTCTTCCAGAATCCTCTTCTAAATCAGATTATGGTTTATTCCCAGCAGGCATAAAGTACTGAACTACTGAATGGCATTGCATTTCTGTTCTTTCCCAAGCAGAATGTATGTATTTGATAACAGGAATCTGTACAAAAGGGGGAAACCTCTAAGCTGAGAAAACATACTTGGTTTTGGAAATATTAGTATTGGTGACTTTTTTGTGAAGAAACTGCCCCAGCTTTTGTTAATCACTGTCAGAGAACAGTTTAGATATGCTTGTACTGAAGTACTTATCTAGGTACATTTGCTGCATATTAAGGATTTTCTTGGCACTAACTGGAGTAACATTCCGATCTTTTCCTGGTTGTCATTTCTCAGATTGTTATTCTGTGCTTACAGAACAATGTGGCATTTTTGTGTCCAGTCTTCGCTCTGTAGAAAAACAGGATCCAGTGTTAAACTACTTAGAGTAAATGTTTTAATGCTTGTCAATATCAGCTGTATAACAGATATTCATACTGCTTCCCACCCATACCTTCTTCCCTAAAACAGAGATATGGAGAAAGAAATCTATTAAAACCAAACAAAAATACCCCCAAAACTGAAACAAAAATCCTCTGAGAAAACCCTACCACTCTGCTTTAATTGCCTTTCTCTTAGTATCATTCCCTGATTCCTAGAAAAAAACTTCCATTGCAGACTAGTATCTAGCCTGCATGTTAATAAACTGCATGTACGGATTTTAAAAGCATAAATCTTAAACAGAGTTTAAATTCTGCACAGCACCAAGTCCTTTGGCCTGGTCTGGCAACAAATACTTAAATGCTGTTTCACTTCAAAGCCTGAACAGGCTGCACAGAGGTGACCAAAGGAAAACCAAGTAGAAATTCAGAGGGAAAATGGTAGGTTTATGGTTAATTGCAAAATATCTATGGAAAACAAACATTAGATTACTTCTTTTATATGAAAGAGAAGTAGTTTTCCATTTAAATAGTTATTTGGTATTCACAGTCTCAGCTTTTGCCTTTGTTTCTGCACTTGTGAATGGGCGACTTTGCATACTTCCCTTTATTGAAGCATGAAGCCTTACATAAGAGTAAATTGTTTTGCTAGGTTAATACTCTGGTCTATTTGATATGATTTGACTCTTCAAGTTCTTTATATTATGGTTTGCTTAGCATTAAGAAACTACCATAAAATATAGCTAGAGTTGTGAAATTTAGAGCTGCTAAAATCAAGCTTGGTTGTTTTAGGTTTTCCCTGTACTTGTTGATTTCTACAGAGCTAAATGTACTTTTTTTCTCAATTATTTATTCCTGAAATTAGGAGTTCTCTCAAGTAATATCTAATACATGCATGTGAAAATAAACTGTTTACAAAAGAACATATTCATTGGGTAAGGATTTTTTGTATGAGCAATAGTTTGCAGTGCCGAAGTTCTAAGCATGGGATCTTGGGGTTTGGCCCATGTCTTCTCACACTTTGAATGAATTTGGTCAGAATACACTGTAAGTGAAAATAACTGATATTTCATGTGATACAGACTTCTGGTATTGCTGTGGTTGGGTAGGCAGGTAGATACCATTACCAAAGGAAACTTCATGCCAAACAACCCATAAAATTTCTTCAGGATAAACTTTGTAGGTGAACATATGTTTAAGGGTCACATTAAGTTAAAGCTTACTGGTGTTACAGTTGCTTTGCACTGATACACTAGAATTAGTTTCTGAAGAAGGGAACTGTGTAGAGAAGAAACACAAAACCAGTCTGGTGTAATCCCAACCAAAATTATTTATGATTATTTTGAAAATAAGCCAACTGATTACCAGCTCCTGATATTACACCCACTCTCCCTCCCCCCATAAAAACCAAGCACATGCAATGCGAGAGTGTGCAAAGATTTTTCTTTTAAGAAAAATATTATCATGTATCCCTGACTGCTTACTTTTTCTGTCAACAACAACTGTGAAGCTTAGATAATATGGTAAGGAGCCTGGAGAACCTCAAAAGAAGGATATAGAAGAAAGTGTACAGGCAGATCATTGTTGGCTCTGACAGGACCCGGAGTGAGGATCAGCATTCTTTCTTTCTTTCTGCAGCTGCTTAGCTGAGTCTTGCCAGCAGGCAGGGATGGGAAGAGTGGCGGGTAAAGCTCCCTTCCCTGTCTAATCTGTCTTGTTTTCTCCCCTGCCAGGGGAAGCCATGATGTTACCCACGGAGAGGGAGAAATCTCTGCCACTCACAACGCAGAGTGCTCTTACTTCTTGTAGTGCCTGCTAATTAACTCCAATGAAATGACTTCAGTAGCTATTATTACATGAGTGTTTCAGTTCAATAGACACTTGCTATGTTATCATGTTTTTCTACTGCTCTGGATCTTCCAGGTCACAGGATCGGAACTCAAAGTCCCTTCTTACACGTTGGCTTCATTCTTAAACTTCAGCCTCTGGATACAGGAGAATATGTGAGAGACGTGGATTTTATTTAAAGTAAAAAAAAATATGTTTCTTACGTGCCAGATCTTGTAAAAAGGCAAGAACACATAACAACTGCATCTTGCAGCTTCAGAAATCAAGGCAAGCACACAGAATTCAAGGTATCTCAGGTTGTTTCTAGGTATCTCAGGAAACATCCAGTCATACATATCTGAATATTTGGTGGGTTGTAATGGACATAGCATGCCACTGTTTCCAACTACCCCAGGCCACTTTGCATCAGAAAGATTTCAGGACAGAAGAAAGGTGAGGTCCTTACTAGTTAGCGACAAAATGGTGGGTTTTTTTTTAAGATGAAGATGTAAAATAATGAAATGTTGAACAAAACCTTGGTAAACCAAACACAGCTTACCACTATCTATCCACTATCTATGTGGACCTTACTAGGGAGTGGAAAATCTGAATTTCCATGTAGCTCTTCCTGTTCACATGAAGATTACCACAAGCTCACAACAGGTCTTCATCAAAGTTGAAAAGCTTGCTTTTCTCTCCAGGAATGTTGTTATAAACAGTTTCCAGGGGAGAGAGAAAGATTCAGCTGTCATGACACTTTTAACTAAGTTACAAGCACATCACAGGAGGTTGCTGAGCTCCCCCTGAGCTGGGAACTGAGGGGAAATCTCTGCTGTGTGTCATCCATGATCCTGAAATGAGCTCATTTGTGCCTAAGCTGGGGCCTGAGCTGAGAGCAGCAGAGAAGCAAAGTGCCACAACCAATTTTATATCTACCTATCTATCTATATATGTGTGTGTATGTATGTGTGTGTATATATATATATATATATATTTTTACCCAGCTTTCTTTCCTGGGTGATCCCTTCTTTATTTGGTGATTCAGAGTCTTACCTGATAGAGTTGATATTATGGCATATTAATGTAGGTATTTTGGATTTCTCTTTAAGCAAGATACTGTTCATTCTGCTTTAAACATCTTCCTAACATAATGACATTATAATTCCTATAGCTTTTCAGTGCTCTGATATCATTGCTTCTTGCCCCAGAGCATAAGGTAAATGGCTTCAATAAACTCATTGTCACTCATGAACATCATCTTCCATTTCCAAAGCCACAACTAACCCAATGGTTTTCACTCAGATCACAAACACACAAATTGTTCAGCAGCAGTCAATTAAATACCATGGTAACCTGCTGCTTTTAATTATCCCTTCCTGTGCTGTAACAGCTGTGAAACACAGAGTGACAAGCCAAATGTAATTTAAATACTGTGGTGTGCTCCAGATGTGGCAGTGCCTTGCCAGGTGTTTATTTTTAATGTATAACTTGACATTTTACCCCCTTAACTCATCCTTTGCTCTAGAAAAACTCACTAAAAATGTAGGTTTCCTGCCACAAGTGCTTTAATACAGTCACAATTGTGACTCTGATTCTTTCAATTTTGGTAATATGGGACAGCTTTTTTACTTCCTTTCCAGGGCTAAATATTAATTATGGCTATTATAGCTACTATTTTGAACCAAGGCCATACCACACATAACCTGATCCAAAAGCAACTGATGTGCAGGGAAGATTTTGTGGTTTTGCTGTTATTGATGTCTGTGGGGTGCAGATCTAGCCTTAAACTAGCTACATTTCACATTATACCTGTGTAGCACAATTGCGCACAGTTTCCCCACAATTCACCAATGCTAACAATGTCAGGCTTTGTATTTTTGGCTTTTTTTTTTTTTTTTAATAACTGCTCCGCTGCCACTAAGAAAAATTCCACAGTTGTTTGTTTATTTGCTTGTTTTTTGACTGGGATTTCAAGACTCTCATTCTAAAGGCAATAAAAGCAAGTTGTCATGTTTGCTATGTTATAATGTACTTTTGTACACCTGAACTTGGAACTCCTAAAGCATGTTAAGATCTGGCAGTGCAGTATTTGAAAAAAAAACCCAACACTAAAACCACACCACCTGTCCTTTAAAATATTTTGTAAAAAAAGGAAATAGCTTGGGTTAGACCTCAGAACAACACAGAATAAGGGGCAGTCATCCTTTTGCATATGTTGATTCTTTCATTTCTTGTATGAAATGATAGGGTTTTCATAATATGGGCAGAAAATGGCTTTCTCATGAACATATGGTTAAAATGAGGAGAGTGATCATTCACAATTATTAATAGGGCCGAACAGCCTATATGGAGATTACTAGCAAGCTATGTTCCCACATAGCTAATGTGGCTTTATTGCAGTGCATGATTGATAAAACAAAGTGGTGTCTGTCTTTTTATTATTTAAAAAAAAAACAAAACATTTTGCATACAATTGTAAAGCTTCTTTACTTGCTGTTATTTAATCTTCTAAAGAAATGAAATGTTGACCTTAAGTGCCTTCTGAACTCCAAAGAGCTGCTGCAGCCTCTCATGTGTTCCTGATAGCAATGGAAGGGATCCAGAATGGGGCTTAGGGGGTCTGTAGCTATATACGCTACAGAGCAGGATGGATCCTGTACACTTATCATAAGGCAGTTCCTGTGAAACCAGTTATTCCTAAAAAAAAAAGCACTCTGTGTCCTAGTGCAGGTGACTTGAGCCCAAAGATCATTATTCCAATCAAATGGGAACAAAGCACTAAATCCGTCTTTTGATGCTGAGCTTGAGGTGGCCTTCTCTTTTTGGTTTTTGCTTTTGGTCATCTAGATGGAATGCATCAGAACTTCCATGGTTTTCTTTCAGGCCTGGCAAACATAACTGTTGGGACTTCAGTTTGTCAAGTTTTTGTTTCATGACTCATCACGGGAACCGTGCACATACATTGCTGAGAAATGAACACATTTAGCGCCATAACACAGCTGAGTTGATGACCCAGAAGAACCTGCATCACTGGAGAGCAAATAGGAGGAGGAGTCTGACAGAAACTGAGATCAAACAAGCTCCAAGTTAAGCAAGCTCTGAGGTATTACCCGAGTGACAAGGCTTCCTAGCATTGCACTCAAGAGATAATTTTCAAAAGGGCAAAGCAGATCCTTTCCCCCACTCTTCCATAGGGTGAACAACCACCATGGATTCTGGGAATAGCACACAAATTCCAAAGTTGCTGAAGTTTTTCAGCCTGGGGCAGAATCAGATTTGGGATAATATATTTCCTGACAGTCTGCACTTCTCAACATGTCTTCAATACGAGAGTCATTCCCATTTGCCAGTGAACCTACTTCCCCTCAAAATTTGCTTTGACAGTATTTATTCCCATTTTGAATCTCATACTGTTCCATTACTTTGTTATTTAAGCTGGAGATCCAAGCTTAGGCAATGTAACTCTTAAGTTTTAAGATCAGAAACACCATATACTCCAGTTTTCTGCACTGATTAAGGACAAATAATTTAGTCTTTTAAGTGGCATGATAAACATTGCACAGTAAGAAAAAAACCATGCTTTGGACTTTCAGTGTAATCTACTGCTTTAAAACCTGAAGTTAATTCTAGAAAAAGAAATAATATGATTTTCTTCAGCACCTGCCAAAATATTAATGTCATTTAAAATATATATTTATTTAGTAAGTGAATATGAAAAATAGCAAAACAGAAACCTCCTCATTTAACTATCAGCACTCCATGAAAAAGAAAATTTGAAAGCCACTGTGCTACATGCAGATACCACAACAAAACTATGTAGATTAAATTTCTGATTTAAAAATAATAGAATCTGCATGAGCTATGCTCAAGGTGCAAATGTTCTGACCTTCTATGCTTTGTATATTTTTAATTGGTGGATTTAATTGATGTGATTCTTCAGATCTTTCTGTGGTTTTTCTGTGATTGACACAGGAGAAAATGTTTATTTTCTGAATGGTCATATGATTAGGGCAATTCTGGCACATAAGGAAAATGATTATACCCTCTGAGGAACTGGCGCAACTTGTTTACATGAATAATCTGAAGGTCTTTCATTACTGCTCATGCAGTAGAGCACAATGGTACAGATACTTTGTAAGGGTTTATTAGTTGGATTTAAACCAGCAGTATTGCTTCTTGACCTGAACTGGATCATATGCAACCCACACAGATATTCCTGTGCTGAAATCTCCAGGACGTTTTAGACCATGGTGATTATGGGCAAAGCTAATCAGAGTATTTCTGAGCCCATTTATGTCAGGTCAATTAACAGTAAAATTCAGCTCCATGCACTTAATAGGAGTTACCTCTGAAAGACACTGCTGAAGAGGCTTGCTGACCTTTATATATAATAAACTTCATCTTGGACTTTCCTTTCACAGGCCTAGACAGACAAGTGTGTAGTTAAATATTAGCAGGCATGTCTGATTCAGCATCATTCTGATCAATGATATTCTCTCATGGGTTACTGCTACATTTTTCTATTCAAAAAATGAATAGAACAGAACAGAACAAAAGAGAACAGAACAGAACAGAACAGAACAGACTAGACTCAGTTGGAAGAGACCTACAACTATCATCTAGTACGACTGCCTGATTCAGAGCTGACCAGGTTAAAGCATGTTATTAAGAACATTATTAAGGGCATTGCCCAAATGCCTCTTAAACACTGACAGATACGGGGCATCAGCTACCTCTCTAGGAAGTCTGTTCCTGTGTTCGGCCACCTTCTTGGTAAAGAAATGGTTCCTAATGCCCACTCTAAACCTCCCCTGGTGCAGCTTTGAACCATTCCCACGTGTCCTATTGCTGTATCCAGGGAAAAGAAATCATCACCTCCTTCTCCACTTCCCCTCCTCAGGAAGCTGTAAAGAACAATGAAGTTGCCCCTCAGCTTCCTTTTCTCTGAACTAGATAAGCCCAAAGTCCTTAGTTGTTGTCATAGGACATTCCTTCCAGCTCTTAAATGGCTAGCACTCTAAAACCAGCACATTAAGCTGGATCTAGTTACGAAAAAACATTCCAGACAGCATAATCAACTACAGCCTGGAAGACATACTAAGAGGACTAAGAAGACAAAGAGGTAATGGAAATTACATGAGGTTCATAGCAGTGTTCTTACTAAGCTTCCAACTTTAAGGAACACTTAATTATTTTAAGATTAAAATTACTGCATGAAAAAACATTGTATCTTTAATTTCCTTGATATTTTTTATATATAGTTTACCTGTAGTCTTATCACAGGAAAGAATAATGGACATGTACCTGAAAATCGTTGTTTGTAGAACAACACGGAAATTGTCACACAAAGTGAATATACAAGGAAAATCAAGGATTTGCAACAGGCAGTTAGTTTTATCTCTGTTGGGATTTAATAATTGCATTCATCCAGAAGAACAGCTGGCATAACTAATGCCAAAGGTACTAAATACACTCAGTATCAGAGTAGGCATACAGTGTAGATTTCCTACCTCGCAGGCTTGAGCTGCCCACATTCCTGTTTTAGCCCACTTGTAAAAACAGTAGGCATGCTAAGCAATAATGTGTGAATTCATATATTCACTCTGATACTGGTACCCAGTATATGCTTGCATAACTTCCAGGAGTGCACCTCAGCACTGCTGTTACTTGTAATTATTTGTCAGGGCTTTCAGAAGAAGTTGTGGGAGGGCTCGTTCCCTCCAGAATAGCCACTGATACAGTGCAAAGGCACTAATGGAAAAGCACCACTGAAATGATCACTTGGCCCTTGACCAAAACCATCATGTTAGTAGCTTATGAATAAAAGTCAGCCAAGTTTTGCTGGGTGACCCTTCTCATGCTAGAGCTTGTGTGTATGGCTGAGCGATAACACTGGTTAATTGCAGCTATAAAAAGTCTCTCTGGGCAAAAATGTTGTACATCAGGCCCATGAGGCCATCCTCTGCTCTAGAGGTGGTCCCTAAAGAGTGTGCATGAGCACTCTGATACAAGGAAAGTAAGATCTTCCACTTACTTACCATCTTACAGAATATTCCTGGTGCACAATCTTGTTAATTTAGGATTACCACCCCAGTTGACCAAAAGTCCAAAGTCATGCCCCAGAATGGCTGAAGAATACTTTAAAATGGGAGAATGCTTTGATACTGCCCCCTTTTTTTTTTGTTTGTTTCAAATTCCTTCTTCAGACACACGAGACCTAGAAACTTTTCTGAAAAATAATGGACACGGATGTTTCTGTTTCATCCATAGGCTCCAGTGGGTGAAGCACTCTTATTCGACATGAAAAGACTCATCTTAAAATCCTAACCCAACAATTCTAATTCAAACTTGCTGGGGAAATAGACAGCTAATTAAAAAAAATGGCTCAAGAATTATGTCATTATTGTTCTGTTTTGCATCGAGATAGCTTTTGAGTATTTGCAGTTCCCCCACCTGGAAAAAACATTGACATAAGATTGCCCTTTTCTGGAGTAAGGGCAGTAATTCCACCCTGTCCCCAGCTAAGTGAGGATTAATGTGGTATTTTGTTGTATTAAAAAAAAATAAAATACTTAGTGTGCAGAAAAAAAAATCTTGTAGAGAATATCTTTAAGAAGATTAGACTTAAGACACACTTTAATTTAAGGTTTTGTAAAAATGTAAAAGGAACTGATTTCCAGTATCATTTCACAAATGGAGAGAATAGTATGTGGGGTATTGTTCAGCTGTTCTCATTTATTGCATCTTAGTCATTACTATTTTGTCAGCAAACATAAGATATTCCAATGTAGTGGCTGTCAATACTATTACCTGCACTTCTGCAGCCAAAGGCCATTTTCCTTCCTGTTCAGCACCTTACTCAAGGAGAGGAATTACACAAGCATGGTGTAATAAAAAATGTCTAATTATATTGGTTTTTTTGGGTAGGGCTTCCCCCATCTTCAGTCAGTGAATGTTTTACAAGCTACCTGTTTGTAGTTTTAATGCCAGTAGAGTCACAAGTTCTTTCTTACAGTATTGCTGAGTACAGTTTACTGATTAGTTTACATACTTTAAGTGATTTATTAGTAGTTTTAAGAATGAGGTGGCAAACTACAAACAGTATCCTGTAATAGCTATGACAACACAAATTACAACGTATGAAGATTTCTGCAAGTTTTACATGCTCCTCCCTTGCAGTAGGCTTTGTTTCATTCCCACAGCTTCTTTCAGAAATCTTTGCAACCCAGCAGGTGCTTCAGGGGATGCACCTACCGAAGCCAAGCCTGGTTTTGCTTAGATGATTATTTGGAAAGAGACCCTGCTAAAGTCACCTGCAGGTGCACTCACTGAAACAAGACATGATTTAGACCAGTTGACTTTCAGTCTTAGTGAAACTTCCACTGAAATCAACAGGCTCCTTCAGTTTTCCCCCAAGTATTTAGAGCAGAGGATTGTTACGTACATCCTTCGCTGGGCCAGAAGATGACTGTCAGAAGCATGAATCTGGCAAAGGATAGTGAAAGGGAGGAGGTTTGCCAGAAGTGGTATTTTGTTTGCTACTCTTTTACCATGAGAATGCACTCACAAACTGAAAAGTCTCAGTCTTAACTGGTACTTGGTGTTTCTGCCTGCTAACAGAGCAAAACAGCCAACCCCCCAAATCTGCTAGTCAGAGAAGCGTGCAGCAGGGCACTGATCTTAACACTGCCACTATCAGGAGCAGCGCACTGTGGTCATTTCCAAAGGAGGCAACTTTCCAAGACATAAGCAGCTGTTTTTTATTGCACTGTCCTGCCAACTGCACCAGTTTTGCAGATTGGATTGTGCAGTGGGCTCTGGTCCTGTGTGGTCTGCAGAGCTGCATGGTCAGACTTTCAACAGAGCTTAGAGGCTAAGCTGTTTTAGAAATCTGGCCAAAAATTGCTGGGGGTGGAACACAGGGCAGAAAAAAAGAGAAACCAGTGCCCCTTTCTAGAAGCTTAAGCCATGTCTGAGCCTGGTAAAGAACCAGGTGGTTGCAGAGTGCTCTAAGGTCTGCCCACGGGGATTACTTTAAATGAAAGTAACAAACATACGTAGAACTAATGCAGTCATCTACTTGAGATTTTTACCAAGCCACTGTCAATAAAAAACATTATTAGATAGAGAACAGGAGCCCAAGGAAAACTTGGCAAGAAAGGCACAAAAAGAATCAGTTTTGCCATTTGAGGTACTATTTGTTTAATTTTAGATTAGTGAATACATTTTAGTTTGGATTTTCTTTTAGTTTCATCAAAAATTGAAACAGCTTGTACGCATCTGACTCTCGCAGGAGTGTTTGTGCTTAAATTTACAATGTAGTATCCAGAAAGACATTAGATGTGATCAAAGAAAAAGAAATAAATCTATAAGCTCTGCTGAACAGAATTTGTCCTTTTACCTCTAGCATGAAGTTAACATAGAAATGACTGAAATCCACACAATGAATGTTTGTTTGGACATGTAGATTAGTAGAGCACAGTATGCTCCATCATTAGAGAATTGTTTTAAAGAACTTTGGAGATTTAGTTTCCATGCTATGCAGTAAATATTTATCCACTATTCTGCCAAGATACAAAAGGAAAAAAAAATCTACCTTTTTATTGCAGTAACCATAGTGACTTACAGAATAATGATACAACAAGGGACATAACGAATATATATTCTTTGAACAGCTTCCATATATTTTCCAGATTCTATTACCATATTAAACTGTGAAATGTTTAAGTGGCCAGCAGAGGGAAGGAAACCCCCCCCAAAAAGCTTTTTCTTATTCAGACTATGGTCCATATTAGGTCACCTTACTTGACAGGTTCTTCTTTAGGAAATCTCCATCTGTCAGAACAATCTGCAAGTGGAGTAGCCTTTTCCATAGCATATGTTTCCTTTCCTTCTTTACATTCAGGAATTCTCTAATAATGGAGATAATGGAACAAACACCTTTCCTTACCATATCCTTATGTGATAAGGTGGTGTTATCATTACCACTTGACAGGCAAGCAGAAGCCCCAGAGGTAATTTTGACATATTAGTGCAGAACGTATTTCCCCACCTAGAGTCTTACCTTCCAAGATAAAGGCCAGGATCCTTCTTCAGCGTGGATCCTTAGAATGTGATCATCTGTGTCAGAAATTTCTTAAGGTGGCTGAGAAGAAAGTGAAGACAAGGATGCCTCCTGAATTCTTATCAGCCACATTTAAGTCCCTATTACTCTAGATGTACAGAGGAAGCTCTTCCCTTCTGTGGAGAATCTAAAGATTTTTCTGGATGTAAGCACATTTTTTCCCCCCTTTAGATCAAGAACTCAGTTTCTCTCTCTCTCTTTTTTTTTTTTTTTTTTTTTTTTTTATCATATTGTAACATGTTAGTGACTTTTAGCTAGGATAAGAAAGACTCGGACTCAGTGCCATCCTGTTCCTGGTGTTACTGGATCCCAGGGTTAGATAATGACCATCACTGCAGCCACTCCAGTCCCCTCCACTTCCTGTATCCAACCTCACCACAATATGGTGAAAAAGACAAGCCATGAGATAAAACAGGGATGGGAAACCTGATTTCCAGATGAACTGGTGTACAGAGACAGTCTATAAGTCTAACTAGTACATGAACCAGTGAGATTCTGCATGAGGAGGACCCTTTTCCTCTGCTCCAGACAATGCCTTGAGCAGAGGCTGTTTGGGTAGGAATGTGCTGAACACACCCATTGGCCCAGCTCTACAGGTTGGAAAGGGAAATTCCTAACTCAGTGTTTTCAAGTCTGAGGACTCCTGGGCACACCAAGCAGACCTTTAGGAGCCAGAAGAACATTTGTGCATATTAATCAACTCCACAATGAGACCACAGCTGAACAAGGGCTTTAAGAAACTCAGGTTTGGATTTGTGGCACTAAATGGGTTAATTACAGACCTGCAACATAGATGTTCACCATGAGCACCTAGTCCAGAAAAGCCAAGGTCTTGCTGACATGGACATGTGTGGACAGACCCAAGCTCCTCTGAGCCATATTGGACAGATGCCATATTACTGCATTGGTATGACTCTTATTTTCAAGCTAATAAACCCAACCTGTAAGTACAAGACTTCTTAGGTCAGGCACAGCACACTTAGAACAGCTCTCTAACTTCCAGGTCACATCCATCCTTCTCCAAGTGTAAACTGAGTTAGCTTGGATCCACTTGTTCACCTCCATGGACAAATGTCTAAATGACTTCCCAGAAACCACACAGCAATTGCTGGCAGAGCAGGGATTTATTCTTATCCTTCAGACTAGGAAAGAGTTTTGCATAAGGCAAAATGGAAGGGATTGCTAAAACCAACTTCTAAGTCTTAATCCAATACTTTAATAACACAACTCTTTTGCATTTTACTTTCCTAGGTTAGGTTCCCTTAATCTACACAAGTTACAGGGGGAAGAGGAAAATACAGCTTCTGCAATTTTCAGTTTAAGCCTTATTCCTTTTTCAGAAAGATAACCAGGTGCTAAGAAGCCACCAAACCCACACTTTCTATTAAGATGATATTATAGCAAAATGATCTCCAGTCAACTGTTCAGCAAGGTTCTCTGATCCACACTTTAGATCAGGCAAGGGCAGGCAGTGCCAGGAGAGAGCAATATTCAGCCAAATCAAAAGGCTCAAGTCACAGCGAATTTTGTTCACAGAAAAAATTGCACTGGTTTGTTTGTATCTTGTACCTTAGAAAACTGTCATGCCTGTTTGCTCCATCCTTAAAAATATTCAGGTCAGATAAGCTCATGTAGCCCTTTTTCATCTGTATTATGCTTCCAAGTATACATGATCTATTTGTATCATTCATTTCTCAGAGATCAATGATTTATTAAGCATTTACCTCATGGCATTTTCCCAGTTTGACATCAGTACCCCATAATAATGATGCATAAGCACATTTTTACAAGCCTTTCATGGGATACCACATATTATGTCATGGAATGAATGAAGCAAGTGGTGACAATTAGTTAAGTAATGAGAGAATATCTGCTGTAACTTGCACTTCCAGCAAAATCAGAGGTGGAAAAGGCCAACAGTATTAGGTCATCTCACGGGACAAGAATGTTTGTAATATGCTAATTGTGAAGTATTTCCTATAGATGCAACACAAATTAATCTGAACAACATCTGATTGCAATGGCAAACTTTGCTGCCTTTGGAAGTTCTCACAGCTCCGCCTCACATTGAACCATCTCTTCACATGTGATGTAATAGTCTATTCTCAGGAATTAGATACATACTCTTTCCTTGAGGTAGGGAGATGAATAACTTTCCATGAATCAAGCTGGTGAGAACATTCCCCTGAGGGAAAGCATTGTTCATATACCACAGGTTTATTTAAAAAAAAACAGGTTACATTTACCCATTGCAATTCAGCAGACGGTGCTCCTTCTTCCAAGTTGACCGTGGTCCAAAATGTCAAAGTGGACAGGGAAACGCACTGGATTTATTCATAAGCTTATGAACAGTTTTTAACACTGAGGAAGTAATTGCAGGTAGTTGTAAAAGTCTCAAAACAAGCAGACGTTGGGCAGGGACTTCTAATGAAGTCTGGAGGGCAGTACACCTTTCTATAACATTCACCCCCAGGGATCATTCCTCAAACAAAAAAAGACATTACCTTTTGCATTGTTATCTGTTACCACTCATCTGAGCACCCCAGAGAGAACTCAGAAGCACAAAACCATATATGTTGTCTCAAAGGAAAGGAGATGATTAGGTACCTCAGCGATTTATCTTCCAAGTCCAGACTCTAGTGCTTTCGTAACAATTCCACATCATGGTGCTTCTGTGCTGGAATAATTCAGCGGCATATGCCTCACAAAATCCTATGCATTAAAAATATAGTAGATTTTGATAAATCAGATTATCAGCTACTCACTGCTGTATTTAATTGCATTTGAAGAAAACATCTTGATCGGTGAAGTAAGTTTTTCTGAGGCAACAGTACTGTCATATTATAGACTAAAATGTATGAGGTAAAGGATTATACTTAAAATTCATCACAGTCCTGTCTTGCCTGTTTGATAAACAGACGGTAGTGTTCAAAGCTTGAAATATAAAAGCTTAGTACTGAGTGTTATGTAAATGTACTTATATATATATACCCCTAAGCAGATACAGAGGACAAATTGATATGTGTCTATCTATATAGAGTGTGTTTTTTCTCCCTTTATGTTAATTTTTTTATTACTTATTTCCTAACAGGAAAAACATGAAAATGTCAAACTCAAGCTTGTAATCAGTATGTACTCTAAAATACGAAAATCTATTATGCTGCAGTTACAATTGAAGAGGTATCAGTAGCTCTGGCGACAGAGAGGGGGAATGGCAAAATATTTTTTAAAAAATATTTCTTCTCACAGGCAATCACTGAAAATCATAGGTCCAGGGTTAAAAACTAGAAATGAAACTTGGATGTGCTCAGCGTTCTCAAAACAAACTGCAGCCGACAGAAGCTGTGTGCACAGCAGCCAAAGTTAAGAGGGGGGTGCTAGCAGGCCCTCATTGTTTCAAAATACTGGCTGGAAGAATACTGTTCTCATAGATCGGGGCTTTTTAAAAATATTCTTACTCTTCTTCGGTCTGACTGAGTGAACATCCTTGACCTGACGTCCGGTGCCACCTCCCGTGTGTCGCACACACCCACACAACGCACGGGAAGCCCTGGCCTGTGGCAAGGCAGCGGCGTGCTCAGGCTTTGCCTGCGGGTGAGCGACCTCAGGCGACGCGGGGGCAGCGGTGACTCAGCGGCCGCCGCAGCGGAGGGCGACCCGGAGCCCGCAGCGCGCCGCGGCCCCGCACCGCCGCCTCGCAGGGCCGCCCGCGGGCTCCGCACCGGCCCCCGGCCCCGGGCGCCCACCCCCCGCCCCCGGCCAGGAGCGCGCTCTTCGCTCGCCCGCGTGATACACCGACCGCGCGCGCGGCCGTGAACTCGGGCCGTTAACCCGGCAGCGAGGGCGGTGCCGGCACGGCGGGGTCCCCGGCGGGAGCCGCGCCCGGGCTCCCAGCGGCGCGAGGGCCGGTGCCGGTGCCGGTGCGGGCCTGCGGGGATGCGCGCAGGCGCGCGCTGTCCCGCCATCCCGCGGGGGCGGGGGTGTGTGTGGGAGGTGCCATGGCAACGGGGTGCTCCGGGAGGGCCCGGCCCGCCGCGGCCCGGGTGCCTGTTCGCAGGTTGTGGCTGGCAATTGCGGCGGTGCTTGGCCGGCAACGGAGAGAAGCCCCCCTGCGGGACACTGCCCTCAGCTCGCTGCTCCTGCCCGGCTCGCACGCCGGCTCTGCGCCCCCGCCCCCGAGCGAGGGGCACGCCGAGCCGGCACGGCTGTGTCTGTGGCCACGCGCAGCAGCATCCCGCCGTGTCGCTTCCCCAGTGCACCTCTAACGGTGGCAGTTCTGTTGACTTGGTTTAGGTTACGCTCCACCGTCACTTGGGCATGCATCCTCTGCCAGAAGGACAATAGCGACGCTATTCATCTGCTAAGTGTAAACCTTTCTGCACAAATAACAAATAATGCTTTCATTACATCTCCTGCCAGTGCTTCTGAGAAAGCTGCAACACCCCAGTTTACTCAGAAACTTCACACGGACCTCCTCTCAAAATCAGATTCTCTTGAAAAACTGCTGTTTACACATATGTGTTGAAAACAGCCTCAGATAAAGAGGCAGCTTGCATACAGACCTTGGGGTTCCTTTTGTTCTAAGGACAAATCTGATGCTGAAAGCCATCCTGCCCTAGCCTGCAAATTCCTTCCAAAGCCAGCAAACGCTATTTATCACTACACTAAAAGCACATTCAATGGTGGTGTCTGTCACAGGGGTCTGCATAACCTATTTGCCTTATTTCAAAGTGACCCCTTTCAACAGCATCCAACAACCACAAATCTACCGAGATGCAGGTCATATTCGCACTCTGAAGATCCTCTCACCGCCTCTCTCTTCTTTTGTGCTGTTCTTTCGAGTCTAGATGAGCTGTGAATAGTTTTTGGGAGAAAGAATCAGCAAAGTCTAAATGCCTTTCTGAATTTTATGAATCAGCCTGGCAAGTTAATGGGAGCAGCATTCTCCTTCTGATTTTATTAGAAATAATGTGGCAACAGGATGTCTCAAAATGTTTTTGTTTTTCTCCACTAAAAAGGAAGACAACAGTCCAGGTCATCCCAGATAATTTGCTTGACCTGAAACAAAATGATTCATTTTGGGTTTGATTTTGTAAAACTTTTGATCCACTTATTTTTCCTTAAAATTTAGAAAATAACCCCCAAAACTCTCTAGAAAAGGAAACTTGCCTGCAGAAAAGTGTCTCAGAATGAATTGTATAGATTAAACTGGTTTTAAACTGGAAAAGAAACATCCATCCAACCTCAAAAACACATTTGGTCATCTCAGCATTGCTCAGCCTTTGTAGAGATGAAATTAAATAGTACTTCTACTTCTAAATTCTTCAGATTACTTAAGAAAATGAGCTCAAGAGGCAATGTGAATTTTTTTTCTGGCTATATTTTAGGGTCTAACCTGGAGCAAACTTTTGCTCAGATGGCAGTGCTCCTGTCTCAACAATGCTCCCTTTGAATGAACTTATTCCAGGTTTATACCATTACACTTTGAAGAGAACAAGGCCTTAGAAATCGATGTCTGTTTTGTGGATTTGTGTGACAATAGTTTAGAGTTGCCAAAACCACAACCATTTTCTACAGTACAAATAAAAAATGGAGACTCAGGATTAAAATTAGATGCCATTTCCTTTCGCTTCTGCGCTTGCAAATAGCAGGCATTTAGAGTCTAGGTATCAGGAAAAGATATAATGTGTCCTTATTGCGGAAAAATTCAAAACCTGGATTTGCAGCATGGTAATATGCAGTCTCTGAATCAACAAAGTCAAAAATCACTCAGTTTCATAAAGGAAAAAGCTGTGTGCTGGATAGTCTTCCCAGAACATCATGGGTTTTTATATAAAGTGTGATCCTCAAATCCAAATGAACTCATAAACTTCTGTCTAGTGTCACCAAAAACATTGGTGAGGTGTTCTTAGCCAGGTCAGAGCAGCTTTTCAGTTGTTGCACCCACATTTCCATGTTCCAGCGAGGCCAGGACACCGCTTCCTCAGCAGGTGATGACACTGATTTCACTGCGTGTTTAGCACAGCAAACAGGTGCATGAATAACCAGGTCCTCAGCACACGTCTACTTGGAACGGCCTATAGGTTCAAGTCAGCAGTATTGGCTTGTCAAGGAAAATAACAGCCTCTTAACAATAGGTTTGCTTATGACGACCAGTTGTAAAATTTGTGTCTAATTGTTCACATTATGCAACAAGTTTCATCAGAGCAATGAAACCAGCCAGTGCTATGCGTCAATCCACTTTGTCAATCCACTTTCATCCTGCTCATCAAAGGTGGAATGAGTTGTAATCTTTTCCATCATAAGACGGAGGGGAGAAAAGATCTACTGTCTATCATATGTTGCATGCCTTGGATAGGCACTTAACAAACAGGGAAATACGACTTCCTTTTTTTTTTTTTTTTTTTTTTTTTTTTAACGGATAGTTACACCAGAAAACAGTGAAGACTTGCATTTTCCAGCAAGTAACATTTTAAAACATAAACTTTTAAAAAAGATGTTGTGAAAAACATAAGATGACATAATATGATTTTTGACCTGCTTTTCAAAATAAAAACTGTCATTAACAATGCCAAGAACAAATGAACTATTAGAAATTAAAAAAAAAAAACAATACCAAAAAACCCTATTAGATGGTTGCTTTCCATTGTTCTAAACCTTTGGCATTTCAGTCATATTCTTAAAAGTCACCATGCCATCAAATTTCCTATCCATGTAAAATTCAAAATGGTATTTGATGTAAAATTTTAAGATCTTCACTCAGATTTTTAGCAGGCTATTACCTGTTGACAGAACAGTTTGAACCTCTGCATTGCAGGATATTTAAGTAAGTATGACCTCTCCAGGTTAATTCACTAGGACCTCAGTTTGCAACAACATTTGTTCCTATTTAGTTAGCTTTAATGCCTCTTCCAGCCCATTCCTAATTATTTGGTCAAATAGCTGCTGTTATGAGTAGATGTTTCCTAAATTTTGATGGAAACTGGAACAACTCTTAACATATTTTTCCACACACATTGAACGTAAGTATGAAGGGTTTTCCTGCATTGTAAATTTCCTGGCTTTTGTGGGGTTATTTTTTTAAAATAAATTTTAATCTAGTTTATGACAGCATTATGTTTGTCTTTAAAAGCTGTTGCTAAATCTCCAACAGTTTTAACAAAAAGAAAAAGAAAGAAAAATAATTGCACTGGTTCCAGATGACCAGAAGGCAAAATATGTTGGTGGTCCTTTTCCCTTTAGTCCTACAAGGAAATAAATTTTATTTCTATTTAAATGCTTAGGAAGGGGTTTTAATCTATCAGATACACTTTCTTTATACAGTTTTGGAAGCGGTTGTAAGGGAATGATGTTTCTATTAGCATTTGGGGGTTACTTAAAAAATCTGGATCATTACAGAAATCTCTAAAATACATGCTTGAAAACGTTGAAATGTTTATTATTGACTCAAAGTACTGCACCACAATACCAAAATTAGCACTTTTCATCATGCAAATTTGCATACTGTGGGCTATGTAGCATAGCAGAAACAGATTTAAAAGCAGACTTCCCAGACTAGTAGTCTGCCTCAGCATTAGACCTATTTCTGTTCAGGTTTAATTATTTCTATGAAGGAAGGAAGGAAGGAAGGAAAGATGGAAGGAAAGTAAGAAGACACTAGATGACCATGGTTACTTGCAATATCAAGGAGGTTTATGATGCTGCCCACTGGGAACAAACAATGGCAAATGCAACTACCTGAAATTCTCCAGAGGCACAGCTATGTTTGTATATTAGACATGTGCATAGATGTGGGCTGGTAAGTTTCCAAAAAACAGCTGTGAATCAACTCAGTGCCAATTATGTTCTCCCCAGAAAAGATACAGCTCAATTTACTTATTTATGTACTTAAGACTCAGCTTTATTTCAGATCGCGATGAATTTCTCCTCCTTCCCACAGAAGTCTAATTAAATTTTTTATAGAAATGTCTGAATTCATGGTGAGCGATCCTGTCATCCAAGTCAAAGGCTAACAGCTTAACTTCACTGTCCTGATTATTATGACATTTATATTGGTTTAGAACTCATCTTTGTAACATATATACTCTCACTCTTAGGTTTCAATGACTACTTTTAGCTTTAATGTCATGTTAATTTCTGTGAATACATTTGTGGATGTGGATTCTATGTACACATGTATGCTTAAAGTTTTATTTTTTTTGAAGCACGCTGGGGAGAGGAGTATGAAGATCACTTTGTCCTGGGTACTGGGGTCAGGCTGTTCCAGAAACAAAACCTCCCACTAGAAGGATTCAGGTTCTTTGGAAGCAGCAATGAGGAAACAGTTGTGTTCAGGCAGGCTGACTCACTCTCAGCACTTTCTGTTTATGCTTGCAGAATCTAAACTGTGATGAATTCAAAAGAGATAAGAAGAAAGAGACAAGGGCTGTGCTGGAAAGACTTGCGTCAGTCAGACCCTATGGTTGCTGTGGTTCACCTTGAGCTGATAACAGTTTACAAGACTTCAGAATGTGGGAAAGTCATTTTATTTGGTGACAATGCAGCACATCTTTTCTGTTCTCTGGCTTCTTTTCATACAATAGGCTGGACAGTTGATAATAAAATAAGTTGATGCCAGAAAGCCTGTGCTTCTCCAGTAATGTTATATTTGCTTGGGTATAAAACCTGCATTATGGTAAAACATATAGTCTTATCTTTTAGCAGTATTTCTAAAGGTGCCAGTCAAAGTCACCAGATTCAGTTAGTCCAGGCTGTGTGCAAACACATCTGAAATGCTATGTCTTCTCTCAAACCACTTCCTGAGAAATTAGATGTAAGCAACACTGAGGACAGTGTCGGAGACAGAAAGACATGAAATGACTGGCCCTGGGACATAAAGTGTTTGCCTCTCTCCCTAGCGCTATCTCCATTAGACAAGAGGTAAAAGGGGTTTAACCCTATGGTGATGCTAATGCATGTCTTGATACAGAGGCATTTCTCTGGACACTACACATGTTCCAGAGCCAACAGTCCCTTTGCCACTTGGAAGAGCCATCTTGCTTCTTTAAATTACATTTACAAAGTATTACCTTCACTGGATTCACATAATGATGGTATCTCTTGTCTCTCCTATTCCACTTTCAGGCCCGTTCCCACTAACAACCAGCATTTCCAGAACAATACCCTTGTAGCTACATCTTGTAGCATAAAGAGACCCTGGAGGAGACTCTGCTGGTCCAAAGTGGCTCTGTACTCTGCTCAGGCGTGTGCACAAGTCTGCTGGAAGCAGCCATTAATGGGTTACATGTATGTGTTCGACTCTTGTAATCATGCCCATTTGTGCTTCACTAGTGTCCTGGGTGGAATGATGAAGGAAAAATTCCTGTTGGTGTTTCTCATTTATCCTATGGGGTCACATAACATTTACAGCTCATTTCTTAAGATCTAGCACTAAGCACCCTAGCTAGGCCACAAATAATTTTCAAAATCTACTCAATGCTGAAAGCATCAAACAGATGCTTTTAATCGTAAACATGGGACATTTTTTTCTGGTGCTACCTAGACCTTCTTTGTACTTTCACAGAACAAGCCTACTCTCTGACTTCGTAAGTAAAATTCTGTCTTTGCTGTGGCAAGCTTCCTTTTTTCATGCGCCAAGGGAAACACTGCAACAGGCCAAATGACTCAACATTGTTTGGGAAAAGATATAACTACTAAGGGCACTTATTATGCAAGTTCATCTCATTAAAGGTGGTTAGGAAGCAAATCTTGGGATGAAAGGAGGATTTTGTGAACCCTTCTCTGAAAGCACAATAATCCCTAATAAGATAAGGTATGGTAGAGAGCATGCCACTGGCTTGACCTGTGGTAACTCCTCTGAAGTTATTCAAGGGGTGAATTTGTCAACCTTGATCTGCAATCTTTTATTTATAGGCAGAGTCCAAATTGTTTTTGTGTTCATCCTCACTTTCTCTCCTCCAAATGCCTATGGGACACAAAGTAAGACAAATCAACAAACTAGCGCGGTATTAGTGGAACTTGCCATATAGAGACTATGACACAGTTTGTAGAAACAGATGTGTTTGCAGGAAGGCTGATTCACCACCAATAAATCCACCAAGACCCTGCTTTTTAATAAAGGGATGGATCAAGGCAGCAAGAGACACAGCCTTGCCCAGGAGGAGTACAGTAGCCTGGTAGACACACATTTTTGCTACATATGTGTATTTCCACAGCCCTTCAGTGTTCCTATTTCTGACCAATATTTATAGGTTTGATGAGTTCCCAATCCCAATGATGCAAATGTGAACTATATTTGAACAGGACCTAAGCAAACATCTCATCTCTGGGGAAAGAGTTACTGAAAATGAATACTCACCCACACCCATCCAAGGTAAGACTAGTGGAAGAAAGATTACCTATGGGGATCCTTAGGGTCTGGAATGGGGAGGCTGGTTGGCTGCTCTGAGGCTTTCCACATCTGTTGGATGTGCACAGAAGGATATGTCCCCCCTCTTCCTGCTATGTGGGCATGAGGCTAATCTCCCAGTGCACTGCTTGTGCAAAAGACCTCAGAGCAGTTTGCAGGGTGTAGCCTTTCCATCTCTCAGAGCATTTGCTTCCTCTATAGCTAAGACCTAACAGCTTCCAGGTTGAAGTGATTTCACCTTCTTTCCAAGTCATATCTCAAAGCAAACTCTGTAGTCTGCCAAAGCTTGATCTGGTACTGGCAGTACTGCTATAGAAAGAAGAAAGACCAATGGCAAAAATTTCTAAGTCCAAACAGAAACTTTTCCCATAATAAAGGGAGTGATGGTCAGCAATTTCTCTCAGCAATTGACCAAGTGATCTGAATTCTCACTTTTTAGACCATTTCATCCACGCACAGATGGGTAGATGCCTCATTCCACTTTGTGAACTTCTTCCTGCCTCTTCGCAAGACACAGAACAACCTGCACTGTTTATTTATCTTTATTTCCTGTCTTCTATGGGTTCCATATATTTACTTCTCTGTATTTTTACCTTTACTGGTGGCATAGTTCCAACTATTGGTTTGAACTGTATCTCTTCATCTAGTCAAGACAGTTTTTCTCTGGGCATAAATTTGATGAGAAGCTCATATAAGGTATTTAATTCTTTCTTGCATTAGTTCTCCAGCTGACTCAGTCTGAGGTCACAAAAGAGCAAAAACAGGACCAGAATATTGTAGGTTTATATGTGATTTTTATCATAATTTGCAGACGTAAGGCTTAAGGTATTACCTTCCAGATATAAATTTGAGACATATATATATATATATATGAAGATATCATGGACCCAGCTGGCATGGAAAAAGGCCACGCTTTGGGTTTTTACCCATTAAGTAACCTTTCATATGCTGTCTCATTGCCCCCGTCTATGGGCAAAAAGGTGAGGAAAGCTGCAATTGGATTAATCCTCTCTATTGTGCTAATAGACATAGGAAAACACATCCTGCTCCACGATATCTAAATAAACTCCATTTATGACGTTCTGACTCTGCAGACAGATTTTTCAAAGCTTGACACCTCTTTGGGATTAATGCTATCAAAATAGCTTATCCTTCCAAATGGAGAAAATTCTAGCTGGCTTGCTGGTCATCAGAGTTTTGCATGCATCTTTGCGTGATTTATTTACTACTGGGACCTGCCCTTTCTGGGTCACCTTCTCTTTATGTCATATTTTCATCCTTTTAGCAATATGCCATAGCTTATTGACACTTCCTACACATTGAAATTAACATACTATGATATATCCCATCCCTAAACATATCAGGACAGATAATTCTGATCCAGAGCCTGTAGAGATTAATGCCTTCCTTTGCAGATGCCTTATTTTCTTGCTTTCCCCACTGCCAAATTCTTTTCATTATTAATTTATTCCAGCTTTGCCTTCTGAGAGGAGGCTTGACACTTCCTCACCCATGAATCAACTTCCTTCATTACACCTTTATTTTTCTTCCAAAAATGTATGTAAACATGTCTTCCACAGGTTATCCAGCCAATGTTCAAAACAGCCCTTGCAGAACATTACATATTTCCTCAATAGACAGGTAATAAATACTTGAACTAATTGAAGCTTTTTTTAAGGAAAATCATTTGAACTGCTGTCTAAAAAGTTTGATCATGATGCTTCAGAACTGCAAAATAAGACAAAGTGAATGCTGAAAAAAATTGGATTTTCTCCCAATCTGACATACCTATTACATTATTATACCTACAGCTCCAATTCTTTATTTCCCACCAATGAATTGAGAAGTCTTCTGTTCTCTTACTAGGGAAGGAAAAATATTGTGGAGTGAAATATCATAAGCATTAAAACACTACCTGTAAAGACAGACTGAGGACGCCAAATATGAAACTACACCAGATGTCCTCTATGAACACAATCCAGAATTCTTTCACTGTAGTTTAAGAATTTATAGTAAAACCTAAATTCCAGAAAAATTCCTTCTACATATGTAAACTCATATGCAGAACCTGGCTCTAGGCAATTCCCAGGGTTGCATCCTTCTTAGGCATTTGATCTTTTCTTTGGAGGTGGCTTGATGGAATACGTGCAGTGGCTTGGATTTTGGATGCTTGAATGCAACCTTTCAAGATTTTCCTCTGCTTGAAATCTCTTTTGACACTGTATTTTAAAATGTATTTTGCGTACAAAATATATTGTCTTTCCTGAGACTTAGGCTGATAAATTATGTTTAGCTGTAGATTGATTTAAACCTTCACAGAAGAATTAAGATGAAGGTTTGGGTACCTATTTGACAGTGCAGGCTTCTCACAGCCTTACATGCTTTTGTAAGGACTTACATACCCAGCTTTAGTGCCTTCAAAAGTCTGGACACCTTTGTAAGATCTCATCCATCTCCTAGTGACATCTGAGCCAGAGGAGTGGTAGCCTGATTTCAAATAACCTCTGGGCAGCTCTCATGGCTTTCTACTTGAGATTCATGAAGAGGCAAATATCAGATTTAAGCTAAGTGGTACCTATTTTCATGTCTCAGTAAGATTCTACTGACCAGAAAAGTAGAAATCTTTCATCCCATAGTATCTTTAAGAACATTGTTGTTCATTTCTGGTTCATTTCCTCTTCCTTTAGATACTTTGGCTTCCAATGCTGAGTTAAATGGATGCGGATTCTAGCTAGCTGAATCAAAGGTGTGATCATTATAGCTTTAAGGGTAGACATTTGGTCTATTTCTTCTTTCTGAGGAAAATGCTCAGTGCAGTCCCTGAATTTAAGGATGAAGAAGTTTTGGTGGGATTCACAACTCTTGATGCTCTAAAATCAGGCTTTCAGTGAAAACAGGTTAACATGTTAAAAAGCTGATTCTGGAAATCTAACAGTGAAATTTCAGGAGATACAATTTTTATCCATATATTTCATGGCTTTGGTTCTGATAAATTTTCTGTATTTTCCTGATGATTTTTAAGGTCTTATGAATGTTTCAACAAGAAATCTGTCAGCTTTATTCCTACAAGTTGAATGTCTAGTTTGAAACTCCCAAAATTGTTTGAATACTCTCCGTCTTGTGATTAATATTAATTCTGGTTTTTTTTGACTAATTTTTTTCCTCTTGCATTTATCTTTTTTTAACCTAGCTGTATATGTATGCTTACTTGATGCAATAGTTTCTCGAGCATCTTTCGCTATTGCCTACTGTGGAGTCATGTCTTGCCAAGAGGTAGGGAGGGGAAAAGAACATCTTCCTATTGTGTGACCTGTTTCCTCTTCTGCAATAGCCTGCCTTAATTGTATGCTGCATTTGGCCTTTTACATCTTCTGTGATTAACGGGAGTAAGTCCTGGCTTGAGCTTGTGCCTGTAGGGCTCCTTGCGATTATCATCCGGCACCCATTAGTCTTGCCAACTTTACAGAAATGTATGTTTCGCAGAACTTCTCAGGCCCAAATGAATCTGTTTTCTTTCTTTCCTTCTCTTCCCTTTCATTTTTGGTAGTATTTCAGATACCATTGTCTATTTCTGCATGGAAACCCATTTTTCATACCCTGCATTGTACTATTCTACAAAATGAGCATTGTTACAGCAGAAGGCACAAAAAGTCCTAGAACTGACATTGCAGAATTATTTCCAGTCTTCTTTTCTCAACACTCCCTTCCTAAGTAATTTTTCCTAAGTTCCCATATGCTTCTGGATTGTTTTGCTTGCTAAGTTGACTCCAGCAGGTAAAACTTTTTCCTCAAGATTTCTAGTTCTAGAACGCAGAAGCAGGATCTCACTTAAATATTCCACATTCATTGAAAAGAAATTATATAGGAATTGAAGAAATTTGAGGTGTTCTGGTGAAATTAGCCATAAGAGTGAGACTTATGTCATGAGTCTCTGAAGCTCTTCCTCTGCACAAGTAAAGCAAGAATCATTTCATTGCTTAATTCCCCAAGTGCAGCGTGCAGTACAGTGACATTTTTGTACGGATATGACAAGTAGACACAGTGGCTTGATACACAACTGTATGTACCTATGTACACTGGAGAACAAACTTAAAAATGTGTTTTCTAAAAGATTTAATGATCCAAAACTAGGTGCTAAAGTACCTGATCCTTAGTGTGTTACCTTCATGACAGGAATACATAAGACTGTGTAAAACATCCAGTCTTCCTATAAACTGTTTGTGAACAGTTAATGGCTTCAAATGGAGTCCAAGAGATGGGGGTATACTAAAGAGGGAGTCGCAGTCTGGGCAATGGAGAAAGCCAAGAGGAACCAGGGAAGCCAGGGTTCTACATGAGATCTCACCACTCTCTCTGTCATCAACATTACTTACCAAGGGCTGCCTCAGTTTTGCTGACCATCTTTGCAGTGCCACTGCACCTTTCAAGAAAATGGGATTAGGTTGCACTTTTGTCACTGCAGCACTCACCCACAACACTGGAGACCCAAGTTCAGTGCAGTCTCTTCCCTTCTAACATATATCTTCTCGCTCCCCCCAAACTGTAGTAACTCATGACAGAATCATAGAATCATTCAGGTTGGAAAAGACTTTTAAGGTCACTGAGTCTGACTGTATACCTAACACTGCCAAGTCCACCACTAAACCAGGTCCCTAAGTGCCACATCTAAGTGTCTTTTAAATACCTTCAGGGATGGTGACTCAACCATCTCCCTGGGCAGCCTCTTTCAATGCTTGACAACCCTGTTAGTGAGGAAGTTTTTCCTCATATCCAATCTAAACCTCTGCAGCACAACTTGAGGCCATTTCCTCTCATAGGAAATCACTTGCTACTTGGGAGAAAAGACTGACACCCGCCTCACCACAACCTCCTTTCAGGTAGTTGTAGGGAGTGATAAGGTCTCCCATTTTCTCCAGGCTAACCAACCCCAGTTCCCTCTTAAGACATGTTGTCTAGAGCTTTCACCAGCTTCGTTGCCCTTCTCTGGACACACTGCAGCACCTCAATGTCTGCCTTGTAGTGAGGGGCCCAAAACTGAGCACAGTGTTTGGGTGCAGCTTCACCAGTGCTGAGTACAAGGGGATGATCACTTCCCTTGTCCTTCTGGCCACACTGCTTGGGATACAAGCCAGGATGCTATTGACCTTCTTGGCCACCTGGGCACACTGCTGGCTCATGTTCCACCGGCTGTTGACCAACACCCCCAGGTCCTTTCCCACCAGGCAGCTTTCCAGCTGCTCTTCCCCAAGCCTGTCGTCACCTTGCGTGGGGTTGTTGTGACCCAGCACTCTACCCTCATGTGCCATACTGCTTTTCTCCATCTTCCTGATTGGAATTGTACCTCTGTTCACCAAAGAGTTGAAGATTTTCCAGGGCTGGGGAGCTGTGAAGGAAGGAAAGAGAGAGAGAGATAAAGTGCAGGTGTACACAAGAGAGGTTATAATTTTATATGCTAGTGGTTATGACAACCTGCAGCAACAGGGAGAGGGAGAGAGAAGCACCTTGCGCCCTTGTCCCAGAAGCTATATATTTTTTCCAATAACAGTTTCAACATATATTGTCCTAAAATGGTGATTCAAGAACTACCAAGTGATTGTTTTCAAGGGTTTAATAACACAGTTACTTAGCCTATGCAAAACTAGAGCAGCGCCAGGCGGACAGAGAAGGACAATATATGTTTCAAAACTGCAGCATTAAGCAGGAGTTTGCCTACAGTTTAGGTTCCCAGAGTCTGAGAGCTCCTTATGTTGCAGTTTTAGACTGCAGTACCACATGTCTATGTCAGATCTAGTCCTGTGCTAATGGACTCCACCAGACCATGTGAATATGCTAAAAATAAACTGCTAAACATAAATGCCTGGGCTAATATGCTTTGCTTATGAACTTACCCAGCACAATATTACACAGATTCGTCTTACTGCTTCTATTCAGGCAACAAGCATTGCTGCACTAAATGTATATCCTTTTCTATGAGGATGAGCATGGATAAAACCTACTGTTCATTTACCATCACCATCGTCCTCACCTTGATGGTGTAAGACAGATGAAACCCTGCAACATTCCTCCTGTTTTGGCAAAACAACAGCCTGAGGTCTAATTGGTGCAATGCACTCATTTTTTGATGTGCACATCCTTCCTAGATGACCTTAAAGAGGAGTTACTGTTCTGATGCACCTCATGATGCTCTTGCCAGGAATTTCAAAGGTAATCAGAACAAACCTAATATTAACATGTTGAGAGTAAAATAAGGGGAAAGAACTATCTATACTCCAACCCTTAACAAAATGGTCCTCCCACTTATACAGAGGTGGTAAACTAACTGTATTTTTAATGTGTTTATTGCTCAGTCCATCATCCATCAGTATTTCACAGAATTGCTTTTCTATAATTATCATTATTCAAATAATCAAAATGTTCTATTCACTAGAACTTAATGGAAAATCTCTGCTAGGCAGTTAGAAGGTTATCCTTGACTGCACAGCACGTTGTATGACTGTAGCCTGGAATATAAAAGCTGTCCTGAGGAATTCTGTGAATCTGTGAATCTGCTGGCACAGGTTTTAATCCACTCTAATCTGATTACACTCAGAACTAAAGGAGGTTAGATAATGGTAGAAGTTAATGGACCAAACTGTGTTATATATGTCCTGTGCAATTCTGTTGAATTCACCTGGTTACACAAAGTACGATAAAGGCAGAATGTATTCTGACAGCCCTCTACTCAAACACAGCCTTCAAAGTCTGATGCTCACATCAATTTTTTTCTTACATTTTAGTATTTATCATCCTCCATTCACTTCTGAGACAAACAGTTATGGGGAAGGAAGTTCAGACATGGTTGAAAGGACCTCAACATTCAGTATACCAAGAGAAAAAGTATTAATAAATCAATACAAAAAGCTAATGTTTATTGTAGTTGTGTAGTTTGAAGGAGGTAGATTTTCTAGGCCTGGCATTCTTCCAGTGCAACTTGTCAAACCAGGTTACATTTGAAAAGTGCCTGCAGCCAAGAATGTGAGAACTCAGCATGACGATGTGCAGAGGCTTGTTTGATTTGGGGTGATTTTCACTTTTCATCAAAGAAACTACCTGATCCTCTTTCATGGGTAATATTTCCGAGGCTCATTATTATTCTTTTGTTTGCTTTGGTTACTGGGGCTCATTGGAGGAAATATCTTATTTAATTTAGAGTTTCTTCATTATGAGACACTTCTTTTAAAGATGTGATGTTCTGCTTTGTTCTTTTGACTTCTAACCCATAAAACCCTCCCTGCCTTTGCCATGTTTATTGACACCCAAGGGAGTCTGTGTTGCATAACATGTCAGACTTGATTTGTTTGTTTTCCCTTCCCAATTGTCTGTTTTTCTAGGGAAAAATTCTCCAAAATCCATCTTTTTCAGACACAAAAGACACAAGGTTATGTTTGAAACATTACTGATTTCACAGTATGAGGAAATTCATTTCATATGGCAACATCAACACAGCAGATAAATAATCAATTTGCCTCAGCTTAGAGGTGGTAACATACAGATCAAGGATTTTAATTTCTTTAAACATGCTAACTCAACTGGATGTGATTGTCCAAGCATGCTTCTAATTAATTTTTAAATAGAGGGAACTCTCATTGTTTTTCTATTTGATTAAGCAACTAGTTTCCCACTCAAAGCAGTCATAGCAGCTTCGGTCTGATTTTAGTGATCCCCACTGATTTTAACACAGTATACTATTTTTAGCTTATGTTAGTTTATAGCTATGAAAAGACAAAAGTTCCAAACAGACAAAAGAAATCCAGAGGTCCATATCATCATGGGCTGTTGGAGTTTCTGTGCGTGAAGCAACGATCTGTCTAGATTATTTTATGTTTTTGTTTCAATCCTCACTTTCACATTAATGGAAAGCTGTTATGACATGCCAGGTGAGAAAGTAATGAATAAATATTGAATGTTAATTAAATAAATACTACAGTTTTGCAATATGTCCCTTCTGTCTATTCTTGATTGTTCTTTCTCCTTCCATCACCTAAACACATTTTCCTCTCTCCACCACACAATACTTTTAGTTCTCCCGGCTTCAGTTTTCAGTCCTTATTCACACAAGATTATTTTTTCATCTGAAAATGTCTACAGTCCTGCCCTGCTTTTCAAAGACTATAACCAAAACACCTTTCATTTTTGCTCTGGAGATTGGAATTATGTCTCATTTGCAGTTTAAAACTTTCCTTTTCATAGTCTTCCTTAATTAGTGTTTTTCAGACACTCACACTCCTGTTGAGATGGCCTTCATGCATCTTCCACACCCCCCCCCCAGTTTGTTAAAGGAATCAAAATGCAATTTATTTTGCTTCCTTCGCATATTATCAAATCAAGTTTGTCCTGCCTAGAATATGTTTCTTGTGGTACTCTCAATATCAGTTTTGCATACAGCCTATTCTCCTAACAGTTTCTCTTTTTTTCTGGTTAGGCGGAGCTACTCATCTTTGTAAAATCATTTCTGCAAGGTATACCACTCCCAGTGTTTACTGCTGCTTCTTTTATAAATGTTCCTCAGTGTGACACCATCACGGTTACTTGACAGCATCCCTATGATGAATTTACCTTGCAACTTGCAATATCAGTGAGGAAATATAACTAAACAGACATGTAAACAGATGTGTAAACAGTGTGACAGACGCTGAAGTATTTATTTTGTAGAATCCCTGTGTTTTGTGAAACATGAAAAGCCTAAGGTCCTTCAGAAGCACTAGAGGTAACTGCAGGGAAAAAGACAACCAATTTTGAGTGAGAGGAAGGAGTGAGAACAACTTCTTCAACAGTGAAGTGAGGGAGCAACTTCACAAAACAAGTTGGAGCTGGTTACTGGTTTGCACCCAGCAACAGCTGATTATGCTGCGTGGATTGGCTGCAACACTGACGGTGGGTGAAGCAAATTTCTGTCAGACTCCTTGGCTCTGAGTGGTTTCCAACCGACATAGATACTGTGGTGATGGACCAAAGAGAGGGAGATAGGATCTGCTCCATTATTCTGCTTGGAGCTGTTTAGACCTAATTTTTAATTAAAACTTCAACTAGACTCCAGGTATCCCTGGCTGTTTGCAGAGAGCTTATTTAAATTGTCAGCCACTTTTACTTACTTTGAATGAAACCACTGAAATTGTGTGCATTGCCCCAGGTCAATGCAAATGAGGAAGGGACACTATCAACAAGAGAAGCTAAATCAGGAAGCACTTTCTGGAGGAACTGTGGGTGAAGAGGAAGAAAGCAGCATGCAAGGAGAGGAAAATCCTTCTGAAGACAGTTTAGCAACAGTATACTACTTACAAAAAGAAAATTGATCTAATAGTTAAAATATGAACATTTATTTTGAAGTAAATATTTCATATGATCAAGGAGATTTGGCCTCATCTGAAAACATATAGAAAGTGCTAGAAAATGAAAGCACGTCTTTCAGCCAGGGGCATATTGGCTTTCAGAAGCCAGCGAGGCATGGACCACCTTTCACAACAGTGTCCTGGCCCACACTGCAGATTGAGTGGAAACCCTTTCCAGTGAAAAGCTCCTGGTCTCAATCCAAGTCCAACCTCTGCAGAGTGAGTCAGAGCTTCCCAAATATTCATGATGATATGTCAACACTTTCTTCTACAATAGGTAGTGTCCTCTACCCTGGAGTCTTGTAACACACATATCTAAATAATTTCAAATGTGCATTGAGCTGGAGTTTCTAAAATATCGAAGGTAAACCACATATTTGGGAAGCAGGTTCCTGGAACAATCAGGGAGAAGGTAAAGTATCAGAGCTAGTAAGAGCTTTTTACTGGAAACACATTCCCGGATTTCTTGGCTCTACAGAATTTCTCCTTGCTCGTTCCTCATCCCTCCAGCAGCACTGAGTAATGTGTTCCAATATTATTTCAGTATATGACTAATATAATTAGTTTATGTTTCACTCCTTCCTCACATAAACCTGACAGCAAATTATAATTCCACCCTAAGTAAACAAACAATGGTATGTGGGATCTCTCTTGAAGAATGTTTGTGTGAAAGAAAATGCAGAATATTGTGGAGGTAACAAAAGCAGCAACAACTGTTCAGTTTAGTATGTTTCTTCTACTTGCCTTCAGCTCCAGCAGACATATTCAATTCCTCTGAAGAGATGTGCATTTTTCTAAGTCAAAGTGCGCATCTAGTCCTCAAATTCATAGTAATTTGCTTCAGTACACCCATACTAGCCTTTGAGCCCTTCCATGAGCAGGTGAAACAGTGGATTTGAGAAAAGCTAGATTATAGCAACATAAATGCACCCAGATGTTAACTGTGGAGGCAGACAATCACATATTCAGGAACAGACATTTAGTAAAGATGCAGACAGGGAGACAAGGAGAGAGTTTACCAGAGTAAAGCAGCTTCCTGGAGGCGTTAGCTGAGTTACACTGCCAGTTATATCTCTACACAGTACCATGAACTATCATGTGGAGAAAACCGAGGCAGCTGTGAACAGCTCTCAGTAAAATATCAGAAGTCACCTTAGCAGAGCATCCTATGTGTCTAATATAACTGCTGTCTTCCACAGTGATGGTGTCCTAGGCTGCCTCCCATTGTAATGTCTGCAGATGGTTTCCAGTACCAAGCTGCCCTTTTCCAAATGAGCTTGGCTTTCAACAGTGTGAAGCAGGTGCAATACAGCATCCCTACATGGGTACAGCTGGGAAGGGTGAGCTGGGATCTCCTGCCTTGTACAGCTGTGGGAAGGCAGTGGGCTCACAGATCTCAGGTCTTTCTGCATCCCCCAAGAAATATGACAGAAAAAGTGATTATCTCAGTGGCACGTATATGACTGGAATTTTCAAAAGAAAAAGCACTGGCTTCTATTGACAATTGAGTCACATCATAATCTTTATTTCTTGGAAAATATTACAGTTCACGTATATGCATGAATGTGTATTTATCAATACAACATGCCTCTATGTGCATGAATATGTATGTGTGTATATGTATATATGCAATACATACATAGTTTTTAATAATTATCCTTCATTTGCTTGTGCTTTCTGTTTCACCTGTTGAAGTGCCATTGAATTGCACAAAAAAATAACATAATGATGCTTCTTAAATCCATCCATTTTGTGCTCTATGAAATTCAGAAAAAAAAATATCATGTACTTTACAAACATTAGCTTTACTGACTTTACTTAATTATTTGTATTCACTCATTTGTTTGAAATAACATAAACTAGATATTAAAAAAAATACAGAAAATATTTCTAATATATTTGACTGGTTGACCAGAGAGTGCTACCACAACTTCATAATTAATATTAAGATGAAACTTGAAGAGCATTACAGAGATGTGCTGTCTGGAAAAACGTAGAATCATAGAGCCATAGCATGGTTTGGGTCAGACAGGGCCTTTAAAGATCCAAACACTTTACTGTGTGCAGGGATGCCTTTCACTGGACCAGGCTGCTCAAAGCCCCATCCAGCCTGGCCTTAAACACTTTCAGGGAGGGGGCATCCACAGCTTCTCTGGGCCACCTGTTCCGGTGTCTCACTGCTCTAATGGTAAAAAAATTCTTATTTATATCCAGTCTAAATCTACCCTCTTTCAATTTAAAACCATTGTACCTTGTCCTGTCATACAGGCCCTAGTAAAAAGTCTCTCTTTCTTTCTCATAAGTCCTCTGTCTATATTGAAAGGTTGCATAGGTTCTCCCCAGAGCATCTTCTTCTCCAGGATGAGCAACCCCATCTTTCTCAGCCTTTCTTCACAGGAGAGGTGTTCCATCCCTCTGATCATTTTCATGGCCCTCATCTGGTTCCACTGTAACAGGTCTATGTCTACTCCACTCACCAGAGTGGAGCAGAGGAGCAGAATCACCTCCCTCAACCTGCTGTCCCTGTTTCTTTTGATGCAGCCCAGAGTATGATTGGCTTTCTGAGCTGCAAGTGCACATTGCTGGCTTGTGTCCAATTTTTCATCCACAAGTGTCACCAGCTCTGCAGGGCTGCTTTCAATCCATTAATTCTCTAGTCTGTACTGATAACGGGCGATTGTGCTGACCCATGTGCAGGACTCACACTTGGCTTTGCTGGAGTTCATAACATTCACATGGGCCCACTCCTCAGTCTGGTCCCTCTGGCTGGCATCCCTTCCTGGAAGTGAATGAACTCCACTACTCAGCTTGGTATCATCTACAGACTTACTGAGGGTGCACTCAATCCCACTGTCTATGGCATTGATGAGGCTATTAAATACTATTGGTCCCAGTATGGCTCCTTGAGGGACATTATTCGTTACTGGTTTCCATGTGGATGTTGGGACATTAACTGCAAATCTTTGGGTGCAGCCACCCAGCTCATTCCTTATGCATCTAACTGTCCATCCATCAAATGGATTTTGATGGATCTTGAATTTGAAGGCAAGAATGTTGTGGAGGACCTTGTCAAAGACTTTATAGAAGTCCAGATAGATGACATCAGTTGCTCTTCCCTTGTCCACTGATACAGTCATTCTGTTTTAGAAGGCCACAAGACTAGTCAGGCACTATTTGCCTTTGGTGAAGCCATCTCTAATCACTTCCCTGCCATTCATGTTTCAACAGATTTTCCAGGAGGATCTGCTCCATGATCTTACCAGACATTGAGGTGAGGGTGCCTGGTTGATATTTCCCAGGATCCTCCTTTTATCCTTTTCTAAAAATGGGTGTGATATTCCCTTTTCTCCAGTCATTGGGAACTTCACCTGACTGTCATGATTTTTTAAATATGATGGAGAGTGGGTTGGCAGCTGCACCAGCCAGTTTCCTCAGGATGTGTGGATGAATCTTGTTGCATCCTATGGACTTGTTCACAGGTTTAGGTTGTGTATGTTCAGCTTCCTCAGGTTATCTCAAACCTGATTTTCTCAGGATGCCGTCTTCTCTGATGAGATACTCCTTTTCAAAAAAAAAATGGTCTCAATTAACCCATAGTGTTCTGTTTTCATTAGAAGACTTTTAAAATATTTTTTTTAATATTTCAAAGAAAATATATTTTCTGATGATAAGTGCTACCTCATATCCTCTCTGATAAAAATAAAAAGAGAGGAACTAAGGAGGTTCCTGGAATTACTTTTATAAATCTCCTCAGCTCTAATTTGTAAATTTTATCAACATGTCCCTGTGTATTTCATTGAACCATTTACTTCTTGTAGTACTATAAAGATGGGCAAAGTACAGTCATATCAAATAAGCTATTTACAATGAACTGATTCATTCATCCCATCTGTATGAGCCTTTAAAGTTCAAGCTCTCTGTATCAGATATTATGGTATTTCATAATTTCACAGTTGCTGTTTCAGAGATGCAGTCAGTCAAAGAAAATATGATAACACTTGTGTATATCCACATACCTGTGTGTAGAATCATAGAATTATTTAGGTTGGAAAAGACCTTTAAGGTCACTGAGTCTGACTGCAAACCTAACACTGCCAAGTCCACCACTAAACCAGGTCCCTAAGTGCCACATCTACATGTCTTTTAAATATCTCCAGAGATGGTCAAGAAGCCCCTTCCCTGGGCAGCCTGTTCCAATGCTTTTTAACCCCTTCAGTGAAGAAACGTTTCCTTATCTAAACCTCTGCAACACAACTTGAGGCCATTTCCTCTTGTCCTATCACTTGTTACTTGAGAAAACGGTATATACATTTATATACATTTATTCTAATTTAAACAGAATACATTTTACACTTGATCTTTTATAAGACATAAAATTTGCAATAATCATTGTCCAAATGTCTTCCCAAGTTTTAAAACTGAAGAACTCTCATGCATTTTCCTCCTCGTGTGCTGAAAGAAGTTTACTGTCAGAACTTCCATAAAACAGAGAGCAGTCAATCTAATGATAGATAACCTGTAGGTTTCCTTCTATGCCCATTTTAATCAAGCAGACCAGAATTTTCTAGCCTGTCCTGAAAAGATGGGTTCAGGCAAGTGCTTCTCCTATTAACTTCAGTGCAATCTGGAGCTGTGCAACATTCTCTGAAATTACACCACTTCTGCTACTTTCGGTAGGCATACTTGACAAACATTGGCTAAACTTACCCAAGACAACTTACCCCCAGTGAGTTGAGCCTATGAAAAATGTCACTGAGAAGACATGAGTCAGGGTGCTTCATCCCTAAGTGTATGGAAGACAGTGGGATCATACGGCACCTTTCTGTGTAAATACAGCAAAAGCATGTGTTGAACAGGTTTGATTAGATAAATCCTTTGCATGATGATAACATTTGTTGGAGCTGAAAAAGGCAGAATTGAATGAAAGGTTTGATTGCAGATGGATTCAAAACATGACAGTTGGGTTTCCATTCTTCAAGAACTGTGTGAGGCATGGTGAAATCTGGAACATATGAATGATGCTCACAATTAGCTTCAGCTGAGGCCACTAACAGAATTCAGATTGTGGTATCAGATTTCCAACAGCCTCAGGATTTTGCTGGATATTTCCAGCTTGCCATTACTTCTTGATATACCAGCATATGGTTTGATGAATTATTTGAATTCTCTTCAAAGCCCTTATAATTAGCTCAGTTTCTTTGTCTCTGTAAATCTTGGCAAGTTATGTCTTGTAAATCAGTCCCTTCATCTCCCCCAGCAAAGCATAAGGCAAGAACTATAGAACATACAAAAATTAGGTGAGAACAAAGGACTCCCATTTCAACACATGACATAGAAAGTTACTATTGCTATTCATTTTATTCAAGTAGACCTAAATGCAGTAGTCACTTTAAATTCAAGTCATCATAAACACTAGTAGCAGTTCTCACTGGAATTAACCTTTATTTGTACAACTCTAAACAAGATTGCTTGCAATGGTCAGTGTGTGTTTTTCCTGATGACAATATTTTTTCATCTTCCCCTCAAATTTTTATCTCCTGCATTTGGCAAGTGAGCCTTGAATGACAGAAAGAGCTTTGTTGTGGTCCATGATTCATTTCACTTATCCCCCAGCCACTCCCTGGGTGTGTTTTTTATAGGAGCGGGCTCTTTTGCAATCTGAAGTAGTACAGCTCTGTAGCAATGTGGCATCACCTGCCTGCCAAGGGAAGGGACTGTTGTGATTAACAGCTTCAAGAGGAAAAGGCAACATCCATTCATAAGACTTACACAGCTTGAGTCCTGATGCAACAATTTTGTCAAACTAAAATGCTTTCAGAACATTCATCCAGAGGCTCAGAAAAGTGGCATTTGTACGAACTCAAAATGCCTATGCTCTGCCTATCTCTGGTGTTTGGTCACTGTTTATTGTTGGAAGACATTTAAAAAAAAAGAAAAGAAAAAAGAAAAGAAAAAGGAAAAGACTCTGAGATCTCCTTTGAAAAATGTTGTGTACATAAGAATGGACACAAGAGTTACCAAGGCTGACGTTTTTGCATAGTCAGCTCAATTTGGTATAAAAACAGCCAAGAGCTACAGCATATCACTCCACATTTCTGTGGAGTGTTTGTTTCCCTGGCCTTTACTTTCCCAGGCACACTTCTTGGTGCAGTGATTGCCTCTTCTGTTGCTCTTTTGGAGCTCAGTACATGTGGACTCAGTTCTTGGCTGGTACCTCTAGGCTTTTTCAAGGAGAACAATGTAAGAAATAATTACATAGTGCTGCACTCTTATGATCCTCAGGATGAATCTTTTTTATTCATTGCACCTTCCATTTGATTCCCAGCTGGAGGAGGTGGTGCATAAATTCCACAGGTGTTTTAAGTAGCAGCTGTGGCCCAAAATGGAACCACTATCTATTTCCACAGGGCTGAAGAGTCCATGCACGCTTCTGGGGACCCACCTAGTTTACACAAAAAGAACACTGTGAGGTGAATAAAGTATGTCAGTACAGAAAAGAGTGAAATACCCATCTCCAGAGTAGCCTGACATATGGTATTGCACTCAACAGGAAATCACAGGCTTTTCTCTACACTGAGCATTCCCTTTCACAGAACCAGAGGAAAGAATGTACATAACCTGCACATCGTCAATGGAAAAGTTATGTTATGGTAAGAAACTGAAAGAACTTCGCAAGTGAACACAGAAGAGGCGATGAACTCAGAATGCATTTGCTATGAGATACTAAGTTCTTAGTACTTATATTTGACTTCCTACCTGGAGCAAAAAACCTGCTCAGTGCAGTGATGACTAGTGGGTTCAGAAAGTAGCTTTGATATAGGAAAGGCAGTAAATGACTGCTTAATTGATGAATAAATAAAAAGGAAAAAAGCCCAAACTTCTCGTCAGAATAAATACTGTTTCAAACTGAGGGTTTAAGCAATTTTTTGCCACTGCATTGCCATCAACCTTCAAAGCTTTCTCAACCAACTGAAAAGGGAATCATAAGCCAGAAAGATTTTCTTTGTAAAAATCTCCATAAATTGCAAACAATAAGTTTTATGTCACCTATAATAAGGGTCATTAATAAAAAAATCACCTAAGCTTCATCTCCATAAGAATGCATAATAAGTACTCAGTATTTAGTTCTTGTGGAAGCATTGCAATATACTCACGATGACTTTCCATTCTTTCATGCTAACAAACAAAATTTAGCTGAATGGCCCAAACAAAAGCACTGGTGGAACATTCTTTGGGGTCACCGGTCAGACATGAGCACAAGTTTACCCATCACATCTGTTAACAGATAATGTCTTAGTTTTAAATTATATTTACCCAGCAACAGTCTTATGTTAACCACTAGAAGACCAGCTTGAAGATTAGAAGATTTTAAATGGATTATTTGTGTATTATTCAACAGCATCTTCAGCATCTTAACACAAACCATCAAGATGTCTCGATCTTAAATGCACGTTTTTCTTGATACGTCAGTTGCAGGTTAATTTATTCTTCACTATATACTTTGACTCATAGATGTACGTAAGCACATGTATAATCTTGAGCAAGCGTGTTGTCCCATTGATTTCGATAGGTGATTCATAAATTTATTTACAACCTTCATGTTACTCTGTTAATTTCTTGCCTATGAGTAATTCCTTACAGTTTAAATTCATTACATCCTCTGATAGTTTGCTTTGAACATTTTACACTATTAAAATACTTAACAATGAAGTGTTTGGGGATCACACATTTACAGTTATAGGTCTTTGGACAGGAGGGAGAGTCTCGTACTGAAAGTCAGCCACTTTGTGCTAGCCACCAGGCACTTGGGCCAGCAGCCCTTTATTTGATCTAGTACATCAAGCACTGCCCCTCTCCTAATACAAACACTCATTTTAAATTGCTATTTGCTTTTCTCAGGTGAGGAGAATAATTAAACGTTACTGCTAGTTTTCTGTCTGAAAATGCAACTCGGCTGTTGCCTTTGCAGAGTAAGATCCTACTCTTGGAAAGGTCCTTTTTAATCCTCTGTGTTTGCAGGATCCTTTTCTGCTCTAAAGCATCTTCCCATAGACTTTGGAGGCTGAACTAAACAGAGCCTGCTCGTGCATTCAATTAGGCATTTGGCAGGATCACAACAGCATCAGCTATTTCTGCTGAGGATTAGCAGACTGCTCCCACTTGCATTTTACTGCCTCTTCTCCACAAGCTCTAAGAAAGGACCACGAGATGGCAGTACGGCACGAGCAATTTACTCAGAAGCCAACTTTATTTTTAAAGAGTTGATTTATTGGGAAACACATTTTCTACTGGCAGCTTCAGAGCTTTTTGTAAATTCAGTCTGACCCCAACCTGCTTTGCAACAGCAAGGAGCTAATGCGAGTGGAATCTATACCCTCCACATTCTGAAGTGTGGTTGTTAATGGGTCACGTTCTTCTGTGAATAAAATATTGTTGTTTAATACAGTATGTACCAACATGAAGGATGGATGACATGTTCTTTTAGGGCACCACAGAAATCCTGCAACTAAGAGATAAGATTTCCACTCTAGCAAAACTTGTCTTCTGTCTGAGAATAGAAGCGTTCAGAAGAATATTGACACTGAAATACTGAATTTCAAGGCAGGGCAGAAAGGAATGAGTTCTTTGCAAACGTTTTTACAGAAGTGTTGACTTCTCTTGCAAATGAGTGAACTTTATTGTCAGCATGGAAGAATTAATTATAGAGGTGGAAGCGTGCTACTGTAACTTGTTCTCAGTTTCCTGAGGCTGAAGTACCTGGTCATTTCTGTGTAAGGGTCAATTCTGCATAACAATATACCCATCCAGTAAGGCTGACCCAGAAGCAAACACGAATGGCTGAATAATAAACACTGAGCTTTTAAAAGGTCTGAAGAAGTGTATCTTTCTTCCAGCCTTTCATTTTGTAGGGGCATGAAGGCAAAATGCCTTTTGTGAGTGAAGTAGTCCCAGTGAGTTGCAGAACATTAAATCTGTGTACGAATTCTTTGCCTTGCCTAACCTTGGACCTCCAAAATACTTCTTTCAAGGTTGCAGAGATGAGGTTGGTTTAGGCCCTGCTTGAGGACTGCTGTTCTCTTTTTTCTACTGTGGGCTGCACGGAGTCCAGGGAGAGGAAGTGCTGGTGTACTGAATCTTCTGGGAGCAGATGTTAGGCCACCCTATGCTCCCCCCGACACAGCAAGGACACTGTCATGACTGTGCCTTCCACTACAGTGGTAATCACTGTTGCTGGCCATTCATATCTCCTCACATGAAACTAGCCTTCTTGTTGTGCCCATCGGAAGGAACGTTTGGGTTTCATGGAGCATTGCCTCAGGCCTCCTGTAAACTTTCTGAGACAACTATTAATACAGTGTGCATAGGTTCTCTGGTCCTCATTGGTGACCAGCTGCTGGCACTCAGTAAAGCCAGAACTGGGGCCTGCAGCTTCTGTGTGGTGCCCATATGAAATAAAACAGGCGTCAACTTTGTTACTCTGAATTATGACAGTGTTCTATGATGACGCAGCATCCCAAGCAAGCAGGATGGATCCAGCCAGCCTTTTTAACTCCTGGTATTCAACAGCACTCTGAAAGCAGAGTCAAAAATAACTCTTTCCTTCAGATACAAAGAAACGGATGTGCCACGCAACACAGTGAAAAGTATGAAAAATAAATAAATAAATGAGGAATTATCAAAATGGGCAGGAGTCACTACCTACCCCTGAAGGAAACCCTGCTGTTAAAGACTTGAGTTTAATGCAGTATGACCCAGCGCAATACAACCTAGTGAATGGAAGACTGAAGCACTCAGTGAAGATGGGCTTCCCTTCATCAATAAAAAAAGGGATGGGAGGAGGGAAAAAGAAAAGAAATAGTGGTTTCTGGCTGTTTGATATTTAACAAGTAACAGACACCTTTTCTCCACTCTTTTCCTTAGAAGGATGCAAAGCAACCATTTCACTGGCAATGTTTACTCTCAAGATATTCCAAAACAAGAAAACAGCACAAAAGCATGCACAACAGACTCAGATCCATCACTTCATCTGCAGCATGGTTAAAGGCTAATTGTGAGAAATGCATTCCTACACAATGGCTAATATGAACAGATTTATGCATGTGTGTGTTTGTTTACAGAAATACATGTACATTCATTTTGTTATTATATTTTGCCTGGAGAAGTAAGCTGAAGTAACCAAACTTGTGCTGGGAACAGTAGCTGCTGAAGGACACAGAAGTTTATAACCTGTCAAAAAAATACTTTGCAGTCTTACTGTAGTTTATGGAATATCATGAGGGGCAAACCAAGCAAGACTGAGGACAAGTTTTACTTTTGCAGATTCCCCTCCACTTGCGCTGCCAATCTCTAACGTTTTAAGATCTGTTTGAGCCCACCTGGATGGTGGTTTTCCATCTCGTGCTGAAAATGTTAATAGCCTGTTTCCCTGCAAGATGATTGGTACACAAAGACAAGGGAGGAAGAAGTCCTAACATAGTTGCTTTTGAAATCCCTCTGCCACCAGGGCTTTGACCATTCTTCATCTGAGGGAGTAGTAAGAATGACAATCTGATTTAATTCTTACAGCAATAGCCACAGAAGTGTTTGTGCTAAGTTTTAGGACTGTAACTCTCTTAACACCACATGGAGGAGAGGTAATTCATTAACATTCCCAAATTGCACATTTTCTGTTGATTGTTAAATCCTGTAGCTTGTCCCTTTTCCCCTTTTAGTATCTGGCAAAGCTGAGCGGTGCTTGCTGTCTTTGCTTGCTCTAGTCATGTGTTGGACTGGTACCTCAGAAGATGTGTCCTCTATCAAAGCCAAGGTCTGTTTCCAAGTGCACAACAAAGAAATATGTTGTGGCTCAGAAAATCACAATGCAAATTGCAGGATACAACACTGCCTTGCAGGAACCTATGTATTCATCAGGTACACAGTCCTCCTCTGTCACCACAGAGCATTACTTTTTCAGGGAATTACAACTGGACTTGTATAAAAGCTGTGATTTCCTTGCTCTGGAAAATGTTACATTTCTGGAAAAGGTTGCTGTTGCATTGTTTTCTGATTCTGCATTTTAAAATACCAAATTCTTTAATCTGAAAACACATGGCTAGGTCTCATTACTATTTCAAAATTCTGCTAAGATAAAGTATGGCTGATGTTTAACTGGTCTTCCTCACTATAGAGAAAAGGCTGAACATAACAAAGCCTTTTAGCTGTTGTCTAGGTCACTTCAATGCTACTACCACCATAAAAAAACCCAACAAAACAAAAACAAACCACCACCCCAAAGTAAAAGGAAACAGCTGAGTATTTGCATAGTGGGTTCACATGAGAAGATTCAAGAACTCATGACTGCAGATATTCACTATTTTTATTATTACTTTTATACACAGAATCCAATTATTCAAATAGAGAAAAAAGATGAACCATTTGCAAGCCATTTAAAAAAATAAAAATACGTGGGACTGGAAATTAATATCTGCCAAATATTGCTTAATAATCCAGCACAAAAGTTTTCTTTTCAACATTTCTCTTCCCTTCTGCCAATACGTATCCCCCAACCAACACCCCTACATGGGGTTATGCCTTGATTTTCATAAGTCATGTCAGAAGATGACACAATAGATGTATAAATCTTTGCAATGCATTTTGCTTCTAGGAAAAGCTTTCAGGAAAGCACAGCACACATGCTTACTCCATGCATATTCAAAACTCAGCAGATGTATCATGATGGGTTAGTTGCCTTGATTTGGCTCCAGAATTACAAATTGTAGCTACAGCACACATCCTGCCAAGAACAGAGAATGAACCTCTGTTTAGTCCAATCATCCTGCTTTAGTTGCAGTCATGATTTTGTGTCCATTGCAGAAATAATTCCTTCTAAAAGTATCCCACTAACATTAGTTAGTGTAACTATATTGAAAATACAAAGAATTTGTTTTATTCCCTTGCAAGGGCTACTATCTTTCTGCAAATCTAATCACGTTGCTTATTATAGATGATTGGAACTGAAATGATGAAACATTTCACTGTAAAAGGCTGGTTGCTGGGTCCACATTTCACTGGAAACATTTGGGCTTGAGTAGCCTCTATGGAAACCAAGAGGTGGCTCTGAGGTGACTGAGTAGAGATTCCTGGCAAGCCTAGTTCCAGAACCTGGGGTGCGGGGAGTACAGCATTTTGTAGTACAGGGTGATACTGCCTCCAGCTTTTTTTCTTTTTCTATTTATTTTTTTTTAATTCTGATGTAATTTATTTTCAGTACAATCTGTGTTTAAATCATTGATGTTTTTTCAAAGGCACAGAATAAGGGAAACATGATCAGCTGAAAATGTTGATTTTTTATTTGAGTTCTGGTACTTATTCAATATTACTGTAAAGGAAGTTTCCTACTGGAACTCTCTTGAGTAGAAAAGATTCTGAAAGTCATCTCCAGATCAAACTCTTCCACTTTTTATTTTCATTTCCTTCCTGGAATACAGCTGGGTCAATTTTGAAGAGATGTCATATTGCAGGAATATATGCTTGTTGCCCCAGTGTGGCAAACACTTCTGAAAGACATTGGTTGCAGAAGGTTGTTCTTGATCTGGACTAAAATCTGAACACAAACACACCGCCCCCCACCCCCCCTCCCCCCCCCACCCCCCCCCACCCCCCCTTTTACAGGGTAATTTCAAAATAAAGTTTGATACTTTTGATACTTTGATGTACCAGCTCTCAATGACAATACAAGGACACTGCTCTATTTGGGATCATTGCTCCCTACTTCTGTTATCTCAGAGCAGATGAAGTCTTTCAAACGTTTACTTCAGTATGCCTATCCCAAAATGTTCTGTTAGATTGGGATTTCCCTGTTCATATGACTACAGTGTGACAGGGACAAATCAGCATGCTTTCCCTTGGAGCAATTGCAATCCATTTCAGTCCTTTAATACTCCCCTGCATCTGAAAGAAGGACTTGGAATCATCATAGTTAAGCCAGCTCTCAGCACAGTTGAAGATACTAATGAGGATACTGAGTAGTGGGAAGAAGAAATGTAAGACAACACCATAGCTCAAAAACTGTCTGAGAAGCAGAAAACAGGGCAGGAAGCTGTAATCAGTGTCAAATCTTAGACAAAATCAGTGAGTATCTGTAGAACTGCACTCTTTCTCATGGACCTGCAAAAAAGCTCATGTCAGGGTCATATCTTGCAATGAAGCAAACTTTAGACGATATAGGCAATGGAGAACATGTTTTCCAAAACATGTTGCCTGGAGTCAGGCCTTTCTGAACACACAACAGTGCACACCGGCCTCTGCAGAGCTTCCAGATGTTGGTGGCATGAGATAACAGCTGTTGAATCTTAGTTTTTCCTCTGAGATGCCCAACACCCCATGATACCAAGATTTCAGAAAGGCACTTGCCCAAGTGTCTGGACACAACAGACTTATTGCACAGACACTGTTAGCAAATGTGTGATCAGACAGGGCTCCAAAATACTTGGCAAGGTCCTAGCTCCTATTGAGCTCACAGTTTTTTTAGCCATCTAACATTTCATATGCTTTCTGTCTGGTGACCCTTCAGACTGATTGACATTTTCAATGTATGTGGTTATCAACTTTTTTCTTACTGTGAAGTGCCTGTTCACCAGCAGGTATTAATGTAATGTTGTGGCAGATAACAAAAAAAAAAAAAGCATAGTGACTTCAGTGAATAAAGTGCATTCCCTGGAAGGGATGTTTTGCAGTTTTTAAATAAGCTTTCAAGCAAAATTATAATATATTAGCAAATAAGATTCAACCTATCTTTCACTAGAAAAAGAGAGAGTGAGAGGAAGTCAAAGGAGGTAATTTCCTAATGTGCTCCTTCTGTTTTATTATTAGGCAAAAGCCAATAGATTTAACTCACTACAGTATTTTGGAATTTACATGTTTTTGTTGAGTGCAAGAAACAGTTGGACAGGCAGGTACTTGTTTAAGGTGGAAATCAGGCTCCTACCGTATATCTGATTGAAATACAATGCGTTTACTATAGCTACAACGTATTTTTCAATGAATTGTCTAGCCGACATCCTACCATTGAGCCAACGACTGCAGTTTCATTTTGTGTGGCAATCGAAACCATTGAGTTTCAAAGAGCGGTTAAGTTTAATAAAGCGTTCCATTGCTAACCACCAGTGTCAGATTTCCACTGGCAGGCTTAGGCAAATAAACCTCTTGCTTTTTCAAGACCAACTGAATCAGGGATGTGTCATCAAGAATCAACCTTTTTGTTTTAGCTTTATAGTCACTCTACAACTGACTTGGAATGACAGGTTGCATGTTAATAAAGCAAATGGATATTTAATTTCTGCATGCCCTGGAAGTACCAGGGGAGGCTTCTTGGAGCACTACAAGAAACTGAACCTTTGTTTTTGTGAAAGAATGATGGGACTTAGATGTATGCCATGCAAAAAAAGCAGAAGCTATATAAGATAACAAGATATGCAGAGCTGAACACCATATGGTAGATTCTATTCACTGCTAGAGCAGATCCTAGGTCCAGCTCTGAGGGACACAATCAGCTTTGCTATACCTGACACTGAAACACACATAGATGGGAAGCACTGGCCATGTACTGTTCATGGCCAGTCTTTAGGATGGTTTCAGACAGTGAAAGCAGGGCAAACCTGGAGACTAATTACATCGTAAACCCACTCTTTCCTATGCCATGTGTAACTGGCAATGGAGCAAGTGCCACAGTTCCTCCATTTGTCCATACAGCATGGGAATTCACGGCAGCCCACAGACAGAGAAGTGTTCTCTCATTGACTCACTTCAACACTGCAGTTCATGTTTGCAGAGCTGGGGAGGACAGATCCTCAAATTCAATCCCTAATGGGCTGAAATTACACAATAAGAGCTTTAATTCACTTAAGGATATGTGTTCCCAGTTCTCAGAAGACGAACAAAGCCATGTTTAGTGGATGGAGCTGTTTACATACAATTCAAACAAAGCTTAAGTAGCTGATGACTAACAAGGCAAAAAGATTCTAGTTCTGTATTGCTGGAAAATGTAAAACCAAAACCACTCTTGCCCCCACTAAAGTATGTCACTGTCAGAAGCTAATTCAGAGGTCAGGAGAACTAGGGTCCACTTTAAAGTTAATTCTGGGGTTGCCCAGTGTCAAAGTTACGAAACATACTGGAAAAAATCAAGATATGAGTCACGCACACCAATCCATCAAGACATTGTGGGAATCTACTGCTATTACCCTTTGGGCTAAACGTCTTTCTGGAGAAATTCCATTGAAAGCAAGTCACAAGAGACTGCTTTGGCCCTCTGCGATTAGTTCCTCTTTCCTTTTATTTTTTTCCTTCTTGTTTTCTTGCATTTTCTTGCTTGCTTGCTTTTTTGTTCTGCTCTTTCTCTCTCATTCATTTTTTCCTGCTCTTCTTCTATCCCTTTCTCTATTATTTCCTTCCTTGTTCCTCAGCGTAATAGGAAAAGGACTGAATCAAGGTTGGGGCACTGATCTGAGGGTTTAATGTGCCTTAGAGGGGGAGCTGCAGCAAATATAACGAGTGCCAAAACATACAGTGAATGTCAGTGATGACCCAGAGAGCTTTTAACATGCTTTTCACCAGGCTGAGTCTGAAAGAGGTGGAAAGGAGTGTTACAGGGTAGTGAAGTGACAATTTCAACATTATTCTCCTACCTCACAAAAGGGGAATCAGACACTGAGAATATATATATTGCTTGAGCCAATTCACACTGAGATTTTGTTGTCACAAAACCAAGCTGCAAATGCAATTAGTCATTTTCCCAGTCTCCTTTCTCTGGCATCAGTTCTATGTCACAGTCTCCCATTCTCTACCCCTCAAATTTTCCCATGTTTTTTCACTCTGAAGAAATGCATTTTAAGGACATCACAGCAACAAAATCTGATGAAAGTGCACTATAAGGTGTCTTCAGCTTTTAAGACTGACAGAAAAATATTGATGGAAACTGTCTGAGAAGAAAATTAGGGTTTCAAATCTTAATTCTAGTCCCCAGCCAACATGCTTACTTTCTACAGAAATTTAGTATTTTCTTCCAAAGGATCTAATGCTTTTAGAATGAAAGACAATTCCCACGACACTTGCTTAGCAGCCATATTATGTTACTTTCTAAAAAAAAAGCATGACTGCTTTCTGGATGTTGTGGCCTAAGAATGGGATCTAGACTCTGCTGAAAAATGGCAATGTCAGAAACTCAGATTCTTATGAAGGTTCCCAAAGACACATTTCAGAACAAGTTTTTTTATTAGTTTTTACAGGGAAAAAGAAAACAAATTTTGGTTAAAATTTCTCCAACAACTTTGGTTTTATGTTATTGGGAATTTCTGGTCGAGAAAAGAAACACAGAGTAACCGACATGCTCAGTGGCTCAGTAGCCCTCAACTGGGAGATGAAGAAAAACATTGGTATGCTTATGGACATATTATATTTAATAACCAATTTGCTGAGAAATGGAGGCTGAAATCTCAGTGATTCTTTTCTATACTCTAAAACTCAACAGAATGAAAATTGCAACTGGTTTTCTACTCCCATAAAAACCCCAACTATTTAATCATCAGCTTTGTGTGCTCCTTTACATTTGTGCTGTATACAGCTGAAGATTACTAAACACTAGATCTAAATTAATTACTAGCTGTAAGTAATTTATCTGGGAGTTATGCCCTACCCCTGATTTTTCTGGCGTTAGGGGTGACTCCCGCTTCAAATGAAACCTGTGTTTCAAGACCTAGTACGCTTTGTAATGGGAGCTGCTGCAGAGCTCTGCTCCATCTTTCATAGGCCAGCAGTGCTTCTCTTCTAACCCCTCACAGCACCTTTACCTCCTTGCATACCCCTGCACCACAAAGACACATCATCTCTTTAGGATGCAGGTAGATTCTACTTGAACACTCCAGCAATGCTAAGTGAGAATGTTTGGGTTTTTTTCCCTTCTGCAGAAATGAGAAATCTCTTTTGCTTTCCCACTTCTTCTTACCCAGTTGCAAGGTTTTAGAGAGAGAATTTTCCAAAGGAGCCTTAGCACAATCTATCATGGTTTTTCTGCTGCCTAGAGGGGTTTGTGTTTCTTACTTCAGCAACTGAGAAAACTCCACAAGTGGGTGTTTAAGGCGATCTCTGTTTTGTGCTGCCCTAAGGCTCTGCCTAAGGTCAGGCTCCAGTTTAAAGGGAGCCCCACTGCCAGTTTACAGTTGGTTTGGACATACAAAGACAGGCTTTGTGGTCATGGTTTCAGTCACTTATGATGTCTGCCTCTGCAAAGTATGTAGGTATTGTACTACCAGAATTATTACCAGACTTATACTACCAGGCTTGCAGGTATAGATATAGAAGTATACAAAGAACCATTAGTCTTCAGTTAATACCAGTGCTCTTCAACCACTGTCAATGAAATACTTTGCCACTGCTGAAGGTAATAATAACAATTTGTATTAGGGTAAAAAAATAAGGTCTGGGGTGGCTGAACAGCTTTTATATTATCCAGTTCAGAAGAGACATTATGAAATTAACAGACCTTCCATTTCTTGAAACACCAATTTTCAGAAATTTAATTATGCATCCCAATAGATGGTTGGTTTGAAAAGGTAGACTGGAAGATGCTTCCATGCTTCTCTTCAGAAATTAAAGAGCTCCACTGCAGATCCACTTGCAAAAGAAAATGGTCTTCCTTGGGAGACACTAAAGCTTGGAGATGAATTTTCCATGTTGCAGAGCTTATTAGTAGGCAGATCTGGAACCGAGTGTGGTTCCCTAAACATCAGGTACATTGCTTTCTGAACTATTTTCTCCCTTAACCGGCAAAATAAATAATTAATAAAACTTGTCAACTAGTATTGTAATCAGAGATTATTGTCACTTTATTATTGCTATGCAAGTTTCTTCACCACTAGAAATCTGGTATTTTAAAATCATTTACATTCTTACCCATCTGCTAGAAAGACAATGTGCCTAATGCTTTTTCAATATTCTAATTAATAAATGCACTCAAATTTAGACTTTCTTTGCTAACATCAACTTTCTCTTCTAACAATTGTCTCAGACCAGATATGTTAGGGCGAGCTCATGATGTCAAAACACCTTTTCCTCCTCTAAGGCCCACATTTGGAACAAAGAATCAATGCTACTTCTTGTGTCAGGTCACACTTCAGATTTGGTTTTCCTTCAATCCATTTTAGGGACTAAAGCTTGTTTGATTTCCAATCCTCTGGAAAAGATAATGTGTGATGCTACAAAAATTGGTATACTTCTACCCCAAATGAGACTTGTAGACAATATCTGCTCAATTACTTCTCATTTTTATTACATTAGTGACATTATGACATGAGTTCATTAGGAATTCATTATTGTCAGGCTCTTTCGTGATTACTTTAAAAGGGTTTCATATTTGGACTGTATCTTTGCTGTTATACCCTGCTTTGCCACAAAGAGTTTAATAGCACTCATTTAAGATTCACTCCAATGACTACAAAAAACTAATACTGATGACTTTACATTATTAAAACAGCTGTGCATCATGATTACCACTGCATTGTGGGAAACCCTAGAATCTGGTGAGAGAAATTTCAGGAAGGGACTGGATAAACTCACAGAAGATAGAGCGTGACTGGTTATTAAATATGGTCCCTGAGAAGTGATTCTAATAAATTCTGAGAAGTTCCTAATCCACTGACCCTAATAAACTGGAAGAGAAGAGTGGCTATAGGATTTTGCAGTGCTTGTTCTGAATACCCTTTGCTCACACATTTGGTGGTGGCCATTGTAGAAGGCAGGTTTTTTTCCAGCCCCCTGTCAGCTATTCCTCTGTTGTAAGTGGCTTACTGAAGCCACTTTTCCTTGGAACTGGATTTGCACTTCTGACTCTGAAGAAGGTAGATTTATGACTTTGCCATAAAAATCCCAACAACATAGTTGTTTCTTCCTTCTGATTTTCTTTATCTGATAGCACTTCAACAGAAATTGCGTAGTGGGGGTGAGATTCTTCTCTAAGTCATACCCTTTGAATCTATTCTGTGCTACATGTGTTACACTACTTTTTTAAAGTGACTGAGAACAGAACACAAACTGAATAAGCACAGTAAGCCAGGTTCTACAGAAAGCACAAGGAAAACATTGACTGTGAGATATCATATCGCATTATCTTAAGTCAACATACGATTGTGGTTCATTGTTTTAAGATATTAATTCCACACACAATATCACAACATAGAAGTTTGATGATTCCCATGAACACAGTATCTGGTAACAATTTAAAAAAACTGGAAGCATGACAGGTGACACACTGTCCTTTGCTGCACTAGGTGTGGAAATACTACTTGCCATGCTAAGGACAAACCAGAAATTGTGCAAGAGCAATTAACTAAATCTTCCCTGCAGAAGAATCTGTAGACACACCTTGCTTTCTGTAACGAGATCAAAGAGCTCTAGAAATAGGTTTGCCAAGGCCTTTACAGAGCATTATCCCCAAATCACCTGGAATGTGAGTGACATGGTGAATGCTCTTGTCCTTGCTGGCATTTCTAAGCTCATATCTGGGATGGCACGCAACTCACATTTGTATCTTTAGAGAACTGAATTAAGTAGCATTAGAAAGAAACATGAACAACCTGTTGTTACTCAATGAATTCAGGACTAAGCAGAACTGCAATGCTTTACGTTAGCTGAGCACTTCTGCCTGTTATCCAATTACCTTCTCTACTGTCTCAAATTTAGTTTACATTTTCTTAGCTTCATATTTTGTTTTGAATTACAAAAGGTCTTACAAAACCCTCAGCTAGGCAGACATTTTTTGTGACCCAAGACAGAGCTGCCTTTTCAAAGATTCCTAGGAATTCACCAAAAAAAAAGATCTGTATTGTGTGGTGTTTATATGTGCCCCACATATAAAGCAATGAGATTCTGATATGTAACAGTTACAAAATAAACCACAGAAAACGACACCTCTAGTAGAACTATATGAGTAAAATACTCATAAAATTATAAAGTTTTGACTTAAATACGTGGGGTTTTTCATCTGCAGATTTTAGTATCAACATTACACTTTGAAAACACTAAGCACATCACCAAAAGACCATGAAGATATTAGTGGAGTTTTCTAATCATCCTAAGGAAAACAAATTGTAATTGTAATTTTAGACTGTAGATGTCTCTAATCAGCCTTATTTGCTACACCTGAGCAGTAATGACAGAGCTGTACTGTTTGATTACATTTAATAGAGAGCTCATGGAGGCATAGGTAGGTAGGTGAAACAGTGCTACAAGTTCAGCATTTAACTGGAGGCCATTTTCATGCACAAAAATAAGAAATTAAAAATTATAAAGAAATTAAGGCCAATGGTATTAGCACTGGAAGTCAATGAAGTTCCATGTGATGAGTTTGACCTATAGGCCTTCAAACTCAGTTTCAGATTTCTCCTCCCTTACAGTCCCAGCAACAACTCACTCTAAACTCACACGGTAGCACACCCAGGGCACTCAGTTCCCCGTGCATGGATTGGAACTTCCCCTTCTTGGCACAAGCACACAGTGGTTTTCCCTTTTACTGACATGAGTTTAAGCATTTAAAGAAAAGTTAATATCTGACAAAAAAGATTTTAATGAAGCAAAAATGAAACCCACCCTACATCCCCCAGTCTCATTTCCAAAGCAAGTTATGTTCAGAGGAGCCATCTTTTGAAGGTTCCCTTCATTTTGCAACCAGGAGTGGTCTGCAGCATCATCTTCTTACCTATTACTTTCATTGTCTTATTTTTCCTTGCACCTTAGCCACAGATGGATTCAGACTGTCCCAGTCCTAGTCTTTTCCCTTTTCTGATGTAGAACAGTCTCATCCTGCTAGCTGTTAGTAACCTCTCAAAACGGGTATCAATGACACTGTCAGAAATTTCAGTGGAGGGAAAAAATTTTGACTGGTAAGATGCTTCTCTAAGCTCACCTTCCTTTGTCAAAACTTTGTATGGAAAATCTTATCATATTTCCTCTTTTCTTCTATATGTCCTTCTCTCTAGGATGGAGATGTTTACCCTCTTCAACTATTCTTGGCCAGTGTCAGTGAATCAGACATTTATCTACAATTAATCTGCATAAAGTTAAATTTCCCATTTAACACAAAGTAGCTTACTTGCCCATGACATTCAGAGAATTAGTTATGTAAGGAATTAAACATAGGTACTAACATAGTTAATTGTCTAATTAAAGTGTAAACCAACCAAAGTCAAATTACAATAGTCATTGTTACCAAAGTAGGTCATTTGGCCTTAACATAAAAAGGTTTGCCAAGGAAAGTGTCATTGACAGAAACATGTGCTCTCAAAACAATTCAAGTGACTTCCAACTGCATTCTGAAAAGAAACAGGACTCTGGATTCTTTAGGCCATACTTCTAAAGAGACTTGGACATGTAAAGATACCAAATCACTGTAACTTTTGCCCAGAAGAGGCATTTTTGAATACTCCTTGTGATTTCAATACAGATTTTTAAAATTGTCTCACAGCCATTTTTTAAAAAAATCTAATGGCTGACTCAGTTATGGCAAAACCCAGAAATGGATGACCACCCTAAATATCTCAATTTCCACTACTTTGCACTGCAGTCTGAAATTGAAGCCTGCAAACCGCTGATCTAGTGATTAGAGACTCACAGGACAGGGACGGGTCTCTGGTTCCAGTTCTCTCTATAATGAGTGTTGGCACATTTTGTGTGAAAACCGTCTTCAACACATCACCAGTCTTTAGAGCAGGAATGGTACAGAAAACTTTGCACTCTTCTAAATGAGAACTTTCATGCATGTTACTCTCTCATTCAGCGAAAGCTTTGCCATGAGGAGTTGGTGCTCATGACTTAAACTTACCTGCAGTTCCTAAAAGAGAGGGGTTGTTATAAGATGTGGGAGATAGGGAACTGAAGGCAACAGTATAGCTACCAGTTAAACATAGTTTGCAAAAATGTTTATTAACTTAGCACTGAGTAAAATTAAGAAGTGTGATCAAATAGTTATTCTACCACTCATTTTTTTTCCATTCGTATTATTTCCTTCATAGCATCCTGTCCTTTGATGTACACACAAATATTTCAGCTGATTAGGTAAGTCTTGGCTTAAAATCAATGCAATTTAACAGGGGGAGCAAACTGAATTAAGGTGAATCAATGTGAGAAGTCTTTGATGCAGTTTAAGTATTAAGTAGCTCAAACATTGATTAGTCAAACCTGTTTTGGGAGAAAAACACATAGGCTGCTCATGAAGCACAACAACAGCACAGTGGAAAAATAAAGAACCTTCCCTGAGACCAAATCAAATTTACCATCCTTACGCATGATAATACTGTGCCTAACTTGTGCAAAGCACTTCCTACAGGTGCTACCTGCGCTACAGTTACATTAATCTTCACCTTAATTAGTCCAGAATACTAAAAAAAGGTATAATTTGCTATTTGAAGAATCTCATAGAAGTATTGAAGAATCAGGTCTTTGCAGATTTCTGCCTTGTTTCTTTCCTTTCATTTTCTCCTCAAAGCATTAAGCTTTTTCAATTCTACTGAGGTCGAAGGACTTACACAGCATGGTCAGTGCAGCAAAGGACACAATACCTGTTAGTAAACAGCAAATTAGATGCCTGTAAAGAGCACTGGACAGCTGAGATATGTCCATTTATATATACTCTGTAATTGAAGACATAGACAGCGAAGATGCTCAAAAGTCAGAAATTTGCCTTACATTTTCTGCTCTCTCTAACAGTAGAATTTCCAAGCATTTTCCTGGGCAACATAGACTTCAGAGGAACTCAAGACTAAAGGCCACTCAATGTCAGGCAGGCAAGAGCTGTGGTCATAGCCATGGAGATATGGTGCAGGACTGTGTCCTTCCCTATGGAGTCACGTGAGAGTGGAATATCCACTACTCTGCAAGAACTTCAACAAAGCACAAGCAGAGATGCATTTACTTCTCACAATTTCTCTCTGACCTGTTAAAGAGTTCTTAATTTTGTTGTACTTTCTCTACATGTTTGGCAGTCTGGAGCAGCAGGGAAGGCCAAAAGCAGAATGAAAATTGAGATGTAACTTGCCCTCCTTCCTCAGAAACATACTGGCAGGCTTTGTGTTGCTTTGGGGAAGGTGGATAAATCATAGTCTTTCCCCCAACCCATTTTCCCCCCCCAACAATTACAGTTCTGACATGTTCTGTCATTTTGACATATTTGTGTTTCTCTTATGTACTTGCTGAATGATTAATACCCAAGACATAATAATTTAATTCAGACAGAATAGGACTGAATTTTTTCATGGTCTTTATATCTTGCCTCCAAAGAGAACTGATGTTTGCACCACAGAAGCAAGAGAGAGAAAGAAACAACAAAAGTACATCAGACAGAAAATTCTATTGCTAGGTTATTTCTTGAGGGAAGTTGTCCATATATTCAGTGATAATATTTAAACTACCTCTAGCAACTTCAATAGAATTTGAGGTATTTAGCAATTCCAAGTGCTAAGGAAAACACAATTGACAATATAGTAGCATGGAAATGAAGTCTGAATCTTGTTCTGTAGCTTACTCAAGTACTCAGTGATCTTCTACTTCAGATATGTACTATACGGTCAATCTTCAAGTGCCTACTAGATATCATAATGCTTCATCTGACTCACTGAACTTCCTCATGAAAAGGCTGCTTTTCTTTAATTTGACACATCTTTTGTATATATGTTTACAGCTATATTTAGCTAAGACTAAAATTTGAAACATAAAAATCCTTGAAGATTTTTCCACTTATAGATGGTTGTCTATATTCCAAAACATCTACAGTAATAATAGCAGGTTCTGTGCTAAAAGTCTTAACTTCTGAAAGTCAAATTTATGTGATATTTAAGTAGGTAACACCACACATTCATTTGGCCAGGGAAAAATTACAGTTATGATTGGTTTTAAATTTAAAGAATGTACCAAAATACTAGCTCACCTTACCTCTGCTACACTGTTCTAGTAACACATTCAACTCAGAGATTTATTTTTTTCTCAGATGGATGGGAAGCATTCCATCTTTCAGCATGATAGTTACATCAAAGAACTTAATCTTTTTTGTTCCCACCTAAAATCTGACAATTTTCAGTTGAACATACTCTTATGTTTTGGAAAATGATCCATTCTTGAGCTTGCAATTCCAACTCATGGAAATTTCAGCTGGTTGGGAACAAAAAAAATGATTTTTATTTTTGAAGAAATTTTAAATGGAATATCTGAGTTCAGATTTTTTTCAGTTGAAGTTGCAAATTGGACATTTGAAATTACTATATAAGAAGAAAGTTGTTTCAAACCAGTCCTAAATACAATAGCATGGGGGTTGGCTGTTAAGCACCAAATCCTTATGTAATACTATGTTTTATGACAAAATAATAGCAATAATAGACCTATCCTTGAGAAAAGTTCAAATTCAGGGAAAAGAATGAAGATGTTTTCCAGAAGAGGTTTTCCATAAAAACTATTGAACTTTGTACAGAAGAAAGTTCTCTCTGGGGAAAAAAAAAAAAAAAAAAAAAAAAGTTTTCAATTAAAAAAATTCCTTGGTAAGATGTTTCAGTAGTTGATTGTTCTCATTTATAATTTGCGTCTTAATTGAATTGGTCTACCACCAGCTGCCAGGCAATCTTTACTCTCTTTGCTTCAGAGTCAGGGAACTTCTTCTATCAGATCCTGCATGTGCTGTTTCAGATTGTAATCAAGTCATATTTAAGTTTCTTTTCTTTTAGCAGCCACAGTTCTACATCCAGCCTTTTACCAGGAAAAAAAAAAAAAAAAAAAGGTAAAATACTTTTAAAAAGAGATTAAATGGCATGTTGAGTAGTCAAGGAATTATCAAACAATTCACTGGGGCTATTTTGGTACTTTATCCGTAGTATCTTTAGATAATTATCTTGCACTTTTAAAACGAGCACTTCTCTATATGTAATAATTGAATTCATAATCTGCACTTAAAATACCTGTTTATGCAGTTGCCAGAATGACGGTACAGTGCTTAAAAGTTGAATTAAACCTTTCATTATCCTTAATAAAATAAAAATAACTTTAAAGAAGACATAATGTGGTCTCTTACAACCCTTTAGAAGAAAAAAATACCAAATAACTATTATATTTTTGGAAAATAAGTTCAACAGGGAAAAACATGTTCAGCAAAGAAAAAGCACTTCTTTAAAGTGTTCAGTTTCTTAACATACTGCTTCTAGTAGTTTTAGATTGATTTTTCTGATGTTTCTTTTTGTCCTTTAAGTATTAAAGGTGTCTCCTTTAGGTGCTGTTTTAAACTGAGTATCAGAAAAGCTTTGCTTCTTGTGACTCATGAGTTAGGAAAAGATAGTATATTACTGCAACATTTAATCAAAGTGCTTCTTGTTTCTTTTTAACTCTTGTTTCAGACTGGGACTACAGAGGAGATAAAAAGTGGAACTCCTCCTATTTTCCATCTTCCCCTTTTCCCACAGTAATGGGATCATTGTTTCTTTTTCATGTTGTCAGATGGAAGTGATTCTAATGATTGTGAAGGAACTGTAGGCTTAAAAGCCCCAAAGAATTTACTAATGCACAACCAAAAGTACTATATTATGGTTTTGGAAAACAGAGTTTTACACACGTGGTAAATATGATCTTTCAAGCTTGTGGAAATCATCAAAAGCCATCCTGCTGCAGCATCATTTCTACACTTGCTGAACTGTTGAGTGCCTGGGATAACAGAAAATCTTTGTGTTGCTTACGTGTGCAGCTTTGCCTCACTTATTAAATGATCTTTATTTTGATCCATTTTTCACACTTTTGCTCTTATTCTCTCCTCCACCTCACTGTAGGGGGTGGCGGTTGAGGGTGGGGTTGGAGTAAGTGAACAGCTGGTGAATGCTTGGTCACTGATTGAGGTCAATCCAATAAAGTATTGAATGCACATGATGACAGAGTTCACTGAGACAACTTAACCATCCTGTGACACTGCAAGTGGCCTTGCCGTGGTCTTTAATCCCACACAAGAAGTGAAGTTCACCAATAATTCTGTTTTAATAGCAAAAGCTCTTTCTCTGTGGAATGCTGAGGTGTGGCCATGCCAGATTCCTGGCACTCATCACTCAGCTGTGTAGACATAGCAATTAGCCCTGCACTAAGCCCTGAGCAGGCTCATCTCTGGATTATGCTATTTGCATAAACTAGCCAGATCTGCATAACCAAACAGAGTGGACTGGTTTAATTTGTGACAGGGTAGTCACAAATCTAATTTGCCAGAAATCAGAATGCAAACCTCTGTGGAGGATGCTATGGCAGAGAAGAGAGTTTGGTCTGCAGCAATGGCAAGGAAATCTGTATTTCCAAAGGTGCACAGAAAAGCTGAGGCATTTAAAAGAGAAAAAAAATCACTGCAGTGTAAAAAAGCCCAGTGGCAATGCTAGAACTCCAGTGCCATAAATATCAGAGTACACCAAGCACACGGCGTTTCTAAGATACTTTCTGTTCTCTTATCTTACCTCACTGTCTTGTTAAAATCCAGTTTGCCCCTTGCAGCTTGGAAAGTACTAGCCAATGGTAAGGCAGCCCAAATTCTGAGAGCATGGCCTCTCATTGTAACTGTCCCCAGAGAAACACTAAGGACCAAAAGGCCATTTCCTTGCCTTTCACCAGCTCTGCTACATGCTTTTCCCCCTCGCTCCCCCTCTGGTTGCTGGAAGAGATGATATTGCAAATCAACCTAGAGTTGCTTTGCTGAATTTGCACATTCCTGGGGTTGTTTTTTTCTTTTCCCTGTCTCATTTGATTTATAGCTTTGGAACACTATTTGAAGGCTTGCAGCCTGTTTCTGGAGGACTCTGAACATATCTCTGCTGTCCCTCCCCCACTCCTCTTAAAGACAGTTCATAATAAGACTGCGATGTGTTCTGCCTCTGATAGTTTCTCCAGTCCAGAAAATGCACTTGTCCTTTCCCAAGAAATGACTCAGTATAGGTAATAGATTAGATTCTGTCCTTTCTTTGCTTTATGTCTAATGCTCAGCTGCTGAGTACTGTACAAAAAAAAAAGTTGGTCTATAAATATTTCCTAGGAGCTAAACCATTCTGACATATAAAAGATGTGGGCCATGGTGTGAGGGGTGTTCCAGGCCCAGGCAGGCAAGTTGTCAACGCTGCCTCAACATTTGATTGCTTTCTTCTCATATTCTTCAGGCCTACAACAAAGCACATAGACAGAAGCTCTGTTTCCCTAGCAGGTAAAGGGAGATCTGACTTAGCTGAGTGAAGAAACTCGCATTGTCCTTGCCTTGCTACACCAAAATGTGACCCAAATTCAGACTGCAGCTGTTTAATATTTCATCTTTGAGTGAGCTGGAGGGAAAAAAAAATGCCTCCTACCCAAAGGCTGGATCAGCTTTATAGTGCTGTACATGTCATAGCAGAGAGACGGGCAGTTTCTGAGGCAAAATACCTTTGAGTTTCCTCAAACATTTCTCCAGGACCAAGCTCTGGAACAGATTCTTGTCATTACAGCACAGTAACACAGCATACTGTCCCATAGATACCTAAGCCATACTGCCTGTTTGTGAGCCACAGGTCTTAATAAGTCCTATGAAAATGTTGTGGCAAATTCCTTGCAAAGTGTTTCTTAACCATCTTCTACATAAACACACTATGAATCTTTTGTGGACTCTTACGTGTGAGATAACTGATTTGATGCTTTATGAGTCACATGTGCCCTGGAAGATATAATGCTATAACAGTAAATAATCATTGGTCAATAGAAACTTCTAACAGAGAAGAAAATAATTAATGCCTTATATATTAATGGCAGGGCAGAGAAGAAAAATGAGCCAGAAAATATGACCAAATGACTGGAAGATGATGGGAGCTTTGCAGTTTGTAAATTCGCTTTAGTTTTTGTTTCTTTCTTCTGTCTAGCTTTGGGGTTTGGTTTTCAATTGCTAATTATTTTTATTAAATATACAGGAATTTACTCATTATATTTGCCTATTCATCTTTCTGGATCAAACTGGCAAAACACTTCTCCATTCTTGAATGTGAGACAGAAATGAAGACAAGCAAAACTTTCCTTATGAGAAGAGACACACATATATATGTAACCAAAAAATTCAATTACTGACAATTTTCAAGCAGATCTTAAAAAAACCAATTCTGTTCTGGCTCAAGCAATATTCTTCTCTCTCCTCTTTCTACTGGAAAAGAAATACAGCAAATATCACCAATTCCCTCCTTTCCCAAAGGGTGGTGGTGATGGCTTAACACTGAGGGTATAAGCCAGGCACAATTTGGTGAAGTCCGGGTCATGAAAATTAAACCCTGTTCCCTACATAGGCATTTTGAGCCAATTTTACTATGTGTGTTTACAAATCATGAATGGAAAAAATCCCCACATTCTTGTAGAGCAGGAACATGTTACATTGATGTTAAGCTGAAGGAGAGGGAAAAGAAAGGTGGTTAGGCTGACTAAGCACGTTTTGCAATTGCACTCAGTGGTTCTTCATGCAACTGTTTATAGTAAATACACTCCATGAAATCAGCACGTCACAGCACCATCAAATACTATAGCTAGCTGCCAGAATGGAAACAGGACCTGCCCTTTTGATTTGTTGTAAAGGTAGGAGGGAAAACAGTTTTAGTTTGTTTTGTCTTTTTCCTCCCCGTAGCTGGGAATGTTTTCTAACTCAAGCATAGATTTCACATAGGGACTGACAGCTAAAATTCCCACATCCCACATATACTGTTACAGCCTATTTGCCTTAGGAAATGTGGTCACCTTGTGTTTCTAAGATACAACAAACACCCATATGCTTCCATTAGCTAATTTCCATGGCCTACCATTTGAAAGACAACTGTGCAGAATGCTAATTTCACTGTTTCTACTCCAGTTCATTATTTCTGTGCACCTGTGTGTGAGAAAAACTTTTAGAAATCAAGCTTTTCAGAATAGCAGTGCCTTGAAGGTAGACCATGTTTTCCTGAGTACTAATGCCATGTAAAATTCTTATGCCTGAAAAGAAAAAAACAGGTCTTGTGGTAGAGCAGCAAGTTAAGGGACTGTTTGAGATATGCAGTGCTAAGCAAAATACACTGGTCCATTGACATTCACACCTTCCATCCTTGTGTACCAACTATTTGTTCAACATTTGGGCAGAGCCTCATGCTTCCAGGTTGTCAGCCGGGAACACAGGTCCTACAGACCACGGACAAAACAATGTCTTCATGTGGGACAGGACTCTGAGGCTCAGTGACACATTATTATTAAAATATGAATAGTTTTTCAGTGCTGGAGGATGAAGGCAACACACTAAATGCTTTCACTGAATATCAGCTCTCTGGCTGAACACTGCATCTCTCGCTCCCACTCAAATCCATTCACAACAGTTTCTGCCGCCCCTAGCCTTCCTCTTGAATACTGTCTAGGATCCACCTGAGCCCTAGTGCCTCACTAAGAAGTGTAACTGATTAAAGGAGTGGTACTGCCCTGCACTGGTTACTTAAATTTTGAGCCTGCCTCCAACATCAGCACACAGTGTGCCAAACAGCAAAGATGCAATACACTGAGCAAGTGCTGATACTGGGCCAGCAACTAGTAGTAGTGATGCGGCCAACAGGGGAAAGCAATTTGCATGTTGTTAACAATCTGGTGATAAGCATTCCTGTTGAGTGCAGGTAACAACAGAGGAGTAAAACCTCTGTAAAAAAAATACAATAGGGAACACCCATGAGACTCTAGACATTTAGAAACAACTACTGTTCAGCTTTACAGGAGCTGAAACACCATGAAAATAAATATAGGAATTAAATACCTATGTTTTAATACTTACACATAATTATAAAATAAATACCTCTCTCACATGCATTTCAATGAGAAAGGAAACAAACACATAATCTATGTTTGATATCTAACTCCACTGAGTTTTTGTAGACCTCGCAAGAAAGTGAAAGATTGTCAATAATCTCTTTATCCACACGGACTAAATGATAGCGAAGATGACCAACACCAAAGTAGCTGATTAATAAAATTCACACAGTTGAGAAACACAGCCAATGAAAATGCAACATGTCCAAACAATGCTTTTGCTTTTTCTGGTGTTAGTGACAAGCATGGTGACTTTTTTGCGATCTCTCTTCAGGAAACACTCTTTCCTTTCCCCCATCTCTACCTTCAGTTCATATAAAAAGAATTGCCATGATAGAAAAAAATATTTGTCCACAGAATTTCTTCACAATGTCCAGATTAAACGTATCATCAGAGATTGGCTGAAAGTACCTGCATCTTCACTGAGAGGACCTGCAGATTGCAAGGAAGATTTTAATTCAGCTAACAGCTATTCAGGCAGACAGATTCTGACAGATCTCCTTCCACCATAAGCATTTAGAATCTGACCTTGATTAAATGCATACTTTATTTTTGTTTTGTATATTTACATATTGAGAGCTAAACATTCATGTTCTTCTGTTGGTCCATGGAAGGTCAGAATACCTTTGCAACTGCAGCATAAAACTTATTCCTCTCCCCCCCTCCCCCAATTCTTTTTTTTTCTTTCTCTTTTTCTTAATTTTCTCTTTTTCTTAACTTTTTCTTTTTTTTTGTTGACAATAGACCCTCAGAAAGTCCACCATACATTACAATTCCTGTTGTAAGTGCACATTCCATGTCTGAAACTAAACAAAGGTGATTAGTATTGATTGTAGAGAAACCTGCAAACTATGGTGCTACATTTTCCTGTGTTTACTTCCTATAACTGATATTTAACTCTAAGCAAAAACTAATGGACTGCAACAGGAATAAGCATGAACTCATGCTGTTTCTTCCTATTGCAAACAAAAAAGTTGTCAACACACTTGAATTCTGCCTATACTTATGCTCCTGTAAGCAGACAGGATTTATTTTTTCTTCTAAAGTAATAAGGATATGGGCCAAGGCAAATAATAAATGACAGTAGCTGTACTGAAATGGGTTCAAAGCAAGTGGAAAAACATTAAGGTTGTGAATAAACAAGGACTTTATGGCAGAGAAATTTATGGAATGGAAGAGCTTTCCAGGAAAAAAGCAACTATGCTATGGCTTGAGCCTTGGTGGACTGCACAGTATTTTCAGCATCACATTAGCTCTTCCACTGCCATTTCAATTCTGATTCCAGGCCATTACAACTGTGATAGACTGTAAAGCTGACAGAAGAAAATTTAGGAAACAATGACATAAGAAAAAAATCCTCTGCGGATTAGCATGCTCTAACATACTTGCTGACCTGTAACTGCTATCAGAGAACTGTGGCATTTTTGCAAAATGTAAGTGGGCACACTGAACAAAATGATATGGGATCCTGGGGGAACTCAACCCACAGGCAGCAGAATAGAAAGCGTACAGAAAAGTCAGCTGCAGAATAGGAAATGACTTCACTTCTCTTGTTGCTTAGGATTTTACAACTTGTAGTCTAAAACACATTTTAAACTTCGTAGATCCTGTGAGGATAATCAAAAGCTGAAGATCCTTGTGAGACCTTAATACCTCCCATCCCCAAACATTAGGTTAAAAGATTGGCTTTCAGCCTACAGAAATAAAATACTAAGCACTTGACTGAAATTGCATGCTGTATCAGTGACAGTTAAGAAGAAAACAGCTTGTCAAATTCTAACTGCCAAGAAAAAGAAATGTCTCCAAATGAGACCTAATATATATGACAGGCCTTCACTGAGGATTTGTCTTCCCCCAAACTAGCTCTGTGATATTAATGTCTGAAAAAAATCTTCAGCTGTGTATATGAAGTATACTGAGAACTGAAGAATCTGCATGAGAAGTCAGATAAATTATTTCACAGAGCACTTGATATTGCCCAAACAAGACTGCTAGCAAGACCCTTGCTTAAAGATATAAGGATTCTTAAACTAGTCTTGATCAGTTTGATAGGCAGGTTTCATTTTAGATGAAGAGAAACCCAAAAATCCTCAACCATCTTCAAGAATCTTGTTGGGACTTCTAAGCCTTCCGCATACCTTATTTTTCTGCATTAAAAAAAAGTTAATGCAAAAACTGGTCAAGAGATATAGCTCAATTGATGGACATCTTTAAGGTCCTACAAGAAGCAGCACTGGCAAAATTCCTAAGCCTGCAAGGGACCATGGTACTGTGGGTCATCCTCTGGATCATGGTAAACTGGTGCTGGAGAAGTCTCATGTGCCAGCTTAGCCTAAGGGCTGTGATGCCTGAAAAAGGGCAGAAAAAAATAAACTATATAAAGAGGACCGCCACAGATCTGGAACACTTAGAAGTATAGTTTTAGTTATAACTAACCCACATTGAAAGATTTTCTCCATCTTAAAAAGTTGTTTATTTAGGAATCAGTGTTCTTCAGATGCCTGTTTCAGATGTGGAAAACTTACCTGGGGCAAAAACTGAGTCTGGCTTAAAGACATTTTTCCATCTTCGGAAGACTAGGTATGTACAGCTTGAAAATGATGCAGGAGTTCACATTAACCTGGGAAAATTAGGGTTCAAAGTGAAAAAAAAGCATGTTCTAAATTCTACATCCTCTTTTAATACTACTAAATTATTCTGAGTTCGAAGGCTTGGTTAGAGCTTTGAGGAAGTTTATAAATATGCATTAGTATTCCCTTAAGGGTTGTATTAAATAAAAGCATGAGTGTGTATTAATACTATATATGTTTAATTATTAATAGATATAGCTACACTTATATTCCTGAGTCTTCTCTGTTCTTGTCTCCTTGTTTCTCTTGTCTTGTCTTCATCCTTCAAACCATCCTCTGGTAAGCTGAGAAGAGATTTGTTGAATGAAAATCATAGGGGCAATATATTTGTACTGTCAAAAAATTCCATACCTTCCAAAGTTTCATGGACTAACATTGCAAATTTACTTTTTATGCTTTAGAGTTGTAGCTATCTTGACTGAATTTCTCACATTGTGTACCCTGAAAGCATATACATTTTTATTTAATAAATTTGTTTTTAAATGTGTTCCAAAAGATATTGTTGTCATACCACAATATACTTTGGGAGGTTAATAAAGGATAATGAAACCCTACCAAAATTTTATTTACGAGAATCTAAAATTACAAAAGCTGTGTATTACAGTATCTCTACATGGAGAGAAATAAGTGGGCCACTTGAGCTAAGACAATGCCAGTTATTTTAATTATATACCTTCCAATGTTACTTCTGGTAATATATATATATATATGTGAAAAATAAAGGAATAAAATACAATCCAAAATAACTTTGTATTTTTTTATAATTATTTAAATATTTGCCCCAATGTGGCTTCACCTGCATGCTGTATTCTTGCTGGTGAGAAGAAAATTTAGCAGAGTTTATCCCTGGCTTTTTGTTGAAAACCTCCTAGACTTGTAAAACTGAATTTGAAATTCCACAAGAAAAGTCATCCTTGCAACACTGTGTCACTTTCATTTTGGTTATAGCTGAAAAATCCAAGAACAGCCAGCTATGGTCCTGGCAAGGAAATGTCTGCCCAAACCCCCTTATGAACCAGTTAACTCTGTACTTGCTGTCACTTAAATAGGAAAGCTAAATTGACTCTTCCTTCACATGGACTATCCCTTGCCCATTCTTAGCACAGGCTCAGCAAGGCTCCACTGAACTTGGCTTTTGTTTTGCACTGTTGCATTTACCCAACAAAGGCATCACAGCCATTATGTTAGCTGAATCATTGCTTGGCTTGATGTTAGTTAGCATGGACATGTCTCATTAAGTAGGTGCTGACAGACCTGAACTCATTCTACCTGCTTTCCTTACTGCCTAGGTGAAAGCCAAGTCCAGTGTAAAACCTGCATGATACCACTATTTTTTTCTATAGATAACAGAAGCTAACTGCAGGTTTTGGCAGTAGATAGCTGTTATCATAAGGTCAAAACATTCTCCAAACAGTGGAGAAAAACCAGTTGTCATACAGATGGGTCTTCTTCTGAACTTAAACTATTAACACACGACAGAGATGCTTTCAATGCCAGCACTTCCTGACAACCAGTCTGATGCTCCATAGCTCCTGCAGTTTCTATCAGCTTGAGTAATGCATAAAATGTAGTAAAAATCTCATTAGGTTAAGCTTTCTTCAAAGCTGTGTCATATCAAAAAGTGTACTAAAAGCAGCTAGGGTTTTGTGAGTTAACCCCCAATAGATAGTGTCCCTTTCTTGTCAACTCCCACCCACCAGAAAGAGACATTCTCACAGGGCAGTTAAGTTTTCTCTTAAAAAGCCAAAATAATCCTAATGCAAAATTAACAAGAAAAATAACTATAAATAATAAAAAGAAACAATACACAATAAATAAGTAAACAACAACAACAATAATAATAATAATATATTGAGAAAATTCTTTCTTTCACATATTTTGGGTTCCTGCTTCCTACCGAAAATATTTTCCCCCTCTAATTTTATTTAGTTGGTTTCCCTGTCTCTGTGCATTTTACTTCTTTGGCTCATTCCTTGGGTTCCCAGTGCACCATCACAACTAGCCATGTTTTGTAACTCTGCCTTGTGGACATATGTGCTAGAAGCATATTTTGCTTTGCAGATGGCATATATGCTACTGTAAGAACAAACCCAAATGTTTGTGGTCTGTAGGTGTAGAGAGAAGCTGTTAGGTGGGGTGGAAATGGATCACAAAAGAGTCTTCAGCTGATGTGCTGGCTGACTCCTGAGTCACCTGGAGAGGTGGTGAGAGGAACTGGTGCAAGGGCATATAGCTGCTAAACCCAAGCCCCAGTGACAATCCTGTCTTTTATTTTATTTCCTTATTTTCTCTCCTGTTTTATTTAGTTTTTTTCTCTGTCCCACTGGAAAATGGTATAAAATGCAAACCAAAAGAAAAATAGCTTTTCCCCTTGTTTGAATAACCATAGCATAGATTCAATTTTGAATTAAATTAGTACTTTTTGTTATGTCCAGAAGAGGAAGAGGTAAGAGTTTTTAACGGGCTTGAGGTGAAGGTAACAGTTAGTTATCTCTGACTCCAGGTCTCCCACTTTTTGAAAACATTTTAAAATGTTATCTAGTTATACTGCAATATCTCTAAGATGTCTTGGATTATTCTCCTTCTACTACTTGTACATTGAATAGTTCCATGCATGACAGCTGTGCAGTAGAAATTATGCATCTCCAAGTTTATTTAAACCTGCTGGCCTGTTGCTGTCACACAATGTCTACTCATGATGCAAAGGAAAGAACCCCAAAATGTACACATTTGTGTAAAATTAAAGCAATTTTGTAAAGCAATACAGCTTAATTCACATGGGCAAGAGATGAAATACAGATCTTTTTTGTCAACTCTTCATGACTTGAGGTAAAGAAGTAACGTTAGAGACACCAAGCTTTTTCTTAACACAAAATAAAGCAGGTATTTCACTATTCAGTATGGGTTAACCTCTCTGCCTTGACTCTGTTTTGGTCCAGTCATGTTTACCAGTCATAGTTCAGCTGGCAATGATTCTGCAATACATGTTTCCTAGAGCAGATTTATGACCTCAGGTGTGATGCATTATTAAAGATGGGCACATACAAACATTCTGCCCTATACCAAACAAGTATCATAAATGCACAGGGCCTTGAGGCCAAGAATGCACATTGAGTCAGTTAAGGTCTGCTAGGGCTAATAAGACAGCTGGACCTGAGCTTCAGAGTTAGGTCAGAGGTTTTGGCAAACTGGGTGGATGAAAAATTGCTGCCTTCCCTTTTTGTCTGCCCTCAGGGTGGTGTCTTCCTTGTGTGGGAGGCAGGGGCTCATGGCCAATATTGTCTTTCAAAGCAGACTCCATGTTCACTCCACAGACCCCTGCTTTGATGTATCCCAAGGTTTGGCCCTGGCTGGCCTCTCCTTGTGTTCTGCATTCTGGTTTGTGTGCTGCTGAGCTGCCTCCTTGAGGAACCACTGGGATAGTTTTGCAAGGCTCTCTAGACTGCTCCTAGTTCTGTGTGAAGCCAATGTGGTTCCAGCAAGGTTTATTCGTTCTGGCTGCACTCCGTAGGAAAGCAGCCACACAATTTCCACAAATGAAGGTAACACCAAAGACAGCAGCACTAGTGTGGTGCTGAACTTTTAGCAAATGTCCCTGCTGGACCCAGCCTTCCTCAGTTTCCCTGACACAAATCCACAGCTTAGCAAGCAATCACTGACAGCGAAGGGCTGAGCAAAATATCCACACTATCCTTCTACATAGAGCTGTTTAAAGGGTTTCAGAGGAAAGGAAATTAAAACCTAGAATGTCCGTCCAGAATCCAGCTATCCAGTCAAGTACAGTTGTGTACAAGTACAATGGAGTATCTCAAGTGACCAGATAAATCTCTTCAGCATCTGATACTTCACTGCACTGCTGTCTTACGGAAAAGTGGCATGAGTTAACCTGGTTTGGACTTTTTCCAAAAATCAGGAGGAGTGAGGCAGACTCTATAACTCAGATGAAACAAGGACATTCTAGAAGGTGAGTCTAAGTCTCCTGTGGTGTGTAAATGCCCTCCATATACCTGCAAATAAAAAATTACCTTTCTTTCTCATTCTCTGGCCTGCTTATTATACATTTATAGAAATAGAAGAGCTTCGGCAAGAGAGGTGGAGGAAGCTGGGCCTCAGACAAACTCATAATGCTAGTAACCACAATTTTTTGCTTGGGCTGCATTAATGACAGGTATTCAAATGTATTTGAATATAGATTCTCTCAGGTGCACATTCATTATGTAGTTACCTGTCTTCTGTTGGTCACTGTGCCTGGGAAAGTGACTATATCTCATCTGTCTCCCTTCTTCAAACATGGATAGTTTTGGTTTGAATACACTGCAAAATAGAAAAAATATGGTAAAACCTGAAAATGTTTTAAAAATAAGCACCTGCATCCCTGGCCACATGGCATCCTTGGTTTTGCTGATCTCTGGAGCCCTTCTCACAGAAGCAAAGCACTATCAGGTGGCTGGTCTGCATTTCTGGTGCCAATGCAGGATTGTCCATGGCCATTGGGCTAAAAGGAGCCACTTCCTGGTGAAGTGGATACAAATATGCACAGCTTCCCTGTTCAGCCAGCACCACCTTCAGGGGGATAACCCCTGCAAAGACACTGAGTGGAGGCATATCACTTCATCACGGGGTCCAAAAGAGCTTGCCCTCCAGGGAGGTAGTGGAGCACACTGATAAAAAATTACTTCCTCCAGACCTTGTCTTGCCAGCACTTGGCTGGGATGTTCATTCCCAGGCTGGTGCCTGCTCCATGTGCCACAATACTACTTGTCTGAATACAGCTCCACTCTGCTCCAGCACTGGGTGTGTGGCCTCTGTTTGCACAGGTTATTCCTCTCCAGATGAAGAATGTGTCAGAGACGACTGACTTTCCCACCAACAAGTGAAGCTCTTAGTCACCAACGCAAACAAAAGGAAAGGCAGCAAACTGACATTTTAAGACAGAAAGTAGGGTTAATCTTCAGACTGGAAAGGTGCCCTTTTACCAAGACGTTAATTTTGTTCGAGTTCTGTACTGTGATTTGCCATTGTTGCCTCATCTTCTTTCTTCTCCACTCTTAAGAAGAGATGGTGTACACTATTATGTTCAGCTTGATAACTTAAAACGGCACAAGGACTAGCATTTGGCTACCTCCACAGTATTAGCCTTAGGAAAGAATGAGTAAAGTCTGGCTTTGTTCCAAAAGCTTAAAGAGCCCTTACTGCTTCAGAGATACCAGCTTATACCTGTTACATGCCTACAGCACAGTCTGTCTAACTCTGCTGCTTTCTGTACTGTAAAATGCCGCATAGTGGGCATTTAACCCACCACAGATTAAATTAAGACTTTGCAGGATCTGCTAGAAATGGTAATTTTCATGTAATACAAATAACAGCAACAACAACCAATAATAATAATAATAACAACAATAAAATAATTAGTAATTAATAATTATTATTACTAATAAAATAATCCCAAACCAGATGGATTAGGATGTTAAAGATTTCTAGCACAGTTAGTCTGTGTGGAGGGGCTAGACCCTTCATCAGACAGGGCTGGAGGCATATCAGTTTGGCCTGGGCTGCATTTTGTATCCAATCTCACTAATTTGTTCTAGGCCATATATCCACTTACTGCAATAACATAGACACATCTGACAAGAATTCAGATCATCAACAGGTATTGACTAGTAACGTTCAAGTGAAGTCACCGATCCTTTAAGGATTCTTTCTTGTAAACCTAGCTGTAGCTGTCCCTTTCTCTCCAAGTTGTCCCTAGCCCAAAGGGTCACATCCATGACCTCTACCTCCTTTCTTCTTTCCTCCTCCTCTGAATATCAAAATACTTTCTCCTTTTCTTATGGTGACCTGCAGGTTATGTTTATGTGCAGTCAATTCAGGCTCAGACAGTGATGTATCAGAGAAAGCTTTGCTAAATAAGAAATCCAGCCCGCATTGTCAGGGCTGCCTATCTACAGAGAAGCAGCAGCATTCATTCAGATTGTGGAAAAACTGTCCTTCCAAATTTTTCTCTATGGTTGTAGTACGGAGACAGAAAAAATCCTTAAGCCAAAAAGCAGATAAACCAGGTGTTCACAGCAAGGCTTAAAAACGACCTGAGGTCCTCAGGGGGAGAGAGCAGGGAGGATTAAGAGAAATGAAAAATGTAAACACAAGTGCAAAAGGGAGCACAGAAAAAACTTTCATAACTGGTGGTTCCAGTTTACAAACAAAACAAAAAAAAGAAGGTGTCTCCACACAGGGCAGATGGACACAGAAATTTGCCACAGAAACATTTTTCAGCTGTCCTCAACTCAGAAGGTCACCATCTTGACACCAAAAGAGAACAGGAAACAGGTACAGCAAAAAGTATGTAAATGTTGTGTTGGTTTATGCAACCCTGTGTTTCTTCTGTTGGTGAAAGGAATGTGGAACTACATTGAGAAACCTTTTAAAGCCATGCATCTTGACAAATTTGTTCAGTGTCACACAGTAAACTCACAGAGCAGAAGCTGTAGACAAGGGCATGCTTATGTTTGTTATGAGGGCAGCACAATCAGCTCGGGGCAAGAAGATTGTGTATCTCATGAAGAAGTGATGTGAAGATGGCATTTTGTAGAAAAAGCATGTTAGAGTGGCAGGAAGGCAACAGTGTGACTTACTGACTTTCTGTTTTTAAATCAGAAGGTAAAGTGACACACCTGTGCCTTCTCAGGTGTAGTAGTACTTGATCCAGGGGAAGTTTCTTCCACAGAGCTGGACTGTCAGCTTCATATGTCCTATGTCCAAGCTGAGGCTTTGGCCCTCAAACCTGATCTGGGGAGTAGAGCTGCATTCGTGGGGACCTCAGCAGGGACAGACACTGCTTGTTCAGGGGGGCCTGAGCAATCACAGGGGTGTACAAGCCTGACTGCATGGTCCAACGGCAGAAGTGGGGCTGGGGCTTCTCTCCCTGAGAAGAAACCGTGCTATAATGCCCAATACCTGTTCCCAGTACCTTGCAAGAGCGTGCTCCCTTTCTCTGCACTATTCTGAAGGGGCTTTTGCTGAAAACAAAATTGTTAGCTGCTTTCAAGCGCCTCCCTTCTCCCCTGTCCTGTACATCCTATCTTACAGCATCTGCTGTTACGTGCCTGTGCCTTCCATGAAAACAACCTCACCAGTTATTCTGCAGACTGGCTTTTAACAGCTGAAAGAGATCTTCCAGCTGACCGCATTCCTGCTTTCGGAAGTCACAACTGAAGAACAGATTTAGTCCATGAGAAAAGTAACACACACTGAAATACAGACAATGTAAGACAGCATTGCTCCGCTCTAGAAATTTTTCGTCTCCTGATGACTGGTGTGGGTCAGCACAGCGAGAACAGGGTCATCTCGCTGCCTGTCTCTGGGGAGCATCAGCAAAGTCCGAGAGAGGCTGTTGGTCAGTCCTTACACCCTTCCCCGTCCAGTAAAGGGCAAATCCACAAAGAAAGCGGTACTGGGCAAAACCAGGCCAGAACAGATCAAAGAAGGGTAACAAGTGGGCATGGCTGCCTGGGAGGCTGCTTACGCCCGTGGCAGGACGCTGAAGCCCCTGTCAGGGAAGGCTTTGTGCAGCCTCTTTCCTGAGGTATCTCCCAGTTATACAGGGCTGTAACTGGCTGGGCTGACAGCTAGGAGCGGGGCACAGTCCTCTTCCACCCAGTAAATCCTCCTCACGCTGGCTCTGGTGTTGCGTGCCTAACAGTCACCAAAGAGCTCTCAGGCCAGCGGTGGCCCGCGCTGGGTGAGCGCAGCCCGCACGCCGAGAACAGCTGCTGGGGCGGGCAGCCTCCGGGGTGGGCATGGCCCAGCCCAAGCAGCAGAGGGTGGTGGGTGCCGACCTCGACCTCGCTGCTGTTCCGTGAGCAGAGGGGGGCCATGCCGCACCCTTGCTAGGGTCAGCCGTCTGCTCCAGGACACAAGAAGCTCAGGGCTTTGGTCAAAACCCTTGGCAGCAGCCCCCAAAGGAATGGTTCCTCATGATTTTCAGCATGGTGTGGAGCTTTGATACCGTTCAGGGGATGTCAGTATGTGGGAGAAAAGCCTGTGGTTGTCATGCATGTGGTTGTCATGGGGCCTAAGGAAGGTGAGTATGCCAATCCCATTTTGGAGAAAATACTACTGATGCTAAAAAACACGGAGTGAGGTTTGAGCAGGTGGCTCCGGTAGGGTTCCCATGGAAGCCTGAGCTGTAGCCTTGTCAGTTCATAGAAGCTGAAAGGTGTGTTTGGTGAGCTGCCACACTGCTTGAGGGCTGTGGCCTTTTAAGCTGTTGTGACTCTAAAACCATAACCCTGGCAGATTCAAGCCTGTTCTTCACCTCCCAATCCACAGTTTCCAATCAGGCTGGCATATAGGAAAACTGTAGAACTCAATTCATTTCATGATAAGCTATGAAAAATAAGCTTTTGGCTACAAGCTCACTGCCCATCCTCAAGCCCCTTACACTTTGTAATTTCCAGAATTTCTTCAAAACACACCTGCTTTTAAGCAGAGTGTGTATCAGCTAAGTAAGTGGAAGAGCTCTTCTGCTTGCTTTCGGCGAGATGCTCTGTAGTGACAAACTTGTCCTTTGGACTCTTAAGACAGCTACATGCCAGATGTGTCTCAAGCAAAACAGGTAGTAAGGGAGGTAATAAGCTGTGGCCTTGTGACAGAAGACAGAGTCACGTAAGCGGTCCAGGATGGGGATGTCCTCATGCCTTCATAGTTTGCATGGATAAGCATGCTTCCATTCTCCCTTCTCCTCCCTAACTGACCTTGGTCACCTTAGAGTCTGACTTTGTCTCATTTGTCACAGGTGATGAAAACTCATTAAATTTGGGTTGAAATGCTGACCTTATTACAGATTTTTTTTCTGTTATGAACTTGGGTGTGTCCGATACTTTCTCTTTTTCTATCATGGTCATAAGTTTTTTAGGACACATTTGTACATGGACATTGCATAGCTTCTTGGTCCTGACTTTAGCATGAGCATTAAGCTACACTGTCACAGAACAGATAACCATTTTCTCCCAAAGAATAATTTTCTGCTTTTCTTCCTGAAATACAGTACTTTTTTGCCTTTCTTTCCTGAGAGGCACACAGTATGAAGAACATTTTGCAAAAGGCCCCCATCTATTGAATAAGAGGAGTAGTTTAAGTTACTCACAATAATCTGACCTGCTCTGCACGAAAACAACTGGAGAAAAAAAAAGAAAAAACAATTATTGCAGATAAACTCATGTTTTGCTCAGAACTCTCCAGAATGCTGAGTGACTTCTTTTTAACACAAGGAAAACAGTTCATGGCCAGTAGAGGGCATTTGACCTCTAGGCTTGCGCTTATGGCTGTGGTCTCATCATCTTGAACTAAAAAACAAAAAGCATTCTGCATTACTGAAAATCCATACCATTAGTGGTTCCTTCCATGCTGTACCAGACATTTACACCTTTCAGTCAAAGTTCCCCCTGAAGTCAGTAAAGGCTAAGAACATGACAATGAAACAAAAAGTCCCTGATTCATCCTTTCCTGAATTATCCACTTCCTATCTTCTGACATCAAGGCAAGCAGAAGCTTTACTTAACCAACGTCCAAGAGAAAGGATCATCTACAAAGGGACATGTCTGTCCCAAGTTACAGGGAGTTATAGGCTTGTCTGAGCTGGTGCAGTTATTCCCTTTTATTTTCATTGTTGTGTGTTAAAACCTTGAAACTGGTGAGCATACGGGTTTTTTTTTTTGTAACCTCAGAGCTCAAAGTAGGGGAAATTCACCCCCTTGTAGGGGGTTGTTATCATTCTAAGTCATTGCAGCAATTAATAATGTGCACAAGACCCCAGCTGTGTGAATGTTGCTTTTCATAGTGTTGACAGTGAGCAGAGGAAAAATACACTCTCTGAAAAGTGTGTGCTTTTGAGATCTTAATTTAAAGCACCAAGAGGTATTGAGTAGGGGAAATGCTCTCCTGTAGCTGAAGGATGAAAAGTGTGGGTAAATGGTAGAGCTGGGTAAAATAGCTAATCAAATGTAACAGCTGAGCTGCCAAAACTGCGTGTTTCACAATCTCACATTGACTCTCCTGAATGTTCTACTTCTTATTTGAAAACACTGGAATTTGCAGTTTTGATATTTTTAAGGAAAAAATCCCTACCCTGTTTTGAAATGCCAGTAAGTATATTGATATTCCAAGATGATTGAAACTTGGTTTGGGTCCTGTTGGTGCTAAACATCAAATATTTCTGATCCCCTTCAAAGTTTGAACCTTCTCCTTCCCCATTGTGTGTGAATGGGAATTGTGTTATATAATATTGCTAACAGTAAAAACAAAGACATCTGCTTCTACTTCCCTTAGCCGTGTATCATCAGTGTGAGTTTTTATGAAAAACTATGGCTGGATTGTCATTGACCTCAGCAAAGCCTCCAGTTTTATGCCATTCTAAGCAGAAATTCTGAATACAGGTGGGACAGAGTCAACGTCCTGCATGGATAAACCAGTCAGGTCAACAGCAGCTCAGGTACTGACAGCAAAAAGTAGCTTAAGCCAAGAGCAGGCCCAGGACACCTAAAGAGGGAATGGGAAGGTGTTTGTAACATAAAAGTTTAGGATCAGGTTTCTTGCCAAAGTTTGTTTTCCAAATGTGTTTAGGACAAGCTGGGTTATTTTCATAGGTGATATCTGAAACAGAGCAGAGAAGTTATTCCAGCATTTTATGACAGATTCATACTTTCCTCTTGAGGTTGTTAGAGGTACACACATGTGCTGGTGAATGACAATAGAAATTAAATGTTGGAAACCGGAATAACAATGAATACACTAGCCTATTAAAGTGATCAACACTTCGGTTTCAGCACGACACAAAGAAATCCCTAAAACTATGAAACAAGTTTGCCAAGTGCAGTTGAGTAGGTGGAACTGGTGGTGGATACAGGTCAACCTAAAGCAGGATGTTTGCAAATAAGGAAACCCAGTCACAGGCAGGATGTGTTACGTTCTCCATGTCACAGTATTTTCAACTGAAGCTGCCCTGCCATGCCTTCCCCAGAAGAAAGCACTTGTTTGGTCACCGGTGGCTGGGGAATGAGGTGGAGTCACTTGGAGAAATGTCTGTGGTTTTCCTTCTGCAAGAAGCCAAACCCCATTACTATAATGGCCTGCTCCTGGACTAGATTCTGCTACAGCAACACTTCCTCTAAAAACTTGAGTAGTATGAAAACATATGGTCTGGAAACTTATGGTGCATCTTTGAATAACAGGGAAGTCTACTCATTAGCAGATAATGTTCTGGTTAGTCAAGATAAACAATATTTGTGAAGTGCTTATTACATAATTATATGCTACTAATAATTTATGGGTGCTGGGTAAACAGATTCTCCTTACGTACCGCAGCACTGCTTCAGCCTTTGGCCATCACTTTCATCATCAGCTATTTCACTTCTTTTAATGCATGGGTGTGCATGTGGGAAATCTGCTATAAAGCACTACCAGAGATATCAGCTACATCCTCACATTCCTTAGTGCTTTTAGTATTACAGCAGGGCATCAGTGCTAGACTGCCATGCACCTGTGTTATGGTAAGCACCCGAAAGCCCGAAGTCCAAGATCCGTGACACTACATGCAATAATTGTATAAAGGAACTTCTGCTCCAAAATGGCCACCATCTACTATGCAGATGAGATGCACTGAGGAAGAACTAGAAAGAACACCAAAATAAAGAAGATGCTGATCAAAACTGTGAAATAGCTTTCATAAAAGCAGCAATATAAGGCTTGAAAAGATTTCTTGAAAGTAGTGACAAAGAATGATGGATATGACAGAGACATGTAAAATCATGACTGCTATGTAGAAAGATCTCATCATATAGGGGTAGTATTTTTTCACACATATTATAAAGGTACCCTGAAGTTAAGACAAATTAACAGAGAAAGGAGCAATTAACTGTTGATTTTAATTTCTAAACTTCAGTGCTTTATATGCAATAGCGGTGTTTTGGTTCAAGACCATCCCTAGTGTTTTTCATCTCTGGTTAGACCTAGAAGTTTCACATTCATTGAATATGACAATGGACAGTCTCTGTACAATACATTGCCTTTGTGTGACAATCCTGTGCCCATCTTCATCAAAATTACCATCCCATCCTGGAGAAGAAGCACTCACTTTTCGTCCAGACAAGGAGCTGAAATATCACAAGTGTATGCAACCAGTATGTTAGCAGTTGGTGTAAATGCTGATGATTTAAAAGACACTGACTCGAAGAACCAATGGAAGAAAAGCATTATGTGGGGGAAGGTTGTCTTAGCAAGACAATCATCTGACAGCTGTACTTGGTAAACCTAAGGTGGCTGACCATGCAGTAGAAATGGGTGGAGACATACTTCTCATTTTCCTTTCATCAGCTATCTACATTGTGAAGAAGATGAAGGAGGGAGAAAGCTCATATTTTTGAAGTGCAAGAAGAGTAGTCCAGGAGAACTGAGAGGTAGGTGAAAATGGGCTGGGTTGCACTAGCAGAAGTTTTTTGGCTTCCTTAGCCTTGCTAGTTCTTGTTGCAGTGAAAAGCACTCAGAGCTTGTTAGTAGCTGTGCTCCATCTCTTTTCTTCCAGGAAGACTCATACATACATTACTGGGACTGGACAGCTGACTGCAAAGACAATGGAAGTTACGCAGAAAGTGTGGATGGAAATGAAGTTATGCAGAAAGTGTGGATGGAAATGCTACCCCCTATTTCCAATGAGGCATGCAATGTCCCCCTCTGCAGATGTGAGATGTGAAATGTGAGACTGACTCTGGTGCACGGACCTAATCCAGACGGCTTCTCAGAGGAGGAAGAAGCAAGAAACTAATAAATTAAAATTCCACAACTATATTGAGTGGTAGGTATATACATGAAAAAATACATGCCGTTATGGTAATTCAGTTCAGATAAAGCACTTCAAAGAAAGAAGAAAACAATAACATATATCCAGGCCTATTTTACATACTTTGATTACAGTCATGGCACTTTTAGATCTTGGCCAGGGCTGTACATGGTGGAGCTAAACAAGCATATAAGTACTTTTGCAAGTAATTTAATTGAAATCAAGGGCTCTGTAAATGTGAAAGGCCAGGGAGTATTTTCAAGCTGCAGTTCATTATTTCCAGAACAAACTGCAATTTTCAGCTTTGCTTAAGTGTATTTGATTACATTTATTTTTGATTCCCTCCTTAAACATTCAACCAGACTTTACACAGACAGAATATTTGCACTTGTGTATGTATATGTATTAATTCCTAAGATTTAACATAAATTCTCATGAGCTATTACTCAGTGAGGCAGTGTACCTTGCAGTATAACCCATTTAGCACAAAGTGGTGCATAATTAAATGCATTAAAAAGGTGCATAAATGATCTATCTGGTGTTCTCCACTTTCTGCTGCTACTCCAAGACTTCTAAACCACAAACATTCATGAACCTCATGACTGAAAATTTTGTCTGGACAATATACTGTAAGACTCGTGTAAAACCTCTTGCTGTTGTACAGCCACATTGTAGAGTCACGAGCATGCTCAATAACAAATGAGATAAATGCCAAATACACAATATTACCCATCAGTTAACACCTAAAAAGTATTTTAGATGCTAATGAGGGGAAGAATTTTAGTAGTTTTCTCAGAGTCCTCCATGAGGAGGAGTGGCAGGGTAGGAACCTCCAACAACCTATAAACAAAGACTGTTACTGTTTATATATGATCTATAAGATTCAGTGAGTCGATTCACCATTTAGTTCCCGTGTCTACAAACCTAGTTGCACCAGTTAGTGAAAACCGAATAGGTTGACAAAAGTCTTGCAAAAAATCTTTTTTTTTTTTTTTGCCTCTTAGTTACAGCTACAAAATTTGTCCAACTTTGCCGTCAGCTGCCATTCTGGCAAACACATTTATTACCTAGAATTTTTGCAGCAAAACCTGCTTTCAATCACAAACCAAACGAGCCATACTGAATCACTTGCTGAAAGTATGTTTCCTAGAGGCTTTCCAGAGGCCATCATCTATTTCTATTCCTCAAAATTAACAAAGACAGCAGCCTAAACTTCTCAGAAAAGACTGATATGCAGGAAGCTTGGCAAGATATATTTGTATCCCAGTTTTAATAAATTCAAAGCGGTTTTGTATCTCCATTTATAAAATGAAGTAATGAAATTAATTGTTTGTTGACTTTTGTAATCCAGACACTCCCCTGCCTTCATCTCTGTTCTCTAACCCTCCACAAAAACATTTTTTTTTAAAAAAAGGAAAATCTCCCAACATGTGTCTCTAGTGCCCAGTGGACCATGGTGTAGTAGTATCTGTGTTAGTGAGAATCACTTTAGCTGTACAGCCCCAAGCGAGATAGTTATGCGGGTGCTGCATGAAAGCAGGGCTGAGGAGGGGAAGTTGCTAATCAGGGACTAACATCACTCCACTGCAGAGTACAGTGATGATATTCCTTTAGCCGGATCTAGCTTTTGGTGTTTGACTCTTCTGCCAGGCTGCTGAAGATAGCCACCTCAGAAGTTAAATACCAGTTACTAATTTATATCCAACAAATATGAAAGGCAAAGCATTTATTAGAGACATATTATAGTACTTATCAGTCTTGATAAAGGATTTTGAATTTTGGATTGAAAAAAGCCAAAAGTCCTTAGAAAAGAAAAGAAAAGAAAATTCCCTCCATCAGCCCCTTTGCCACTGTGAACTTATTGCTCTCTTCTCAAAGATTGCAAAAGCTCTGAATTTTCAGACTGTGTCTGTGATTTTCTATTATACACTTCTCTGTATTTTCAGTCTTAAAAAAAAACCTGAAAAAGTTCACATGCCTGTCAGAGTTTACTCTCAACAGAAACAACAGAAGTTTCTACCAAATAATATACCCTGTGCCTTGTTTCACTATCTTTTTGGCATCAGATCTCCAAGATCCAGCCCATAGAAATTTAAAACAATGCTGATTTACCCCAGCTGAATTTCTGGCTTGCTATCTCTTTCTGTAGTTCCAAATCATTTGTTAACTTTGTACACATTTAAAAGAACAGTTCAAGTTCTGGCACATCCAGCATTTATGGGTAATGCAATGCCTATTTTATTTGACTCTGCTGGAATTTCAGAAAAACCTGCTAACCACTTTTGTCCTTGCAGTGTCTCCAGGAAATAACATGTGCAGAGCATTTCAGAAATTCTAATACATTTTTAGGCAATCCTGCTGTACAATTTGACTTAGTATCAGAAGTATTTTTAATGTCACAGACTCTCTCTTGGGCATTTGGAGCCAAAGAAGTACAGGATTGGGGTTCCTTCCTCCCTTCCTTCCTCCCTTCCTCCCTCCCTCCCTTCCTCCCTTCCCTCCTCTTTCTCTTTCTCTTTCTCTTTCTCTTTCTCTTTCTCTTTCTCTTTCTCTTTCTCTTTCTCTTTCTCTTTCTCTCTTTCTTTTCCTTCAACTGTTGGACTTCTGCCCTTGCCCTTTTCCAAGTAGGAATGTGTCACATGAATAAAGGAAAAAAATAAACAAACCACCAATCAAAAAAACTGAAAAGCAAAAATTTGTTGCAGAAATAATTAATTTAGCAAAAATTTAAAGTCCCACCTAAAAAATTAATCAAGCCTTAGCTCCCATTGTGTCAGGCCTGTTTAAACACATGATACAAGAAACAGGCTTTGACTCACAGAACATTCTTTAGGGTTTACACAGAACTATTAGACAAATAGCTGGGATGGATCTTCAAGGATGAAAATGAAAAAGACCTGACCATAGACAAAAATCAATAACCACTTTCAGCTCAATGTTTGCCTAATCAATGTCAGAGAGGGGAGGAACCATGCTCAGTTTGGCACAGCTGACACAAACTGTAGTGCTCTTAAGGACATTGTCACTGCAGCACCTGAACACCTTTCAGTCTTTTGTGTCTGTCTTCAAAGGTAGGAAAGTGCTGCTTTCCTGATTTAGTTACTGAGTTAGAATGTGACACAAGTTGCCCAGGGATCACAAATAATCTTTTTTGTTTTCTACTAGTTGACTTTTCCCCAGTGTTTTTCTGTACTTTGTTGTTTCTGCATCACTTTTTCAACAGAGAATGTTTGCATAGGAACATGTGCTCCTACCAGCTCAATTAGTATAAACAGATTTACCTGAGTTGCCTGTTCTACTACTGAAAAGCATAAAACTCCAACCCACTCTCATGTCTTCTTTTCTGGGGCAGAAGACAGCATACTAAGAAAAAAGGTCTTTGTCTTTTTACACCCCACCATTTTATTCTGTGGAAGGTTTTATTCAGTCTTCACATTTTTCAATTCTAAATCTGGTCTAGATCTCAGAAAGAACAGTACCAGAACTTCCTAAAGTTAAGCGCATGCTGAAATGTTTGGTACCACCACCATACATTTTTCATGTTATGATTTTACTCTACGAAAGAATGTTTATTTCTTGAGACAGAGATAGAAATGGCAGACAGTGAAGGTGGGGGTGAATGAATGCCAAGTCAGTAAAGGACTGAAGTAAAAAAGGGGAAATAAGCACAGAAAGAATTTCTGAGCAGAGAAGAATCTAGAAGCATTACTGCTACTGGTATACACATCTCTTGATGCTGGTGATTATTAGACAATCATGAGAATCTAATTTTCAACCACTAATAATTTTGTGATGAATAAAATATCTTACACTAAATAACAAAGAAACAACAGCTATCCCTGTCAAGCAATACTAAGCAATAGGATCTGATTTTGGTAGTGTTGTTCTTCCTGGACTTTGAGCACGTCCTTGAGGCTACTGAGTGTAAAGTGACAATGAAAAACTTCAGCTGACTTTCAATAAGATCATTAAGACCCTATTGCTGTCAAAAAAGTTAACTTGTATAATATATCTTCATCCCCCCTTTTGACAGTGAATAACTGTTATATATATAACAATATATAGAAAACTTGGTATTTTGGTCACCCTGTCCATCTGAGTTTTAATTGTTCAGTTCCCTGCTGTCACAATTGAAATCGTACCTGTTTTCTGAAAGATGGTGGGACAAGGATCACTGATCCTTCTAGTTTTATAACTGTAGTGTATGAGAATACAATTTGGCACAAAGGTTTAGATGTATGACAAGAAAACTGTGATCCCACATGGGTGTGTGTTCAGGGCAGGTATGGAATGTACAGGGTGTGTGCTTGTGCTCTGACAGCTACATCTATTTTTAATGAAAGTAAAATGTAAATTATAAAGCCAGTAAAGAGAGTGTGAAACAAAAATACATCTAATTATTAATTTGTCCTTTCCTTAACCTATTATTTAGATAGATCTGAGACCACACTGATTATTTTCCTTACTTTCTCCCATCCTAATTTAGTCTTCGAAGAGGGAGACATGTGCATGGCTCAGTTATGTTGGACATTATGTTTACTTGCTCAGTTAAAAGCACAAGACCTGAAATTGTTCTCCTATATTAAAAAAAAAAAAAGAAAAACTTAATTGGAGGAATTAAAGTTGACAGTCAGATGACAGGATGAAAAAGAAAGAGCAATGGAGGTTGATTAGGGTCCAGAACTTCAGTGAAAATTCTGGTAGTGTTGGTTTTTTTTCTTTTTTTTTTTTTTGGTTGGTTGGTTGGTTGGGTTTTTTGTGCTTTGTTTTGGTTTGTTTGGGTTTTTTTTTTGGTTTTGTTTGTTTGTTTTAATTAGGGCTTTGAAAATAAATGCTACAATTCTGGATCTTCCTTGAGAAACAGTGAAGGCAACATTTTACTTCCACTTCTTGGAACGGAAACTGGTACAACTCCCTGGGCTGTCCAGGAGCACAGCCCCCGGCCTGTGCATGGAAGAAGCACACAGGAGCTCTGCCACCCACTGCTCTGGAAACACTTCAATGCCTAGACTCACTAGGGTAGAAGCCTCCTCCAGGCAGAAACTGAAGACACCTAAAAGCACTGGAGGCAAGTTTCTGCACTGTGCAGATGGGCCACACACCTCCGAGGCTGCCTGAGGGGTGAGGGACTTGGAGTCACCTGCCCTTAGAGCATGCACTGCAGCCCATACCAAGTGCTGGGAGTGTCACAGCACATCCCAGAGCTCTGACCTGCCTCATCAGGGCTTCTGCCTCATGCCAGGAAGGACCAGCAGGTGCTAAGCCTCCAGCCTTGGCTGCAAGCCCCGTGGGCACAATCCCATCCTTTCCTCACAACATAACAATTGCCCCCAGGGTGCTAAGGCTGTGAGTTTAAAGCCTGTGTTTACAGCAGAGGCTTCCAAACCAATGTTGCAGGGGAACACAGTGCATGTCTTTTTCCTTGGGGCTGCCCGAGGAATTTCTGAGCAACTACGTCTTCATCTTACTTTGTAATAGGAGCCTGTGATGCAAGAACAGAGCACAAAAATTTTCATGTAGCAAAGAAATTACAGGGTTAGTAACACATTTGGGAGCTAGAACACCAGCTACAATACCAGCTAGAGTCGGCAGTATTTTCCATATGTGTTTTAGTTCAAACGTAAATTGACAAAACACAATGTGAGGTAAATAACTTATCTCCATTCAACAGATGCAAACACACATACTGAAAGAGACTACATAATTTTATACAATCTCCCCAGCAAGGCAGTGCCACAGAAATGGAATATCACAAAACATTTCTGTACTTACACAACTGCTTTTACAATAACTGACTGTTGTTGAATTCAAAGGATCAGAACTAGAGTTGATCAAACAAAACCCCAAATTAATTAAATTTTTCTTTTTATTATTTTGGCCAGAAGGAGCAATTTGAAACAAAGTGACCATTTTAATTGAATTTAAAATTCTTCCTTGGGAAAAATAAATATGGCTGAAGCTGAACTGTTACTGCGAAACATTTGGATTTCAGCTAATACATTCCAGCTGATTAAGAGAGTGAGCCAAAAAAAGGATTGACTTTAAAACCAGGAGATTGGAATCAATGACTGCAAAAGTTTGCTCAGTTAAAATGGTAAGAAAAGGAACAGAAAGAAGCACAGAAAGCTCTGGCTTTGTATTGTCTTGACTTCTCCATAATTTGGCCCTCTCAATTTTTTTTCATTAAAAAAATACATTTGCTGTGTATACATGGATTGGTTTTGGTTTGGGGCTTTTTTTTTTTTGGTCTCAGTGTGTCTTCTACTTGTTTCTTGAACTTACCATGTAGCCTAGTGTCTTTTACATTTCTGGCAGTGAAATTTCTCTCAAAAAAAGGAAATATTTCTCCTTATCATTCCCAGGACAAACCAAAAAAATAATAGAGATAACTTTCTATGGGTCAAATGTAGAAAATCATATCTTTGACTATTGAATTCCTTGAAATCATTAACATAGTAATACAAAATATGTTTCTCATTTCTAATGGTCTAGTAGGCTACATTACGTTAGGAGCCTTTACACTAAATACAATGAAAATTTTGTGGTGGTACATAGAATGCTAGCTTCTCAAACTTATTTTGGTAGAAGTAAGCCACTTTTATACTCATTCATCAAAGATTTGTCTTTGCCTATTGTTAGTGTTTCAGAGTTGCTGTCCTCAGTTACTGCAGCTCTCCTACTGCAGCAGATGCTTAACCATGGGGGGGGGGGGGGGGGGGGGGGGGGGGAAGATTAGATCAGAAAGAGCAATAACCCCAAAAGAACTATGACAAAATCAGATGAATCAGTTTTTACAGGTTTAAATTTAAAGTCCAACAGGGTCATAAGAACTTAAATCTCATCAGAAGAGATTTTCAGTTAAGCTTCTAGGTCACTTCCACATTTAAAAGCTGCCTTACATTTGAATAAGGTTTTTCCCATCTTTGTGAAAAAAAGATTAATTCACTGTTTAACATTACAAACAGCAAGTGTAATTTATGATTGTAAGATGTAATGTATGTAAGATTATGAGTCTAATTTATAATCCAGCAGTTCACTCCCACCAGGTTCCACATCACCTTTGCCTAGGAGAGATTACCACTTAATGCTCTGACTCCAAAGGCTTCAGAGATGCTACTATGCTGGGGTGAAGAAGCTGCCTGTTTTCAGAATAATTTAGTTAATTTCATAGTTAATGATTATTATGAAAATTAAGAGTTGCCTTAATTTTGCTATGCAAGTTCAAATTATCTGTAGATTAAGTAATTTGCCATAATATCTGGTTGCAACATCGTTTTCATCAACCAGTGCTTAATTTCCCATGGGTACAGAGCACTACACATCCCTAGATGGTGCTGTTTCTGACTCGGAAATTAATTGCTGTATGTTGGCTGAAGGGCAGCGAAACTGTTCCAAACGTTTCATTGCAATCTCAGGATAAATGAAAGAAACCTCACCAACAACCTTAAAGCTTCTATAACCACAGTATTTCTTGTCTAGTTGTTTCTCACTCTGGTTAATAAGTAATGATAAATTATAAGATCTGCAAATTGCCCACCTATAACCAGGGCCACTTAGATTTGCATTCTTGACAGTCATGACTCCTTTGTTTCTAGACTTGCTTCCATTACTCGTTCATTTCAGGTAAAAATGAACACTAGAAGGTGTTCATGTTTAGATGGGTGAATGCAAAATAAATGTTGTTAACTCAGGCAACAGAACTCTATCAGAGTGAAAATAATAATATATTTATGCACGAAGCTGGGGAAAAGTCTCACATTTAGGGTTTCTTATGCCTTTCTTCCTCCTGAGGAGAGCAAGGTTTGATGAATTTTCCCTTTTCTGCCCATATCTAACCTACAGCTTTGTAAATATACACTTTAGGGACTGTTCCTAAGGGATTCTATGCTATAAGCCTGTACATATATAACCAGGAAGGGGCACTACTGTTATATGAATGGGGGCATGCCACTGTGAGTACACTGCATGGCACAGGATCACAGAAACCTGTAGCTGGGGGTAGGGAAGAAGATAAATCTAGCATCTCACCACAAGCAGATCCACCTTGCTCATGTATTGACTTGAAATTGACAGCTGGACATGTGAGTTTGAAAAAACAAAATTGAGGCAAGGACTGGAAAGAATAGTACCTCCCGATCTATGCAGATCACTTCATTGGGAGTAAGACTGTATAATAATTTCTATAATTTCAATTTATGTGTTCTAGACTTCCACATGCTGTCTGTAAAATTGGAGCCTTATTTATCAGTGTTTCTTTTTAATAGCAACCCCCTTCATTCCCCTGCAGTATAAAACCCCAGTATGTGGTAATTCAAAGAAAGTTCCAGCTTCCAGGCCATGAAGCTGCAGGTGCTTAGCCCCATTGTAATTTTAAAGCAGCTTAGTGAAAGTGGTGAGAGTCTCTCAGATTGAACTCTTATTTTCACCATTTTGGCTAAGTCTGCAAGGAACTACCTTAAGCTGAAACTGCTGTTTCAGGCTCCGGTCTGTCTTCACCCCAATAAATCACAATGATACTCAGGCCTGGTCTGGGAAATCCCAGTGGCACTGAAGTTATTAGCAGGGTCACAGTGTCACATAAAAGCTATATCCTTTTAGATCTCAGCTAGGCCAGGACATGGTGCTTCACAGACACAGCATGTTGGATGGTGACATTACCATGAATGGAGTCAGCTCAAATTTCTGCATGCTCAGTTGCATTCTGCTGTAGTCAATCCTCTTTGGCAAAACCTTGTTGTTTCACATTTCTTTGTGCTTTCTAGTAACCTGTGGACTCAAGAAATGTCACAACACCTCATATTTCTTTCCAAAGTTTCACCAAAGCCATGGGAGAAAAACACCATCAAAAGCAAATATAAAGCTGTCATTTTTCCTGAGATGGCTCTGATACAATCAGCTCAATCTTCATGGCAGGATGCAGGTACCAGAAATACAGCCCAATTCTACACCTCAGTGACTGAAGACTTCCTAATTCTCATGGTAATCTGGGTTTAAAATGTACTTCCCTGCACTTTTGCCACATTCTGTGAAGCTTCTTATGACTCAAGAAATGAGTCTGGGTTTTGATTCTGAGCTGTGCAGATGATTATTTATTTAATTGTCTTTCTCATATAGTTTTGTAAATTGGAACATATTCTATTCTGATGAAGTATTCAGTATGATACAATAAAGTGTGAAACAATATATCATATCTCAGGACCAACAGTAAAACTAAACATTTAATCAGAAAGAATTTTTTTTTTTTAAATGATATGGCTTTACCACAATGTGTGAAAGCCACCAGTTAGCAGGGCACAATAGTTGATTTTTTTTGTTTGGTTGGGTTGTTTTGGTTTTTTTCAAGATTATTCTGGAGACAAATACAGACACTTTGTCCCCTGAAGAGTAACACTGATTATGTTTTCATATATTAGAGATAGGGAAGTAATTCTTGCATGTTTTACTTCTTCAAAGTGAAGAAAATACGTATTTACCTACCTTTCTTCATTTCATAGGATAAGACCAAAAGGTTTAAGGATTTAAAGTGATCTAGTCTGGCTTCCTGTTGACCACAGTTTACCACTCTTCAGACATACCTTCCTCCTGATGTGCATTGCTTACAGCCAGGAAATAAGCATCAGTCCTCAGGATGCCTCTGGACAGACACAGTGGTTACCTGGCTATGAGCTAGCATGAAAAGATGAACCAAATTGTCAAGGTCCTTGTCAAGTTATGAAGAAAGGTCCTTTCCAAACAGGAAGCTAGCAGGCAGTTTGGTTTTGAGCAAGGCATTTATTTATCAGATGTGAGAAAGGACACTTTATAGAAGTAATAAAAGAAGCTAAAAGCAATGATCTAACCAGCTGGTGCTCCATTGCTGTTCATGGACATGAGAAAAGAATGAAAAAGTCAGACATAATATTCATTACTAGCACAGCTACGTAAATCGTGCTTAAAAATCCTCCACAAACTGCTCAATTTCTGTTTGTCCTAAAGCAAAACTGTGGTTGTGATGAGAATGTAGAGGGTAATGCTGAGCTAAGTGGTCTCCCTTGGGCCCGTGAAGGAAAAAAGTGAATGGAAAGACTTCATGTGAGTGTGAATTCAACAGTAGAGGAAGCCTCCATGGAAAGCCCAAGCCAGAATTTCTACCTAAATAGACAGGAAGTAGAAACTGGATGGAAGCTTGCCTCATAGAGAGGTATTAAGTGTGATTCTTAATGCCCTCTGAGACTTCATGCCCAGGACCTCTTCTAAGAGACCCACTGGATCAGTGACAGCCTCATGTCTTTGTTGCCGGGTGTTTGAACTCCTTACTATATACTTACTATACTTCATAGCACTCAGCAGTGGTACAGAAGTGCCCTTATTTTGTAGGCTGAGGCACAGAGGCATCAAATACTTTAGAACCACTGTACTGCAGAGCAATTTAAGTTGGAAGGGACCTCAGGTGGCTCTAGTCTAACTTCTGCTTAAAGCAGTGACAACCAGTTCAGTTTGCTCCAGGCCTGGATAAGTTTTGAGTATCTCCAAGGATAGACACCCCATAACTTCTCTGGGCTCCTACTCCAGGGTTTGATCACATCTTGGTAAAAAGAAATATTCTTTTTATCTACTGAGAATTTCTATTTTTGAAACTTGTGCCCATCCTCGATTTTGCTGTAGACCTTTCAGGAGAACATGGCTCCATGTGCTGGTTTTGCCTGGGGCAGAGTTAATTTTCTTCATGGAAGCTGGTATGGGGCTGTGTTTCAGATTTGTGCTGGAAACGTGCTGATAACACAGGGATGTTCAGTCACTGCTGAGCAGCGCTTACACAGAGTCAGGGCCTTTTCTGCCCCTCGCCCCCCCCCACCAGCGAGCGGGCTGGGGGTGCACAGGAACCTGGGAGGGGACACAGCCGGGACAGCTGACCCCAACTGACCAAGGGGGTAGTCCATACTGTGACATCATGCTCAGCAATAAAAGCTGGGGGAAAAAGAAAGAAGTGGGGGGGCATTCAGAGTGATGGTGTCATCTTCCCAACTAAACTACACACAGGATGGAGCCCTGCTGTCCTGGAGATGGCTGAACACCTGCCTGCTGATGGGAAGTAGTGAATTAATTCCTTATTTTGCTTTGCTTGTGTGCACAGCTTTTGCCTTACCTATTTAACTGTCTTTATTTCAACCTGTGAGTTTTTTCACTATTATCTTTCTGATTCTACCTTATTCCAATGGGGAGCTGGTGGGTGGGGGGAAATGAGCGTGTAATGTGTGTGGCTTAGTTGCTGGCTGCGGTTAAACCACAATACTCCGTTATCTCTACATCCATTCAACTGATAGCTGAAGACTCTCTTAAGATTCCCTCCTTCTCATTTTAGGTTGAACACACCCACCCAAAACCATACAGAAAATCTGTGGAATTACAGGAATTTGAATTCACACTTCTCCTGCCCCAGGCACCAGGCCACGCATCCTTTTTTAATGCTTCTTCAGTATAGTACAAAAACTATAGGGTGTGAAAAGAAACTAGGAGACGACAGTTTCAGAGCAAACAGAGGATGATGTGAAGAGCCACCATGTGTGATTGTGCTGTACAACTCCATGTCAGAGGATGCTGAAGATGGCAAAAGTTTACATGGATACAAGGAGAGGGGTAGGACAAGTTTGCAGAAGGTAAGTCTGTTGAGCGTTATGGAAAAGATATAATATACTTCCAGTCTAGGAACTGCAAACTGTTGGAGACGAGAAAAAGATGGAAAATACCACTCCTCTAGGAACTACCTTTTGGGCCTTTGCCAGAGGCAAGTTACTGGGCTGGATTGACTTTTCTTGTGATTCAGTACAGTCATCATTTTAAAACTTTAGGAGAAGAAGGAATATCCAAGATTGAAAATGTAATACAATGTAGCCATGGCAACAAGTGTGTAAGGGCAAGGAAGGTGTAATTTCTTACACTAATATGATTTTATCAACATTCAGATTTTAAATTCTAGGAAGGCCCAGAATCCTAGGTTCATTTGCATTATTCTTTTCTTCCTTTCTTCTACATGCTGCTGCTATGTGTTTTCACAATACCAAACTTTCTGTCTGGCAGGCCACAGTAATGACATATGTCTACATAAAGCAACATTTCCGTCATGCTTAACTCTAAGACTGGTCTTAACTCAGCAGTTTTTGCAGTTTGGTAGCTCTTCTGCTTCCTTTGAATGAACCCTACGAAGTGACATCAAAGATGAAAACAAACTTTGTCATTGATATGACAAACATCCAACAGCATCAGGTGTTCAAAGAGAAACCATTTTAGGCCATGAATTTTGGTGAGTAGCAAACCTAGAAAGGCAGTACTACACAGCAAATAACTCATGTTCAGGCACGATCCTGGTTTAATACCTGATACTCCAGTTACTTCTGAATAGGTGGTAAAAGCATTTGCATTTAATATATTTTACACATTCTAATATATTTCAGGGAAGTTATTATTGATGAATAAAGCTGTAAAAAGTGGGGAGCTGGCACGATCAATACCCTCTATCACAATATCATAGTACAAAGCTTATAAGGAGGCATCATAACTTAAACCAACGGATACTGCTGCCATAAAACCAGAGGCTTTTAGCATTATAAGCCCTTCTTCTTGTTTGCTCATAAGTTTTCACTTTGTTTTTTTTCAGCATCTCACCTATATCCACATATGATCACAGCTAGGACAAAGCTTTCTTGCTTTCTAATGTATTAGGATAATTCAATTTCAACGGGTTGATTAAAAAGGACAAAAGGCCTTTATTTCTCTTGTCTCCGCCCCCCTCCCCCCAGCTGAAATTCCCTCCCCCCCCCCCCCCCCCCCCGTCCCCCTGCCCCTCCAGGATAAACGGACAACTTCTACAATTTCTTTTTAAAAATTTCAAAACTTTACAGTTCAATGCAAATATTACACTAGTTACACTAGCAGAATTTTGGCTTAATTACTTGCAAAAATGAGTACAGTTCTTAGCAAAATGTTAGTATGTATCTTCAGAAGATCTACTACCATTTCTTTTTCTGAAGTGAAACATAAATTTGAATCAGTTTATGAAAAAAACCCCTATGGTTCTGATGAAACATAAGTTTCCTATAGAGGGATGTTTCCCAGAAAAATTCATGACCTCTCACATTTGTAACCAAATACTGTCTTTCTGCCAGAGGACAGAATTCCACTCTGATCAGGCAGCAAGTTTTGAAACAGCAAGCATCTTTTTCTTACCTATTCAGCTGTGACCTAGCAAAGCCAGCATAAGACTTCCGTGATTGAGAGAAGGTAGGGAGAAGGAGGAAGCAAACAATGTAATAAACTAGAGAACATTCCAATGACTACTAGAATAACTTCAGCAAATGTTCTGAAAACCACATGAAATTTCTTTGTTTTTTCCCCTGGCAGTTTCTCCTTGCCTATTTCCAGCCTGACGCATCTGGATCTTGCCTAAGCAAACACTTGCACCACTTCATCACAGGAGTTTTGTTAAGCTGATGCACCCTTCTTTCCCACATTTCTAGTCAGCCTTCATTCTGAAGAAGGGAGGAACATTAAATGAAACAGTCCAGCTAAATTAAAGCCAAAGCAAAATTAAATCTGGTCGCTTGAAGGCCACTGTAATGCTATTCAGTACATCCATGCAGCATTATTCGTGCTGAAACAGTAGGAGATACTGTTTCAAGAGGACCCAAACAAAATCAGTGGACATCTTGATGCAATATTATTTAACAAATGTTACGCAGCATGGCCTCTGTTCTCGGTCACCAACATTACAGGCAGCAACATTGCCCATGTAAAGAGCATTGTACACACAGACCCTGCTGGAGGTAAACACAGATGTGTTTTCTAGCATAAAAAGCCTGTATTCTCAGTGTCATTTCTCCCCAACATGAAATAAAAGACTTTAAATCAAAGGTTATATTTGGAACTTATTTCAGAACTCAACTGTGTGCTCAAAATGAAAGTCAGGTTCTTCACCTAAAATTGTCATGCACTGATAAAATCTTTATCACAGTAATTGAAAGATCCATTTATGGATCAGATTAAATTGCCCAAGATACTGTAGAATTCCAGGACAAAAAATGGACTTGCCTTTTTTTTTGCTGCTTCCCTGGCCAACCTCTTTAGACCCAGAAAATGGAAGGAAATGTCTTCTCTACACCAAATGATGCATCCTGTTTTCCCCAGGGGAAGAGCTGGCTCAGCCAGCTAGCCAGCTTTAGCATCTCTCACTTGTATAGCTTTCCTCACCTAGGGCTGGATCAAGGCATGGGGACAGCAATAAAGTAGATAGCTGTCTGAGTGACTGGCCCCTGGAGTTGTTTAATTACCTTCCAACATCAGATTTCTGGTAGCATCAAAAACAGAATTTCCTGCCCACACTGGTGAGGAACAAGGTTTGGAGTGGGATATGAAGTGAGAAAGGAATGCATTCAACCTGGAACTTTGGCACTGAATTCCCCTTCCCCATTCACCTCACTTCAAATTCCCTGATCCTCTAAGATGAAGCAGGGCCATAGTATCGGCATAACCTGGCACCATGCATCAATTTGCTTTGTTTCTGTCCCCATGATCTTGCTCTCTGGGCTGCCCACCTTTCTGTTGCATCTGCATTTCCTTTGTTTTTTGTTTTATTGCTATAGTTTTGAAAGTGATTAGAATTTATCTAGCAAAGATATTTAACAAGAAAAGGAACATTGAGCCTCTAGAGACAGATCAGCTGGTGGAAATCAGCCTAATTACACTAATTTAATTGAAACACTTACAATTTCACCTCTATGGAACATCTGGCCACATGGATTTAGACCAACAACATTCAGATGCTGACTGACCCTGGTACTGATTTTGTAAAACTGACAGTCCAGAGAGAACGGCTTTGGTTTGAGCTTTCACAAATTACGCCACCTGGATCCCCCTGTTCTTCATATTACTGATTTGCCTGGCTTCTTACCAAATCACTGTTTATTTGCAGTAATCTAATATAATGTTAATTGCTTATTCATTGAAATGCAGTTGGCATTTTCCCCCCTGTAGGGATTTGGCAAGGCATCACCCACATGTCGTTCCATCTTCAGTTGTCCATGTTTAATATGCCAGCTGCTTTCCTATAAGCCAATTCCAACCCACTCTGCATTCTTCCTTTTTTTGCTCTCCCTCTCTCTCTTGAAATTTAGGGGTAATTGTGTAGTTGGGTAATCTTAGAGGGCAATATATTGCCACATCCAAAGACAAGACAACAAGGATGGTAGTTTTCATTTATTGCCTGATCTAGAAGTGGCATAAAGTAGCATACTGCATAAAGTAGCATGTTGAGCAGGAGGAAAAAGAGAGTTTTAAGACAAAACCTTCATAACTGCAATGTGAGATTTTGCCAAAAAACCCCTAGTGGAACTATCTGGGCCCCACAGCTGTGGGGGGCGATGAAGGATCACAATTTATCAAAAGCTGCCGTAATTACAGCAGGACAAATCTTACAGAACATATGTCAGCAAATATTACAAAACTTTAATTTGTTTCTGAACACTTTGATTTCTTTGGATGAAAAGCAGTGTATAGAAATACTATTGTTAAGCGCAGTTTGCTTATATCTGGTGGAACTGGGGAGCCTAGAATTGGGATAAAGCCCAGTCTTGGTAAAACTCAATGAACAGTTGTGTGTTCCTAAAGATATCAACAGATAATGGTATGACCTTTGCCCTCAGCACACACTTCAGTGGGAGGTCAGTGACAACCAAACAGATGATTTGATTTTCCCCAGGTGCTCTGAGCAGCAAAAGAATCAGCAAGAGACTTTGTCCTAAATATTCTTGGGCACCATTGTAACCCCTTGACAACTGGAGGTCGGACAGAAAGGTTAGTTGCTTTGCTTTTGAATAATATTTCTAGACTCCTAAAAATGAAAGACTTGTGATTTGATTTAAAGAAGTAAATTAATTAATTAAATAAATAATGAGTTATTTCAAATTAGTCCATTGTTTTTTGAAGCAGAAAAATAGAAATGAGATGAAAATCCACAGGAAGAATATCCTTGAAACTAGTAATTGCAGGTTACATTCCAAAATGTGATGACAATTTGAAGGCTGAAGACAAAGTAGTTTCCCTTCACGGAACTCAGCACTTGGTTTTTGAAAGTCATGCTTTTAACCAGTCAAAAATCACTACCTGTTTTTGAAGATGTCCAGTGTGAATTGTGGTGTATTCAAGTAACCTCAAGTGATGTTTCTCACTTAGCTTTAATTGAGGCAATGTTTTCTCCATATGTGTCTCTACAAAAAGTTTACAAGAAAAGACAGTAATCAAAATAGAATGGAAAACAGAGGGCAGAAACACCTTGTCCACATCCCTCTTTAGTTTGAACCTGTTGCATTTAACTTCACAATGTCAAAGAAACTGAGAACAGAAACTTTCAAATCTTAAAATTTGTTCACAAAATATCAGAGAATTCAGGGATTGAACCCATAAAAATATAAGTTGATTTTAAAATGGAGTTTTAAATTGGATCATCTACTCTAACAATCTTTCTTTCCAAATACTTTTAACAGAATACTATAGATTTCTTGCTCCACTGGAAGACAGAGAACATAACAAAAAGAAAGACACAAGTTCTCTCTTCCTTCAGCCACAACTTGTAACTAATTAGAAACTATGTGGCTCACCCAGTCAGACATGTACCAAGATTATCGTGTCCTGGTGAACACTGAGGTACTGTGGGCACAAAGGCTCTTGGAGCTTCACATACATATTAAATCCCAGGGATATTTTTCTGTTCAGGACAATGTTAAGGCTAGGCTCTTTGGGTGCCAGTGTGTTTGTTTGATCTTACACCTCTTTGACCTACTCAGCTTTGCATAAAATGATAGCCTGTTTACCTCTCCAATATCCTCTGGGAGAGTAACATGAATTAGCTCTTTTTTCACACTTCTATTACTTACTTAGAAGTCAATCTGTAGAAGGTCGGGCTAGCCTTTTACGTTTATATAAGATACAGCACTGTGGGATCCACGTGTACTATATGAAAAGTACTTGTAATTGGCCATCAGTGCTTTCAAAGCAAGCTCATTTTTCAGACAAAATGACTTCATACAACTCATTAATGCCGTACTTTTCCATTACTTTACCTACTGTGCTGCAGCTTAGCAATTAGTTTGCAGTAGTTTATCTTTGTTCTCAGAAAGAAACAATTCTCTTCAAAGTGTTGCTCTTGCCTGTGGCATATGACAACAAGAAAACAGTACATGCAGTAACCCTCTGGTAACCATCTTTCTTATGATAATTCCAAGATTATGTTAAAAAAAGGGGAAGATAAATTACTATTAATATTGCACCTTCAAACATCTGGACTAATTAAATTCACAATGCTTTTGATTTTAAATGTTAATTTAGACAGAGCAACTTGGAGAAGTGAATATTTTCCAGCCTTCTAAACTCCTAACATCACCTCATCTCTTACAGTTTCAACGTGCCAGAGCTCTCTTTCTCCATCAGTATAATATGAAGGGACAGTGCATAAAACGTCCCAGGATAGGCTAGCCTAAAGGAGAACCTAAACCTATATCCTGCAGTGCAATGGGTTGGACTGTAGCTTCAAAGAGAAAACGCTTCCCCTGGAGGAATAAAGCAAAACTGGAGTTGGGTGAGCCTCAAAGGAATTGCGAGCTCACAAGTCATTGCTTACATTTGGATTTGGAATTGAAATTGGCTCTGGTGGCTCAGATCCTTAATGCAGACTGTGAACAGCACCAGCTACAGAGAGAAGGGGCTTGAGGGAAGAAGCCCCAAACAGGGGATCAAATTTTTGCAGAAATTAATGTGCATGATAGATACTATGATTGTAAACCTATTTATGTTTAATGTATTACTTATTTTTCTAATTTAATAAAATCTCTCTCCTGCCTTTTCATATGCCTTCTTGAATTATCCATTTTAGCTTTTACTTTCCCTTTGTCATTCTCCCACATCCCATTTTCTTATTTTTTTTAAAAAAAATCACTTTAAACATATCCTGCTTGGGAGGTCCCAGATCTCTGAAGGAAGTGAGGCCTGCCCCAAATCTTGAGTACTATTTCTCCCTTCTAGAGACAGACTAGAGAGAACAAAAGTTGAAAAACATGTTTTCCATCACTGTTACGTGTTCCACTAAAGACATTACCCAAGCAGTGCAGGGCAGAAACAATAGGGGACAAATAATCTGCTGACAAGAAAGTCTGTCTCATTGCTTTAACCCAATCTGGAAATCTTTTGTGGGTGATGGTGCTCAATGGAAGCTCCAGGCATGAGAAGCTTGTGATCCTGGGCCCTGTGCACCTGTCTATGTTACTTCTCTGAGGCTTAGGTATTTATCACTTCAAACACACAAACACACACACACACACGCATATTTTTTTTAAAAAGTCTCATATGAAGCTCTTCAATGAGTTTTTTTCCCAGTTGGACAAATTCCCCCAGTTTCTCCTAAATAATCTGCTTACTCCATGAAATTTTGGAAAATCAGTTCTTTCACTATTCCCTGAGTGGTATCAGTGACACCAGGCTACTAACCAAACATATTTATCCTACAGATTAAATTAAACCTTACAAAAAACTGTAAGAAAACTGGTAGTAGAAATAGACCTAACAAACAGTTCTAACTGGAAGAGCATGTCCATTCCATGACTCCTACAAAATCAACAGAACTAGTGTTAGAATAAAATAGGTTTCTTGTTTTCAATTATTCTAAAATTCAATCATTGTTTTGGAACAAACCCTGCAGTCATAACAATGCAGACAACAACAGTATATTTGAAGGGATAAAACAGCATAAGCTGTACCCAAGTAGTGAGTACATTCAGAGCTTACTAGCATGAGAATGCCAGCAATAAGTAGACATTTGGTATGGACAGATGTAAAAGATAGGTAATGCAAATCAGGAAAAAAATTAGGTTAGATCATGGAGTAAGCAGACATGAACTGTGGAACCTCATACTCATGAATCCAGCAAACAAACTGCAACCGAACATTGCTTTACCTCTGTATGAACAGCTCATTTACACACCAAAACTGCAGATGAAAGAAATAAATCTTTTGTAGCTCAGTCTGTTGCCAGCCTTGTCACATGTTTCACTTACAGGAGCCTCATGATGACACCAAACGCACATTGCTAAGTGGAGGCAAATGGCATAGTCACATAGTTATTTCGAGAACACCTGTAACACCTGTAGCAGCTCCAATACAAGCCCTCAATACAGATAAGGGTTATTCTGAACTGGTGAAAACACTGTCTGTGTAGTCTCAAGCCAAGCCATTGGGCAGGGGAGGCATAGTGTCTAGCTCTCAGCTGGTTGCTTGCATCACTACAACCCCCTCCAAAGCCTTCACTCCATCACTGGGTCAGTCAGCAATTTTTCTTTGTTCTGTCAGACTGCTTCTGCTGCTACACCCTCGTCTGTGCTTGGTAAAGGCAGCAGTGGGATCTGTAAAGCATTGCCAGCAGAAAGTCTGGTTTGTCTTTGTGGATGCATTACCACCTGAAGGAAGCGCTGAAGGTAGTGCTTTTCTGGAGTCTCATGCACTTTCTATCTACACTAAGCAGAGCAATCACAGCTTTCTCTGACTATGCATTTTGTAATGCCAAAATGGCCCTGAACAACATTCTCATCTCACTCCTCACCAATAACATACAAAATATCTCCTAAACAGTCTCCCTTTTGAGATTTACTTACATTAACTGTAGTAAAGGTACATACTTCAGCTTTGGGTTTCCACTTGCTTTAGTGGATCCTAGAGTTCCCACCAACATCTCTTTCAAGCTGCCCTGCCTTTCCAGTCATATCCTACTGCTATGTTGTATTTTGGGATAAATATGACTTCATTTATCCTATAAAGAGCAAAAAGAACAGAAAAAACTCTGTGCCAGATCATGTACGGAACAGAATTCTAGAGCTGAAAAACTGTAGACCCCCTACAATGAATCTTTGCAGTATGAGCAGCCACATTACAAGCATATGTACCTGTGGAACAGGGAGCTGGTGTCATGTCTTTCAGCAATGTTTGTAAAGCTAGGGCAGTTTCAGCTTTCTGAAAGAGTTTCCAGGAAACAAGTGAGGAAGGGATTAATATATCCTCTAAAGGCCGTGTGAAAAGTGTTAGATGAATTGAATTGGATTGAACCAATGGACTGCTTGTTCCAGTACCACTGGAAGATAGTGGCCACTGAAGATGGCCAAGAACAGAGGCTGAGCGTGTAAAATGGTAAAAATATAGGGATACGTCCTGTGCCAGGAACACTGCTTGTGCTTAAAAGGTACATCTGTCACTCACACTGGGTATAACTACTATCAAAACATATTACAACACCTACAGATAGTGACAGTGCATTTTGAACTTATTATAGGACAAGAAAACAAGAAACCTGAAGTAAAACAAAATAAGGAATTTGATGGATGTGTAGTTATTCACACCTAAAAGGCACCCCTCCCATCCCCTTTAATGTATTCAGATTTCAGAAAAAGTTTAATTTTCCTCATGAAAATTAAAACCATGAACCACTAGGACAAGATACGTAGAAGCTGACAAACAGCTTAATTAGAAGAAAGCAAAAAAAAAAAATGCCTTTTGTCAAAGAAATCTGTCTCCCATGGGGTTGATATAGGAAGGTGTTCAATAACTCCATAATGATCGAGGAAAACAGATCCAGGAAAGGACCTTCCCTGCTGGGCCGGCAGGCCCAGCACCCCCCTTCCCCCCAGAGCCCTGCAGCCCCTCCGGGTGCCGCAGCGGTGGGCGCTGGGCAGCACTCGCCAGCTTCTCTCAGCCGCCCCGTCCCTCACACCTTCCCTTGCTCCGGCAGGCTCCCCACGGCCACCATTCCTGTCAGGAAGTCACTGCTCCTGTGCAGGCTCCTTGGGCCTCAGTGGGGGAGGCTGTTGGAACTCACCGGGACCAGTATGGACCAGTCTAGGGCTGCCACTGGCCTCCCCAGGCAGCCCCTCCATGCTGCAGGAAATTCACCCCTTCACAGAGGTTTGATTCACCTCATGCAGTGGGGAAGGGGGAAACGGTGCAACAGGGTCACTATTACTTGTTTGGGGAAGAAGCTGAAATGTAGCCTTGCAACATAAATTGAGCAGGGTAACCCCAACTTTTTTATTCTGGTATTAACAAGTACAAAAATCATGAGCAATATGCAAATAAAATGTCATATCGCTGAAGCAGGGAATGGGGTCACATTATATTTAAACACCAGGAATGAGATGGCCTTGACGGCAGATGCAGCATACCTGCTTCTTAAATAAAGCAACATGCACAAATGGCTGAAAACATGATTCTTTGCTCTGTTTTTGGGGCCCAGTTTCCAATAAGACCTGAACAGCCTGACTAATACCGATGGTATTGATGTAGGCAAAACCAGAGCTGGAGGACGTGATGACAGAGGGGCTCTCAGAGTAGCCATCTTATAATAATGTGTGTGCAGTCATGTACATACAAGCTCTCGCTTAGGAGCGGTGATGTTTTCCTACTTATTTTTAAGCTTTGAGACTACACCGCCATTGAGAGCCCAGGAGCTTTTCCAGTCTGCCATGAGATGTGGGACTGAAGGCTGGCTCTGTCAAGCACACATACTTTTTCCCTACAGTTTCTAAAGGAAAACTGAGGTAATTCTGTTCACCTTCAAAATTTAGCCACTTTGGGAAGTTTATTTTGGAAGGAAATAAAATCAAAATCACTAACTTGTCACTAGCATTTCAAAAAGAAAGGGGTTTGTGTTCTGGGTGAATGATAGTATCTTGCATTTTAAGTATCCAAGTACCAAACTGGATAGTAAGTTTCAATGAACTAAGGAAACATTGGTCTAGTTTGCATGTCTTGCCTCTCTGGGTAGCTTTGCTTTGAAGGACAGTTTGATAGGGGGAAGAGGAGGAGGGCAAGGGAGAAAATAGTGACGACCCTGGAAACAGGGAGATATGTTGGACACCACTTTGTGCAGAAGCACTGTACTCCTGAGTATCGCTATCTTCCAATACCCTAGAGAGGCAAGGTCCAGTTGCAATCTTCTTCCAAGAATCTCTTCCAAACCCATCCCACTTCCTAGTGTAAAGTAACTTCCAGAGATTTTAAACTGTTTTATTGCCACCTAAAAAATGCCCCTTTCTGCCAGAATTCCTGGACAAGGGGAACCAACTGCTTACCAGCTCCACTAAAAGTCACTGAGCTGAACTGGAAATAGCCCCTCAAGGTTTAAGAAACTATTTCCAAAGATGGATTTCATCAGCTCCTGTGGTGAGGAGACTCTGCTGCATGGCTGAGCCATAGCACTCCTGTGCAGTCGTGGGTGTGTGGATGCTCCCATAGTGCTAGATGCAGAAGCCACACACACAGATGAAGCTTCTCCGCTCCCAGTTTGCACAGTGTAACATTGGTGGCAACTGAGTTGGCGCAAAATTAACCAATGTGGAAAATTCCTTCCCCATATTCTTACTTTGTTACTAGCATGAAGAGAGAGAAACCACACTTGTAAGCAAAACCCAGAGCAAATCTGTACATAAGCCATATAAACATTTATTATCTTTGCGGGATCACCTATTTTCAGAATTAATCTCACTACTGAAGCTCAGCTAGCATACAAGCTTTGGCTAATTATTTTCAGTTACTTAATTTAGCTTGGGTTAAATTTAAGGTTTGAAGAATAAAGGGAAGTACAATATAGACAAACCATAATTAAATGCTGTCATAGCTTCAGATGGGATTAATCCCTGATTTGAGTTAGCAATATTGAATTAATAGGAGGCCTATGAACACTCTCAAAACTTTAGTGGTGCTTTCTTCCTGTTGAACGTTCCCATTCTGCTTCCAAATGCCTCATCAAACACACCACATGAATTGAAACTTATGCAAAAATCAGGGGACCAAAATCAGCCCAAGATATGTGCTGTATCCCGCTCCCCACTAAGGTTTTAACACCTGGAAAAGACAGCTGCTGGAAACTGGTGTCACGTCCAATTGCTGCAGCAATGGTTAGAACATCCCAGCACAGAGGGGAAATGGACTCAGAAACCTGAAAACTGGGCTGTGAGAAACTTGGAGAGGAACAGTTTCTTTGTGTGGTTTTGCCCTATGTAACTGGGAATAGAGCTGCTAAGTGTCCCTTAATAGTTTTAATAGGTTTAAAACAGTAATAGAAAAGTGAAAGCTTAATCATCCCTAAAATGACATTATTTTTCCTCAAAGAGGCAAGTCCTGCAAAAGATCTGAAGGTGCCCAGAAGATGTATTGCAGTACTATCAAGTATTCTCAGTACTTTGTATGTCACAATATATCTTCACAGCCTCTGGCCATGGCTAAAAGCTGTCTTTCCCAGAGGGACCAGACATGTCTGCTTGTAATCAGTTCCTCTTTGCAATGCATTATTCTTCAGGAAATTTGGTGGGGAATAAATTTTCTGTCCCACAATTTCAATATGACACAGCAATGACATGTAGAAAGTTCTGCCTCAGTTTCAGAGGATGGTGAAATCATCTATCACAGGGAAGTGAATTGATTAGGTCCCAAATCAGTGTCACACAATACTGCCTATGAACAAAAGTATTCCAGTCTATTTCAGGAATTACTCTCTTTTGCAAACCCATGAGACTGTATTGCAAGGTATCTGTAGGGCTTTGAGACACTGTGACCTTTGCCTGGTAGGGTAATTCTAGGACTTTCTAATTATCTTGAAATTGAAATTACTTCTCAAAGTAGATTCAACATAAGTAAGCAAGTAATTACAAAGTTGTAGTGATGTCAGAAGTAGCCTGTTTCTCTACAGTGTTTTGTTTCCCTTCTTTGTAATAACATTGCAAGTTTCAGTCTTCGCTTCGCTGAAGCCTTCATTTGCTTAACCCAGTTATTAGGAAATAATATTGAAAATCTTGTCTTTGAATAAAAATAACTTCTGTCAAAAATTTCAGTGTGAGGACTAATAAGCTAAGAAGTTAGCTGAGTACCTCCCTGCTAGCTTACAGAGTTGGTACTGTACTAGATATATCAGGAAGGTTTTCTCACACCGAGCTCATCCTGTGTGCGACTAGGCAGGATGCAGATTTAGGTAACCCCATCTTCTTGTACTGTGGAAATACATAGGGCCGACAGACCTCAAATCAACATCAGTGGAAAGTCAGAAAGAGGAAATAAAGGTTTTGTGTCACACAAGCAGTATAGCAATGAACAGTGATCAAGGCTGAAATGAGATAGTTCCTTTACAGCTGCTTTGAAGAAAGGCAGACCTAGAAATGCTAAGGAACTGACTGGGAAAGTCCAAAGTCCGCCTGCCAGTAATGTAAAAAAGCACTGAGCTGGACCAAGCATCTTCCAATGAGTTATTTTACAGCACGCTGCCTGTCTCTGACAGTATTTCTCTGCTACCATGGCTGTGTTTTCATATAGGTATAGCTGAATGAACTTTCAACATATTAACTCATCTCAAATTAGCAGCTTAAAGGCAAGAACAGAAAGTTAGTAATGGGTAATTTACCCTGTATCTCAGGATATCTTAGTTGCATGGTTAATTTTATTTGTGCAGAGAATGGATTTCATAAGTCCTACTGAGAGCCAGGTTTTAAAGTGGCAGTTTCAACTTTTGTGATTTTATCACAGGTCTCTGCAGTTTTATTCTCCCTCAGGCCTCAGCTGCTGGTTTAAACCAGGAAAATCTTCAGTTTTATTTTGAAGCAGACATAGCCCTCAGTTGATGGGAAGAGGCACTGCTGCAAAAGCTCTGCTGGCAGCACTGAAGACTGGGGCTGAGCCCTGTAAGGAGTCCAGGTCGCTGCCCTTCATTCCAATCTCTCCAATGCTGCTTATGTTTGAAACAACATGGCCTGCATTAACTTCTGCAGCTACATTTTTTTGTCATGGATTCCCACAATTCTTCTACCTTGGTTTGCCAAGCGATGCTGAAAGTGAAAGTTTAGCTCTAGCAGTTCAAGAGTTGTGACCTCAGACTACATAATTTAACACTGTTATTAATTTTTGAAAGGCAGAGAAATCCATTTCTTTATTTCTTTGCAACAGATTATTCTTTCAGCCATTATCCACCAGTTTGCTAAGCTGGAAAGAAAGCACTGAAAACCCAAAGAAAATGTAAATGTTATATCAACATGGCATTAAGTTTCTTGAAGTTCTTAATTATATCAAATAATTAAAGTTCTCTTGCTCTTCTCTTGTACTTTCCATCAGTAAAACTAAAGGACTTTATAAAGGAGATCAGTTTCATTATCTTCTCTTTGAACGAGGGAAAATGAAGGCTTAGGGAGGAGAAATTTTTCAATACAAGGTCAGTGGCAGGGACTGGATTTTTCACAACAAAATCACTTCCACAATATATTGAATAGTTGATAAAAAGCTCAACATGACCCAGCAATGTGTATTTGCAGCCCAGAAAGCCAACCATATCCTGGGCTGCATCAAGAAGTGTGACAAGCAGGTCAAGGGAGGTGATTCTCCTCCTACTCCATTCTTGTGAGACCCCAGCTGGAGTACTACACTCAGTTCTGAGGCCCCCAACATAAGAAAGACATGGACCTGTTGGAATGAGTCCAGAGGAGGGCCACGAAGATGATCAAAGGAATGGAGCACCTCTCCTGTGAAGGCAGGCTGAGAGAGTTGGGGTTGTTCAGCCTCAAGAAGAGAAAGTCCCGGGGACATCTTACAGCTGCCTTCTAGTACCAAAAGGGGGCCTACAGGAAGGCTGGAGAGGGATGTTTTACAAGGGCAAGTGGTGATAGGAGAAGGGGTAATGGCTTTAAATTGAAAGAGGGCAGATTTAGATTACATACAAGGAAGAAATTCTTCACTCTGAGGGTGGTGAGACACCGGAACAGGCTGCCCAGAGAAGCCGTGGATGTCCCATCCCGGGAAGTATTCAAGCTCAAGTTGGATGGGCCTTTGAGCAACCTGGTCTAGTGGAAGGTGTCCTTGCCCATGGCAGGGGGGTTTGACATGGATGATCTTTCAGGTCCTTTCCAATGCAAACCATTCTACGATTCTGTGATTCTATGATATTTTTCCAAAATTGTACAATATTCACAAAACCATACACACACACATATATATATACGTAACATTTCAGGACACTGTGGAATTTGATTACTCCTTTTATTTCTTTTGCATATTTTATTAAGGCAACCAGGCTGGGTCTTCGTAGTATCAAACTGGCACACATGAGAAATGGTTTTAAATTTCATTTTGTTCATTGGTTTCTGGTAAATCCTAAAGAAATGACTTTTTCATAGTTTAAAAGCATGGTTTCCCTGGCTGTTAAATTGGGCCTGAACTAATCTTCACGTACATGTGAAAAAATTTAGAGATTTCCTGAAAAAAAAGCCAAATGAAAGTTAAGATATGCTCTTTAATGCTTGCTCCATATTGACAACTCTTAATATTTCCAGGAAATCATACCTATAAAACATTAAATAAGGCATTTTAAATCAACCAAGAAACGGCTGCTATATCATGCTCGTACTTCTGCTTTGTAAATTCTTTTCCAGTAGATGTGTATGCATCCAGGATTACCACTGGAGCTGTTATCACACTGTATAGAAGGTCATAGCTCACAGTATGCAAAAGTAGTAAGATATTTATTACTAGAAGAAATATGTTTTATGCATCCATCCATAGAACGATGAGATAATTTTTGGACACTTTGCTAGGAGGAGCAGTAGTTTTCCTTCTCTAAAATCACATTTCTGTAAGGTAATCTTCAGAAAAACTTACCACTTTAGACAACATACATAAAAGGAGATTATTGAACTGAATCAGATGCTGCTCTGGGAATTGCACATGGGTTCTTTCTTAGATTCACCATATACCACTTCTGTGTCCTTCAGAGATTCCTTTGATGTTCTTTGCTTCTCACTTCCATTCATCCTGCCTCCTGCTTACATGCAAAAGCTCTCTATGATCAGGACTGTCTCACCTAGCTTTGTAGAATAGATGTCTCAAGCTGGTCTGGGTCCTCCTAAAATGAAATCTACTGCACTGCAGGTAACCACAGATAAGATATCTGGAGAATTCACAGTATGCATTGTCATATGTACAGCAGTGCAAGGTGGTGAAAAACAAGGCAGAGCAGGATGGAAAAAGTTGGTATTTTCCCACAGATACTGACGTGTGTTAATGCATGTACTGCTTTTATCTTTCAGAGGTGTTTCTATATGCAAAATTCTTTCCCTTATAGATAAGCAAACGAGAAGGGGTAAATAGTATTGAGAAATGTTCTTTCAGTGCACACATTCAGCTACAGCAGCATAATCTTGTTCTGAAGCCTTGGGGTCCAATAAGCCTGGCGGTATTATAAGAGAGTATTTCTGGCTGGTCAGTTCTCACCAGCTCAGGGGAAATGCTAGAGCCTAAATGTGGCTTTCCTTGTGACATTTTTTATTTTGGTTGTACCCACTAGCAGTACAACTCAGTTACAGGGGAGCTTTCACTTAACCATTCTCACAAGGCTCCTGTAGAGGGTGAAGACTACAGTTCCTTCCATCAGCAGCTACTGCTGACAGCAGATAAAGGGAAAAGTGCTTTTCCATAATTCAGCCTTGCTTTTAATCAATGGCAAGGACATTCACAATGCCAAGGACTTCCTGATAGAGCTAAGAATATGTATTCCTGAACCATCCATTTAAATAAACATTGGACTACCACAAGTCATTTTTTCCCTTGCTGGAAAACATGTGCCAATTTCTGTAAGGTGCTATGACGGCATGTGGCTTCTTTCTGAACTTCATGAAAACATCCATGCTCACTTGAAAAATATGGACCCTGCAACAGATGTAACTGAACTCACCAGCAACAGCATTTTTAATTGCTCTTAGATCCTTCACCAAAATTCCATAATTAACCTGGCAGTCTCTTTTGTACACCGGCCACAAGGAAGGAAAAGGGAATTCTGCTGGTTGTCTTGATCTCATTGAAATTGGTTCTTTTGCCAGTAGATAAAATGCCAGTCCCTTGTGCCAAGTATTTAAATCAAGTACCTGGCTTATGTTGCCTCCAGATTGGGCAAGGCATCATGAAGTAAAATCTGAGTTACATATCCATTTGCAGAGATGTAGCACAAAGGGTAACTGGCAAATACAGTTGTCCAAGTGAGAAAAAAAAGTTTTGGTACAGTGACATGTGATAACATACTGATGGACAGAGATTTTTAGCAAGCTGATGCAATTCCATAGCAAAGTCATGCTTCAGAGCTTTATCTTTCTTGTAAGAGTTTTTCACTGTTTGAAAGATAGGGACAATGTAGATTTTCTTTAAAGAACCTCACAATCAGATTTTAACTAGTGGGCATAGGTAAATCCAGGCATAGGGAAACCAAAAGGTTTTTGCTCTAAGGGCTGTTCCTATTTAAAACAGTGTTTCATCAGTTTTGATTTCCATCTGAAGAAAAGTGAAGAAGAAAATTCACTCTATCATTTTTGTTTTAAAGGTACAGAAAGAATAAAGAGGAGGCTGAGTGCTGTCCTGTCTATTTCCAGTAACATTTAATTTTTTTTATTATTATTTAGTTTGCCTGGTTTGATAAAGTTATTTAGACAGAGGGAGAAAATCACTGCCTAAATAACTCTACCTTTCATAGTTTTTGACTACTGGTTCTTCCAATGTATTTAATAATTATAGCATTCAGATGTATCTTGTTCTTTTCCTAACTGAATATGTGATATATATCCAGATTATATCTTACAGAGTCAGTGAACCATGAATCATAAATCACAAACATAGGCAATATTTCATATCTTCCTTTAACTTTATTCTAAAAAGCCTTACAATGGGTAGCCCATTTTCCCAGAAAGTCAGATAGCCATGCCTGGGAAACTGAGCATGTACCTTAAGAACATATCCTAGAACCCATGCCTCAAGTATTAGGAATAGATGTAAAAAACAATGTATATTTGTAACATTTCAGTCAGTGTGCATGTGCAGTGTGCATGTAGTCCTTCTGCAACAAGACCTCCACTGGCTTGCATGGAGACATATTCCTTTACTATTTTGTGGAAATATGGTAACATTAGCTTTTTTCTTAAAAAAAAAGAATAAAAGCTAATGTTACCATTTTTTTTTTTTAAAGAGTTGATGGCCAAAAGGGACATGATTTAGCCCTAAATTACCTATCTCCTGTTCATGGTACTTTTCTGCATTACAAAACACTGAGAAGTAATCTCTCCCATTGATTTTTTTTCCTAATCACCACTACACTTGAGTGAAACTCTAAATTTAATGCAAAAAAAGAAGCTAGTGCATGGGTGATGCAAAGGAAGAAACCACGCTCTGAAGATCTGTGACCTTCAGAAGGTGACTACCATTGACAAAGTACAAAAGCACAGAAAAGAATGGAGAATGACTGAATTCCTACAGTAAAAGTATAGGAGATCAATTTTGTGTATCTATATGGATAGTAAGAATATTGCCATAGTGATGTCCACATTTCAGTTGCTCAGGATCAGAAACAGGAGAAAACAGTGACAGCATCATATGATGCAGATGAGATATAAATATTCATAGATGGTTTTAAAATTCATCTGTAGATAAACCTCCTCCTGATCTTTCTTTTTAATTGCATGTATTGGACAAGAAGGAGAAAAATGTTGGCAATAAAAAAAAAAAAAAAAAAAGAAAAGATCTAAAATGTGTCATAAATTACATATTTATTCTTGCCACTCTGTAATTGAAAATCATATTGAAACCATTTCAGGATTTAAACAAAAAACAGCTCTGAAAGTCAATATGCAAAATTCATCCACAGACCATGCTATCAGTGGCATTACAGTTGGATATAAACGTTGTTAAAATGAACTTTTCAGAATTTCTGCATATATGTGTAAATAAAACCTCTTGCATGGTAAGCAGGATTTGGTATTTGAACAAACATGTTCTTCAAAAAGCCTGAAAAATCCAAACTCTAATTCTAGATTTGTAATTCTAATATAAGGGAAACATTAAACAAAGCACCCCTAGGCTTCAGCTGATTGCTTACCTTAGTATTTCTGTTATCCTAAGCTCTGTTTCATGTGTACTTGGGAAGATGCTTTGATTTTGTTCCTGACTGTGTCCTTTAATGCTGTCTCAGTCAGGGCTAAGGCTGAACGTATCCCTGTTTTGATGACTGTGAAGCAGGACACACACAGACCTAAAGGTTCAACCCCCACAAAAGACCCAATAAATATAATGCAGAGAAGATGGAAATATCAAGATTCCTATACTGTGATTTGAAAATATGTGTTACTCACACATTTTTAAAAAAAATCCCCAAACAAACCAACCCTGTTTTCTGAAAGAAATCTCTAGGTACAAATGCTTAGGACCAAGACTGTTGATCAAAAAAATCAAATCTGGTATATCCTATAGTGTTATCCTCTGCTTAGGTAGTCTAAGCAGAAACACAGGCAGATCACTTCAAGGCGGTGCACATCACAGGAGTGCAGAGCAACCACAGAGAGAGCCAGGTCCTATGGCATTGTGTGTTGAGCACAAGGGCTGTGAGAGGCAGTCATGACTGATAAACAAGGGAGAAAGAAGGGGGCAAGAAACAAATGAAATTCTTCATTCCAAGACACATACCTAGGTAGAAATCCATGCCTGCCAAGTCTAAGTTTGAAACCTTGTCTCTTGGATCACACTGCACACACACAGCATCAAATCAAAAGGATGGCAAAGGTAATGCTCCTCAAGCCATCCAGACAGAAGAATTGTAAAACTGAAATTAGACAAGACTGCAAGAAAGCTGCTCATAATATAAAGGGCTGTGTTTGTTGTAAATGTTACTTACAATGAATAATTATACTAACTTCAGACCTGAACTTCCTCCTGCTGAAGTAAAAGACAAGATTTCCGTCAGCTGGGGTAGAACTAAATTAGACTCTGCAGTCAAATTCTGCATACCGGTGTAGTACATGGAAATACAGCTTAAATAGAGAACATAGTTTGCATGATGAAGGTGTCGTGCTTTCCCTGTGTGGCAGGGAGAAACCTACAGTCATTCAAAGGACAGTCCTAGCACAAAGAGAGATAAGTGTAATGGAAGTGATAATTATATTTGTCTAATTTTATTTATGAAAAAAATTTCTGAAAAGAGTTTGGGGGTTTTGGTTTTTCTTTTTTTCTCCACAATACCCTTATTTGATGACACCAGAGAAGGCTAACATTTAATTATTACTTAACTTAATCAGTTTTTAATAGCTTTCATGTTTTCCTGTATAAGCGTCATCATCTCTGGTTTTAATGAGCAATGGTTTTCTACTGATTTTCCAATCGTAACTATTTAGTATTGTATTAATTCCCTAAACACTGTAAAGACATGTAAGTATACACATTGAAGTAAGAAGGCTAAAAACTCAGAGACTATTTAAGAAATAAAATCCCATCTCATGCTTAAGTAACACACCCCTAATGCACATTTGAACATGAATACAGTTAAGCAGATCAGTCAACTTTCTCCTACATGTCTTGCAGACCCTGAAAAAACCTGGCAACAATAAGAACCTCCCCCGCAGAGAGTGGAAACCAAAAGACCTATGCTTTTCTTGATGTTATTCATGCCCTCTTTTCCTGCACGGGTGGTGGGTGCTCTCCAGGAGAGACACTTGAAAAGTCAAGCAGTTTCTAAAAGAGTAAGAATTATTTTATTACTTTAAAAATCAAGAAAGTATGATCTTTCATTAAAGAACAAGCACAAGGAATTTACAAAGATCATCTGAAACTGCTTGCAAATATTCAGAAAGTAAACATAGAAGCTGAGTGTTCATAAAGAAAAGTAAATAAATAAACATCTATTAAATGAAAAAAACCAAAGCCTTTCTTTCCTTCTCTCTCCTTACCCCTTTTCCCAGTAGGAAGGACATATTCTCAGATATTCAATTATGTCAAAAAAGGAGGGACAATTTAACTTCTTTTTCTCACCGCCACCCCCCTTTTTTTTTTGACAGCTGTCAAACAACTCCAAAACATTGATAATCCTGGGATGTGTGGACATTATACTGTTATATTATATTGTTGCTATGCTTTCACAGGTTATGTGCTCCCACTCCAAAAGCTTTCAAGAGATAGACACCAATTTATTTTTTTTGTAAGAAAAAAAAAGAGTCTGTCACTGAAGTTCAATAATAGAGATTTGTTTTGGTTTGGGGGTTTTGTTTTACTATGTCAAAGTGAGTTATAAACTCCTGAAAACTGACCTTTAACATTAAGTTCACTGCTGAGAACTGACATATTAAAGGAACATAAATATCCCTACAAAAAAATGTCAAGGTGACCATTTGCTTCACCACTTGGACCTTGGGCATCAGACATTCCCTCAGTTAATTATTGAAGACAATTAACTTTTAGGCCAAGGCCAGTTAACATCACTGAAAGCACTCTCTGAATCCCAGTATTTCAAGTAGCTCTGAAGCCAACCTATGTTTGATAAAGATGCACATTTTTACATGCTTTGGCTCTGTTATACAAAGTTTTTTTTCCCCTTGCTTTCAATCAAGGTTGCAGGAGGCTGCTGGCATGGCCTGCCAGCTTTGAGCATCTTCTACAAACTGCAGCGTGCATCAGATGCCCCCAAAACAGCAGCCTCCCTGGAGACCCTGGGCTCTGGTATCATTGTTGACTCTGGATAAGCCAGCAGAGCAGATGCCTCTAGACAGGCTGGATCAACAGCTGCCTGCACTCTGAAAGAGCGTTTCAAAGGACTTTGGGAAGATTTTTAAAAAACATGTCATGTTTCTTGTGTGGCTGTTGATGACATGCATCAGGGAGAAAGGGATGCATGTGCAGTTGTGCTATTTGCCCATGCTAGCCTATAGCTCAGGATACCATAGCTGTCGCACATATGGTATATTTCTACAGCTGACAGTCTACAGGCTTTGTTGCCACTGCATCCAAGTATTTCTGGGGATTCTTGGACCATCTCACTCCATTAAGATGCCATTAAACCCTAGTATTTTAAATGAGTGTATCGTAAATTTCACATACTTCATAACACACTTACTTTTGTAAAACACAAGACAAAAGAGTCTGCAGCTTGATGCTCCATTCCCAAGTCTGCCAATGTACTGGTGTGGTGATCTTGGATAACTGCCCTCATTGTGTTTCTTCTGTTCCATGTCACATCACCACTCCTTTTCTTGTCTTTGAACTGAAAGTGTTCTGAAGTGAGTTGCTGCCTAACATGAAAGGATCTGGTTGCTCTTACAGTGCTCTTACTTAAATAATAAAGGGAAAAATATAACAGCAGCCACTTACACTACAGCAGTTCCATGTTAACTAGTAACAAATCTATTCAGTTTCAGGTTATGATTGGTCACAACCTGTGTTTCTCCTCAGACACCTCAGCTCCTGGATCTCATCTTGCAGTTGCCAGTACAAAAGTTAAAAATGTGAAAACAACACATGACAACTGTTTGAGAATGTTTTTTTTTGGTGTTGTGGGTTTTTTTTTCATAAAAAAATAATTCGGCTTCTCTCAAGGCTTTCTTCTTAAGTTAAATGATGTCTCTGAAATTTTCCCAATAATTCAAGCCTGAAAATGCAGGTGAATAGCATAAGATTTTGTTGAACTCAGTATGTGCTGCTATAAACACTAAGTTGGTCACAAAAGATTCAAAGAAAGTGCAAGGCCTGCTCTCTTTGGACTCAGAAAGGATGCAAAGCATTAAAGAAATTATTAGGTTTAGGTAATGAAGATATTGAACTTGGGAATAGGAAAATCCATTTCTCTACAGGGATCAGGTCTACAATGAATAAAAGCAGTGAAAACATCTTTTACTTGCTAGACCACTCTGTAGTTTACCCTACCATGTAGCTGGGGCTTCAGAAGATGTGTTAGCTGCAACTCTCAGAGGTAGGCTTCTTTCCATAACAGCTGTACCTTTACTTTACATCCCAGACCATTATGGAGAAAAGATTCAAGAATCTTCAATAATTGATTTTTATGGGGAACTGAGGGCATAAAGAACCTCTTAGAAACTCCTGTACATGAGTAGTCCTGAAATCTTGCTAGATACAAACCAGAAATAAGTTAAAACAGGCGCTTTGATTCAGCAAGACTGCAGGATCAGACCTTCATGAATGAGTCACTGCATCAGTCCCAATAAAATGTGAGAAGTACTGCAGAAGCTATGTTGCAGATGCTTAGTGGAAGGTGAAAGTGCAAGGCCACTGATGGCAGGACATGAAGAAAGTGTAACAGCTAATGAAACTGGAGAGGGCATTTCTTTTGGCAGAATTGCCCAGTGGTAGTTTTGGCAAGGATAGCAGGGAGAATGTCTGAGGAGATGCAGAGTGTTCTGGGATCTGCAGTGACCACAGGAAGTGAAAAGGATGTTTTTAGTGACTCACATGGATCACAGCATCTTCAGCGTAGCTGTGTGCCCTGCTTACCAGGGTGCTGATTCAGTCCTGACTCAGAGGGAAGAAAGCCACTTCTCTTGAGTCACCATCACCAAGTATTTTCCTTCAAGGTTCCCAAACAGGATATGCCACGTGGGTGCTTGTTCCTCTCCTGGGATACCTGATATCAGACCTTGACTTGAATGGCACATATATTTATTGGGAAGACTTCTTTCTCAAGTAATCTATCTGGACATATGGCTGGGTTAAAACACCATATAAGATCTTTATGTTATGCAGAAGAAATGCCTGTGCCATTTTATCACAGGAACAATTACTCTCTGCTAAAAGTTTAGAATGAGAAATTGCTTTTCTACAGAAAAAAACCCCAAAGATCTGCACTGAACTCCATAGGAAAGACAGTGAGAATATGATTTTTTTGACATTGCCATCCATCCAGAGTGATTTTTATGAGATCTCATTTATAAGATTGTTTCTATAGCACTGCAATACTTGAAAAAGTTCTGCTAGAGATAACTATGTGGGTTTTTTTGTCTGTGCTTACAAGCAATTGTATTTCATTGCACCTAAGAGACAGTTCTTGCCTCTGCATTACATTCTTGCAGATTGTCCATGAGTTTAATCTGACAGTTTGCAAAGGAAGTTATATACAGGCAATTTGGGTTATGTGTGTACATGCAGAGACCTATATAAATATATGTACACTTACAATCCAAAATTGCCTATGTATGTATTTCTTTGCGAATAAAAAAGTGAATAAAGAAGCAAATGCACTGTCACTTAAGAAATGGTTAACCTACAACAAATAAAATTTGCATTAAAGGAGGCTAAGTACATAAATATAAAATACGAGTATAAAGTTGAGAGAGATATAGATTTAGGAAGTTTATGGTTACATATATACTAGTATAAAGTTCAAAGGAAAAGAAAATAGCATGGTATTATTATTACTGGAGTATAATTCAAAGTAGCTAAGCTCATTCATTTGGTTGTGCCAAAGCAAGAGTTAGTAGTATGTGCAGTTATAATTGTAAAGCACTAATCCATGGAAGCTAATAATAATTTATAAATCACTTGGATTAGATTTATTAGCTTTGTATTCAATAACTTTGGGTTGTACAGGTAACATGGTCAGAAGAAAACAACTTCCTGATTTGAAGACGAAAAAAAAGTGGAAGGTATTGAGCGGTAAGAATGAAAAAAAAAAAAAAGGATCCAACATACAAGTAAGTGTGAAAGACAAAAGTAAGGATTCAGGCTTCCAGTAGGTTCCAAGAACATTATACAAATAGATATGAGTAATTTCCTAAAACTACACAAAACTTACTGTGTTATTACAGTGGCAAGCAGCGAGAAGCTCTTGGCCCAAGGCTGTTTTGATTCATCCCCAGAATTCCCCCCCTCCTAAATAATCTATCCAAAGAATATTTGAATAAGTGCAAATAAAACTTATTAGTTTTATTAGTTTATGAGTAGTAGAATCTGGAACCTGTGGTGGTGCTTACATGGTAGAGCAGAAAATGCCTAAAAAATAGGCATCTCCAGTTTTCTCCATGTTAGGACAGCACCACTCCCAAGCTGCCAGACAAGTGTTTGACTACATATTACCTGGGAGCATAAGGCTCTGTGGGGTGTCACCAATCCCGTTACAGCTACAGGGTAGTGATGAAGCCTGCTTCCTCCTCTGTGGCTTTGCTGTCCCGTGGCAAATGCCTGGGAGATTGACAGCTTCACCTATCCACAGAGTTGAGCCTGTGGACTAATAGACCTGGAGAGCATCTGCAAAGCAGCTTTGCCAAGGCACAAGTATGCCACAGGGAAGAGGAAAGCCACAGGCAGGACGCTGAGAAGGGAGAAGCATGAGCCTTGTGCAGGGCTGGAAAAAACTGGTGGGAAAACACAGGGGTGTTACTATCAGCACCCATTACCAATTTGGCTACTCCCAGGCACCATCAACCATCAGTTCAGCAGCCCTCACAGGCCTAAGCCACTTATCTGGGCCATTCCCAAGTGAAACTAGATGCCATAGGAAATGGTGGCAGTGACTCAGCAGCAGTGGGAGGCTCACATCCCTCTGAATCAGTGCTGGAACTGCCAGGCATCTCACAGCAGGACCTACCATAAAAGAAGATGTTAAATCATTTGTGGTCAATTAGCGACCACGTGTCTTTTTTCAGCCTGGAGCTCTGGCTCAGCTCCAGGGAGAGTAATTTTTACACCTAGTGCCTGCCTAAAGTGTAGATGCATTTTTGGTCTCATTTCTCTGTTCTGAAGCCTTCACTACCCTGGGACTCTAGCCACAGATGTGAATGCAAGGGTGTAGTCATGATTTATGGTGGTGACACATACCATGCTGTAAACAGTACTAAAACAGCTACACCCAAGAGAAATAAAAAGATGCTCCAAAATACAAGCAGTGCTCTCTATTGTTCCACAGCTTTTATCAGAGGAAAGGAGGCAGGGTTGGGTTTTCTTTTCCAGATATCACTGAATGAGGAAGAGGGTCTTGAAGTTAGTGCATCTCCAATGCCTTGTGAATGGAGAGAAATGCAGGAATCTCACAATTATAGCACTGTCCATGAGGTTAGACCAGGAGCTCATCCCACATCTGCTATAGAAAATGCAAGGGCCTTCAGCAGGTTACTTAATCACTGAGTGCTTCAGATCCCTAAAGCAGTAAAACATAACAGGTGGAGGAATGGAAAAGCTTTGAGAGGTCTTTTAAAGAAATACCAGGGTTCTATAAAGAAAATAGTAGGCAGTGGATGTTCAAGGTAATCCTTCACTACTGCAATATGATGGTTTCCTTGGATTAAGTTAAATATTTTATATATATATATTGACATATATTTAATATTCATCTGTGTATTTTATTTAAGGCAGTGTATATGCAAGAGAAAAGGGCTGTACTTTGCCCAAGTTTTCCCATCCAAATAAGAGGTTAAAGCCTTTAAAGACTATCAGCCATATGAGATTCACAGTCTTTGCATGAACAAGGTCTGCTTTCTTGGTAATTCATCATATTTGCAGTTCACCACACTAAACCCTTTGGGACTGTGATGACTTGGGTTAGTACATATCCTTCTGTTCAGGTTGACAGGCAAGGCAAACCTAAAACAACCTAAGGGCTAAGCAGCTAAGAAATAGTTTAAAGATATACTATCATCTGAAGTTTGAGTACAGTATCATAGTGTCATAAAGAAATAGTGTGACAAAACTGAGTTAAGGTTTTATTTGTGTATCACCTTCACTTGCACAAATATGGTATGCATTCAAACTCAGTAGGTGATTTTTACCACTAGATTCTAAAAGTTGGTTTCAACTTGCCTTAAAAAATCTGTTTTTTTCTAAATGAGAAAATGGCAATGAAAGTGTAATAATAATGACAATGATGATGAAAATAATAACAATAATAACAATAATTTCCTAAATAATATATCTGTGAAACAATACTACAGTTCCTATTCTATAAAAGAACTAATCTACTTCATTAATGCCCAGATATCAAAAGTATACTTGTTTCAGACTGGAGTCTGCTACAACCTGAACTGTTGCATGTTATTTTGGTCATATTTTGTAGCTTTAAAGTATGGCTTAGAAAGCCTCACAGCAAACACATTGTAGTTCACCACACTACACAGATTTTGTGGATAAATAGTCCACTATTTGTATATATCATAATCAATGTCATATCAGTCTTAAAAGAAAAGGAAAAAGAAGAAGTAAACTGCAAACTGCCAGACTGGGGTGGGGTCAGGGGGTGGGGGTTGGGAGCGAGGAGCAAGGAAGAGAAGGAACAGCCAGGACGCCATTCATATCCCAAATATTCTTTCTAATACAATTTCAAGAAATTTAACTCTCTAGTGATCTTTGAAAGTGGTCTTTGCTACTATTTGAAAACTTCCCTCCACCTAACAGCCCTTGCCAGTACAGCTGGGATGCTAGCCAGTTGCATGCATGTGTCTGTATCTTGCTGTAACTAATCCAGGATCCTCCTAACCTGAGGGAACTGACATTGGAGCTGAAGCTGTGAGCAGGGTATATGAAACATACAGCTCTCCCAGAGCTATTGCTGCTGGGAACAGAAATTGATCTGCCAGTATCTTCCAGTGCCTCTGCAGGAGGGAGAGGAACAGAAAAATGACGGGGTGTGTATGGAGCTATATTTTGCTTAAAGAAGAAAGTCCCTCTTGGAATGCACAACTACAAATATTCTGTAAATAAAAGGTGACCCAGCTTCCCTTTATACCACCTTAGAAACTCAAGTCTTCATGCCACCAGCTTAATTCTTCCTTCCAAGAATTCTTCTTATCAAGCTCCATCTTATAACCACTTGGATTCCTAGCCCTGTTTTGAAGACTTTTCCAGATCTTCACTATTTGGGTGGTTAGAAAGTTTCTCTTAAATTCCAGTCTAAACTTATATATGACCAATTTACAACTATTTGATGTGGTGCCAGTACTAGTTTAAGATAATTTCCCCCCTCTTTTAATGTGTAGCCAACTTGAACATATTCATAAAAAGCTACTATATTGCCCCTGTTTAGCAGACTGAACCAAGCCACACTTTCTAATTTGTTTTTTAACACAGACACTGCACATCTATAAGCATCTGAGTAACCTTGCCTGACATTTGCTGCAGTTCAAGCTTATAGTCTTAAAGGACACAAGAACAGAATCCTTCAGGATCCAGGGCCTATGCCTTATATAAGGATATTGCTCCACTTTCATGTTAGTGTTTCACTCCATGTAGTCTAGTTGGAGTCACATCGGTTTTGTTCTCAGTGGGATGATTTAAGCAGTTCAAAGCAGTAAAATTGTTGACATATAGTATGGATCTCCTGTCTTTTTACATCAAATGACAGGACTTAATTTTATAAAGGGAATCCAATTATTAATAACTAATAGCATGGCTTTGCACTTTTTGCACTACTCAAGTATATCTCTTTTCTACCACTCCAGGTGAAGATTTTACCTAATTTTTCTTTTCTGATTATCTAGTCTTGAACTGTGAGTGCCTACCAACTCCTTACTTTCACAATCAATGCAAAGGAAAATATTTGTAAATGAACAGTCACTTTCATTACGTTTGATAATACAAAACAGCTTCACCTTATCTCTCAAAGTAAAAGATTCTTTGCCTTCAGTCAGCAAAACCATCAGCATCTCTGCTAGTTTAGATCTCTCCTGTAAGTGTTGTGGAAAAATATAAAAAATACCACCTACCACTTGCAGTGTATTTGGGTGTCCTGAGATTAGAGCAGGAAGGCAGGGGAAGGAAGAGGTAAAGGACAGATATTTCTGAAAACTAGCCTATGATTTAAATTCTGTGGAAAGTTAGAAGCTTAGACATTCAATGTTCTGTATGAAATCTTCAGTTCACTTCATCACAAGCTGCCTGTTATGCTCAAATTGGTGGTAAAGTTCAAAGTTTTCCCATCAATGGATGTAACTGTCAAGTGTAGGTCTTCTTTTGCATGGGTCATGCTCCTGCCACAGGTAGCAGCAGTCATCTCTGCAAGCTACAAAGCTTTTTCACCGAAGTTTAAATATGGTCTTAAAAAAATGCAGGTTCTGTGGAATATGAAATGTGTATCAGTAAGCAGTAGGAAAAAGGAATGACCTTTGAAATGTTAACAATTTATTTGGGATGGACTTCTCTGATGCTGACATTATTTTCATCTCCATTCTCAATTCAACTATACGATAGTTCTCCCTTTTCTTTAACACCCAACCCTGCTTCAAGTTGAGATTGAAACTCCATCTTTTTTCAATTTCTTTTAACCAGTTCTCAATACTCAATCCTATTTGATGTAGTTTGTCAGAAAATTTTACAGATACTCAGAGAATATTGAACAGGGACCAGAATGTACTGGATTGAGCAAGGCATGTCTGGAGCTGAGGAGTAGCTGTGCTTTCTGGAAGAACAATTGTGCCAATGAATCATATATAAAATCATATATAAAATATATATAAAATATAATATATATATATATAAATCATATATAAAAATAAAAAGAAGTTCTCTTTCTTCTTAAGAAGATCTGGGTCATTACAGAGAATGTAAAAAATTTCAGGGTACTGCAACAGCATTCAGAGTCAAAAATTGTGAGGTAGCCTTTCCTTTCCACTTGCTTGTCTGAGCATTCTTGAACTTTTGGAGGGGAAAAATTTCTGCAAAGGGCAAGATATTTTAATCAAAAATGTACCTCAAAAAATACTGTAGGTAAGCTCTAGAATTACTCCTTGGAGTCACTTCCTAGAGATATGAGATACCTGTAAGCTGCATATGCACAAGGAGAGGCACACAAGTCAGTTTTGAGCTCCCTTCTCTGAGTACCTTACTGAACAACAGCACAGGATCAGCACCAAGCGAAAGAGACATTTTCCCATGCCACTTGGTGCTGACAGCAGTGCTTAATAGGTCGGCAACTAACTCGGTTATTTGTATGGAGGACCCAGATCTCACAGCATATGCACACTGCGAATTTGCCAGCCTTTCTTTTCACCTGACCCAGAATTACACTGAGCAGTTCTACCAGATGAAAACTAAGCACATACGTGAACATGAAGTAAACACTGAATGCAGTCATTTAGGGACAAATTGCCCAAGTTAGCTTTTAAGTTAGTTCTGCTGTATTGAGTGACACTGTTGACAACTGGACACACCAGCTAAGCAACTTTTACAATAAGGAGTCCTCCTCTCTAAGATGGGAAGGGCAAATGGGACAGTTCGTTCCTGCTGTGGTATTTCAGCTTTCCTTGAGGCCTCTTTTATTTTGTGGCTTTTTTCTTGTCATTCTTGATAACATCATAATAGGCAGTCCAACATATGCAGGAGGAGATTATGCCAATTTGTGTGTTTTCAGTTTAACTTATTACACAAAATACATTTTTGGCCTGTATGTTCTTTATAAATTGCCTCTAAGGGTCAGTAGGTTCTTTAGGCCAGGGTTTGCTGAAGGAAGCTGTTAGAATGAAGACCTATGACCCTATTAGGCAAAGATAAAAAGCAAATTGTGCAGGGACGTCCCCCTTCAGGCATTGCATCAACTCTCTTCTGAGGGTTTTGTGGCTGTCTCCACAAAATGCTTCCTAGTAGGTACACTGTAGCTGTAAGCATCTGAATGAATAATATTCCTCTCAAGTGAAAACTCTGGAATAGCTGACAAGTGCTGTTCAGCACATACACTGAAAATATAGAAGAATGGGAATTTATTTAATTATATTCTGTCTTTTCACTCTGGGAAATAAATTGGCTAGACCTAGTGAATGAAACAAAAGCCTGCAACAAAATTAGGTAGCAAGTTAGGGTAATAATTTGTTCTTAAGTACAAGCTAAAAAACTGAATGCAGGTGAACAGAAGCCACAACAGGGAGACAGGACTGAAATCAAAGTTTTATTTGTCCTGGAGAAAGGTTGGCCCCAGCTCCCAGAATTAGGTGGGGGACTACAAAAAAAGCATCAGTGATGTGCAGCTGGTGGAAACCTGTCTTTACAGGGAGCATGTTAGTCTTTTTGTTTGGGTATTGAACTTTAAATTTTAATGACATGACATATTTAGTCATGGTGGAGCACCGTCTAAGCAATTACTTTAACAGAGGAGCATAAGACTGCTTTTAGAGGGTATTTCATGTGGGTTTATATGGTTAGGAACACTGACTTTAGGCTTTTTTTCCCTTCATGTGCGATATTAATATTGGTTGGACATTCATGCTATAACTTCATTACAGGTCTCCACAAGTAGTTTCTGTGGGTACAGCTACCTCTGAATGTTTTGTTACCTTGTGAACAGAGAGAATTTGGCATTCTTCCACTATAACTCATAACTTTTGTTATCTTTCCTTGTCTTTTATACAGTGGTCTGCTTTAAAGACTGTAGTACTGAAGATCACTGTGTACTGTCAGGACAGATTCTATTTATACTGTCTGTCAGTATCTAAATCTGAGTTTTGTTTTTACTGTTGCACAATGCTTCAATTAATGTACCTGAAGCAGCTGCATCTTATGTTGCAATCCATTTTTAGCTCCACTTTAAGAGCAGCAGGACACCCTGGAAGAGCTGGGTTGCTATCTGCCTAAGGCCAGTCTTAAGATTTTTGTCTCAAAATGTTTTGATTTGATTTCTCTTCTGGTCAAGGTGGTTTTGAGTGATTGGATTCATGTCTTTGTTTTCTCAAATCTTTCTGTCCTTTAAAGTAGCGTGATGTGTCCTCTTGAACTCTTCCTCCTCCCTTCTACCAGCCTTTTGTCAAAGCTAGATAAGGGAAATAGGCCAACTGATCATTTTTCATTTGGGAATTGAGGAAGACAACTCTAAACACCCAGCAAATACTTATGTTACACAGTACAAGACCATATGAATGATCTGACTGCTCTGGTACCTCATACATGGTGACTGGTACGATGCTCCTCCAAGACAAGTGAAAAAGTCTGTGGAGAGTAATGAAGGTACTCAGATCACAAAGAAAACATCCTATTCATCTCCATTAGTCAGATATTCCCTGTGCAACCTTCCTGAAAGTTAGAATTTTTTGTTCACTGGTCTATTTTAAAATACATACTACATTGATTGTTCATGTTCTTGTTATTAATTTTTTTTGTCTCATGAAGAGACATTAAGCACTTTTCAGATATAGCTCCTCTATATCATACCTTTGATCTCTTCCATGCTTAAATTTGTACCATCATATACTTTCAAACTAATGTGCTGGTTTTTAAAATAGAAGAGGTAATACCTAATAATTTTTTAAATTGCTAATGAGCCATCTATCACTTCTTTTTTTCTGTAGTTTGAAATACAGTAGCAACTGATTTGCTGATTCAAATTCCACTCTTCCTTTATTCAAAATGCCACATTTAAACCTTGCTGTTTGCTGCCCCAGGGAAAATACCATTTTCTCATCACAACATCTCAATTATTTTGTTGGCAACTATTTTCTCTTGAACAATGTATAGATTTAGTAAGAAAAGTATGCCTTCAAATTTCAATACATTTCAGTAGTTTGTTCAAGTTACCTCTAAAGAAATGGCACATGTCACAATTCTTTAGAGAGCTGTTCAGCTTTTCTATGAGAGAAATCAAAACCTGCTGTGCAACTATGGTTTTCCAGAGGAAGGCAGAAAGACAAAATTATTTAAAAAGCCTACAAAAATTTGAATGGAGCTATAGCACACCCATCAAAAATTCCTGCCTGTCCCAAATGTTCTAGCTGGTGGACCACAAAGTGCCAGAACTCTCATCTGAAAGCCAGTGAATGGGGAGAGAGAAACTTTAGTGCCAATGAGTAGCAGTCAACTTAATTATAAGTTTTGTGTCAGTACTTCCTCCTCTGATGGAAAATTAGAATTTAAGTAAAAATAAATTTTCAAGGGAAAGTCTCTCCACTTTAAATTAGGGGTGTAATAATAGACTCAATACTTTTTCAGACCCAAATGAAAAGTTTCAGTTGTTTTGGGTTTATTGCTTTTCCTTGGCAATTTTAAACACATAAATTCTGCAAAAAAAACTTAATAGTTTGGAACCAAAAATTTTCTGCTAGAAAAAACTCCTTTTCTGGATTGTTTTACTTGTATGTGCTCTTAGCCCCTTCACCAGTCCCTCTGTCTCAGAATTTTTAGTTTCTTAATTCTTGTCAAAACCCCAAGTATTTCTTTGTGGCCTGTGGGTAGGAACAGAGTCCTCCTGGAATCTGTCCCCACTCTGATTTCCAATCCACTGCAGATGTGACCTATGGAACGCACATATCTGTCATCTTACATGCTGTGAAGCTTTCTTCACCAGTGCAAGGTCCACATATAACACTTCCACCTCAGAAACATGAAATAACAACTTGTTTACCACAGCAGGCTTTTTTTTTCTTCAGATGCTACAAATATTGAAAACATCTCCAGTATCTCAGATTTCAATGACAGTGGCATTTTTGTTCTTAGAGAAAGGTGTTTTACATCCAACATCCTGAACAAAACACTCTTAGCATTGAGTCTGGCCAGCTGAAGGTGGACTGAATGCCCCACAGACATAGAAGTTTCCCATCCATGGCTGGAAAAAAAAGCCAAACCAAACCAGAAACCTCACCAGCACTATAAATGCAATCCAAAAGATAAAACAATAATTAAATTTAATCATCCATTTTAAACAATGGGCAACATTTTTTTGAGAATGCATTAAATAATCCTTTCAGAAGTCTGTAGTAGCTCTGGATCTTTCACAGATTACTCTTATTAAATCAGTTTACTTAATGCCTGATATGTACTGCAAGAAGACAGAACAAGAGTAAGTAGGACAGTGATTCTCATCTTCTAGTTACAAGGCACAGGTGGTTTCCATTTAAGATGAACATACTTCCCCAGTGAATGAGTACTCTGTGCAGCCTTAATGATGACTTGAAGATGGAGATGAAATGTCAAGAACAAACATGGACAAGGATGAACAAGGAAGGCTCAAACCTGCTCAATGGCAATACCCTTAATTAAGTAATCAGCTAACTTTTGTTCCATAACAGCCTTTCACTGACCACTAATTGACGGGTTCTGTTTTCCTTTTATAGGTCCATCTGTGGATCAAGTAGTAAGGCAACAGCCTTTCTCCATGCTGTACTGAGCTGCTCCTAGACAGCACCAAGTCCCATGCATTTCCTGTCCAAGAGGATCTAGCAAATTTCAGGCTGGCCAAATTCCACTTGGATTTCCTTCCCAGAAAAATCTCAGGAGAAGCTTTGGTATGGAAAAGAGGCAGCAGTTTTCCAGTGCTTTATGCCACTGGTGCCTTTCTCATTCCCCACAGTCTGGTTCCCCCTGGCTGATTGCTGGGACTCCAGCAGCATTTGCAGAGTGTTGCAGCTCCAGGCAGCCTAGCACCTTCACAAACGAAAAGGCCAGCTGGTCATCCCAATGCTGACACTGGTGCAGACAGCCCTGGCAGTCTTGCATGTTGCACTGAGAAGCTTGGCTCTCTGTTTGCCTTTCCACATGTCAGATGCTCCCAAACTGGTCTTCATCCACACACATAAATTGGTCTGCCCATCTGCAGAAGGTCTTGTCCGTGCTGAGGGTTGGGAATAGAGATGGTTCATTTGTCACCTTGACTTCTACCCACAGAAGCAGTGAAATTTCTATCTTATGCTGGTTTCAGCTGGGATAGAGTTAGTTTTCTGCTTGGTGGCTAGTGCATGCTGTGTTTTGGCTTTGGTGTGGGAACGGTGGGGTTGGGACCTCTTGGTTTCTCAGGCCTTGCAGGTGGAAGGGCTGGGGGGCACAGAAAGCTGGGAGGGGACACAGCCAGGACAGCTGGCCCGAACTAGCCAAAGGGATATTCCATACCATGGGGCGTCGTGCTTGGTATATAAGCAGGGTGGGGTGGGGTATGGTGGGCTTGGCCAGGGCTGCCGGTTGTTACTGGGGGACTGGCCGGGCACCAGTCAGCGCGTGGTGAGCGGTTGTATCGTGCGTCATGAGTTTTCTTTTCTCCCTTCCCTTTAGATTTTGTTCCTCTCCCCTTCTCCCTCCTTTTCATTATAACTGTTGCTTTTATTAGTATTGTTCTTTTGGTTTTACCTCAGTTGTTAAACTGTTCTTACCTCAACTGCCCAGTTTTATGTTCCTCTCCCATTCTTCTCCCCACACCGCTGAGCAATGGGGGAGGAAGTGAGCACCTGTGTGGCACTTATTTACCAGCTGGGGTTAAACCACGACACTAGTCTACAGAGATAATTTTAATTTTTTTTAAAAATGGAAACGAACCACCACTCTTTTGTTAAAGAGTACCTCGTCTCTTTGGTGTGAAACGCAGATTAAAAACGCTTATGATTTTTGTTTGTGAACACCCCAAACTTCCTTTTTAGGCTCAATACCTTTATCCAGCCCTAATGTGCACAAAAATGTGAGAAGAAGCTTCTCCCTTTCTCTCATGCTGCTTCTTGTGCAAAAGCACACTGAACTATATGACTAAAGGAACTAAGGAACATACTTTCCTCCTGAGCTAACACAATTGATCATTCCACTCAATGCACTATATTATCAAGTTTGTAACACTGAGAGATTGGAAAAGAAACACGTGCTTGCTCTTTTTATGACAAAATCACCAGTGTCAACATAATCTCTCTTCACAAATAAATTAAAAACATTAGACAGGAAAATTGATGAAATTAACTACTTCTACTTTTGGAGCCAAGGAATATAGGTACATCTGCAACAGCCATCTCTGAATAATATATAGATTTAATCTCTTCGTTTGCATGTTGCTGCACTTATTTTTATTTCTATGATTTGAGGGGGTTTTTGGTAGCTGACAAAATAGATTTTCACTAGATGCTATATGGGTTGCATCTAGTTCAGGAAACATAACATTCTGGATATTTTTGACATCAAAATGGGATGACTTCCTGTCTGTCTTGCAGGTCTTAACTGGACACACTGAACTGGTGAAAGAAGAGAAGAATGTTTCTTTAATTAACCATCTAAAGAAAAGGGTGATAAATATATGCAAGGCAAATACGTGTCTTTGGAGCATATTGTGGATCTCATCTCTTTTTTTTGTTAGATCTGTTGCCTTGGATATTAACTAAGCTTAAGCCTAGACATGACTATTTCAGAAATGCTGTTGATTGTGCCATTTCCAATCAAATAAATGCATTTAAGGCAAAAGGTTACATATACATCACATGGGTTATATTGCATAAGGCTTATTTTTGTCATATTTACGTAGCGGAAATATTTCAGATGAAGAGAAAGACCAATGAATAAGGATGTTAATACATTTCAATGAGTTGTATTAGAAAGGTAAACTAAAGTTTCTGTAAATTTGGTTTTTGTTTATGCCTTATTCAGTGGCTTTGCTGGTCCTTGTCATAAAGGCATCCCTGCTAATTTCCAATGCAGAGAGTCAGGCAATAAGTGACATTTCCAGAAAGAGGGAGGAGTTAAAAGGAATGACATGTACTTTTCCAGTGAGATTCACATTCAGGAGGATATCAGGAGATCTCCTTTGTGACCTTGAAGAGCACAGGTCTGCTCCTGCTTTGATCTCAGTAGTGTAGGCAGGTCCTGAGAGACCATAGTGAAGAACTGTTTTACAAATGGCTGTTAAGTACCTAGGATGTCAGCTCTTCAACATTGCCTGTGGTTTTGGCTCAAGCTACCACAGTCAAGGCTTAAAAATATTTCAAATATAGTTTTTAAGGTCCAAGTGCCTTCAAGACAAGGATAATTTGTACAGAAGAGGCAGAAATAGAAATGAAAGAAAGCCACAAAGGTTCAGCAGTATCTAATCAAAACCTGTTTCAGTAGCTGCAATAACACAGTCGTCTTTCTCTTGCAAATTTACGTGTCTTCAATAAAAATCATAAGCCCAGTGCTTATAGCAGATGATAAAACATCATTGTAGAATTCACAGCTGCACTGAGAGAACAGCAGGTTCCCCAAATAAATACACTGTCTATTTGTGTAGCTGTAACATATTCCTAAGCACTTTCAAAAAATCACACAACTTGCTCAACCAGGAGACTTTACCAGATGCTTAAGTGATTGCAAGGGAGAAAAAGAAAGATGTCCTTTCTCTCAAGGTGAAGAAAACTGACTTCTCTGAATGCTTTGGCTTTGACATGATAATACTGAAGGGTTTATCAACCTATAGCACATTCTAGAAACATTTTTGCAGGCATACAAGTCCCTAGTCTGAATTTCATAGAGACCCAGACCAAAATTTCTCTTTAACCAAGATGACCATAATAATTATGGCAGCATCCTTTACATGGGACTGCACTTTCAATTAGTCATTCTTGTTGCCACCAAAAATTCTGGCAAAATAGATTTGTTGCTTTCCTGGTGACAAACCATAAATTTTGCTGAAAGTGTGTGGTGTATTTATTTATAAGTTCTGGAACATAGTTTCTGAAGTACTTAAAAAAGTTATTAAGTGTGAGTGTACATAATTATATAGCTAATTTTTCCACTGTGAGTTCCGTGTTCATGCACATGAGTGTATATTGCAATAAAATGCTAAAATTACATGTTACCTTTCTTTTTGTTATTGAAACACATATTTTCACCTTTCTTTATAAAGCTGAAGGCAAAACAAAGGGTGAATTCCAAAACAAACTCCATGTTTGGAAATGGCCATTCATCCAGATAGCTCTGTAGAAACTTTAGAAGGATTGTAGCTTAACTATGCCTTGTGTGTGTCTTACACAACACCTGACTAGCCAACTGTGGTTCCATTGTGCATCTGCTTCCAAGATCCTCAAAGTGCTCAGTGACTCTCATGGAGGAGAGAATCAAGACTCTGCAAGAGCACAGGCCATATTCAGAGCTGCAATATGACTTTGCCTGTGCCTCCCTTTCAAGCCCAGTCTAGTTACTACATGTGTTGGCATGCGATGTACTTCTCTATTCAGCGCTGTTGCATAAGCCATCAGCCAGATCCTGCACTGAAGTTCTAGCCCCAAGCTGTTTGGGGCACCTTTTGTTCCCTGGACTATGAACAAAATCTGAAAATAGCAGGAATGAGTGTTTAATGCTAAAATAACATTTAGTCTGTACCTGTAAGGAAGATTTGGCCAATATTACTGTAATGAGAAGAATGATCATCACTCACACCACTTTACCAGATACTAAAGAATCCAGGCTGAGCAGTTCAGGTAAATGAGAGAAGATGCTGCCTGTCTTACGGCATTGAAAACTTCAGCTCATAAATGTCTGTCTCAAAGAAACATCTTCCTTTTCTATGCTATACTGACTGCTGAGGCCACCTTAAAGAACAGCCTAGAAGGGTCAGATTTTCAGTGAATTTCACCTATCTTCCCATTAAAAAGAGATAATACAGTACACACAGCCATGGAGTTTGGACTGTTGTGCTCTCTGAATCACAGGATTTTGCCTCCCATTCTCTGTTACTGCAGTACTTGAACTGACCTAAAAGCAGCTATGTCTGGCTACACATTCAATCCCCTGCTGCAATCAGGTCTTTACCTTACTCATTTACAATGTATGCAGAGGTGTCTTTCCACTTTGGTTTCATGTGTCCCTGCCTTTAGTTTCATCTGTCAGTCAGCTGTGTGATGCCAGGGGCAAAAGAAGGGAGACAGTACACTACCTTTAGTGAGAATTAAACTACTGAGAACACCTCTTGGCATAAAATATGGTGAAGAGATTACACTTACCTATATACATAAAATCTCACATGTGCATGCTCTCATGTACTCCTCTTAAGCTGAATCTACCTGTTTGCCTTGTGCCATAACTCTGACTTTAGGGACTGCAAAGAGTAGGTAGTACTCCCTTAGTTTTAGAAGCAAAAAAGAAAGAGCTCTTGTCTCAGAAAGGTGCTCCTTTTCATCTCTATCAGTTCTGTGTACTATTTGTATAACACTTGGGTGCTTGAGCTCATATGAAGAACCCTTCACACACATGGGGTGAAGTAGGGAGTGTGTAGATCATTTTTTTTTTAATGTGCTGGGATCAGTTGGACTGCCTGCAAGGGAAACCTGTGCTAGATTTGGATTCTGTCCCTTCTGACATGAGCACACTCCAGCACCAGACAAACAGAAGAAATTCAAAGGAAAAAGGCTCCAGCTGATCTATTTGTAACTCTGTCCTTCAATAGTGAATTGGCATCATTTGCAAAAGAAACCACCTCCAGCTTTGCTGTAAATCCATATCTCAGGAAAGTCCTTATGACAAATCCTTCCATTTGCCTGAGATCCCTGAAAGAAGCCAAAAGCTGTCACGAGTTATGGTGAAACACATCTCATCATGACCCAGATCAGGACATTTCCAGGTTATTCTGTATTTGTACTGGAGAGGAATCAGTAGGCATTTAATCAGCATGTTTACTTTGACTCCATAGGAGACCTGTCATGACAAGACAAGCTATTATCAACCATTGTTAGAGAAAGGACATTACTTTCCATTCTTAGGTGAGTTTCTTCTGATAACTCCTCCTCATTCAGTATTCTTAGTAACAGCATTTCACTTACTACAAACATAATCACACAGAACTAGAGCCAGATCTTTCACAGGTATGAACTGGATAAGTGCCACTGAACTCAGAAGAGTTTCTGCAAACTTCACAAGCTGAAATGGCAATGAATAAGCTTTTGTGGAGTCCATGATGGGATTTCCTGTGAAATGCAAAGCAATCATTTTATTTTACTTTGTGATGGGAGGTGTCTTCTTACCTTTAATTAAATCAACAATGTGTTTTCATTATGGATGTTAAAGGATTTTAGAAATGCAATTCTTGTATTTTATGTAATCCATAATGAAGCCTGTGAAAGTTATCTACCATCTCCATTTCTAGCTGCTGATATTAATGAAGGCAGTGAAAACTCATTGATCATTTGGTCCTCTGTAAACTTCAGAAGCATATTTATAGAAGAATTTATACAATTATCTTAAAAGCTCTCTATAAAGTTTCCTTAAGCACCTGTCAGTAAGGACAGCGAGTGATGTAACTGTCTGGGTCAACACCAAATTCCTGTAAGGTGGAGGAGCCTCCATGCCCCAGGTATTCCAGGTACACACAAACAATGTGTGGACTTTTTACTTGGTGATGCGTTGGTTTAATGTTAGCAGACAGCAGTGGCCATCACACTGACAGTCCCTTTGACATCTATCTGTCAGCAGCAGGGCAGGTGTATCTTGGCTCTCCATCTCCATCTCTGGTAAGATTGTAATGGGAAAAGGCAAGAACCCTTTGCATTTTGTATCAGCTCTGAGCTGGTTACTTTTGTTTTGAGAATGTCCACAATACATGCCATGTAGGAAGAACATTGGAAAGGTGACTCTAAACTTAAAACAAAAATACTGAAATTGTCATTTGTGATATTCAAACCATGGAAGATTAGGGAAACAAAGTCTCCTTGAACTACTGCCTTTGCAAGAGAAGTTTTCTTCTAGAGGGAACGCTAACCACAATACACAGCAGCAGCATTGTTTGCTTAACAAAAAATGCTAAACTACAAAAGCATCATGTCTTCTGTTAATAACAGTGACAAGTATATATTTAACCAACTAATTTAAGAAAGATGGCCACAAATTTCTAAAATTAGAGGTGACTTCCTTTTTCAGGCACTTTTTTCTACTCTTTGTGTCTATGGCTTCAGTGTGCTTCCCACCTCAATACATTTTATCTGTTTAAAGAGGCACCATTTTTATGGATTCTTCTTGATCCTCTAAGAGTGTAAACACATAAGGTAAATACGCAACAACTTTTGTTTGCAGAGCCAGCCAGTTTTTGGAGCAGGAGCTGTCTTTCTGTGTATTTTATAGTGTCCTAGCACGATGGAGCCTGGTGTGTGATGGAGCCTCTTGCGTGCTACAGCAATATTCTAATAGATGCCAGCATCATTTATAGGGAAAGCTGTGGCTGAGCCCCACTTTTACGGCATTTGCAAGGGTTTGCTTTTGCCAAACGGATATTCTGACCCCTACAAGACATTGTGCTTGT